>NW_026892636.1:701250-1402500 GCF_033815535.1 Pezoporus flaviventris | reverse complement strand
CCTCTTCGGAGCTTGCTCTCGGCTGCCCAGCAGCACAGTGAGTAGAGCACGAACGGTTGCCGTCTGCTGCCAGAGCCGAAGAGCCAGGAGGGAAAGCATGTGCTGGGCATCTTCAGCACACAGTCAGCTTTGCAACGGTGTCACCATCATTGCTGTCGCTCCTCGGTGTCATACCTAAAGGTCCATTTGAATGCACCCTCTTCGGAGCTTGCTCTCGGCTGCCCAGCTGCACAGTGAGTAGAGCACGCACAGTCGCCGTCTGCTCCCACAATCGAAGAGCCAGGAGGGAAAGCTGGTGCTCTGAATCTTCTGCACACAGTCAGCTTTGACCCAGTGCGTCCATCATTGCTGTCGCTCCTCACTTTCATACCTAGAAGTTCATTTGAATCCAACTTCTCTGCCCGTTGCTCTTGGCTGCCCAGCAGCACAGTCAGTAGAGCATGAACGTCTGGCCTCTGCTCTCAGAGCCGAAGAGCCCGGAGGGAAAGCATGTGCTGGGCATCTTCAGCACACAGTCAGCTTTGCAACGGTGTCACCATCATTGCTGTTGCTCCTCGGTTTCATATGTAAAAGTCCATTTGAATGCAACGTCTCCAAAGCTTGTTCTCGGCTGCCCAGGGGCACAGTGATTAGTGCATGAACGTCTGGCCTCTGCTCTTAGAGCCGAAGAGCCAGGATAGAAAACATGTGCTGGGCATCTTCAGCACACAGTCAGCTTTGCAACGGTGTCACCATCATTGCTGTCGCTCCTCGCTTTCATACTTAAAAGTCCATTTGAGTGCAACCTCTCCGAAGCTTGTTCTCGACTGCCCAGGGGCAGAGCGATTAGTGCACGAACGTCTGGCTTCTGCTCCCAGACCTGAAGAGCCAGGAGGGAAAGCATGTGCTGGGCATCTTCAGCACACAGTCAGCTTTGCAACGGTGTCACCATCATTGCTGTCGCTCCTCGCTTTCATACCTAAAGGTCCATTTGAATGCACCCTCTTCGGAGCTTGCTCTCGGCTTCCCAGCAGCACAGTGAGTAGAGCACGAATGGTTGCCCTCTGCTCCCACAGTGGAAGAGCCAGGAGGGAAAGCATGTGCTGGGCATCTTCAGCACACAGTTAGCTTTGCAACGGTGTCACCATCATTGCTGTCGCTCCTCGGTGTCATTCCTAAAGGTCCATTTGAATGCACCCTCTTCGGAGCTTGCTCTCGGCTGCCCAGCAGCACAGTGAGTAGAGCACGAACAGTCGCCGTCTGCCCCCACAATCGAAGAGCCAGAAGGGAAAGCTGCTGCTCTGAATCTTCTGCACACAGTCAGCTTTGCAACGGTGCCTCCATCATTGCTGTCGCTCCTCACTTTCATACCGAGAAGTTCATTTGAATCCAACTTCTCTCCGCGTTGCTCTTGGCTGCCCAGCAGCACAGTCAGTAGAGCACGAACATCTGGCCTCTGCTCCCAGAGCCGATTAGCCAGGAGGGAAAGCATGTTCTGGGCATCTTCAGTCACTCCTCGGAACTTTAGGTATGAAAGCGAGGAGCGACAGCAATGATGGTGACACCGTTGCAAAGCTGACTGTGTGCTGAAGATGACCCGCACATGCTTTCCCTCCTGGCTCTTCGACTGTGGGAGCATACGGCAACCCTAACCCTAACCCTAACCCTAACCCTACCCCTAACCCTAACCCTACCCCTAACCCTAACCATAATTCTAAACCTAACCCTAACCCCTAACCCTAACCCTAACCCTAACGCTAACCCCTAACCCTAACCCCTAACCCTAACCCTAACCCTAACCCTAACCCTAAGCTTTCACCAGCTTTCCCTCCTGGCTCTTCGATTGTGGTAGCAGACGGCAACTGTTCGTGCTCTACTCACTGTGCTGCTGGCAGCCGAGAGCAAGCTCCGAAGAGGGTGCATTCAAATGGACGTTTAGGTATGAAAGCGAGGAGCGACAGCAATGATGGTGACACCGTTGCAAAGCTGACTGTGTGCTGAAGATGCCCAGCACATGCTTTCCTTCCTGGCTCTTCGGCTCTGGGAGCAGAGGCCAGACGTTCGTGCTCTACTGACTGTGCTGCTGGGCAGCCAAGAGCAACGAGCAGAGAAGTTGGATTCAAATGAACTTCTAGGTATGAAAGTGAGGAGCGACAGCAATGATGGACTCACTGGGTCAAAGCTGACTGTGTGCTGAAGATTCAGAGCAACAGCTTTCCCTCCTGGCTCTTCGATTGTGGGACCAGACGGCAACTGTTCGTGCTCTACTCACTGTGCTGCTGGGCAGCCGAGAGCAAGCTCCGAAGAGGGTGCATTCAAATGGACCTTTAGGTATGACACTGAGGAGCGACAGCAATGATGGTGACGCCGTTGCAAAGCTGACTGTGTGCTGAAGATGCCCAGCACATGCTTTCCCTCCCGGCTCTTCGGATCTGGGAGCAGAAGCCAGAAGTTCGTGCACTAATCGCTGTGCTACTGGGCAGCTGAGAAGCAGCTTTGGAGAGGTTGCATTCAAATGTACTTTTAGGTATGAAACCGAGGAGTGACAGCAATAATGGTGACACCGTTGCAAAGCTGACTGTGTGCTGAAGATGCCCAGCACATGCTTTCCCTCCTGGCTCTTTGGCTCTGGGAGCAGAGGCCAGACGTTCATGCACTAATCGCTGAGATACTGGGATGCTGAGAAGCAGCTTTGGAGAGGTTGCATTCAAATGTACTTTTAGGTATGAAACCGAGGAGCGACAGCAATAGTGGTGACACCGTTGCAAAGCTGACTGTGTGCTGAAGATGCCCAGCACATGCTTTCCCTCCCGGCTCTTCGGATCTGGGAGCAGAAGCCAGAAGTTCGTGCACTAATCGCTGTGCTACTATGCAGCTGAGAAGCAGCTTTGGAGAGGTTGCATTCAAATGTACTTTTAGGTATGAAACCGAGGAGCGACAGCAATGATGGTGTCACCGTTGCAAAGCTGACTGTGTGCTGAAGATGCCCAGCACATGCTTTCCCTCCTGGCTCCTCCACTGTTCTAACAGACGGCAACCGTTCGTGCTCTACTCACTGTGCTGCTGGGCAGCCGAGAGCAAGCTCCGAAGAGGGTGCTTTCAAATGGACGTTTAGGTATGAAAGCGAGGAGCGACAGCAATGATGGTGACACCGTTGCAAAGCTGACTGTGTGCTGAAGATGCCCAGCACATGCTTTTCCTCCTGGCACTTCGGCTCTGGGAGCAGAAGCCAGACGTTCGTGCACTAATCGCTGAGCTACTGGGCAGCTGAGAAGCAGCTTTGGAGAGGTTGCATTCAAATGTACTTTTAGGTATGAAACCGAGGAGTGACAGCAATAATGGTGACAGTATTGCAAAGCTGACTGTGTGCTGAAGATGCGCAGCACATGCTTTCCCTCCTGGCTCTTCGACTGCGGGAGCAGACGACAACCGTTCGTGCTCTACTCACTGTGCTGCTGGGCAGCCGAGAGCAAGTTCTGAAGAGGGTGCATTCAAATGGACCTTTAGGTATGACACCGAGGAGCGACAGCAATGATGGTAACACCCTTGCAAAGCTGACTGTGTGCTGAAGATGCCCAGCACATGCTTTCCCTCCTGGCTCTTCGGATCTGGGAGCAGAAGCCAAACGTTCGTGCACTAATCGCTCTGCCCCTGGGCAGCTGAGAACAAGCTTCGGAGAGGTTGCACTCAAATGGACTTTTAAGTTTGAAACCGAGGAGCGACAGCAATGATGGTGACACCGTTGCAAAGCTGACTGTGTGCTGAAGATGCCCAGCACATGTTTTCCATCCTGGCTCTTCGGCTCTGGGAGCAGAGGCCAGACGTTCATGCCCTAATCACTGTGCCCCTGGGCAGCCGAGAACAAACTTTGGAGACGTTGCATTCAAATGGACTTTTATATATGAAACCGAGGAGCGACAGCAATGATGGTGACACCGTTGCAAAGCTGACTGTGTGCTGAAGATGCCCAGCGCATGCTTTCCCTCCGGGCTCTTCGGCTCTGGGAGCAGAGGCCAGACGTTCATGCTCTACTGACTGTGCTGCTGGGCAGCCAAGAGCAACGAGCAGAGAAGTTGGATTCAAATGAACTTCTAGGTATGAAAGTGAGGAGCGACAGCAATGATGGACGCACTGGGTCAAAGCTGACTGTGTGCAGAAGATTCAGAGCAGCAGATTTCCCTCCTGGCTCTTCGATTGTGGGAGCAGACGGCAGCCGTTCGTGCTCTACACACTGTGCTGCTGGGCAGCCGAGAGCAAGCTCCGAAGAGGGTGCATTCAAATGGACCTTTAGGTATGACACCGAGGAGCGACAGCAATGATGGTGACACCGTTGCAAAGCTGACTGTGTGCTGAAGATGCCCAGCACATGCTTTCCCTACTGGCTCTTCGGCTCTGGCAGCAGACGGCAACCGTTCGTGCTCTACTCACTGTGCTGCTGGGCAGCCGAGAGAAAGCTCCGACGAGGTTGCATTCAAATGGACCTTTAGATATGACACCGAGGAGCGACAGCAATGATGGTGACACCGTTGCAAAGCTGACTGTGTGCTGAAGATGCCCAGCACATGCTTTCCTTCCTGGCTCTTCGGCTCTGGGAGCAGAGGCCAGACGTTCGTGCTCTACTGACTGTGCCCCTGGACAGCCAAGAGCAATGAGCGGAGAAGGTGGATTCAAATGAACTTCTAGGTATGAAAGTGAAAAGCGTCAGCAAGGATGGAGGCACTGTTGCAAAGCTGACTGTGTGCTGAAGATGCCCAGCACATGCTTTCCCTCCTGGCTCCTCCACTGTGCTATCAGACGGCAACCGTTCCTGCTCTACTCACTGTGCTGCTGGGCAGCCGAGAGCAAGCTCCGAAGAGGGTGCATTCAAATGGACCTTTAGATATGAAAGCGAGGAGCGACAGCAATGATGGTGACGCCGTTGCAAAGCTGACTGTGTGCTGACGATGCCCAACACATGCTTTCCCACCCGGCTCTTCGGATCTGGGAGCAGAAGCCAGAAGTTCGTGCACTAATCGCTGTGCTACTGGGCAGCTGAGAAGCAGCTTTGGAGAGGTTGCATTCAAATGTACTTTTAGGTATGAAACCGAGGAGTGACAGCAACAATGGTGACAGCTTTGCAAAGCTGACTGTGTGCTGAAGATGCCCCGCACATGCTTACCCTCCTGGCTCTTCGACTGTGGGAGCAGACGGCAACCCTAACCCCAACCCTAACACTAACCCTAACCCTAACCCAACCCTAACCCTAACCCTATCCCTAACCCTAACCCTACCCCTAACCCTAACCCTAACCCTTAACCTAACAATAACCCTAACCCTAACCCTAACCCCTAACCCTAACCCTAACCCTAACCCTAACCCCTAACCCTAAGCCTAACCCTAACCCTAACCCTAACCCTAACCCTAAGCTTTCACCAGCTTTCCCTCCTGGCTCTTCGATTGTGGGAGCAGACGGCAACTGTTCGTGCTCTACTCATTGTGCTGCTGGGCAGCCGAGAGCAAGCTCCGAAGAGGGTGCATTCAAATGGACGTTTAGGTATGAAAGCGAGGAGCGACAGCAATGATGGTGACACCGTTGCAAAGCTGACTGTGTGCTGAAGATGCCCAGCACATGCTTTCCCTCCGGGCTCTTCGGCTCTGAGAGGAGAGGCCAGACGTTCGTGCTCTACTGACTGTGCTGCTGGGCAGCCAAGAGCAACGAGCAGAGAAGTTGGATTCAAATGAACTTCTCGGTATGAAAGTGAGCAGCGACAGCAATGATGGAGGCACCGTTGCAAAGCTGACTGTGTGCAGAGGATTCAGAGCAACAGCTTTCCCTCCTGGCTCTTCGATTGTGGGAGCAGACGGCAACTGTTCGTGCTCTACTCACTGTGCAGCTGGGCAGCCGAGAGCAAGCTCCGAAGAGGGTGCATTCAAATGGACCTTTAGGTATGACACTGAGGAGCGACAGCAATGATAGTGACGCCGTTGCAAAGCTGACTGTGTGCTGAAGATGCGCAGCACATGCTTTCCCTCCTGGCTCTTCGGATCTGGGAGCAGAAGCCAGAAGTTCGTGCACTAATCGCTGTGCTACTGGGTAGCTGAGAAGCAGATTTGGAGAGGTTGCATTCAAATGTACTTTTCGGTATGAAACCGAGGAGAGACAGCAATGATGGTGACAGCATTGCAAAGCTGACTGTGTCCTGAAGATGCCCCGCACATGCTTTCCCTCCTGGCTCTTCGACTGTGGGAGCAGACGGCAACACTAACCGTAACCCTAACACTAACCCTAACCCAACCCTAACCCTAACCCAAACCCTAACCCTACCCCTAACCCTAACCCTAACCCTAAACCTAACCATAACCCTAACCCTAACCCTAACCCCTAACCCTAACCCTAACCCTAACCCTAACCCCTAAACCTAAGCCCTAACCCTAACCCGAACCCTAACCCTAACCCTAAGCTTTCACCAGCTTTCCCTCCTGGCTCTTCGATTGTGGGAGCAGACGGCAACTGTTCGTTCTCTACTCACTGTGCAGCTGGGCAGCCGAGAGCAAGCTCCAAAGAGGATGCATTCAAATGGACCTTTAGGTATGAAAGCGAGGAGCGACAGCAATGATGGTGACACCGTTGCAAAGCTGACTGTGTGCTGAAGATGCCCAGCACATGCTTTCCCTCCTGGCTCTTCGGATCTGGGAGCAGAAGCCAGACGTTCGTGCACTAATCGTTCTGCCCCTGGGCAGCCGAGAACAAGCTTCGGAGAGGTTGCACTCAAATGGACTTTTAAGTATGAAACCGAGGAGCGACAGCAATGATGGTGACACCGTTGCAAAGCTGACTGTGTGCTGAAGATGCCCAGCACATGCTTTCCCTCCTGGCTCTTCGGCTCTGAGAGCAGAGGCCAGACGTTCGTGCTCTACTGACTGTGCTGCTGGGCAGCCAAGACCAATGAGCAGAGAAGTTGGATTCAAATGAACTTCTCGGTATGAAAGTGAGGAGCGACAGCAATGATGGAGGCACTGTTGCAAAGCTGACTGTGTGCAGAAGATTCAGAACTCCAGCTTTCCCTCCTGGCTCTTCGACTGTGGGAGCAGAGGGCAACTGTTCGTGCTCTACTCACTGTGCTGCTGGGCAGCCGAGAGCAAGCTCCGAAGAAGGTGCTTTCAAATGGACGTTTAGGTATGAAAGCGAGGAGCGACAGCAATGATGGTGACCCCGTTGCAAAGCTGACTGTGTGCTGAAGATGCCCAGCCCATGCTTTCAGTCCTGGCTCTTCGGCTCTGGGAGCAGAGGCCAGACGTTCGTGCGCTAATCGCTGTGCTACTGGGCAGCTGAGAAGCAGCTTTGGAGAGGTTGCATTCAAATGTACTTTTAGGTATGAAACCGAGGAGTGACAGCAATAATGGTGACACCGTTGCAAAGCTGACTGTGTGCTGAAGATGCCCAGCACATACTTTCCCTCCTGGCTCTTCGACTGTGGGAGCAGACGACAACCGTTCGTGCCCTACTCACTGTGCTGCTGGGCAGCCGAGAGCAAGCTCCGAAGAGCGTGCATTCAAATGGACCTTTAGGTATGACACTGAGGAGCGACAGCAATGATGGTGACACCGTTGCAAAGCTGACTGTGTGCTGAAGATGCCCAGCACATGCTTTCCCTCCTGACTCTTCGGATCTGGGAGCAGTAGCCGGACGTTCGTGCACTAATCGCTCTGCCCCTGGGCAGCCGAGAACAAGCTTCGGAGAGGTTGCACTCAAATGGACTTTTAAGTATGAAACCGAGGAGCGACAGCAATGATGGTGACACCGTTGCAAAGCTGACTGTGTGCTGAAGATGCCCAGCACATGCTTTCCTTCCTGGCTCTTCGGCTCTAAGAGCAGAGGCCAGACGTTCATGCACTAATCACTGTGCCCCTGGGCAGCCGAGAACAAGCTTTGGAGACGTTGCATTCAAATGGACTTTTACATATGAAACCGAGGAGCGACAGCAATGATGGTGACACCGTTGCAAAGCTGACTCTGTGCTGAAGATGCCCAGCACATGCTTTCCCTCCGGGCTCTTCGGCTCTGGGAGCATAGGCCAGACGTTCATGCTCTACTGACTGTGCTGCTGGGCAGCCAAGAGCAACGAGCAGAGAAGTTGGATTCAAATGAACTTCTAGGTATGAAAGTGAGGAGCGACAGCAATGATGGACGCACTGGGTCAAAGCTGACTGTGTGCAGAAGATTCAGAGCACCAGCTTTCCCTCCTGGCTCTTCGACTGTGGGAGCAGACGACAACCGTTCGTGCTCTACTCACTGTGCAGCTGGGCAGCCGAGAGCAAGCTCCGAAGAGGGTGCATTCAAATGGACCTTTAGGTATGACACCGAGGAGCGACAGCAATGATGGTGACACCGTTGCAAAGCTGACTGTGTGCTGAAGATGCCCAGCACATGCTTTCCCTCCTGGCTCTTCGGCTCTGGCAGCAGACGGCAACTGTTCGTGCTCTACTCACTGCACTGCTCGGCAGACGAGAGAAAGCTCCAAAGAGGGTGCATTCAAATGGACGTTTAGGTATGAAAGCGAGGAGCGACAGCAATGATGGTGACACCGTTGCAAAGCTGACTGTGTGCTGAAGATGCCCAGCACATGCTTTCCCTCCCGGCTCTTCAGATCTGGGAGCAGAAGCCAGAAGTTCGTGCACTAATCGCTATGCTACTGGGAAGCTGAGAAGCAGCTTGGAGAGGTTGCATTCAAATGTACTTTTAGGTATGAAACCGAGGAGTGACAGCAATAATGGTGACAGCATTGCAAAGCTGACTGTGTGCTGTAGATACCCCGCACATGCTTTCCCTCCTGGCTCTTCGACTGTGGGAGGAACCCTAGGGACCCTAGGGAGCAACCCTAACCCTAACCCTAACACTAACCCTAACCCTAACCCTAACCCAACCCTAACCCTAACCCTAACCCAACCCTAACCCTAACTCTAACCCTAACCCTAACCCTACCCCTAACCCTACCCCTACCCCTAACCATAACCCTAAACCTAAACATAACCCTTACCCTAACCCTAACCCTAACACTAACCCTACCCCTAACCCTACCCCTAACACCTAACCCTAACCCTAACCCTAACCCTAACCCCTAACCCTAACCCCTAACCCTAACCCTAACCCTAACCCTAACCCTACCCCTAACCCTAACCCTAACCTTAAACCTAACCATAACCCTAGCCCTAACCCTAACCCCTAACCCTAACCCTAGCCCTAACCCTAACCCCTAACCCTAAACCTAACCCTAATCCTAACCCTAACCCCTAACCCTAACCCCTAACCCTAACCCTAACCCTAACCCTAACCCTAACCCTAAGCTTTCACCAGCTTTCCCTCCTGGCTCTTCGACTGTGGGAGCAGATGGCAACTGTCCGTGCTCTACTCACTGTGCAGCTGGGCAGCTGAGAGCAAGCTCCGAAGAGGGTGCATTCAAATGGACCTTTAGGTATGAAAGCGAGGAGCGACATCAATGATGGTGACCCCGTTGCAAAGCTGCTTGTGTGCTGAAGATGCCCAGCGCTAGCTTTCCCTGCTGGTCCTTCTGCTGTGCGAGCAGAATCCACTGTTCATTCTGTGCTAACTGTGTTGCTGCGCAGCAGAGAGCAGGCTCTGGACTGATTCCATTCAAATGCTTTTCCTGTATGAAAGTGAGCAGTGAAAGCAACGATGGAGGCACCAATGTAAAGGGGATTGTGTGCTGAACAGGTCCAGCACCAGCTTTCAATCCTGGCTCTTCTGCTGTGGGAGCAGAGGCCAAACGTTCGTGCTGTACTCACTGTGCTGCTGGGCAGCTGAGAGAGACCACCTGAGAATTTGGATTCAAATGGACTTTTAGGTATGAAACCGAGGAGAGACTGGAATGATGGCGACACCGTTGCAAAGCTGCTTGTGTGCTGAAGGGGCCCAGCACTAGCTTTCCCTGATGATCCTTCTCCCGTGTGAGCAGATGCCACTGTTCATTCTGTGCTGACTATGTTGCTGCGCAGCAGAGAGCAGGCTCTGGACTGATTCCATTCAAATGCTTTTCCTGTATGAAAGTGAGCAGTGAAAGCAACGATGGAGGCACCAATGTAAAGGGGATTGTGTGCTGAACAGGTCCAGCACCAGCTTTCAATCCTGGCTCTTCTGCTGTGGGAGCAGAGGCCAAACGTTCGTGCTGTACTCACTGTGCTGCTGGGCAGCTGAGAGACACCACCTGAGAATTTGGATTCAAATGGACTTTTAGGTATGAAACCGAGGAGAGACTGCAATGATGGTGACCCCGTTGCAAAGCTGCTTGTGTGCTGAAGAGACACAGCACTAGCTTTCCCTGCTGGTCCTTCTGCCGTGTGAGCAGATGCCACTGTTCATTCTGTGCTGTGTTGCTGCCAGCAGGGAGCAGGCTCTGGACTAATTCCATTCAAATGCTTTTCCTGTATGAGTGTTAGCAGTGAAAGCATCGATGGAGGCACCAATGTAAAGGTGACTGTGTGCTGAACAGGTCCAGCACCAGCTTTCAATCCTTGCCCTTCTGCTGTGGGAGCAGGTGCCAAACGTTCGTGCTGTACTCACTGTGCTGCTGGGCAGCTGAGACCACCTGAGAATTTGGATTCAAATGGACTTTTAGGTATGAAACCGAGGAGAGACTGCAATGATGGTGACACCGTTGCAAAGCTGCTTGTGTGCTGAAGAAGCCCAGCACTAGCTTTCCCTGCTGGTCCTTCTGCCGTGTGAGCAGATGCCACTGTTCATTCTGTGCTGTGTTGCTGCCAGCAGGGAGCAGGCTCTGGACTGATTCTATTCAAATGCTTTTCCTGTATGAAAATGAGCAGTGAAAGCAACGATGGAGGCACCAATGTAAAGGTGATTGTGTGCTGAACAGGTCCAGCCCCAGCTTTCAATCCTTGCTCTTCTGCTGTGGGAGCAGATGCCAATCGTTCGTGCTGTACTCACTGTGCTGCTGGGCAGCTGAGAGACACCACCTGAGAATTTGTATTCAAATGGACTTTTAGGTATGAAACCGAGGAGAGACTGCAATGATGGTGACCCGTTGCAAAGCTGCTTGTTTGCTGAAGAAGCAGAGCACTAGCTTTCCCTGCTGGTCCTTCTGCCGTGTGAGCAGATGCCACTGTTCATTCTGTGCTGACTGTGTTGCTGCGCAGCAGAGAGCAGGCTCTGGACTGATTCCATTCAAATGCTTTTCCTGTATGAAAGTGAGCAGTGAAAGCAACGATGGAGGCACCAATGTAAAGGGGATTGTGTGCTGAACAAGTCCAGTACCAGCTTTCAATCCTGGCTCTTCTGCTGTGGGAGCAGAGGCCAAACGTTCGTGCTGTACTCACTGTGCTGCTGGGCAGCTGAGCGACAACACCTGAGAATTTGGATTCAAATGGACTTTTAGGTATGAAACCGAGGAGAGACTGGAATGATGGCGACACCGTTGCAAAGCTGCTTGTGTGCTGAAGAGGCCCAGCCCTAGCTTTCCCTGCTGGTCCTTCTGCTGTGGGAGCAGATGCCACTGTTCATTCTGTGCTGTGTTGCTGCCAGCAGGGAGAAGGCTCTGCACTGATTCCATTCAAATGCTTTTCCTGTATGAGTGTTAGCAGTGAAAGCAACGATGGAGGCACCAATGTAAAGGTGATTGTGTGCTGAACAGGTCCAGCACCAGCTTTCAATCCTTGCTCTTCTGCTGTGGGAGCAGATGCCAAAAGTTCGTGCTGTACTTACTGTGCTGCTGGGCAGCTGAGAGTGACCACCTGAGAATTTGGATTCAAATGGACTTTTAGGTATGAAACCGAGGAGAGACTGCAATGATGGTGACCCCGTTGCAAAGCTGCTTGTGTGCTGAAGAGGCCCAGCACTAGCTTTCCCTGATGATCCTTCTCCCGTGTGAGCAGATGCCACTGTTCATTCTGTGCTGACTGTGTTGCTGCGCAGCAGAGAGCAGGCTCTGGACTGATTCCATTCAAATGCTTTTCCTGTATGAAAGTGAGCAGCGAAAGCAACGATGGAGGCACCAATGTAAAGGGGATTGTGTGCTGAACAGGACCAGCACCAGCTTTCAATCCTTGCTCTTCTGCTGTGGGAGCAGATGCCAAACGTTCGTGCTGTACTCACTGTGCTGCTGGGCAGCTGAGAGAGACCGCCTGAGAATTTGGAATCAAATGGACTTTTAGGTATGAAACCGAGGAGAGACTGCAATGATGGTGACCCCGTTGCAAAGCTGCTTGTGTGCTGAAGAGGCCCAGCACTAGCTTTCCCTGATGATCCTTCTCCCGTGTGAGCAGATGCCACTGTTCATTCTGTGCTGACTGTGTTGCTGCCAGCAGGGAGCAGCCTCTGGACTGATTCAATTCAAATGCTTTTCCTGTATGAGTGTTAGCAGTGAAAGCAACGATGGAAGCACCAATGTAAAGGTGATTGTGTGCTGAACAGGTCCAGCACCAGCTTTCAATCCTTGCTCTTTTGCTGTGGGAGCAGATGCCAAACGTTCGTGCTGTACTCAATGTGCTGCTGGGCAGCTGAGACCACCTGAGAATTCGGATTCAAATGGAGTTTTAGGTATGAAACCGAGGAGAGACTGCAATGATGGTGACCCGTTGCAAAGCTGCTTGTTTGCTGAAGAAGCAGAGCACTAGCTTTCCCTGCTGGTCCTTCTGCCGTGTGATCAGATGCCACTGTTCATTCTGTGCTGACTGTGTTGCTGCGCAGCAGAGAGCAGGCTCTGGACTGATTCCATTCAAATGCTTTTCCTGTATGAAAGTGAGCAGTCAAAGCAACGATGGAGGCACCAATGTAAAGGTGATTGTGTGCTGAACAGGTCCAGTACCAGCTTTCAATCCTGGCTCTTCTGCTGTGGGAGCAGAGGCCAAACGTTCGTGCTGTACTCACTGTGCTGCTGGGCAGCTGAGCGACACCACCTGAGAATTTGGATTCAAATGGACTTTTAGGTATGAAACCGAGGAGAGACTGGAATGATGGCCACACCGTTGCAAAGCTGCTTGTGTACTGAAGAGGCCCAGCCCTAGCTTTCCCTGCTGGTCCTTCTGCCGTGGGAGCAGATGCCACTGTTCATTCTGTGCTGTGTTGCTGCCAGCAGGGAGCAGGCTCTGCACTGATTCCATTCAAATGCTTTTCCTGTATGAGTGTTAGCAGTGAAAGCAACGATGGAGGCACCAATGTAAAGGGGATTGTGTGCTGAACAGGTCCAGCACCAGCTTTCAATCCTTGCTCTTCTGCTGTGGGAGCAGATGCCAAACGTTCGTGCTGTACTTACTGTGCTGCTGGGCAGCTGAGAGTGACCACCTGAGAATTTGGATTCAAATGGACTTTTAGGTATGAAACCGAGGAGAGACTGCAATGATGGTGACCCCGTTGCAAAGCTGCTTGTGTGCTGAAGAGGCCCAGCACTAGCTTTCCCTGATGATCCTTCTGCCATGGGAGCAGATGCCACTGTTCAGTCTGTGCTGTGTTGCTGCCAGCAGGGAGCAGGCTCTGGACTGATTCTATTCAAATGCCTTTCCTGTATGAGTGTTAGCAGTGAAAGCAACGATGGAGGCACCAATGTAAAGGGGATTGTGTGCTGAACAGGTCCAGCACCAGCTTTCAATCCTTGCTCTTCTGCTGTGGGAGCAGATGCCAAACGTTCGTGCTGTACTCACTGTGCTGCTGGGCAGCTGAGAGAGACCACCTGAGAATTTGGATTCAAATGGACTTCTAGGTATGAAACCGAGGAGAGACTGCAATGATGGTGACCCCGTTGCAAAGCTGCTTGTGTGCTGAAGAAGCCCAGCACTAGCTTTCCCTGCTTGTCCTTCTGCTGTGCGAGCAGAATCCACTGTTCATTCTGTGCTGACTGTGTTGCTGCGCAGCAGAGAGCAGGCTCTGGACTGATTCCATTCAAATGCTTTTCCTGTATGAAAGTGAGCAGTGAAAGCAACGATGGAGGCACCAATGTAAAGGTGATTGTGTACTGAACAGGTCCAGCACCAGCTTTCAATCCTTGCTCTTCTGCTGTGGGAGCAGATGCCAAACGTTCGTGCTGTACTCACTGTGCTGCTGGGCAGCTGAGAGACACCACCTGAGAATTTGGATTCAAATGGACTTTTAGGTATGAAACCGAGGAGAGACTGCAATGATGTCGACTCCGTTGCAAAGCTCCTTGTGTGCTGAAGAGACACAGCACTAGCTTTCCCTGCTGGTCCTTCTGCCGTGTGAGCAGATTCCACTGTACATTCTGTGGCGTGTTGCTGCCAGCAGGGAGCAGGCTCTGGACTGATTCTATTCAAATGCTTTTCCTGTATGAGTGTTAGCAGTGAAAGCAACGATGGAGGCACCAATGTAAAGGTGATTGTGTGCTGAACAGGTCCAGCACCAGCTTTAAATCCTTGCTCTTCTGCTGTGGGAGCAGATGCCAAACGTTCATGCTGTACTCACTGTGCTGCTGGGCAGCTGAGAGAGACCACCTGAGAATTCGGATTCAAATGGACTTTCAGGTATGAAACCGAGGAGAGACTGCAATGATGGTGACCCCGTTGCAAAGCTGCTTGTGTGCTGAAGAAGCCCAGCACTAGCTTTCCCTGCTGGTCCTTCTGCTGTGCAAGCAGAATCCACTGTTCATTCTGTGCTGGCTGTGTTGCTGCGCAGCAGAGAGCAGGCTCTGGACTGATTCCATCCAAATGCCTTTCCTGTATGAAAGTGAGCTGTGAAAGCAACGATGGAGGCACCAATGTAAAGGGGATTGTGTGCTGAACAGGTCCAGCACCAGCTTTCAATCCTGGCTCTTCTGCTGTGGGAGCAGATGCCAAACGTTCGTGCTGTACTCACTGTGCTGCTGGGCAGCTGAGAGAGACCACCTGAGAATTTGGATTCAAATGGACTTTTAGGTATGAAACCGAGGAGAGACTGCAATGATAGTGACCCCGTTGCAAAGCTCCTTGTGTGATGAAGAGACACAGCACTAGCTTTCCCTGCTGGTCCTTCTGCCCTGTGAGCAGATGCCACTGTTCAGTCTGTGCTGTGTTGCTGCCAGCAGGGAGCAGGCTCTGGACTGATTCTATTCAAATGCTTTTCCTGTATGAGTGTTAGCAGTGAAAGCAACGATGGAGGCACCAATGTAAAGGTGATTGTGTGCTGAACAGGTCCAGCACCAGCTTTCAATCCTTGCTCTTCTGCTGTGGGAGCAGATGCCAAACGTTCGTGCTGTACTCACTGTGCTGCTGGGCAGCTGAGAGAGACCACCTGAGAATTTGGATTCAAATGGACTTTTAGGTATGAAACCGAGGAGAGACTGCAATGATGGTGACCCCGTTGCAAAGCTGCTTGTGTGCTGAAGAAGCCCAGCACTAGCTTTCCCTGCTGGTCCTTCTGCTGTGCGAGCAGAATCCACTGTTCATTGTGTGCTGGCTGTGTTGCTGCGCAGCAGAGAGCAGGCTCTGGACTGATTCCATCCAAATGCCTTTCCTGTATGAAAGTGAGCAGTGAAAGCAACGATGGAGGCACAAATGTAAAGGGGATTGTGTGCTGAACAGGTCCAGCACCAGCTTTCAATCCTTGCTCTTCTGCTGTGGGAGCAGATGCCAAACGTTCGTGCTGTACTCACTGTGCTGCTGGGCAGCTGAGACCACCTGAGAATTTGGATTCAAATGGACTTTTAGGTATGAAACCGAGGAGAGACTGCAATGATGGTGACCCCGTTGCAAAGCTGCTTGTGTGCTGAAGAAGCCCAGCACTAGCTTTCCCTGCTGGTCCTTCTGCTGTGCGAGCAGAATCCACTGTTCATTCTGTGCTGACTGTGTTGCTGCGCAGCAGAGAGCAGGCTCTGGACTGATTCCATTCAAATGCTTTTCCTGTATGAATGTGAGCAGTGAAAGCAACGATGGAGGCACCAATGTAAAGGTGATTGTGTGCTGAACAGGTCCAGCACCAGCTTTCAATCCTTGCTCTTCTGCTGTGGGAGCAGATGCCAAACGTTCGTGCTGTACTCACTGTGCTGCTGGGCAGCTGAGAGAGACCACCTGAGAATTTGGATTCAAATGGACTTTTAGGTATGAAACCGAGGAGAGACTGCAATGATGGTGACCCCGTTGCAAAGCTGCTTGTGTGCTGAAGAGACACAGCACTAGCTTTCCCTGCTGGTCCTTCTGCCGTGTGAGTAGATGCCACTGTTCATTCTGTGCTGTGTTGCTGCCAGCAGGGAGCAGGCTCTGGACTGATTCTATTCAAATGCTTTTCCTGTATGAGTGTTAGCAGTGAAAGCAACGATGGAGGCACCAATGTAAAGGTGATTGTGTGCTGAACAGGTCCAGCACCAGCTTTCAATCCTTGCTCTTCTGCTGTGGGAGCAGATGCAAAACGTTCGTGCTGTACTCACTGTGCTGCTGGGCAGCTGAGAGAGACCACCTGAGAATGTGGATTCAAATGGACTTTTAGGTATGAAACCGAGGAGAGACTGCAATGATGGTGACCCCGTTGCAAAGCTCCTTGTGTGCTGAAGAGACACAGCACTAGCTTTCCCTGCTGGTCCTTCTGCCGTGTGAGCAGATGCCACTGTTCATTCTGTGCTGTGTTGCTGCCAGCAGGGAGCAGGCTCTGGACTGATTCTATTCAAATGCTTTTCCTGTATGAGTGTTAGCAGTGAAAGCAACGATGGAGGCACCAATGTAAAGGTGATTGTGTGCTGAACAGGTCCAGCACCAGCTTTCAATCCTTGCTCTTCTGCTGTGGGAGCAGATGCCAAACGTTCGTGCTGTACTCACTGTGCTGCTGGGCAGCTGAGAGAGACCACCTGAGAATTTGGATTCAAATGGACTTTTAGGTATGAAACCGAGGAGAGACTGCAATGATGGTGACCCCGTTGCAAAGCTCCTTGTGTGCTGAAGAGAGACAGCACTAGCTTTCCCCGCTGGTCCTTCTGCCGTGTGAGCAGATGCCACTGTTCAGTCTGTGCTGTGTTGCTGCCAGCAGGGAGCAGGCTCTGGACTGATTCTATTCAAATGCTTTTCCTGTATGAGTGTTAGCAGTGAAAGCAACGATGGAGGCACCAATGTAAAGGTGATTGTGTGCTGAACAGGTCCAGCACGAGCTTTCAATCCTTGCTCTTCTGCTGTGGGAGCAGATGCCAAAAGTTCGTGCTGTACTCACTGTGCTGCTGGGCAGCTGAGACCACCTGAGAATTTGGATTCAAATGGACTTTTAGGTATGAAACCGAGGAGAGACTGCAATGATGGTGACCCCGTTGCAAAGCTGCTTGTGTGCTGAAGAGGCCCAGCACTTGCTTTCCCTGCTGGTCATTGTGCCGTGTGAGCAGATGCCACTGTTCATTCTGTGCTGACTGTGTTGCTGCGCAGCTGAGAGCAGGCTCTGGACTGATTCCATTCAAATGCTTTTCCTGTATGAAAGTGAGCAGTGAATGCAACGATGGAGGAACAAATGTAAAGGGGATTGTGTGCTGAACAGGTCCAGCACCAGCTTTCAATCCTTGCTCTTCTGCTGTGGGAGCAGATGCCAAACGTTCGTGCTGTACTCACTGTGCTGCTGGGCAGCTGAGAGAGACCACCTGAGAATTTGGATTCAAATGGACTTTTAGGTATGAAACCGAGGAGAGACTGCAATGATGGTGACCCCGTTGCAAAGCTCCTTGTGTGCTGAAGAGACACCGCACTAGCTTTCCCTGCTGGTCCTTCTGCCGTGTGAGCAGATGCCACTGTTCAGTCTGTGCCGTGTTGCTGCCAGCAGGGAGCAGGCTCTGCACTGATTCTATTCAAATGCTTTTCCTGTATGAGTGTTAGCAGTGAAAGCAACGATGGAGGCACCAATGTAAAGGGGATTGTGTGCTGAACAGGTCCAGCACCAGCTTTCAATCCTTGCTCTTCTGCTGTGGGAGCAGATGCCAAACGTTCGTGCTGTACTCACTGTGCTGCTGGTCAGCTGAGAGACACCACCTGAGAATTTGGATTCAAATGGACTTTTAGGTATGAAACCGAGGAGAGACTGCAATGATGGTGACCCCGTTGCAAAGCTGCTTGTGTGCTGAAGAAGCCCAGCACTAGCTTTCCCTGCTGGTCCTTCTGCTGTGCGAGCAGAATCCACTGTTCATTCTGTGCTGACTGTGTTGCTGCGCACAGAGAGCAGGCTCTGGACTGATTCCATTCAAATGCTTTTCTGTATGAAAGTGAGCAGTGAAAGCAACGATGGGAGGCACCAATGTAAAGGTGATTGTGTACTGAACAGGTCCAGCACCAGCTTTCAATCCTTGCTCTTCTGCTGTGGGAGCAGATGCCAAACGTTCGTGCTGTACTCACTGTGCTGCTGGGCAGCTGAGAGACACCACCTGAGAATTTGGATTCAAATGGACTTTTAGGTATGAAACCGAGGAGAGACTGCAATGATGTCGACTCCGTTGCAAAGCTCCTTGTGTGCTGAAGAGACACAGCACTAGCTTTCCCTGCTGGTCCTTCTGCCGTGTGAGCAGATTCCACTGTACATTCTGTGCGTGTTGCTGCCAGCAGGGAGCAGGCTCTGGACTGATTCTATTCAAATGCTTTTCCTGTATGAGTGTTAGCAGTGAAAGCAACGATGGAGGCACCAATGTAAAGGTGATTGTGTGCTGAACAGGTCCAGCACCAGCTTTAAATCCTTGCTCTTCTGCTGTGGGAGCAGATGCCAAACGTTCATGCTGTACTCACTGTGCTGCTGGGCAGCTGAGAGAGACCACCTGAGAATTCGGATTCAAATGGACTTTCAGGGTATGAAACCGAGGAGAGACTGCAATGATGGTGACCCCGTTGCAAAGCTGCTTGTGTGCTGAAGAAGCCCAGCACTAGCTTTCCCTGCTGGTCCCTTCTGCTGTGCAAGCAGAATCCACTGTTCATTCTGTGCTGGCTGTGTTGCTGCGCAGCAGAGAGCAGGCTCTGGACTGATTCATCCAAATGCCTTTCCTGTATGAAAGGGAGCTGTGAAAGCAACGATGGAGGCACCAATGTAAAGGGGATTGTGTGCTGAACAGGTCCAGCACCAGCTTTCAATCCTGGCTCTTCTGCTGTGGGAGCAGATGCCAAACGTTCGTGCTGTACTCACTGTGCTGCTGGGCAGCTGAGAGAGACCACCTGAGAATTTGGATTCAATGGACTTTTAGGTTTGAAACCGAGGAGAGACTGCAATGATAGTGACCCCGTTGCAAAGCTCCTTGTGTGATGAAGAGACACAGCACTAGCTTTCCCTGCTGGTCCTTCTGCCCGTGAGCAGATGCCACTGTTCAGTCTGTGCTGTGTTGCTGCCAGCAGGGAGCAGGCTCTGGACTGATTCTATTCAAATGCTTTTCCTGTATGAGTGTTAGCAGTGAAAGCAACGATGGATGCACCAATGTAAAGGTGATTGTGTGCTGAACAGGTCCAGCACCAGCTTTCAATCCTTGCTCTTCTGCTGTGGGAGCAGATGCCAAACGTTCGTGCTGTACTCACTGTGCTGCTGGGCAGCTGAGAGAGACCACCTGAGAATTTGGATTCAAATGGACTTTTAGGTATGAAACCGAGGAGAGACTGCAATGATGGTGCCCCGTTGCAAAGCTGCTTGTGTGCTGAAGAAGCCCAGCACTAGCTTTCCCTGCTGGTCCTTCTGCTGTGCGAGCAGAATCCACTGTTCATTGTGTGCTGGCTGTGTTGCTGCGCAGCAGAGAGCAGGCTCTGGACTGATTCCATCCAAATGCCTTTCCTGTATGAAAGTGAGCAGTGAAAGCAACGATGGAGGCACAAATGTAAAGGGGATTGTGTGCTGAACAGGTCCAGCACCAGCTTTCAATCCTTGCTCTTCTGCTGTGGGAGCAGATGCCAAACGTTCGTGCTGTACTCACTGTGCTGCTGGGCAGCTGAGACCACCTGAGAATTTGGATTCAAATGGACTTTTAGGTATGAAACCGAGAGAGACTGGCAATGATGGTGACCCCGTTGCAAAGCTGCTTGTGTGCTGAAGAAGCCCAGCACTAGCTTTCCCTGCTGGTCCTTCTGCTGTGCGAGCAGAATCCACTGTTCATTCTGTGCTGACTGTGTTGCTGCGCAGCAGAGAGCAGGCTCTGGACTGATTCCATTCAAATGCTTTTCCTGTATGAATGTGAGCAGTGAAAGCAACGATGGAGGCACCAATGTAAAGGTGATTGTGTGCTGAAACAGGTCCAGCACCAGCTTTCAATCCTTGCTCTTCTGCTGTGGGAGCAGATGCCAAACGTTCGTGCTGTACTCACTGTGCTGCTGGGCAGCTGAGAGACACCACCTGAGAATTTGGATTCAAATGGACTTTTAGGTATGAAACCGAGGAGAGACTGCAATGATGGTGACCCCGTTGCAAAGCTCCTTGTGTGCTGAAGAGACACAGCACTAGCTTTCCCTGCTGGTCCTTCTGCCGTGTGAGCAGATGCCACTGTTCATTCTGTGCTGTGTTGCTGCCAGCAGGGAGCAGGCTCTGGACTGATTCTATTCAAATGCTTTTCCCGTATGAGTGTTAGCAGTGATAGCAACGATGGAGGCACCAATGTAAAGGTGATTGTGTGCTGAACAGGTCCAGCACGAGCTTTCAATCCTTGCTCTTCTGCTGTGGGAGCAGATGCCAAAAAGTTCGTGCTGTACTCACTGTGCTGCTGGGCAGCTGAGACCACCTGAGAATTTGATTCAAATGGACTTTTAGGTATGAAACCGAGGAGAGACTGCAATGATGGTGACCCCGTTGCAAAGCTGCTTGTGTGCTGAAGAGGCCCAGCACTTGCTTTCCCTGCTGGTCATTCTGCCGTGTGAGCAGATGCCACTGTTCATTCTGTGCTGACTGTGTTGCTGCGCAGCTGAGAGCAGGCTCTGGACTGATTCCATTCAAATGCTTTTCCTGTATGAAAGTGAGCAGTGAATGCAACGATGGAGGAACAAATGTAAAGGGGATTGTGTGCTGAAGAGGCCCAGCATCAGCTTTCCCTCCTGGCTCTTCTGCTGTGGGAGCAGATGCCAAACGTTCGTGCTGTACTCACTGTGCTGCTGGGCAGCTGAGAGAGACCAGCTGAGAATTTGGATTCAAATGGACTTTTAGGTATGAAACCGAGGAGAGACTGCAATGATGGTGACACCGTTGCAAAGCTCTTTGTGTGCTGAAGAGACACAGCACTAGCTTTCCCTGCTGGTCCTTCTGCCGTGTGAGCAGATGCCACTGTTCAGTCTGTGCTGTGTTGCTGCCAGCAGGGAACAGGCTCTGGACTGATTCTATTCAAATGCTTTTCCTGTATGAGTGTTAGCAGTGAAAGCAACGATGGAGGCACCAATGTAAAGGGGATTGTGTGCTGAACAGGTCCAGCACTAGCTTTCAATCTTGGCTCTTCTGCTGTGGGAGCAGATGCCAAACGTTCGTGCTGTACTCACTGTGCTGCTGGGCAGCTGAGAGAGACCACCTGAGAATTTGGATTCAAATGGACTTTTAGGTATGAAACCGAGGAGAGACTGCAATGATGGTGACACCGTTGCAAAGCTGCTTGTGTGCTGAAGAGACACAGCACTAGCTTTCCCTGCCGATCCTTCTGCCATGTGAGCAGATGCCACTGTTCATTCTGTGCTGACTGTGTTGCTGCCAGCAGGGAGCAGGCGCTGAACTGATTCTATTCAAATGCTTTTCCTGTATGAAAGTGAGCAGTGAAAGCAACGGTGGAGGCACCAATGTAAAGGTGATTGTGTGCTGAACCGGTCCAGCACCAGCTTTCAATCCTTGCTCTTCTGCTGTGGGAGCAGATGCCAAACGTTTGTGCTGTACTCACTGTGCTGCTGGGCAGCTGAGAGAGACCACCTGAGAATTTGGATTCAAATGGACTTTTAGGTATGAAACCGAGGAGAGACTGCAATGATGGTGACCCCGTTGCAAAGCTCCTTGTGTGCTGAAGAGACACAGCACTAGCTTTCCCTGCTGGTCCTTCTGCCGTGTGAGCAGATGCCACTGTTCAGTCTGTGCTGTGTTGCTGCCAGCAGGGAGCAGGCTCTGGACTGATTCTATTCAAATGCTTTTCCTGTATGAGTGTTAGCAGTGAAAGCAACGATGGAGGCACCAATGTAAAGGTGATTGTGTGCTGAACAGGTCCAGCACCAGCTTTCAATCCTTGCTCTTCTGCTGTGGGAGCAGATGCCAAACGTTCGTGCTGTCCTCACTGTGCTGCTGGGCAGCTGAGACCACCTGAGAATTTTGATTCAAATGGACTTTTAGGTATGAAACCGTGGAGAGACTGCAATGATGGTGACCCCGTTGCAAAGCTGCTTGTGTGCTGAAGAAGCCCAGCACTAGCTTTCCCTGCTGGTCCTTCTGCTGTGCGAGCAGAATCCACTGTTCATTCTGTGCTGACTGTGTTGCTGCGCAGCAGAGAGCAGGCTCTGGACTGATTCCATTCAAATGCTTTTCCTGTATGAAAGTGAGCAGTGAAAGCAACGATGGAGGCACCAATGTAAAGGTGATTGTGTGCTGAACAGGTCCAGCACCAGCTTTCAATCCTTGCTCTTCTGCTGTGGGAGCAGATGCCAAACGTTCGTGCTGCACTCACTGTGCTGCTGGGCAGCTGAGACCACCTGAGAATTTGGATTCAAATGGACTTTTAGGTATGAAACCGAGGAGAGACTGCAATGATGGTGACACCGTTGCAAAGCTGACTGTGTGCTGAAGAAGCCCAGCGCTAGCTTTCCCTGCTGGTCCTTCTGCCGTGGGAGCAGATGCCACTGTTCATTCTGTGCTGACTGTGTTGCTGCCAGCAGGGAGCAGGCTCTGGACTGATTCTATTCAAATGCTTTTCCTGTATGAAAGTGAGCAGTGAAAGCAACGATGGAGGCACCAATGTAAAGGTGATTGTGTGCTGAACAGGTCCAGCACGAGCTTTCAATCCTTGCTCTTCTGCGGTGGGAGCAGAGGCCAAACGTTCGTGCTGTACTCACTGTGCTGCTGGGCAGCTGAGAGAGACCACCTGAGAATTTGGATTCAAATGGACTTTTAGGTATGAAACCGAGGAGAGACTGCAATGATGGTGACACCGTTGCAAAGCTGCTTGTGTGCTGAAGAGGCCCAGCACTAGCTTTCCCTGCTGGCCCTACTGCTGTGGGAGCAGAATCCACTGTTCTTTCTGTGCTGTTTGTGTCGCTGCGCAGCAGAGAGCAGGCTCTGGACTGATTCCATTCAAATGCTTTTCCTGCATGATAGTGAGCAGTGAAAGCAATGATGGAGGCACCAATGTAAAGGTGATTGAGGGCTGAACAGGTCCAGCACCAGCTTTCAATCCTGGCCCTTCTGCTGTGGGAGCAGAGGCCAAACGTTCGTGCTGTACTCACTGTGCTGCTGGGCAGCTGAGAGTGACCACCTGAGAATTTGGATTCAAATGGACTTTTAGGTATGAAACCGAG
The DNA here is from genome assembly GCF_033815535.1 of Pezoporus flaviventris. Taxonomy (NCBI): domain Eukaryota; kingdom Metazoa; phylum Chordata; class Aves; order Psittaciformes; family Psittacidae; genus Pezoporus; species Pezoporus flaviventris. The sequence goes on along the minus strand of NW_026892636.1, from coordinate 1,379,136 downwards.
GAGAGACTGCAATGATGGTGACACCTTTGCAAAGCTGCTTGCGTGCTGAAGAGGCCCAGCATTAGCTTTCCCTGCTGGTCCTTCTGCTGTGGGAGCAGATGCCACTGTTCATTCTGTGCTGATTGTGTTCCTGCCCGCAGAGAACAGGCGCTGAACTGATTCCATTCAAATGCTTTTCCTGTATGAAAGTGAGCAGTGAAATCAACAATGGAGGCACCAATGTAAAGGTGATTGTGTGCTGAACAGGTCCAGCACAAGCTTTCAATCCTGGGTCTTCTGCTGTGGGAGCAGATGCCAAACGTTCGTGCTGTACTCACTGTGCTGCTGGGCAGCTGAGGGAGACCATCTGAGAATTTGGATTCAAATGGACTTTTAGGTATGAAACCGAGGAGAGACTGCAATGATGGTGACCCCGTTGCAAAGCTGCTTGTGTGCTGAAGAGGCCCAGCACTTGCTTTCCCTGCTGGTCCTTCTGCCGTGGGAGCACATGCCACTGTTCATTCTGTGCTGACTGTGTTGCTGCGCAGCAGAGAGCAGGCTCTGGACTGATTCCATTCAAATGCTTTTCCTGTATGAAAGTGAGCAGTGAAAGCAACGATGGAAGCACCAATGTAAAGGTGATTGTGTGCTGAATAGGTACAGCACCAGCTTTCAATCCTGGCTCTTCTGCTGTGGGAGCAGAGGCCAAACGTTCGTGCTGTACTCACTGTGCTGCTGGGCAGCTGAGAGAGACCACCTGAGAATTTGGATTCAAATGGACTTTTAGGTATGAAACCGAGGAGAGACTGCAATGATGGTGACCATTTTGCAAAGCTGACTGTGTGCTGAAGAAGCCCAGCACTAGCTTTCCCTGCTGGTCCTTCTGCTGTGGGAGCAGATGCCACTGTTCATTCTGTGCCGACTGTGTTGCTGCCAGCAGAGAGCAGGCTCTGGACTGATTCCATTCAAATGCTTTTCCTGTATGAAAGTGAGCAGTGAAAGCAGTGATGGAGGCACCAATGTAAAGGTGATTGTGTGCTGAACAAGTCCAGCACCAGCTTTCAATCCTGGCTCTTCTGCTGTGGGAGCAGATGCCAAACGTTCGTGCTGTACTCACTGTGCTGCTGGTCAGCTGAGAGAGACCACCTGAGAATTCGGATTCAAATAGACTTTTAAGTATGAAACCGAGGAGAGACGGCAATGATGGTGATCCTTTTTAATAGCTCACTGTGTGCTGAAGAGCCCCAGCACTAGCTTTCCCTGCTGGTCCTTCTGCCGTGGGAGCACATGCCACTGTTCATTCTGTGCTGACTGTGTTGCTGCGCAGCAGAGAGCAGGCTCTGGACTGATTCCATTCAAATGCTTTTCCTGCAAGAGAGTGAGCAGTGAAAGCAACGATGGAGGCACCAATGTAAAGGTGATTGTGTGCTGAACAGGTCCAGCACCAGCTTTCAATCCTGGCTCTTCTGCTGTGGGAGCAGAGGCCAAACGTTCGTGCTGTACTCACTGTGCTGCTGGGCAGCTGAGAGACACCACCTGAGAATTTGGATTCAAATGGACTTTTAGGTATGAAACCGAGGAGAGACTGCAATGATGGTGACCCCGTTGCAAAGCTGACTGTGTGCTGAAGAAGCCCAGCACTAGCTTTCCCTGCTGGTCCTTCTGCCGTGGGAGCAGATGCCACTGTTCTTTCTGTGCTGGTTGTGTTGCTGCGCAGCAGAGAGCAGGCTCTGGACTGATTCCATTCAAATGCTTTTCCTGTATGAAAGTGAGCAGTGAAAGCAGCGATGGAGGCACCAATGTAAAGGTGATTGTGTGCTGAATAGGTCCAGCACCAGCTTTCAATCCTGGCTCTTCTGCTGTGGGAGCAGAGGCCAAACGTTCGTGCTGTGCTCACTGTGCTGCTGGGCAGCTGAGAGAGACCACCTGAGAATTTGGATTCAAATGGACTTTTAGGTATGAAACCGAGGAGAGACGGCAATGATGGTGACTCTTTTGCAAAGCTGCTTGTGTGCTGAACAGGCCCAGAACTAGCTTTCCCTGCTGGCCCTACTGCTGTGGGAGCACATGCCACTGTTCATTCTGTGCTGACTGTGTTGCTGTGCAGCAGAGAGCAGGCTCTGGACTGATTCCATTCAAATGCTTTTCCTGTATGAAAGTGAGCAGTGAAAGCAGCGATGGAGGCACCAGTGTATAGCTGATTGTGTGCTGAATAGGTCCAGCACCAGCTTTCAATCCTGGCTCTTCTGCTGTGGGAGCAGAGGCCAACCGTTCGTGCTGTGCTCACTGTGCTGCTGGGCAGCTGAGAGTGACCACCTGAGAATTTGGATTCAAATGGACTTTTAGGTATGAAACCGAGGAGAGACTGCAATGATGGTGATCCTTTTGCAAAGCTGACTGTGTGCTGAAGAAGCCCAGCACTAGCTTTCCCTGCTGGTCCTTCTTCTGTGGGAGCAGATGCCACTGTTCATTCTGTGCTGATTGTGTTGCTGCGCAGCATAGAGCAGGCTCTGGTCTGATTCCATTCAAATGCTTTTCCTGTATGAAAGTGAGCAGTGAAAGCAACGATGGAGGCACCAATGTAAAGGTGATTGTGTGCTGAACAGGTCCAGCACCAGCTTTCAATCCTGGCTCTTCTGCTGTGGGAGCAGAGGCCAAACGTTCGTGCTGTGCTCACTGTGCTGCTGGGCAGCTGAGGGAGACCACCTGAGAATTTGGATAAAAATGGACTTTTAGGTATGAAACCGAGGAGAGACTGCAATGATGCTGACACCGTTGCAAAGCTGCTTGTGTGCTGAAGAGGCCAAGCACTAGCTTTCCCTGCTGGTCCTTCTGCCGTGGGAGCAGATGCCACTGTTCATTCTGTGCTGACTGTGTTGCTGCCAGCAGAGAGCAGGCTCTGGACTGATTCCATTCAAATGCTTTTCCTGTATGAAAGTGAGCAGTGAAAGCAACGATGGAGGCACCAATGTAAAGGTGATTGTGTGCTGAACAGGTCCAGCACCAGCTTTCAATCCTGGCTCTTCTGCTGTGGGAGCAGAGGCCAAACGTTCGTGCTGTACTCACTGTGCTGCTGGGCAGCTGAGGGAGACCACCTGAGAATTTGGATTCAAATGGACTTTTAGGTGTGAAACCGAGGAGAGACTGCAATGATGGTGACACCGTTGCAAAGCTGCTTGTGTGCTGAAGAGGCCCAGCACTAGCTTTCCCTGCTGGTCCTTCTGCTGTGGGAGCAGATGCCACTGTTCATTCTGTGCTGACTGTGTTGCTGCGCAGCAGAGAGCGGGCTCTGGACTGATTCCATTCAAAGGCTTTTGCTGTATGAAAGTGAGCAGTGAAATCAGCGATGGAGGCACCAATGTAAAGGTGATTGTGTGCTGAACAGGTCCAGCACCTGCTTTCAATCCTGGCTCTTCTGCTGTGGGAGCAGAGGCCAAACGTTCGTGCTGTGCTCACTGTGCTGCTGGGCAGCTGAGAGTGACCACCTGAGAATTTGGATTCAAATGGACTTTTAGGTATGAAACCGAGGAGAGACTGCAATGATGGTGACCCTTTTGCAAAGCTGAATGTGTGCTGAAGAAGCCCAGCACTAGCTTTTCCTGCTGGTTCTTCTCCTTTGGGAGCAGATGCCGCTGTTCTTTCTGTGCTGATTTTGTTGCTGCGCAGCAGAGAGAAGGCTCTGGACTGATTCCATTCAAATGCTTTTCCTGTATGAAAGTGAGCAGTGAAAGCAACGATGGAGGCACCAATGTAAAGGTGATTGTGTGCTGAACAGGTCCAGCACCAGCTTTCAATCCTGGCTCTTCTGTAGTGTTAGCAAATGCCAAACGTTCGTGCTGTACTCACTGTGCTGCTGGGCAGCTGAGAGAGACCACCTGAGAATTTGGATTCAAATGGACTTTTAGGTATGAAACCGAGGAGAGACTGAAATGATGGTGACACCGTTGCAAATCTGCTTGTGTGCTGAAGAGGCCCAGCACTAGTTTTCCCTGCTGGTCCTTCTGCCGTGGGAGCAGATGCCGCTGTTCTTTCTGTGCTGATCGTGTTGCTGGGCAGCAGAGAGAAGGCTCTGGACTGATTCCATTCAAATGCTTTTCCTGTATGAAAGTGAGCAGTGAAAGCAACGATGGAGGCACCAATGTAAAGGTGATTGTGTGCTGAACAGGTCCAGCACCAGCTTTCAATCTTGGCTCTTCTGTAGTGTTAGCAAATGCCAAACGTTCGTGCTGTACTCACTGTGCTGCTGGGCAGCTGAGAGAGACCACCTGAGAATTTGGATTCAAATGGACTTTTAGGTATGAAACCGAGGAGAGACTGCAATGATGGTGACACCGTTGCAAATCTGCTTGTGTGCTGAAGAGGCCCAGCACTAGCTTTCCCTTCTGGTCCTTCTGCTGTGGGAGCAGATGCCACTGTTCATTCTGTGCTGACTGTGTTGCTGCGCAGCAGAGAGCGGGCTCTGGACTGATTCCATTCAAATGCTTTTTCTGTATGAAAGTGAGCAGTGAAAGCAACGATGGAGGCACCAATGTAAAGGTGATTGTGTGCTGAACAGGTCCAGCACCAGCTTTCAATCCTGGCTCTTCTGCTGTGGGAGCAGAGGCCAAACGTTCGTGCTGTACTCACTGTGCTGCTGGGCAGCTGAGGGAGACCACCTGAGAATTTGGATTCAAATGGACTTTTAGGTATGAAACCGAGGAGAGACTGCAATGATGGTGACCCCGTTGCAAAGCTGACTGTGTGCTGAAGAAGCCCAGCACTAGCTTTCCCTGCTGGTCCTTCTGCCGTGGGAGCAGATGCCACTGTTCATTCTGTGCTGACTGTGTTGCTGCGCAGCAGAGAGCAGCCTCTGGACTGATTCCATTCAAATGCTTTTCCTGTATGAAAGTTAGCAGTGAAAGCAGTGATGGAGGCACCAATGTAAAGGTGATTGTGTGCTGAACAGGTCCAGCACCTGCTTTCAATCCTGGCTCTTCTGCTGTGGGAGCAGAGGCCAATCGTTCGTGCTGTACTCACTGTGCTGCTGGGCAGCTGAGAGACACCACCTGAGAATTTGGATTCAAATGGACTTTTAGATATGAAACCGAGGAGAGACTGCAATGATGGTGACCCTTTTGCAAATCTGCTTGTGTGCTGAAGAGGCCCAGCACTAGCTTTCTCTGCTGGTCCTTCTGCCGTGGGAGCAGATGCCACTGTTCATTCTGTGCTGACTGTGTTGCTGCGCAGCAGAGAGCAGGCTCTGGACTGATTCCATTCAAATGCTTTTCCTGTATGAAAGTGAGCAGTGAAAGCAACGATGGAGGCACCAATGTAAAGGTGATTGTGTGCTGAACAGGTCCAGCACAAGCTTTCAATCCTGGCTCTTCTGCTGTGGGAGCAGAGGCCAAACGTTCGTGCTGTACTCACTGTGCTGCTGGGCAGCTGAGAGAGACCATCTGAGAATTTGGATTCAAATGGACTTTTAGGTATGAAACCGATTAGAGACTGCAATGATGGTGACACCGTTGCAAAGCTGCTTGTGTGCTGAAGAGGCCCAGCACTAGCTTTCCCTGCTGGTCCTTCTTCTGTGGGAGCAGATGCCACTGATCATTCTGTGCTGACTGTGTTGCTGCGCAGCAGAGAGCGGGCTCTGGACTGATTCCATTCAAATGCTTTTCCTGTATGAAAGTGAGCAGTGAAAGCAACGATGGAGGCACCAATGTAAAGGGGATTGTGTGCTGAACAGGTCCAGCACCAGCTTTCAATCCTTGCTCTTCTGCTGTGGGAGCAGAGGCCAAACGTTCGTGCTGTACTCACTGTGCTGCTGGGCAGCTGAGAGAGACCACCTGAGAATTTAGATTCAAATGGACTTTTAGGTATGAAACCGAGGAGAGACTGCAATGATGGTGACACCGTTGCAAAGCTGACTGTGCGCTGAAGAGGCCCAGCACTAGCTTTCCCTGCTGGTCCTTCTGCCGTGGGAGCAGATGCCACTGTTAATTCTGTGCTGACTGTGTTGCTGCCTGCAGACAGCAGGCTCGGGACTGATTCCATTCAAATGCTTTTGCTGTATGAAAGTGAGCAGTGAAAGCAACGATGGAGGCACCAATGTAAAGGGGATTGTGTGCTGAACAGGTCCAGCACCAGCTTTCAATCCTGGCTCTTCTGCTGTGGGAGCAGAGGCCAAACGTTCGTGCTGTGCTCACTGTGCTGCTGGGCAGCTGAGCGTGACCACCTGAGAATTTGGATTCAAATGGACTTTTAGGTATGAAACTGAGGAGAGACTGCAATGATGGTGACCCTTTTACAAAGCTGACTGTGTGCTGAAGAAGCCCAGCACTAGCTTTCCCTGCTGGTCCTTCTGCTGTGGGAGCAGATGCCACTGTTCTTTCTGTGCTGACTGTGTTGCTGCGCAGCAGAGAGCAGGCTCTGGACTGATTCCATTCAAATGCTTTTCCTGTATGAATGTGAGCAGTGAAAGCAACGATGGAGGCACCAATGTAAAGGTGATTGTGTGCTGAACAAGTCCAGCACCAGCTTTCAATCCTGGCTCTCCTGCTGTGGTAGCAGAGGCCAAACGTTCGTGCTGTACTCACTGTGCTGCTGGGCAGCTGAGAGAGACCACCTGAGAATTTGGATTCAAATGGACTTTTAGGTATGAAACCGAGGAGAGACGGCAATGATGGTGACACCGTTGCAAAGCTGCTTGTGTGCTGAAGAGGCCCAGCACTAGCTTTCCCCTCCGTTCCTTCTGCTGTGGGAGCAGATGCCACTGTTCATTCTGCGCTGACTGTGTTGCTGCCAGCAGGGAGGAGGCGCTGAACTGATTCCATTCAAATGCTTTTCCTGCAAGAAAGTAAGCAGTGAAAGCAACGATGGAGGCACCAATGTAAAGGTGATTGTGTGCTGAACAGGTCCAGCACCAGCATTCAATCCTGGCTCTTCTGCAGCGGGAGCAGAGGCCAAACGTTCGTGCTGTACTCATTGTGCTGCTGGGCAGCTGAGAGAGACCACCTGAGAATTTGGATTCAAATGGACTTTTAGGTATGAAACCGAGGAGAGACTGCAATGATGGTGATCCTTTTGTAAAGCTCACCGTGTGCTGAAGAGGCCCAGCACTAGCTTCCCCTGCTGGTCCTTCTGCCGTGGGAGCACATGCCACTGTTCATTCTGTGCTGACTGTGTTGCTGAGCAGCAGAGAGCAGGCTCTGGACTGATTCCATTCAAATGCTTTTCCTGCAAGAAAGTGAGCAGTGAAAGCAACGATGGAGGCACCAATGTAAAGGTGATTGTGTGCTGAATAGGTCCAGCACCAGCTTTCAATCCTGGCTCTTCTGCTGTGGGAGCAGAGGCCAAACGTTCGTGCTGTGCTCAATGTGCTGCTGGGCAGCTGAGAGTGACCACCTGAGAATTTGGATTCAAATGGACTTTTAGGTATGAAACCGAGGAGAGACTGCAATGATGGTAACCCTTTTGCAAAGCTGACTGTGTGCTGAAGAATCCTAGCACTAGCTTTCCCTGCTGGTCCTTCTGCCGTGTGAGCAGATGCCACTGTTCATTCTGTGCTGACTGTGTTGCTGCCAGCAGAGAGCAGGCTCTGGACTGGTTCTATTCAAATGCTTTTCCTGTATGAAAGTGAGCAGTGAAAGCAACGATGGAGGCACCAATGTAAAGGTGATTGTGTGCTGAACAGGTCCAGCACCAGCTTTCAATCCTGGCTCTTCTGCTGTTGGAGCAGAGGCCAAACGTTCGTGCTGTACTCACTGTGCTGCTGGGCAGATGAGAGAGACCACCTGAGAATTTGGATTCAAATGGACTTTTAGGTATGAAACCGAGGAGAGACGGCAATGATGGTGACACCGTTGCAAATCTGCTTGTGTGCTGAACAGGCCCAGCACTAGCTTTCCCTGCTGGCCCTACTGCTGTGGGAGCACATGCCGCTGTTCATTCTGTGCTGACTGTGTTGCTGTGCAGCAGAGAGCAGGCTCTGGACTGATTCCATTCAAATGCTTTTGCTGTATGAAAGTGAGCAGTGAAAGCAGCGATGGAGGCACCAGTGTATAGGTGATTGTGTGCTGAATAGGTCCAGCACCAGCTTTCAATCCTGGCTCTTCTGCTGTGGGAGCAGAGGCCAACCGTTCGTGCTGTGCTCACTGTGCTGCTGGGCAGCTGAGAGTGACCACCTGAGAATTTGGTTTCAAATGGACTTTTAGGTATGAAACCGAGGAGAGACTGCAATGATGGTGATCCTTTTGCAAAGCTGACTGTGTGCTGAAGAAGCCCAGCACTAGCTTCCCCTGCTGGTCCTTCTGCTGTGGGAGCACATGCCACTGTTCATTCTGTGCTGACTGTGTTGCTGCGCAGCAGAGAGCAGGCTCTGGACTGATTCCATTCAAATGCTTTTCCTGCAAGAAAGTGAGCAGTGAAAGCAACGATGGAGGCACCAATGTAAAGGTGATTGTGTGCTGAACAGGTCCAGCACCAGCTTTCAATCCTGGCTCTTCTGCTGTGGGAGCAGAGGCCAAACGTTCGTGCTGTGCTCACTGTGCTGCTGGGCAGCTGAGGGAGACCACCTGAGAATTTGGATTCAAATGGACTTTTAGGCATGAAACCGAGGAGAGACTGCAATGATGGTGACACCGTTGCAAAGCTGCTTGTGTGCTGAAGAGGCCCAGCACTAGGTTTCCCTGCTGGTCCTTCTGCCGTGGGAGCACATGCCACTGTTCATTCTGTGCTGACTGTGTTCCTGCCAGCAGAGAGCAGGCTCTGGTCTGATTCCATTCAAATGCTTTTCCTGTATGAAAGTGAGCAGTGAAAGCAACGATGGAGGCACCAATGTAAAGGTGATTGTGTGCTGAACAAGTCCAGCACCAGCTTTCAATCCTGGCTCTTCTGCTGTGGGAGCAGAGGCCAAACGTTCGTGCTGTGCTGACTGTGCTGCTCGGCAGCTGAGAGAGACCACCTGAGAATTTGGATTCAAATGGACTTTTAGGTATGAAACCGAGGAGAGACTGCAATGATGGTGATCCTTTTGTAAATCTCACTGTGTGCTGAAGAGGCCCAGCACTAGCTTTCCCTGCTGGTCCTTCTGCCGTGGGAGCACATGCCACTGTTCATTCTGTGCTGACTGTGTTGCTGCGCAGCAGAGAGCAGGCTCTGGACTGATTCCATTCAAATGCTTTTCCTGTATGAAAGTGAGCAGTGAAAGCAACGATGGAGGCACCAATGTAAAGGTGATTGTGTGCTGAATAGGTCCAGCACCAGCTTTCAATCCTGGCTCTTCTGCTGTTGGAGCAGAGGCCAAACGTTCGTGCTGTACTCACTGTGCTGCTGGGCAGATGAGAGAGACCACCTGAGAATTTGGATTCAAATGGACTTTTAGGTATGAAACCGAGGAGAGACGGCAATGATGGTGACACCGTTGCAAATCTGCTTGTGTGCTGAACAGGCCCAGCACTAGCTTTCCCTGCTGGCCCTACTGCTGTGGGAGCACATGCCGCTGTTCATTCTGTGCTGACTGTGTTGCTGTGCAGCAGAGAGCAGGCTCTGGACTGATTCCATTCAAATGCTTTTCCTGTATGAAAGTGAGCAGTGAAAGCAGCGATGGAGGCACCAGTGTATAGGTGATTGTGTGCTGAATAGGTCCAGCACCAGCTTTCAATCCTGGCTCTTCTGCTGTGGGAGCAGAGGCCAACCGTTCGTGCTGTGCTCACTGTGCTGCTGGGCAGCTGAGAGTGACCACCTGAGAATTTGGATTCAAATGGACTTTTAGGTATGAAACCGAGGAGAGACTGCAATGATGGTGATCCTTTTGCAAAGCTGACTGTGTGCTGAAGAAGCCCAGCACTAGCTTTCCCTGCTGGTCCTTCTGCTGTGGGAGCACATGCCACTGTTCATTCTGTGCTGACTGTGTTGCTGCGCAGCAGAGAGCAGGCTCTGGACTGATTCCATTCAAATGCTTTTCCTGCAAGAAAGTGAGCAGTGAAAGCAACGATAGAGGCACCAATGTAAAGGTGATTGTGTGCTGAACAGGTCCAGCACCAGCTTTCAATCCTGGCTCTTCTGCTGTGGGAGCAGATGCCAAACGTTCGTGCTGTACTCACTGTGCTGCTGGGCAGCTGAGAGTGACCACCTGAGAATTTGGATTCAAATGGACTTTTAGGTATGAAACCGAGGAGAGACTGCAATGATGGTGACGCCGTTGCAAAGCTGCTTGTGTGCTGAAGAGGCCCAGCACTAGCTTTCCCTGCTGGTCCTTCTGCCGTGGGAGCACATGCCACTGTTCATTCTGTGCTGACTGTGTTGCTGCGCAGCAGAGAGCAGGCTCTGGACTGATTCCATTGAAATGCTTTTCCTGTATGAAAGTGAGCAGTGAAAGCAACGATGGAGGCATCGATGTAAAGGTGATTGTGTGCTGAACAGGCCCAGCACAAGCTTTCCCTCCTTGCTCTTCTGCTGTGGGAGCAGAGGCCAAACGTTCGTGCTGTACTCACTGTGCTGCTGGGCAGCTGAGAGCGACCACCTGAGAATTTGGATTCAAATGGACTTTTAGGTATGAAACCGAGGAGAGACTACAATGATGGTGACAGCGTTTCAAAGCTGACTGTGTGCTGAAGAGGCCCAGCACCAGCTTTCCCTGCTGGCCCTTCTGCCGTGGGAGCAGATGCCACTGTTCATTCTGTACTGACTCTGTTGCTGCGCAGCAGAGAGCAGGCTCTGGAGTGATTCCATTCAAATGCTTTTCCTGTGTGAAAGTGAGCAGTGAAAGCAATGATGGAGGCACCGATGCAAAGGTGATTGCATGCTGAACAGGCCCAGCACCAGCTTTCCCTGCTGGCTCTTCTGCTGTGGGAGCCGAGGCCAAACATTCATTCTGTGCTGACTGTGTTGCTCTGAAGCAGAGAGCAGGCTCTGGACTGATGGCATCCAAATGCTTTTCGTGTATATAAGTGAGCAGTGAAAGCAATGATGGGGCATCGATGCAAATGTGAGTGTGTGCTGAAGAGGCCCAGCACTAGCTTTCCCTCCTGGCCCTTCTGCTGTGGGAGCAGATGCCAAACGTTGATTCTGGGCTGACTGTGTTGCTGCGCAGCAGAGAGCAGGTTCTGGACTGATTGCATTCAAATGCTTTTCGTGTATGAAAGTGAGCAGTGAAAGCAATGATGGAGGCACCTTTGCAAAGGTGACTGTGTGCTGAAGAATCCCAGCACCAGCTTTCCCTTGTGGCTCTTCTGCTGTGGGAGCAGAGGCCAAACGTTCGTGCTCTACTCACTGTGCTGCTGGGCAGCTGAGGGCGACCACCCGAGAATTTTGATTCTAATGGACTTTTAGGTATGAAACCAAGGAGAGACTGCAATGATGTTGACACCGTTGCAAAGCTGACTGTGTGCTGAAGAGGCCCAGCACCAGCTTTCCCTGCTGCCCCTTCTGCTGTGGGAGCAGATGCCAAACGTTCATTCTGTGCTGACTGTGTTGCTGCGCAGCAGAGAGCAGGTTCTGGACTGATTGCATTCAAATGCTTTTCGTGTATGAAAGTGAGCAGTGAAAGCAATGATGGAGGCACCGATGCAAAGGTGATTGTGTGCTGAAGAGGCCCAGCATCAGCTTTCCCTCCTGGCTCTTCTGCTGTGGGAGCAGAGGACAAACGTTCGTGCTGTACTCACTGTGCTGCTGGGCAGCTGAGAGCGACCACCCGAGAATTTGGATTCAAATGGACTTTTAGGTATGAAACCGAGGAGAGACTGCAATGATGGTGACACCGTTGCAAAGCTGACAGTGTGCTGAAGAGGCCCAGCACCAGATTTGCCTCCTGGCTCTTCTGCTGTGGGAGCAGATGCCAAACGTTCATTCTGTGCTGACTGTGTTGCTGTGCAGCAGAGATCAGGCTCTGGAGAGATTGCATTCAAATGCTTTTCATGTATGAAAGTGAGCAGTGAAAGCAATGATGGAGGCACCTTTGCAAAGCTGACTATGTGCTGAATATTCTCAGCACCAGCTTTCCCTCCTTGCTCTTCTGCTGTGGGAGTAAATGACAAACGTTCATGCTCTACTCACTGTGCTGCTTGGTAAGCGAGAGCAAGCTCCGCAGATGTTGCATTCAAATGCACTGTTAGATATGAAAGTGAACAGTGAGAGCAATGATGGAGGCACCGTTGCAAATCTGACTCACGGGTGAGTGAACTGAAGAGAGGAGCAAGGGCCAAGACTGATTGTCCCTTGAGTGCTACGGCTTCAGTCTCTGGTGAGCAGTTACTCAGATGGAATGGAAGAGCTGATTTTACTCCAGCTCCTGTGATAATGAAGAATAATCACTTTTACCACACTTAAGTGTCCAACGCTGTGATGACCATTAGAGGGGCCCTGCCTCCATCCAGTTGGAGGTAGGGGACAATCGGATTTACTGGACTGTGTGGATCAGATGGCCTGGCACATCAGTCCCACACAAGTATAAGGCTCTAGTAGATACCGGTGCACAGTGCACCCTGATGCCATCAAGCTGTCAAGGGGTGGAACCCATCTATATTTCTGGAGTAACAGGAGGATCCCAAGAGTTGACTGTGCTGGAGGCTGAAATCAGCCTGACTGGGAGGGAGTGGCAAAAGCACCCTATTGTGACTGGTCCAGAGGCTCCATGCATCCTCGGCATAGACTACCTCAAGAGAGGGTACTTCAAAGACCCAAAAGGGTACCGGTGGGCTTTTGGTATTGCTGCTTTGGAGACTGAGGAAATTGAGCAGCTGTCCACCTTGCCTGGTCTCTCAGAAGATCCCTCTGCTGAGGGGTTGCTGAAAGTTGAAGAACAACAAGTGCCAATTGCGACCACAACAGTGCACCGGCGGCAATATCGCACCAACCGAGACTCCCTGATTCCCATCCATCAGCTGATCCGTAGACTGGAGAGTCAGGGGGTGATCAGCAGGACCTGCTCACCCTTCAATAGCCCCATATGGCCAGTGCGAAAGTCTAATGGAGAATGGAGACTAACAGTAGACTATCGTGGCCTGAATGAAGTCACACCACCATTGAGTGCTGCCGTACCGGACATGCTAGAACTTCAGTATGAACTAGAGTCAAAGGCAGCCAAGTGGTATGCCACGATTGATATTGCCAATGCATTTTTCTCCATTCCTTTGGCAGCAGAGTGCAGGCCACAGTTTGCTTTTACTTGGAGAGGTGTCCAGTTCACTTGGAACCGACTGCCCCAGGGGTGGAAACACAGCCCTACCATTTGCCATGGACTGATCCAGACTGCACTGGAACAGGGGCAAGCTCCAGAACACCTGCAATACATTGATGACATTATTGTGTGGGGCGATACAGCGGAAGAAGTCTTTGAGAAAGGGAGGAAAATAATCCAAATCCTGCTGAAAGCCGGTTTTGCCATAAAACGGAGTAAGGTCAAGGGACCTGCACAGGAGATTCAATTTTTGGGAATAAAATGGCAAGATGGACGTAGACAGATCCCCACAGCTGTGATCAACAAGATAACAGCAATGTCTCCACCAACTAATAAGAAAGAAACGCAAGCTTTCTTGGGTGCAGTGGGGTTCTGGAGAATGCACATCCCAAATTACAGTTCGATTGTAAGCCCTCTCTATCATGTGACCCGGAAGAAGAATGATTTTAAATGGGGCCCTGAGCAGCAACAAGCCTTTGAGCAAATTAAACGCGAGATAGTTCATGCAGTAGCCCTTGGACCAGTCCGGACCGGGCCAGATGTAAAAAATGTACTGTACACTGCAGCTGGGGAGAACGGTCCTACCTGGAGCCTCTGGCAGAAAGCTCCAGGGGAGACTCGAGGTCGACCCCTCGGCTTTTGGAGCCGGGGATATAAAGGATCTGAGGCCAGCTATCCCCCAACTGAGAAAGAGATACTGGCAGCCTATGAAGGGGTTCGAGCTGCTTCGGAAGTGATTGGCACTGAAGCACAGCTCCTCCTGGCACCCCGGCTGCCCGTGCTGGGCTGGATGTTCAAAGGCAGGGTCTCCTCTACACATCATGCAATTGATGCTACATGGAGTAAATGGGCTGCACTAATTACACAACGAACTCGAGTAGGAAATCTCAGTCGTCCAGGCATTCTAGAAGTCATCATGGACTGGCCAGAGGGCAAAGATTTTGGAATGTCACCAAAGGAGGAGGTGGTGCGCGCTGAAGAGGCCCCACCATATAATAAACTGTCAGAAAGTGAAAAGCAGTATGCCTTGTTTACTGATGGCTCTTGCCGTATTGTGGGAAAGCATCGGAGATGGAAGGCAGCTGTATGGAGTCCTGGACGACAAGTTGCAGAACCTGCTGAAGGAGAGGGTGAATCAAGTCAGTTTGCCGAGGTGAAAGCCATCCAGCTGGCCCTGGACATTGCTGAATGAGAAAAGTGGCCAGTACTTTATACTGACTCATGGATGGTGGCAAATGCCCTGTGGGGGTGGTTGAAGCAATGGAAGCAGAGCAACTGGCAACGCAGAGGTAAACCCATCTGGGCTGCTGCACTGTGGAAAGATATTGCTGCCCGGGCGCAGAACCTGGTGGTGAAGGTACGTCATGTAGATGCCCATGTACCCAAGAGTCGGGCCACTGAGGAACACCAGAACAACCAACAAGTAGATAAAGCGGCTAAGATTGAAGTGGCTCAGATGGACTTAGATTGGCAACATAAAGGTGAATTATTTTTGGCCTGGTGGGCCCATGACACTTCAGGCCACCAGGGGAGAGATGCAACATATAGATGGGCCCGTGATCGAGGGGTGGACTTAACAATGGACACTATTGTCCAGGTTATTCATGAGTGTGAAACATGTGCTGCAATTAAACAAGCCAAGCGGTTAAAGCCTCTTTGGTATGGAGGATCATGGTTGAAGTATAAATATGGGGAGGCCTGGCAGATTGACTATATCACACTGCCACCAACCCGCCAAGGCAAGCGCCATGTGCTTACCATGGTGGAAGCAACCACCGGGTGGCTGGAAACATATGCTGTGCCCCATGCCACTGCCCGGAACACTATCCTGGGCCTTGAGAAACAGATTTTGTGGCGACACGGCACCCCAGAGAGAATTGAGTCAGACAATGGGACTCATTTCCGGAATAACCTTATAGATATTTGGGCCAAAGAGCATGGCATTGAGTGGGTATATCACATCCCCTACCATGCACCAGCCTCTGGGAAAATCGAACGGTACAATGGGCTGTTAAAAACTACACTGAGAGCAATGGGTGGGGGAACTTTCAAGCATTGGGATACACACTTACCAAAGGCCACCTGGTTGGTCAACACCAGAGGATCTGCCAACAGGGCCGGCTCAGCCCAGTCAGAACTTTTACATACTGTAGAGGGGGACAAAGTTCCCGTTGTGCATATGAAGAATTTGCTGGGGAAGACAGTCTGGGTTATTCCTGCTTCAGGTAAAGGCAAACCCACTCGTGGGATTGCTTTTGCTCAGGGGCCTGGATATACTTGCTGGGTAATGCAGGAAGATGAGCAAGTCCAATGTATACCTCAAGGGGATTTGATTTTAGGGGAAAACAGCCAGTGAACTCAATTGTATGCTGTTGCCTGCTGTGTAATACTTTTATAGCCCATCAACTAGATGTCTCCAGGTCACCAGCGACTGGCCCTGACTTCCCTCCAGCCATCATCCCAACAGAGAATGAACTTTGAACATCATGGGCCGAATGGACTCGGCAGCATTATAGGGATTGGTCCACGCACTAAGAAAATTATCTTTTCCTCTTGGTCTGTATGTATATGGATGTATATATGTGGGAGAGCGATGGTGTATTGAAAATGTGGGATCTGAGCACGACGTGAATGGTATGGAATAAAGGGTGGATAATGTCCTGGGTTCAGCAGTAGCAGTCATGTTTTTCCTTTGTGCTAGCTGGTGCAGTGCTGTGTTTTGACTTCCAGCCTAAGAACAGTGTTGGTGAAGCTGATGTTTTTGGTTGTTGCTAAATGATGTTTACCCTGACCAAGGACTTTGTGAGGCTCATGCTCTGCCAGGGAGGAGGGGAAGCCGTGAGGAAGCAGAGACGGGGCGCCTGACCCAGGCAAGCCAGGGAGGTATTCCATACCACAGCACGTCATGCCCGGAGTGGGGGGTGACTGGGAGTTACCCGGAAGGACACGGGCTTCCGGGTGGGACTCGTTTCTTGGCCGGTGATATCGTATTCTCTTCCCTTGTTATTTTCCCTTATCATTGTTGTAGTTGATAGTAGTGGTGGTGATTTGTGTACATTGGTAGCTGATCTGTTCTTGTCTCAACCCGTAGGAGTTGCACTCTTTCGATCCTCCTCACCAATCCTCCAGAAGCGGGGAAGCGGAGAGCCGGGACACGGCCCTCAATTGTTGCCAGCTCGGCACCACTCACAGGGACTGAGTGAACAAGTTACCTGACTGGGTTTAAACCACGACAGCTCCCACAGCAGAAGAGCCAGGAGGGAAAGCTAGTGCTGGGCCTCTTCAGCACACAGGCAGCTTTGCAACGGTGTCTCCATCATTGCTTTCACTGCTCACTGTCATACATGAAAGTGCATTCGAACGCAACCTCTCTGGAGCCTGCACTCTGCTGCCCAGCAACACACTGAGGAGAGCACGAATGTTTGGCCTCTGCTCCCACAGCAGAAGAGCCACGAGGGAAAGCTGGTACTGGGATTATTCAGCTCACAGTCAGCTTTCAAGTGTGTCACCATCATTGCTGTCACCATTCACATTCATACCTGAAAAAGCATTTGAGTACAACCTCTCAGAAGCCTGCACTCTGCTGCCCAGCAGCACAGTGAGTAGAGCATGAGCGGTCGTTCTTTACTGCCACAGCAGAAGAGCCAGGAGGGAAAGCTGGTGCTGGGATTGTTCAGCACACAGGCAACTTTACAACAGAGTCACCATCATTCCTGACACTGCTCACTTTCATACGTGAAAGTCCATTTGAATTGTACCTCTCCGAGGCTTGCTCTAGGGGGCCCAGCAGCACAGCGAGGAGAGCACGAGCGTTTGCCCTCTGCTTCCAAAGCTGAAGAGCCAGGAGGGAAAGCTGGTGCGAGAGATCTTCAGCAGACAGTCAGCTTTGCAACAGTGCCTCCATCATTGCTCTCACTGCTCACTTTCGTATCTAAGAGTGCATTTGAATGCAACATCTGCGGAGCTTGCTCTCGCCTACCCAGCAGCACAGCGACTGGAGCATGAGCGGTCCTTCTTTACTCCCACAGCAGAAGAGCCAGGAGGGAAAGCTGGTGCTGGGAATCTTCAGCACACAGCCAGCTTTGCAACGGTGCCTCCGTCATTGCTCTCACTGCTCACTGTCATACATGAAAAGCATTTGAATGCAATCAGTCCAGAACCAGCTATCTGCTGCGCAGCAACACAGTCAGCACAGAATGAACAGTGGCATCTGCTCCCACAGAAGAAGAGCCAGGAGGCAAATCTGGTGCTGGGCCTCTTCAGCACACAATCAGCTTTGCAACGGACTCACCATCATTGCAGTCTCCCCTCGGTTTCATACCTAAAAGTCCATTTGAATACAAATTCTCAGGTGGTCGCTCTCAGCAGCCAGGCAGCACTGGGAGTATAGCACGAACGTTTGGCCTCCGCTCCTACAGCAGAAGAACCAAGAGGGAAAGCTGATGCTGGGCCTCTTCAGCACACAGTCACCTTTGCATCGGTGCCTCCATCGTTGCTTTCACTGCTCACCTTCATACAGGAAAAGCAGATGAATGCAATCAGTCCAGAGCCTGCTCTCTGCCGCGCAGCAACACAGTCAGCACAGAATGAATGTTTGGCCTATGCTCCCACAGCAGAAGAGCCAGGAGACAAATCTGGTGCTGGGCCTCTTCAGCACACAGTCAGTTTTGCAACGGTGCCACCATCATTGCAGTCTCTCCTCGGATTCATACCTAAAAGTCCATTTGAATCCAAATTCTCGGGTGGTCGCCCTCAGCTGCCCAGCAGCACAGTGAGTTCAGCACGAACGTTTGGCCTCTGCTCCCACAGCAGAAGAGCCAGCAGGGAAAGTTGGTGCTGGGCCTGTTCAGCACACAATCACCTTTGTATCGCTGCCTCCATCATTGCTTTCACTGCTCACTTTCATACAGGAAAAGCATTTGAATGCGATCAGTCCAGAACCTGCTCTCTGCTGCGCAGCAACACAGTCAGCACAGAATGAACGTTCGGCATCTGCTCCCACAGCAGAAGGGCCAGCAGGGAAAGCTGGGGATGGGACTCTTCAGCACACAGTCAGCTTTACAACGGTGTCACCATCATTGCAGTCTCTCCTCCGTTTCATACATAAAAGTCCATTTGAATACAAATTCTCAGGTGGTTGCTCTCAGCTACCCAGAAGCACAGTGAGTAGAGCACGAACGTTCGGCCTCTGCTCCCACAGAAGAAGAGCCACGAGGGAAAGCTGGTGCTGGGATTCATCAGCACACAGGCAGCTTTACAATGGTGTCACCATCGTTCCTGACACTGCCCAATTTCATATGTGAAAGTCCATTTGAATTGTACCTCTCCGGGGCTTGCTCTAGGGGGCCCAACAGCACAGCGGGGAGAGCACGAACCTTGGCCCTCTGCTTCCAAATCTGAAGAGCCAGGAGGGAAAGCTGGTGCGAGTGATCTTCAGCACACAGTCAGCTTTGCAACGGTGTCACAATCATTGCTCTCACTGCTCACTTTCATATCTAAGAGTGCATTTGAATGCAACATCTGCGAAGCTTGCTCTCGCCTACCCAGCAGCACAGTGAGTAGAGCATGAATGTTTGTTCTTTACTCCCACAGCAGAAGAGCCAAGAGGGAAAGCTGGTGCTGGGAATCTTCAGCACACAGTCAGCTTTGCAAAGGTGCCTCCATCATTGCTTTCATTGCTCACTGTCATACAGGAAAAGCATTTGAATGCAAACTCTGCGGAGCCTGCTCTCTACTGCGCAGCAACACAGTCAGCACAGAATGAACGTTTGGCATCTGCTTCCACAGCAGAAGAGCCAGGAGGCAAATCTAGTGCTGGGGCTCTTCAGCACACAGTCAGCTTTGCAACGGTGTTACCATCATTGCACTCTCTCCTCGGTTTCATACCTAAAAGACCATTTGAATACAAATTCTCGGGTGGTCGCTCTCAGCTGCCTAGCACCACAGTGAGTACAGCACGAACCTTTGCCTCTGCTCCCACAGCAGAAGAGCCAGGAGGGAAAGCTGATGCTGGGCCTCTTCAGCACACAATCACCTTTGCATCGGTGCCTCCATCATTGCTTTCACTGCTCACTTTCACACAGGAAAAGCATTTGAATGGAATCAGTCCAGAACCTGCTCTCTGCTGCGCAGCAACACAGTCAGCACAGAATGAACAGTGGCATCTGCTCCCACGGCAGAAGGACCAGCAGGGAAAGCTAGTGCTGGGCCTCTTCAGCACACAGTCAGCTTTGAAACGCTGTCACCATCATTGCAGTCTCTCCTCGGTTTCATACCTAAAAGTCCATTTGAATCCAAATTCTCAGGTGGTCTCTCTCAGCTGCCCAGCAGCAGTGAGTACAGCACGAACGTTTGGCCTCTGCTCCCACAGCAGAAGAGCCAGAATTGAAAGCTTGTACTGGGCCTGTTCAGCACACAATCACCTTTGCATCGGTGCCTCCATCATTGCTTTCACTGCTCACTTACATACAGGAAAAGCATTTGAATGGAATCAGTCCAGAGCCTGCTCTCTGCTGGCAGCAACACAGTCAGCACAGAATGAACAGTGGCATCTGCTCCCACAGCAGAAGATCCAGCAGGGAAAGCTAGTGCTGGGCCTCTTCAGCACACAGTCCCCTTTTCAACAGTGTCACCATCATTGCAGTCTCACCTCAGTTTCATACCTAAAAGTCTATCTGAATACAAATTCTCGGGTGGTCTCTCTCAGCTGCCCAGCAGCACACTGAGTACAGCACGAACGTTTGGCCTCTGCTCCCACAGCAGAAGAGACAGGAGGGAAAGCTGGTGCTGGGCCTGTTCAGCACACAATCATCTTTACATCGGTGCCTCCATTGCTGCTTTCACTGCTCACTTTCATTCAGGAAAAGCATTTGAATGGAATCAGTCCAGAGCCTGCTCTCTGCTGTGCAGCAACACAGTCAGCACAGAATGAACAGTGGCATCTGCTCCCATAGCAGAAGGACCAGCAGGGAAAGCTAGGGCTGGGCCTCTTCAGCACACAAGGAGCTCTGGAACGGTGTCACCATCATTGCAGTCTCTCCTCGGTTTCATACCAAAAAGTCCATTTGAATCCAAATTCTCAGGTGGTCTCTCTCAGCTGCCCAGCAGCTCAGTGAGTACAGCACGAACGTTTGGCCTCTGCTCCCACAGCAGAAGAGCCTGGATTGAAAGCTGGTGCTGGGTCTGTTCAGCACACAATCACCTTTACATCGGTGCCTCCATCGCTGCTTTCACTGCTCACTTTCATACAGGAAAAGCATTTGAATGGAATCAGTCCAGAGCCTGCTCTCTGCTGCACAGCAACACAGCAAAGAATGAACAGTGGCATCTACTCCCACAGCAGAGGGACCAGCAGGGAAAGCTAGTGCTGGGCCTCTTCAGCACACAGTCAGCTTTGCAACGGTGTCACCATCATTGCACTCTCTCCTCGGTTTCAAACCTAAAAGTCCATTTGAATCCAAATTCTCAGGTGGTCTCTCTCAGCTGCCCAGCAGCACAGTGAGTACAGCACAAACGTTTGGCCTCTGCTCCCACAGCAGAAGAGCCAGAATTGAAAGGTGGTGCTGGGCCTGTTCAGCACACAATCACCTTTGCATCGGTGCCTCCATCATTGTGTGAAAAACTAGGGACTATGGTATTGTTTATTAAGATTTATGCTAAGCCTCATGTAAAGATTAGACAACAAAAGAAAAGATAACCGTGGTCGCTTGTGCAGATTAAACCAGACACCGCTTGCGCAAGTTTTGAGGAAATATCTGCAAGTTTTGAGGAAATATCTGCAAGATGTTCTAAAAAAACTGGCAGACATATGGGTGGGGGCAACTATTGCTTTGCTTAAGTGCTTTACTTGCATAAGTTGACACCAAAATTACTTACAAACCGCAAGACGCTTACTAAGGGCTTTTGCAAAACAATTCTAAAAATTATTGCACAGCAAGTTGAAGACCATATATGGAAAAGGATATCTAAAGGTAACCGAGGAGGACTTCAAGCCTTCAGCCTCAAGCAACTGGGGCATGCGCAGAGTACTCCGTTGAAGATACGAATGCGGAACTGGAGGACTGATAAAAAGGGACTGTTAGAACTGTTCAGTACGGCAGTTGTCGGAGCGCAGACTCCCCTGTCGTCCAGCGCTGTCTTTGCTCATATTCTACTTGCTATAATTAATAAAATTTCAATTGGATTATGATCCGTTGTGGTCCCAATTTATAACAATTTCTTGGTGCCGTGACTCGGATAAGGAACGGTGGGCTTTGGTCCTCCGGGGAGGCGCCCCGCGACATTTCGCGGCCCCGCGACCAACAGCTCACCCCAACCTTACCGACGAACCTAAATTCTAGAATAATGAGCAAAGGAGAAACCGGTAAAATCCCATAAAATTCTGTGCACAGGAGTCCGGACGAAGACGCAGGACGCGTAAGTATATTGCGAAATTTTTCGCGGGTTTGCCGTTCGGGCGGGATTGGGTTTCCTGGAATATAACAAATGAGAGGTTCGATATACTGAACCAAGCGAGTGTGGACCCTTAAGTACTGCGTTTTCCATCTCCCGCGAGGGACTGGGCCAGGAACAAGGGGAGTGACTGAGTGTGTGTTTGTGGATATTCCAGAAGATGGGGGCGAAGGGCAGCAAGCCTTCGGCTCCCATGGGAAGGGTACCTACTGTACCTAAGAATACCCCTCTGGCATATATCTTAGATAATTGGAGATATTTCCCTGGAACCCAAGGGAAAGATAAGCAGAAGATGATAGAATATTGTACTAAGATATGGGGAGGGAAGAAGATTTTTAAAAATGTCTTTTGGCCAGTCTATGGGTCAGAAGAAGATTGGGTAAGACAGCAATTAAACCTCTGGGTTAATAGTAAAAAAACCCTTAACCCGGAGGAGAGTCAATATGCAGAAGTCTGGCTGGAAAAACCAGGAACTAGACTTTATCCATTGAATGAACTGAAAACTAAATTAAAGAAAAAGAAGGAAGAATTGGATGAAACCCTTCTGACCCCCCCTCCTTATATTCCTCCTCCTGCTCCCACAGCCCCTCCAGAGGCCCCCAGAGCATCCACTCCCCCACCAGAGTCGGAACAAGAGTCTCCCCCTCCTCCTAGACGCGTAACTAGAAGTCAAAAAGGGGCAGCTCAGATGTACCCTCTAAGGGAAATACCCATGGGGGGACCTCAACCTGTGATCGGATATATTTCCGTACCTTTAAATTCGGCTGACCTACGAGATTTTAAAAGAACCGAGATGGGAAACTTAATTGAGGACCCACTCGGAGTGGCAGAAAGATTAGATCAATTTTTGGGACCAAACCTTTATACTTGGGAGGAGATGCAATCTATCCTTGGTCAATTATTTACTACTGAGGAAAGAGATATGATTAGACGAGCAGGAATGAGACTGTGGGATGCTCAACATGTCCAGGGACCCCAAGCAGATATTAAATGGCCACTCCAAAGACCTAATTGGGATAATCAAGATCCGGTACATAGAACTCATATGCAGGATCTGAGAACTATAGTAATTCAGGGAATTAGAGAAGCAGTACCCCGTGGCCAGAATATCAATAAAGCATTTAATGAAATGCAAAAGAAAGATGAAAGCCCTACTGAGTGGCTAGAACGACTGAGGAAAGCCCTTCAGCTGTACTCTGGGGTAAATCCAGACGACCCTTTAGGGCAAGCGCTCCTCAAAACTCAGTTTGTGGCAAAATCATGGGAAGATATCAGAAAGAAGATTGAAAAGTTAGAAGACTGGCAGAATAGAGGGCTGGATGAATTACTGAGAGAAGCTCAGAAAGTTTATGTAAGGCGGGAAGAAGAGAGCAGCAAGCGACAAGTAAAAATGATGGTAGCAGTGGTCAGAGAGGATCGCAAAGGGCGAACTGGTGAACACAGATCTGCTGGAACGAAACAAGGGAACGTAGTAGTAGAGAAGGAACAGAGATATTGTTTTTACTGTGGAAAGAAGGGACATATAAAGAAGAATTGCAGACAAAGGATCAGGGATGAGGAAATGTTGAAAACAGAATAGGAGAGTCAGGGGCTCTATATCTTAGGGGACCGGAGTCATCATGAGCCCTTGATAAAATTAAGAATAGGTCCCCATAAACAAGAGTTCACCTTTTTAGTAGACACTGGGGCTGAAAAATCAACTATTAAGCAAATACCTGAGGGATGTAAAGTTTCCCCTGAAAAAGTACAAGTAATTGGGGCAAAAGGAGAACCCTTTAAAGTAAGCAAAATCAAAAATGTAGTATTCGAAACTGAAAATAAATTTGGAATGGGTGAACTCTTGCTCGTCCCTGAAGCAGAATTTAATCTGTTAGGACGAGATTTAATTGTTGAATTGCAATTAGAAATTAAAGTAAAAAATAATGAACTAACAGTGTCTACTTATCCTTTGACCGTGGATGATCAAAAACAAATTAACCCCGATGTCTGGTACTCTCCGGATACAATAAGTAGACTGGAAATCCCACCAATTAAGATCCAGATTTCCGAACCCCACATACCTGTGAGGGTGAAACAATATCCCATCTCCCTAGAAGGACGGAGAGGATTAAAACCAGAAATCGATCGATTGTTGGCAAAAGGAGTCTTAGAGCCTTGTATGTCACCCTTTAATACTCCCATTCTGCCTGTAAAGAAACCAAATGGGAAGTATCGGCTCGTACATGATTTAAGAGAAATAAACAAAAGAACTATTACCCGGTTCCCTGTAGTAGCAAACCCATACACATTGTTAAGTAAACTAGGACCCCATAATTCCTGGTATAGTGTAATTGATTTGAAGGATGCTTTTTGGGCCTGTCCACTGGCAGAGGAATGTCGTGATTATTTTGCTTTTGAATGGGAGGACATAGAGACAGGCCGTAGACAACAATTGAGATGGACCGTGCTTCCCCAAGGGTTTACGGAGTCCCCTAATTTGTTTGGACAAGCCCTGGAAGAGCTCTTAAAGGAATACCAGGTCCAAACGGGAAACGTGTTGTTACAATATGTAGATGATCTACTCATAGCAGGGAATAATAAGGAGGATGTAAGAAAAGAAAGCATTCGACTCCTAAACTTTCTTGCACAAAAAGGACTACGGGTATCACAGGAAAAGTTACAATTTGTGGAGGAAAAGGTGAAGTATTTGGGACATTATTTGTTTAATGGCAAGAAGATATTGGATCCAGAACGCATTAAAGGAATTCTGGAATTACCTATGCCTGTCACTAAGAGGCAAATTAGGCAGGCATTAGGGCTATTTGGGTATTGTAGGCAGTGGATAGAGAACTACAGCTTTAAAGTTAAATTCTTATATGAACAACTGTCTACAGACAAACTACCCAAATGGACCCCACAAGATCAAGAGCAGTTTGCCAATCTCAAAAGGGAACTAAGCCAAGCACCGGTTTTAAGCTTACCAGATTTAAAGCGGCCATTCCATTTATTTGTTAACATACATGAAGGTACGGCATTCGGAGTATTAACTCAGGAATGGGCCGGACAAAAGAAACCGGTGGCATATCTATCAAAGCTGTTGGATCCTGTGAGCAGGGGTTGGCCGAGTTGTTTACAAATCATTGTGGCTGCTGCCTTATTACTTGAGGAAACAAATCGCATTACCTTTAATGGAAAGGTTGTCTTATATGCGCCTCATAACATCCGGGGAGTGTTACAACAAAAAGCAGAAAAATGGCTTACAGATAGCCGATTATTAAAATATGAGGGAATACTTATAGAATCCCCTAAACTATCTTTGAAAACTATTGGAGCAGTTAACCCCGCTGAATTTTTGTACCCAGGAGAAGGTAATGAATTATTGCACAATTGTTTTCAAACAATTGAACAACAGACACGCATTAGGCCAGATTTAGAAGAAGAAGAACTACAATGTGGAGATGTATTATTTATAGACGGTTCATCACGAATAGTGAAAGGTAAACGATTATCTGGATATGCCATTGTTAAGTTGGAAAAAGGGGAATTTAGGACAATAGAATCAGGCCCCCTGAGTGCTAGCTGGTCGGCTCAAGCCTGTGAGCTGTATGCATTGTGGAAAGCATTAGTGTCACTAAAAGGAAAGGATGGAACTATATATACAGACTCACGCTATGCGTTCGGAGTAGTGCACACTTTTGGAAAAATATGGGAGGAAAGAGATTTTGTTAACTCACAGGGAAAAGAACTAATACACCCGGAATTAATTCGGAGAGTTCTGGGGGCATTGAAAATGCCAAATAAAATAGCAGTTGTACATATAAAGGGACACCAGCGAGGTACAAGTTATCAAGTTAGGGGAAATAATGCAGCTGATACAGAAGCAAAACGAGTGGCAGGCAATTATAGTATGATTTTGACTATGCAACAAGTACCTGTTAATAAGAATTTGAGTTTTGAGTCTGCAGAAAAGGAAAAACTAGAACAAATGGGAGCTAAGGAACAAGATGGGAAGTACATATTGCCAGATGGGAGAGAAGTCTTGCCGAAAGGCATAGCACTCGAAATATTTTCAAAAATACACAGTAAAACACACTGGGGAACACAGGCGTTAGTTGATCATTTCAATCAACAGTTTGCCTGTATAGGCGTATATAATATAGCAAAGACAGTCATGGCAGCCTGCGAGACCTGTCAAAAGGTTAATCGAAACAACATGAGACAAAGACCTCTTGGAGGACGTTCCCCAGCATACAGACCTTTCTCACACATACAAGTAGATTTTACTGAACTACCTAGGGCAGGGCGTTATAAATATTTATTAGTTATGGTGGATCATTTAACACATTATGTTGAGGCTTTTCCTACCTCCAGGGCTACTGCTAACCAAGTTACTAAAGTGTTACTTGAACACATTATACCTC
Source organism: Pezoporus flaviventris (assembly GCF_033815535.1). Classification (NCBI taxonomy): domain Eukaryota; kingdom Metazoa; phylum Chordata; class Aves; order Psittaciformes; family Psittacidae; genus Pezoporus; species Pezoporus flaviventris. The sequence goes on along the minus strand of NW_026892636.1, from coordinate 1,353,150 downwards.
GATATGGAGTACCTGAAGTAATCGACTCGGACAGAGGAACACACTTTGTGTCAAAAATTGTTAGAGATCTAACAGAAAGCTTGGGTATTAAGTGGGAATACCATACACCATGGCATCCACAGAGTTCGGGAAAAGTTGAAAGGATGAATGGGGAAATCAAAACTATCCTAACTAAATTAATGACAGAAACCAAATTATCATGGATTAAGTGCCTACCCATGGCTCTATTGATTCTCAGAACTCGACCCCGAGCAGATGTGGGAATATCAGCATTTGAAATGGTGTATGGAATGCCCTATAGAATTGAAAGCCCACAGACAAATATTTTAATTCGAGACCGTGCGATTAATGACTATATTTTACAATTAGCAGAACATCGCAATAAGCTTTGGGAACGGGGACTGATTGTACAACGACCGCCGTTGGACTTAAAAATTCACAATCTTAAACCTGGAGATTGGGTATTGGTTAAAACGTGGAAAGAAGAAACCCTAAAACCTAACTGGGAGGGACCCTATCTTGTTTTACTTACAACAGAAACAGCTGTCCGGACTGCTGAGCGCAGATGGACTCATGCCAGTCGCATTAAAGGCCCAGTGACGAAACCCCACTGGAAAGTAATCAGTGCACCAGGTGATACCAAGATAATATTAAGAAGATAAAGTTATGATAGAGACTTGGTTTGATTATTTTAAAGCTTTACCCTTTGGAGTTAAGTGTGTGATTTGTTTTGCAATTGCTGTTATAATGTCTTTAATAGTGTATTACCTGTGGAAACATACCAAGTGCGGTCGTAAAAATTGTTAAATACCCATGCAACCTGATATAGACTATAGAGACCCCACGGGAATAAGGAAAATTATATACAAAACCTACGATTAAGGTGTAGCAACCCACAGTGTGATTGTTATCCATTTGTATGTTTTAAATGCAAGGTATGCCAGGACAAATGGTGGGTGCACTGTTATGAGGGGTACCCTCCGAACGGAGTCTGTGAACAGTGCTATAAATTTGAAAGATCATTAACCGATTGGAAATTAAAACAATTTGAACAAAGACGAGAAATTGTAAAAGGATTCCCCCAATGGTGGGATATTTTTGCTAAGGGAATACACCCCCAATATTATTGTTACCACTCAAATCAACCAGTCCCTTTTGTGACTGAAATCGTGGCTGTCCAGTGCCGGAGGGAAGTACTAACCGTGTCTTGCTTGGCCCCATTAATTAAGGCTGTAAAGTGGGAAGCCTATGTAAGCAGGCAAAAAGCCCGAAACAGCTATTCTCCTGAAGAATTCCCTTGCTGCCGAGAAGATGGTACACCCCGTGGCTCGAAGCAACCGAGTCGACGGGCGAGGCAGAAGAGAAACAAACCGTGGAGAAAAGAGCCAGAAAAATGGGATGCAGAAGCAGCCATGGCCGAACTTCCCCAGGACTGGTAAGAATATATTTAAATTGGCAAAATTGACAAACACCCTTTTTCCTGGTATACCATTAGTCTTGATATTGATAATAACCCAGGCAAAAGGGGAAAACCCACATGAACCATTTAAGTGGGAACTAGTATCTTGGGAAGGAACGAGAACAATAGCCACTTTTAGCGACCCAGGGCCACCTGAATTCATAGTGGAACTTTGTGAATTAATACCAATACCTTGTGAAAAGGGGCCTCCATTTTATATATGCCCGGCCTCTGGACCAACTTACTGTAATTATCCCGGACATTACTATTGTGGGTATTGGGGATGTGAGACAATAGCCTCAGGCTGGTCAGTAAATACTCCTGATAAATATATAAAAGCAACCTGGACTCCTAACGGATGTGTACCTGAAGGCACAGGTGTAGATCTTACAGGTCTACGTGACGAATATGTATCTTCACGTGACAGGGAAATCTGTACCTACATCAAATTTCAAGTATTAAATCCCCAAGATGACAAGTGGTTAATAGGACGAACATGGGGAATACGTATCCATGCAGGAATTCCTAAAGACAGGGGAGGGCACTTTCTCATAAGAAAAGTTAAAATACCACATGATCCACTCCCTGTTGGGCCGAATAAAGTATTGAATCCACCCACTTTTCCTAAGGAAAAGATTGTCCCCACAAGTATTAACTTCCTATCAGTAACAGACGCGGTGACTGAGTCTTCTGTAGTTAGGGATTCAGGAAAGTCAGAATTCAAAGACCCTTTATGGGATTTAATGCAAGCCTCTTATCGTGCCCTTAATGAAAGCAAACCAGATCTAACTAAGGAATGCTGGTTATGTTACAATGTTAGACCACCATATTTTGAGGCAATTGGAAAAGTAGGGAAGATTCAATGGTCTAGTGGTTCAAACCCACAAGAATGCCCATGGGATGACCAGAGAAACCATACGCAAGGCATTACTATTCAATTAGTAACAGGCCAAGGAAAATGTATAGGTACAGTGCCCAAAAAGTATCAGCCTTTGTGCAACCGAACAGTCACTATAGAAAAACACACTATAGAGAAACACAAGAATAAAAATGACAAATGGGCTATCCCGACACCAGGAGCTAAATGGGTTTGTTCAGACATCGGAGTAACGCCTTGCCTATCCCTAAAGGTGTTTAATAAATCTCAGTTTTGCGTACAGGTGATTATTGTTCCTCGTCTGATCTATCACACCTCTGAGGAGGTGTTACGCCATTTTGAAGGAGACCTGAATAGACAAAAACGAGAGCCAATTACAGTGGTAACCTTAGCTACACTGCTGATAGTGGGCGGAGTTGGAGCAGGCACAGGCATAGCCTCCCTAGTAAAAGGAAAGGAATTACAAAGTTTGCAGATGGCTGTAGATGAGGATTTAGCAAAAATAGAACAATCTATCCAAAATTTAGCCACTTCAGTAAAGTCTTTATCAGAAGTAGTACTGCAAAATAGAAGAGGATTAGATCTGTTGTTCTTAAAGGAGGGAGGGTTATGTGTAGCTCTCAATGAAGAATGTTGTTCTTTTGCTGACCATACGGGAGTAGTCCAGGACACCATGTCTGAACTCCGGAAAAGGTTAGATCAACGTAAGAAAGATCGTGAGGCGGGCAGGTCATGGTATGAGAACTGGTTTAATGTTTCACCCTGGCTAACCACTTTGTTATCTACTTTAGCAGGACCGCTTATTATGCTAATCATAGGACTTGTATTTGGACCTTGTATATTGCGTTATATTTTACATTTTATTAAGGAAAGGCTTGACATAGCCAAATTGCTTATTCTAACTACAAAATTCGAAACAAAGTATAAGAAGGTATCTATCAATGAAGAGGAAGAATACTGTGAATGTACTATACCACGAAAATGCTATGAATGTAACTGCGAGGTATTACCTTGTGAATGTTATGATAAGTGTTGGGAGTGTGGGAACAAATTAGCTTACAGTACTGAGAATGAAAATGAAAGTAACATCTAATAAACAATAATAGGATAAAAAGAAAAAGGGGGGATTGTGAAAAACTAGGGACTATGGTATTGTTTATTAAGATTTATGCTAAGCCTCATGTAAAGATTAGACAACAAAAGAAAAGATAACCGTGGTCGCTTGTGCAGATTAAACCAGACACCGCTTGCGCAAGTTTTGAGGAAATATCTGCAAGTTTTGAGGAAATATCTGCAAGATGTTCTAAAAAAACTGGCAGACATATGGGTGGGGGCAACTATTGCTTTGCTTAAGTGCTTTACTTGCATAAGTTGACCCCAAAATTACTTACAAACCGCAAGACGCTCACTAAGGGCTTTTGCAAAACAATTCTAAAAATTATTGCACAGCAAGTTGAAGACCATATATGGAAAAGGATATCTAAAGGTAACCGAGGAGGACTTCAAGCCTTCAGCCTCAAGCAACTGGGGCATGCGCAGAGTAATCCGTTGAAGATACGAATGCGGAACTGGAGGACTGATAAAAAGGGACTGTTAGAACTGTTCAGTACGGCAGTTGTCGGAGCGCAGACTCCCCTGTCGTCCAGCGCTGTCTTTGCTCATATTCTATTTGCTATAATTAATAAAATTTCAATTGGATTATGATCCGTTGTGGTCCCAATTTATAACAATTGCTTTCACTGCTCACTTTCACACAGGAAAAGCATTTGAATGGAATTAGTCCAGACCCTGCTCTCTGCTGCGCAGCAACACAGTGAGCACAGAATGAACAGTGACATCTGCTCCCACAGCAGAAGGACCAGCAGGGAAAGCTAGTGCTGGGCCTCTTCAGCACACTGTCAGCTTTGTAACAGTGTCACCATCATTGCAGACTCTCCTCGGTTTCATACCTAAAAGTCCATTTGAATCCAAATTCTGAGGTGGTCGCTCTCAGCTGCCCAGCAGCACAGTGAGTACAGCATGAACGTTTGGCCTCTTCTCCCACAGCAGAAGAGCCCGGATTGAAAGCTGGTGCTGGGTCTGTTCAGCACACAATCACCTTTGCATCGGTGCCTCCATCGCTGCTTTCACTGCTCACTTTCATACAGAAAAAGCATTTGAATGGAATCAGTCCAGAGCATGCTCTCTGCTGGCAGCAACACAGTCAGCACAGAATGAACAGTGGCATCTGCTCACACAGCAGAAGATCCAGCAGGGAAAGCTAGTGCTGGGCCTCTTCAGCACACAGTCCCCTTTGCAACAGTGTCACCATCATTGCAGTTTCACCTCACTTTCATACCTAAAAGTCCATTTGAATACAAATTCTCGGCTGGTCTCTCTCAGGTGCCCAGCAGCACAGTGAGTACAGCACGAACGTTTGGCCTCTGCTCCCACAGCAGAAGAGCCAAGAGGGAAAGCTGGTGCTGGGCCTGTTCAGCACACAATCACATTTACATCGGTGCCTCCATCATTGCGTTCACTGCTCACTTTCATACAGGAAAAGCATTTGAATGGAATCAGTCCAGAGCCTGCTCTCTGCTGTGTAGCAGCACAGTCAGCACGGAATGAACAGGGGGATCTCCTCCCACAGCAGAGGCACCAGCAGGGAAAGCTAGTGCTTGGCCTCTTCAGCACACAGTCAGCTTTGCAACACTGTCACCATCATTGCAGTCTCTCCTCGGTTTCATACCTAAAAGTCCATTTCAATCCAAATTCTGAGGTGGTCTCTCTCAGCTGCCCAGCAGCACAGTGAGTACAGCACGAACGTTTGGCCTCTGCTCAAACAGCAGATGAGCCAGGATTGAAAGCTGGTGCTGGGCCTGTTCAGCACACAATCACCTTTGCATCGGTGCCTCCATCATTGCTTTCACAGCTCACTTTCATACAGGAAAAGCATTTGAACGGAATCAGTCCAGAGCCTGCTCTCTGCTACGCAGCAAAACAGTCACCACAGAATGAACAGTGGCATCTGCTCACACGGCAGAAGGACCAACAGGGAAAGCTGGTGCTGGGCCTCTTCAGCACACAGTCAGCTTTGAAACGCTGTCACTATCATTGCAGTCTCTCCTCGGTATCTTACCTAAAAGTCCATTTGAATACAAATTCTCGGGTGGTCGCTCTCAGCTGCCCAGCAGCTCAGTGAGTACAGCAGATATAATTGGCCTCTGCTCCCACAGCAGAGGAGCCAGGAGGGAAAGCTGGTGCTGGGCCTGTTCAGCACACAATCACATTTAAATTGGTGCCTCCATCGTTGCTTTCACTGCTCACTTTCATACAGGAAAAGCATTTGAATGGAATCAGTCCAGAGCCTGCTCTCTGCTGCGCAGCAACACAGCAAAGAATGAACAGTGGCATCTGCTCCCACAGCAGAGGCACCAGCAGGGAAAGCTAGTGCTGGGCCTCTTCAGCACAAAGTCAGCTTTGACACGGTGTCACCATCATTGCAGTCTCACCTCGGTTTCATACCTAAAAGTCCATTTGAATCCAAATTCTCAGCTGGTCTCTCTAAGGTGCCCAGCAGCACAGTGAGTACAGCACAAAGGTTTGGCCTCTGCTCCCACAGCAGAAGAGCCAGAATTTAAAGGTTGTGCTGGGCCTCTTCAGCACACAATCACCTTTGCATCGGTGCCTCCGTCATTGCTTTCACTGCTCACTTTCACACAGGAAAAGCATTTGAATGGAATCAGACCAGAACCTGCTCTCTGCTGCGCAGCAACACAGCACAGAATGAACGTTTGGCATCTGCTTCCACAGCAGAAGGTCCTGCAAGGAAAGCTAATGTTGGGCCTCTTCAGCACACAGTCACCTTTGAAACGGTGTCACCATCATAGCAGTCTCTCCTCAGTTTCATACCTAAAAGTCCATTTGAATCCAAATTCTCAGGTGGTCATTCTCAGTTGCCCAGCAGCACAGTGAGTACAGCACGAACGTTTGGCCTCTGCTCCCACAGCAGAAGAGCCAGGATAGAAAGCTGATGCTGGGCCTGTTCAGCACACAATCACCTTTGCATCGGTGCCTCCATCATTGCTTTCACTGCTCACTTTCATACAGGAAAAGCATTTGAATGGAATCAGTCCGGAACCTGCTCTCTGCTGCGCAGAAACACAGTCAGCACAGAATGAAGGTTTGGCATCTGCTCCCACAGCAGAAGGACCAGCAGGGAAAGCTGGTGCTGGGCCTCTTCAACACACAGTCAGCTTTGCAACGGTGTCACCATCATTGCAGTCTCTCCTCGGTTTCATCCCTAAAAGTCCATTTGAATCCAAATTCTCAGGTAGTCTCTCTCAGCTGCCCAGCAGCACAGTGAGTACAGCACGAACGTTTGGCCTCTGCTCCCACAGCAGAAGAGCCAGGAGGGAAAGCTGGTGCTGGGCCTGTTCAGCACACAATCTCCTTTGCATCGGTGCCTCCATCATTGCTTTCACTGCTCACTTTCATACAGGAAAAGCACTTGAATGGAATCAGTCCAGAGCCTGCTCTCTGCTGCGCAGCAACACAATCAGCACAGAATGAATGTTTGGCCTCTGCTCCCACAGCAGAAGGGCCAGCAGGGAAAGCTAGTGCTGGGCATCTTCAGCACACAGTCAGCTTTGCAACGCTGTCACCATCATTGCAGTCTCTCCTCGGTTTCATACCTAAAAGTCCATTTGAATCCAAATTCTCGGGTGGTCTCTCTCAGCTGCCCAGCAGCACAGTGAGTACAGCACAAACATTCGGCCTCTGCTCCCACAGCAGAAGAGCCAAGAGGGAAAGCTGGTGCTGGGCCTGTTCAGCACACAATCACCTTTGTATCGGTGCCTCCATCATTGCTTTCACTGCTCACTATCATACAGGAAAAGCATTTGAATGGAACCAGCCCAGAGCCTGCTCTCTGCTGCGCAGCAACACAGTCAGCACAGAATGAACAGTGGCATCTGCTCCCACAGCAGAAGGGCCAGCAGGGAAAGCTAGTGCTGGGCCTCTTCAGCACACAGTCAGCTTTGCAACGGTGTCACCATCAGTCCTGCCACTGCTCACTTTCAAACGTGAAAGTCCTTTTGAATTGTTCCACTTTGGGGCTTCCTCTAGGTGGCCCAGCAGCACAGCAAGGAGAGCACGAACGTTTGCCCTCAGCTTCCAAAGCTGAAGAGCCAGGAGCGAAAGCTGGTGCGAGTGATCTTCAGCACACAGTCATCTTTGCAACGGTGCCTCCATCATTGCTCTCACTGCTCACTTTCATATCTAAGAGTGCTTTTGAATGCAACATCTGCGGAGCTTGCTCTCGCCTACCCAGCAGCACAGTGAGTAGAGCATGAACGTTTGTTCTTTACTCCCACAGCAGAAGAGCCAGGAGGCAAATCGGGTGCTGGGCCTCTTCAGCACACAGTCAGTTTTGCAATTGTGTCACCATCATTGCAGTCTCTCCTCGGATTCATACCTAAAAGTCCATCTGAATACAAATTCTTGGGTGGTCGCTCTCAGCTGCCCAGCAGCACAGTGAGTACAGCACAAACGTTTGGCCTCTGCTCCCACAGCAAAAGAGCCAGGAGGGAAAGCTGGTGCTGGGCCGGTTCAGCACACAATCACCTTTGCATCGGTGCCTCCATCAGTGCTTTCACTGCTCACTTTCATACAGGAAAAGCATTTGAATTCAATCACTCCAGAACCTGCTCTCTGCTGCGCAGCAACACAGTCAGCACGGAATGAACGTTTGGCATCTGCTCCCACAGCAGAAGGACCAGCAGGGAAAGCTAGTGCTGGACCTCTTCAGCACAGTCAGCTTTGCAACGGTGTCACCATCATTGCAGCCTCTCCTCGGTTTCATACCTAAAAGTCCATTTGAATCCAAATTCTCGGGTGGTCGCCCTCAGCTGCCAGGCAGTACAGTGTGTTTATCACGAACGTTAGGCCTCTGCTCCCACAGCAGAAGACCCAGGATAGAAAGCTGGTGCTGGGATTCTTCAGCTCACAGGCAGCTTTCAAGTGTGTCACCATCATTGCTGTCACCATTCCCTTTCATACCTGAAAGAGCATTTGAATACTACCTCTGCGAAGCATAGCTAGGGTAGGCTAGGCTAATCTAAGGCTGGCTAGGCTAAAGCAGGCCTAACCTTACGCCTGACCCTAACCCTTACCCCTAACCCTAATGTCTTCAACCTAACTGTAACCCCTAACCATAAACCTAACCCTTAACCCTAACCATGACCCTAATTGTAAGAGTAACACATTCTTACACTAACCATTATCCTAAACCCTAACACTAACCCATCCTAAACCTAAACCATACATTAAAACTAACCATAACCCATAACCTTAACAATTACTCTAACTCTTTTTTCTAACCCCTTACTCTAATGGCTGCCAGTTTAACCCAACCCACTGACCCTAACATTAGCTATAACCCATCCTAACCATAGACCTAACACTAACCCCTAATGCTTACGCTAACACCTAAACCTAAACCTAACACATCCTAAAGCTTACCATACCATTAACCCTTAGGCTAAACCCTAACCCTTGCCCCTAACTCTAAACCTAACCCTAAACCTTACCCTTAATGCACCCTAATTTCTAAACCTAATCATCTACACTCATAGCCAAAGAACCAGGCTAGAAAGCTGGTGCTGCGCATCTTTGGCACAGAGTGTGGTTTGTTACGGTTCCACCCACCTTGGGGGCGCTCCTCACTTTCCCACCCAAATGTCCATTTGAATCCAACCCATTTGGTGGTACCCTAGGCTGCCCAGCAGCACGGCCAGCAGAGCTCTCTAGCCTGGTTCTTTGGCTATGGGAGTACAGGATTAGGGTTACAAGTTAAGGCGGATTAAGGTTAGGGTAAGGTTTAGGGTGATGGTTAGAGTTAGGGGTTGGGGTTACGGTTTAGGTTAGGGGTTATTGGTGTGGTTTAGAATGTGTTAGGCTTAGGTTTAGGGTTAGGTGTTAGGGTAAGTATTAGGGGTTAGGTTTAGGTGTACAGCTAGGATGGGTTATGGCTAGTATTAGGGCCAGCGGTTATGGTTAAGGTGGCAGTGATTAGAGTTAAGGGTTAGAAATAAGAGAGTAAGGGTTAAGGTTATGGGTTATGGTTAGGTTTAGGGCAAGGGGCAGGTTTAAGATGGGTTAGTGATAGGGTTTAGGGAAACAGGGGTCTCATGTGTTACTCTTACGATTAGGGTCATGGTTAGGGTTAAGTGTTAGGTTTATGGTTAGGGGTTATAGTTAGCTTGAAGACATTGGGGTTAGGGGTAAGGGTTAGGGTCAGGGGTAAGGTTAGGCCTGCTTTAGCCTAGCCTGCCTTAGATTAGCCTACCCTACCCTAGCTCTGACTGGGTTAGGTTAGATTACATTAGCCTAACCTAGCCTAGTTTGGCTTAGATTAGCCTAGCTCTGCCTGCTTTAGATTACAATAGACTAGCCTAGCATCTATTAGCATAGCCTCGGTTAGATTACCATAGCCTAGCTCTGCTAGGTTAGATTAGACTAGCCTAGCTTAGTCTGGATTAGCCTAGCCTTGTCTAGATTAGCCTAGCCTTGTCTAGATCAGCCTAGCCTTGGTTAGATTAGCTGAGCGTAGCCTAGCTCTGCCTGGGTTAGATTAGGTTAGACTTTCCCAGCCTAGCCTGGGTTAGCCTAGAGCAGATGAGTCTGCCTTGGGTTACATTAGATTAGTCTAGTTTAGCCTGTGAGAGGCCAAACCTTCGTGCTCTACTCACTCTGCTGCTGGGCAGCCGAGAGCTACCACCAAAGAGGTTGGATTCAAATGGACTTCTAGATGGGAAAGTAAGGAGCAACACCAATGTCGGTGGCACCGTAGCAAAGCTCACTGTGTGCTGAAGATGCCCAGCACCAGCTTTCTAGCCTGGTTCTTTGGCTATGGGAGAAGAGGATTAGGGTTACAGGTTAGGATGGATTAAAGTTAGGGTAAGGTTTCGGGTTAGAGTCAGGGGTTAGGTTTACAGTTTAGGGTAAAGGTTAGTGGTAGGGTAAGGATTAGGATGTGTTAGGGTTAAGTATTAGGGTAAGTATTAGGGATAAGTGTTAGGTATATGGTTAGGAGGGCTTTTGGATAGTGTTAGGGTCAAGGGTTAGGGTTAAGGTGGCAGCCATTAGAGTTAGGGGTTAGAAATAAAGGATATAATAAGGCTTAAGGTAATGGGTTATGCTTAGCCTTAGGGTAAGGGTTAGGTTTAGGATGGGTTAGTTTTAGTTTTTAGGGTAAGGGTTAGGGTTATTGTATGTTACTCTTAAGATTAGGGTCATCCTTAGGGTTAAGGGTAAGGGTTAGGGTTAGGGTTAGGCCTGGTTTAGTCTAGCCTGCCTTATATTAGCCTAGCCTACCCTAGCTCTGCCTGGGTTAGATTACATTAGCCTAACCTAGCTCAGTTTGTTTTAGATTCGCATAGCTCTGCCTGCCTTAGATTACAATTAGCCAGCGTAACCTCGGTTAGCCCAGCCTTGGTTTCCTTATCATAGCCTAGCTCTGCTGGTTTAGATTACACTAGCCTTGCCTAGCCTGGGTTAGATTAGCCTAGCCTAGACTGGTTTAGCCTAGCCTGGGTTAGATTAGCGCAGCCTACCCTAGCACTGCCTGGGTTAGATTAGGTTAGACTATTCTAGCCTAGCCTGGGTTAGCCAGGGACACCCGAGTCAGGGCTGGGGTAGATTACATTAGCCTGGCTTAGCTTTTGAGAGGACAAAAATTCATCCTCTACTCACTCTACTGTTGGGCAGTTGAGAGCTACCCCCAAAGACATTGATATCAAATGGACTTTTAGGTGAGAACGTGAGGATCAACACCAATGTCGGTAGCACCGTAGCAAAGCTCACTGTGTTGGTAACATTCCCAGCACCAGCTTTCTAGCCTGGTTCTTTGGCTATGGGAGTTCAGGGTTAGGGTTATGGGTTAGCATGGATTAAGGTTAGCGTTAGATTTAGGGGTTGGGGTTAGGGTTTAGGGTAAGGGTTAGTGGTAGGGTAAGGCTTCGGATGTGTTAGGCTTTGGTTGAGGGTTCGGTGTTACGGTAAGCATTAGGGGTTAGGTTTAGGTGTACGGCTAGGAGGGGTTATGGCTAGTGTTAGAGTCAGCGGGTTGGGTTAAGGCGCCAGGCATTAGAGTTAGGGTTAGAAATAAGAGTTAGAGTAAGGGTTAAGGTTATGGGTAGGTTCAGGGTAAGGGTCAGGTTTAGGATGGGTTAGTGTTAGGGGTTAGTGTAATGGTTAGGGTTCTTATGTGTTACTCTTACAGTTAGGGTCATGGTTAGGGTTAAGGGTTAAATTTACGGTTAGGGGTTACAGTTAGGTTGAAGATATTGGGGTTAGGGGTAAGGGTTAGGGTCAGGGGTAAGGTTAGGCCTGCTTTAGCCTAGCCTGCCTTAGATTAGCCTAGCCTACCCTAGCTATGCCTGGGTTAGGTTACATTACATTAGCCTAACCTAGCCTAGCTTGGCTTAGATTAGCCTAGCTCTGCCTGCCTTAGATTACAATAGCCTAGCCTAGCATTTATTAGCATAGCCTCAGTTAGATTACCATAGCCTAGCGTGGCTAGGTTAGATTAGACTAGCCTAGCTTAGTCTGGATTAGCCTAGGCTAGCCTACTCTGGATTAGCCTAGCCTGGGTTAGATTAGCCGAGCCTACCCTAGCTCTACCTCGGTTAGATTAGGTTAGACTATCCTAACCTAACGTGGGTTAGCCTAGACCAGCCGTGTCTGCCTTGGGTTACATTAGATTAGTCTAGTTTAGCCTGTGAGAGGCCAAACATTTGTGCTCTACTCACTCTGCTGCTGGGCAGCCGAGACCTACCACCAAAGAGGTTGGATTCAAATGGACTTCTAGTTGGGAAAGTAAGGGGCGACACCAATCTCGACCAATCTAGGGTTACGGGTTAGGATGGATTAAAGTTAGGGTAAGGTTTAGGGTTAGAGTCAGGTTAGGGTTAGGGTTTAGGGTAAGGGTTAGTGGTAGGGTAAGGCTTAGGATGTGTTTGGGTTTGGTGTTTGAGTAAGTATTAGGGATTAGTGTGAGGTATATGCTTACGATGGCTTTTGGATAGTGTTAGGCTCAGGGGTTAGGGTTAAGGTGGCAGCCATTAGAGTTAGGGGTTAGAAATAAGAGCTATAATAAGGGTTAAGGTTATGGGTTATGCCTAGCTTTAGGGTAAGGGTTAGGTTTAGGATAGGTTAGTATTAGTTGTTAGGGTAAGGGTTAGAGTTATTATATGTTACTCTTATGATTAGGCTCATGGTGAGTGTTAAGGGTAAGGGATAGGCCTGGTTTAGCCTAGCCTGCCTTATATAATCCTAGCCTACCTGATCTCTGTCTGGGTTACATTACATTGCCCTAACCTAGCCTAGCTCTGCCTGCCTTAGATTAGAATAGCCTACCCTAGCCTGTGTTAGCCTAGCCTCGGTTAGATTTTCATAGCCTAGCTCGGCTACCTTAGATTAGACTAGCCTAACCTAGCCTGGCTTACATTAGCCTAGCCTAGTCTGGTTTACCCTAGCCTGGGTTAGAGTAGCCTAGCCTTGCCTACTCTGCCTGCATTAGATTAGATCAGGCTATCCTTGCCTAGCCTGGGTTAGCCTTGCCCAACCAAGCCTGGGTTAGATCAGATTAGCCTAATTTAGCCGGTGACAGGCCAAACATTCGTGCTCTACTCCCTCTGCTGTTGGGCAGCCAAGAGCTACCACCAAAGAAGTTGGATTCAAATGGACTTTTAGGTGGGAAAGTGAGGAGCGACACCTATGTGGGTTGCCCCGTAGCAAAGCTCACTGTGTGCTGAAGATGCCTAGCACCAGGTTTCAGGCCTGCTTCTTTGGCTGTGGGTCTAGAAGGTTAGGGTTACGAGTTAGGGTTAGGCTGGAGTAGGCTTAGGGTAAGGTTTAAGTTTAGGGTTATGGATTACAGTTAGGGGGTAGGATTAGGGTTTTAAATTAGGCTTACAGTTAAGGATTATGGTTACCATTAGGGTAAACCCTAAGGGTTTATGGTTAGTGTTAGGTTTAGGGTTTAGGGTAAGTGTTAGTGTAAGGTTTATGATGTGTTAGGCTTAGTTTCAGGGTTAGTTGTTAAGGTAAGTATTAGGGGTTATGCTTAGGTGTATGGTTAGGTTTGGTTATATTTAGTGTAAGGGTAGGTGTTTAGGAATAAGCTAGCACCCATTAGGTTTAGGGGTTAGGTTTAAGAGATAGCGTAAATATCAAGGTTATGGGTTAAGATTAGGTTTAGGGTAAGCTTTAGGTTTAGATTCTAGATGGGTTAGTGTTAGTGGTTAGGGTAAGTGTTAGGGTTTTTATGGGTACCCTTATGGTTAGGGTCATGTTTAGGGTTAAGGGTAAGGGTTAGGGTCAGGGTTAGGGTTAGGGTCAGGGTTAGGGTTAGGGTCAGGGTGAGGCCTGGTTTAGTCTAGCCTGCCTTAGATTAGCCTAGTTGACCATTGCTCTGCCTGGGTTAGATTACATTAGCCTCACCTAGACCAGCTTGGGTGAGGTTTGCATAGCCCTGCCTGCCTTAGATTACAATAGCCTAGCGTAACCTCGGTTAGCCCAGCCTTGGTTTGCTTATCACAGCCTAGGTCTGCTGGCTTAGATTACACTAGCTTTGTCTCGCCTGGGTTAGATTAGCCGAGCCTGCCCTAGCTCTGCGTGGGTTAGACTAGGTTAGACTATCCTAGCCTAGCCCAACCGAGGCAAGGTTGTGGTAGATTACATTAGCCTGGCTTAGCCAAACATTCATGCTCTACTCACTCTGCTGTTGGGCAGCTGAGAGCTACCACCAAAGACATTGATATCAAATGGACTTTTAGGTGGGAACGTGAGGAGCGAAACCAATCTCGGCGGCACCGTAGCAAAGGTCACTGTGTGCTGAAGATGCCCAGCACCAGCTTTCTAGCCTGGTTCTTTGGCTATGGGAGTTCAGGGTTAGGGTTATGGGTTAGCACGGATTAAGGTTAGGCTAAGGGTTAGGGTTAGACTTAGGGATTAGGTTTGGGCTTTAGGGTAAGGGTTAGTGGTAGGGCAAGTGTTAAGATGTGTTAGGCTTAGGTTTAGGGTTAGGTGTTAGGGTAAGTATTAGGGGTTAGGTTTAGGTGTATGGTTCGGATGCCTTATGGCTAGTGTTAGGGTCAGGGGGTTGGGTTAAGGTGGCAGCCATTAGAGTTAGGGGTTAGAAATAAGAGTTAGAGTAAGGGTTAAGGTTATGGGTTATGGTTAGGTTTAGGGCAAGGGGCAGGTTTAGGATGGGTTAGTGTTAAGGGTTCGTGTAATGGTTAGGGGTCTTATGTGTCACTCTTATGATTAGGGTAATGGTTAGGCTTAAGTGTTAGGTTTACAGTGAGGGGTTACAGCTAGGTTGAAGACATTGTGGTGGGGTTAGGGGTAAGGGTTAGGGTCAGGGGTAAGGTTAGGCCTGCTTTAGCCTAGCCTGCCTTAGATTAGCCTAGCCTACCCTAGCTATGCCTGGGTTAGGTTACATTATATTAGCCTAACCTAGCCTAGCTTGGCTTAGATTAGCCTAGCTCTGCCTGCCTTAGATTACAATAGCCTAGCCTAGCATTTATTAGCATAGCCTCGGTTAGATTACCATAGCCTAGTGTGGCTAGGTTGGATTAGACTAGCCTAGTTTAGTCTGGATTAGCCTAGGCTAGCCTACTCTGGATTAGCCTAGCCTGGGTAAGATTAGCCAAGCCTAGCCTACCTCTACCTCGGTTAGATTAGGTTAGATTATCCTAGCCTAGCCTGGGTTAGCCTAGACCAGCCGAGTCTGCCTTGGGTTACATTAGATTAGTCTAGTTTAGCCTGTGAGAGGCCAAACATTTGTGCTCTACTCACTCTGCTGCTGGGCAGCTGAGAGCTACCACCAAAGAGGTTGGATTCAAATGGACTTCTAGATGGGAAAGTAAGGAGCGACACAAATCTCGGCGGCACCGTAGCAAAGCTCACTGTGTGCTGAACATGCCCAGCACCAGCTTTCTAGCCTGGTTCTTTGGCTATGGGAGAAGAGGATTAGGGTTACGGGTTAGGATGGATTAAAGTTAGGGTAAGGTTTAGGGTTAGAGTCAGGTTAGGGTAAGGGTTAGGGTTTAGGGTAAGGGTTAGTGGCAGGGTAAGGGTGAGGATGTGTTAGGGTTAGGTATTAGGGTAAGTATTAGGGATTAGTGTTAGGTATATGCTTAGGATGGCTTTTACATAGTGTTAGGATCAGGGGTTAAGGTTAAGGTGGCAGCCATTAGAGTTAGGAGTTAGAAATAAGAGCTATAATAAGGGTTAAGGTTATGGGTTACGCTTAGCTTTAGGGTAAGTGTTAGGTTTAGGATGTGTTAGGTTTAATTGTTAGGGTAAGGGTTAGAGTTATTATATGTTACTCTTATGATTAAGGTCATGGTTAGGGTTAAGGGTAAGGGTTAGGCCTGGTTTAGCCTAGCCTGTCTTATATAAGCCAACCTACCCTAGATCTGTCTGGGTTACATTACATTGACCTAAACTAGCCTAGCTCTGCCTGCCTTAGATTAGAATAGCCTACCCTAGCCTGTGTTAGCCTAGCCTCGGTTAGATTTTCATAGCCTAGCTCTGCTAGTTTATATGAGACTAGCCTAGCCTAGTCTGTTTTAGATTAGCCGAGCCTGGCTTAGATTAGCGTAGCCTAGTCTGGTTTACCCTAGCCTGGGTTAGAGTAGCCTAGCCTTGCCTACTCTGCCTGCATTAGATTAGATCAGGCTATCCTTGCCTAGCCTGGGTTAGCCTTGCCCAACCAAGCCTGAGTTAGCCTAGCCTGGGTTAGATCAGATTAGCCTAATTTAGCCGGTGACAGGCCAAACATTCGTGCTCTACTCCCTCTGCAGCTGGGCAGCCAAGAGCTACCACCAAAGAGGTTGGATTCAAATGGACTTTTAGGTGGGAAAGTGAGGAGCGACACCTACGTGGGTGGCACCGTAGCAAAGCTCACTGTGTGCTGAAGATGCCTAGCACCAGGTTTCTGGCCTGCTTCTTTGGCTGTGGGTCTAGAAGGTTAGGGTTACGAGTTAGGGTTAGGCTGGAGTAGGCTTAGGGTAAGGTTTAAGTTTAGGGTTATGGATTACAGTTAGGGGGTAGGGTTAGGGCTTTAAATTAGGCTTACAGTTAAGGATTATGGTTACCGTTAGGGTTTATAGCTAAGGGTTTAGGGTTAGTGTTAGGTTTAGGGTTTAGGGTAAGTGTTAGGGTAAGGTTTATGATGTGTTAGGCTTAGTTTTAGGGTTAGGTGTTAAGGTAAGTATTAGGGGTTATGCTTAGGTGTATGGTTAGGTTTGGTTATATTTAGTGTAAGGGTAGGTGTTTAGGGTTAAGTTAGCACCCATTAGGTTTAGGGGTTATGGTTAAGAGATAGGGTAAATGTTAAGGTTATGGGTTAAGCTTAGGTTTAGGGTAAGGGTTAGGTCTAGATTCTGGATGGGTTAGTGTTAGTGGATAGAGTAAGGGTTAGGGTTATTATGGGTACCCTTATGGTTAGGGTCATGTTTAGGGTTAAGGGTAAGGGTTAGGGTCAGGGTAGGGTTAGGGTCAGGGTGAGGCCTGGTTTAGTCTAGCCTGCCTTAGATTAGCCTAGCTGACCATTGCTCTGCCTGGGTTAGATTACATTAGCCTCACCTAGACCAGCTTGGGTGAGGTTTGCATAGCCCTGCCTGCCTTAGATTACAATAGCCTAGCGTAACCTCGGTTAGCCCAGCCTTAGTTTGCTTATCATAGCCTAGCTCTGCTGGCTTAGATTACACTAGCTTTGTCTCGCCTGGGTTAGATTAGCCGAGCCTGCCCTAGCTCTGAGCCTGAAGGTCCCTTCCAACCCAAACCACTCTATGATTCTATGATATTCTGGATTTCGTCAGACAGGCAAATCAACACTTTTCCTAAAATCTGCAGCTTTTAGGCCGCTTCCCAGAATATGACAGGACACAACCTTTTTAATCTGATCTATCGCTATGAAACTCAAAACTAATGCTTCCAGCCCTGGTCCTGCTTGCACCCGATACAAACCTCAAACAAATCTCCTGAAGATACTCACATATTGGTGTGAATCTGAGTCAAAGCCACTGCCTGTAACCAGTGTCAGTGTCTACAGCACTTTACATTCAATTCCTGCTTTAGCTAAAAATAGTAGGCTCCTATCTATGCACACACAGCTCCTATTTACTTCATGAAATTGCTTTACAGTGCTGCATCAAATTCCTGTTCTTTAATAAAAATGGGTTCTCTGCTTTTCTCTCCTAGTCACAGCACTGATGAAACGTGACAAGATTTTCTTTAGACATCTCATGGCCTTCTCTGATGCTAAAAACAATAGAAGAGAGAAGTATTTGTACGAGTAACCAGCAGAAGCATCAGTGGGCTCAGGATGTCCCACAAATATTCAGAACAACACAGCAGTGGGCTCGCGAAACTGCTCATGATGAACCAGTTCCTTGACGCCAGGCATTTCACTAGGAAAGCCTCGCTGCAGCCACTCTCTTTGGGGATTGCCCTTCACAGAACTGTTCAAAACCAAAGTTAATCATGCAGCAAAGCCAAGAGCCAAGGAACTCATCCCTGCCACACCACAAAAATTAGGGATGTGCTGGCATCTTCACGAGGTGCTGATTGCCACAGTTTATTGAACACCAGTGCTGAAGGCCTTACCACCCTCACAGGGAAGAACTTGTGCCTGAGATCTCCCTTGACCTGCTCCTCACGCCCTGGGGGGGGATGCAGCCCAGCACACAGGGGGGTTCTGGGCTCAAGCGCACCCTCAAGCCAGGTCACGGGGAGATTCTCGTCACTCAAAACCCCAAGTCCTTCTCCTCAGGGCTGCTCCATCCCATCCCCACTAGACTGTGCTCACAGTCCCACAACAACACGTTCAAATGCCCTCGTGTGCCCATTCCACTGGAATGACAGACTGCAGTATCTTTCCTTCAGGGACCTCAGAGAGCTGATGAAACCCTCCCACTCCTCTGTGTGGTGTTCTGCTCCTGCTGTGTACCTCAGGAGGCAGGAGTTATTTTAGCAGACAGCAGAATAACAGGAATAAACAACAGAAAATTCGATTCCCAGCTCCTTCGATTCCCAGGCAAAGCAACACCTGAGCTGCCTGGGGGGACTTGGTGCACCCTTCCATAGGGGCAGCAGCCCCTCCAACCTAAGAAGTTAGTAGTGCAACAATTGTCATGTACCCAGGCAGTTCCAGCAAGGCAACTGCATTTCCAGCTACTGAAAGACCAGCCCCCATCCCCATTCCCACCTTTTGGCACTTGAGAGGTCACTTTGGTAAACCAGATGACACCCAACAGCCACTTTGTGGCACATCAGCTGACTATCAAAGGAGAACTTTTCTGCATAGCTCATTCACGTATTTCAGAAGCCTTTCAGGGTATTGGGAAGTCAAAGTACATTAATCTCTGCTTTATACAACTCCACTGGGCAGTCAGAAACCATTCATTATCTCTGCCTGTCAGAAAGATATTGCAAACCCACACATCACTGAGGTTGTGCAATCTCATGACCTGTGCTGTGCAGCGATGAAGTTGATCTTCAGTATTTAAGGCAAGCAAATACTCTTGTAGAGATCCAAGCTCCTGCAACAAAGCCTTCAGTGAACACCAACACTTCTAGTAAAGACATCATCCTACTCATTATCATTAAAATGCTGATCATTACAGTAGTCCCCATGAACCAAAGGTATCTGAACTACACAGAAGACTCTCCCTGACTAGAACACACTTTGTGAACACAGAAATCAGTTCGTTACAGGCTGTTCCTACGTAGTGTGCAAAACCAACTCAATGAAAAGCACATTTAAATAACTTTAAATTAATTATTAAAGAAGCGATCCTCTCAGAATAAAGAGTGGCTTTAGGGCTTGCTGCCTGAAGTGCATAAGGAGGAGTCATGACTATTATATAAGGCTCCACAATGGATATGGCAACAGCATGGCCCCTCTCATAGAATTTGCTGCCAGACTCCGCAAGAGAAAGTTTGTAATGTTTCTGAAGCATTTAATGGTTCTAAAGCTCTGATGAACTTTGCCAAGGGAAAGGAAAACTGCTTTTAATTTAACACTGGACTACGTATCATTCTGGGCACTGGGGAGAGGAGGGGTGCAAGTACAGGAACTGCTTACACTAACTCTGTTTTCTGTAACAAGGAAGAGTTCTGCAAGCGCACGACGAAGAGGAAGAAGAATCCCAGGCTTGGCCATGTCATGACACAAGTTGTTTTCCGTATGGGTAAAAAGCTGCCAAAGTGGCTTCAACAAGGTAAGGTCACAGTCCCTGAAAAAAGCTAATTCTAATGAAATAGTGAGTGACCGTGACCTTATGCCTCTTTCTGGGAGGGAAAAAAAAACAACACAGAACCCCAAACAAATTCAAGAGAACAGAACCAAACAGTTTTAACAGATGCATCAATGAAGGAAGAGGCACAAGAATTACTCTAAAATTTAAATTCAGTCAAGTGTTTCAGAACAATTAATTTCATTCTGAATCGGTGAAGTGGAGAAAACCTCACATCTATGAATATGTCCAAATGACTTTGGTAAAACTAAGTGGCCTCCTGAAATGAGGACTTGAAAATACCTGTATCCATCACTCTGCAAAATGCTGTAGCTCCATTGATTGAAATTATCCAGTACTGCACTACAGCAGTGAGCAGGTGATGCCCTTGTATAGGGCAAAATCTCATCTATAGCTTTCAAAACAATTCCAACCCTGCCTCCTTCTTACTCCCCAGTTAAAGCCAACTAACGCAAATGTTACTTACTACACAGAGAGGATGACAAATATTGGGGAGGGGGGAGGGGAGGGACAAGGGGAAACTCAATTTCAGAATGTATCATCAGATTAACGCAAGGAAAATACTAAATAATACAAGCACAATGGAGACTTGGCCTTTCAGCAATTAAACCTGGCGTCCACATGACAAAAGATGACATTTGCTGATGAAAACACCTAAGGGAACTTGAAAAAGTAATAAACCATAAGTAATTATTACCATAAGTAATAAGACCATAAGAAAAGCACAGTTTCATTCACTGCCCAAAACCAAACCAACACAGATGCGGTCAGAAAGTGAACCGGTGTGAAACACCCCTGTGACTGCCACGGCACAACGCAGAGCCAGCACAGGCCCTGCACCACAGAACAGCCAGGGCAGTCTCACCAGCCCATCTCGGGCCCCTGTGTGGCAAAGCAACACCTGAGCTGCCTGGGGGGACTTGGTGCACCCTTCCATAGGGGCAGCAGCCCCTCCAACCTAAGAAGCAGGGGACTTGCTGCAGACAAGAACGCTTCCCTCCCCACTGCCCACTTCTAGACAGCCCTGTCTCCAGCAGCCCACTCCATGCCTGCCAGAACCACCAGTCCCCTCAACGGCCTGCAGGCAGGCAGAACAATGAGACTTCTGGAGCAAACACAGACACTAGTAACTAAATAAAGAAATAAACAAGAAATCTAAGGTTGTAACAGTGCTGCGGCTGCTCTGCAGCACACTGCAGGGTCCCTGCCACACTGCAGCCTTCAGAGTTGAAGCTGAAAAGATGTTTGGAACAAGCCCCCTATAACCTCTCCACTGGTCCCAGCAGCACCATGATGGACACAAAGAGGAGACGAAAGTCACTGCCACTCCTTGCCAAGCCTTCACTTTGTTCCTTCGCACTACGAATGTAATGAATGGCCCTTTATTTTACAGCTGTACTAATGCCAGTGCAAAAAAAAACCAATAACCGTGGGCAAACACATCACCAGTCACTGACAAAAGCTCAGACCAACCTTGGGGAGCAAAGGTGTTGGGATCCCACAGCTGCTGGACTCACACAGGACACAGTTAGAAAATCAGAGCCCAGCTCTGAAGCAAGCTGCCTCCAGTGCAATAGCAGAACTGTGGTCTCAGCAGCATCAGGAGAGATTCTATTCATTTAGCAAGCAAGAAAAATTCAACACATTCTCATCCTAAGAAATAAAAGAAATTAAACTAAAGGAGCTAAAGGCATGTGGGACTATCATCTTCTCTCCCAAGCTGCTTAGCAGCTACATTAAACCCTTTGAACTCTGATACACTCACCACACTCAGAGTGCATCACACTCAGGTGTATTACCCAGCTGCAGGTTCCTCCCTGAAATGAGCAGGTACCAACGGCCCCTGACTAAGCCCTCTCCTGCCCCTGCTCTGAGCCTGCCATGACTGAGGGTCCACAGCAGTACCTCTAACAAAGAACACCGTCTCTCACTTGGCTTGCTAAAAGGCCACCACTAAGACTTCAAAGCCTGGGCCACCATCTGCTCTTTGCAGAGCCTCACCTTGATTTGTGAGCGCTTCTCTCAGAGCTGGGGTTATCACCTCTCACTTCCCACCCTCCTCCTTCCTCCCAGCATTCCCTTGAGTCAAGCTCATTCCAACACCTCCTTCCTCGACCTCACATTCTCTCTGTTTCAAGACAAGGAATTACAACCATTTAGATCCAAGCATCACAGTTTAAATGCTGTGACACAGTTCAGCCACAGACCTGCTGAGCTTAAAACTGACACAAGCGTCCACACATTAATTCCTGCATTCCTGTAATTCTGCTTTTTACCCCTCTTCCCATCGGGCTCTGACCTTTCAGTTTGAGATTTAAGACAGAAAATATACTTAAATAAATAAATAAAACACCACACCAGGAACCAGGTGGATTTGTTTTACTAACACAGCAACCGGCTTCAAGCAGCCTGGGCTAGTGGAAGGTAGGTGGGGTGGAACTAGGTGAGCTTTAAAGTCCCTTCTAACCCAAAGCACTGTGTGATTCTGTGATTTAGTAACATTCTCCAGGGCATGTTAAGAAACAAGCTGTTTGAATCTCATGTGAGGTTGAGTGGGACCCCAAAGGTTGAAGCCCAAGAGTTTCAGGGCTTCACAATAACCTCATCTCTCCACAGAGCACAAACCAGAGGGAATTATACATTGCCTGGAGAGACAAGCATCTATAGTTCCAGTTATCTGGGACAGATCAGGGGAGAAAACCACATCGCTACCACGACTCAGCCCAGGATAACTGTCACTTCTGAGACTTTATGGGTATTTATTCTTTCACATCTGAAGAAAGAAGCATGAAAGTCTAAATAATTACTTTGATATTTCATAAAGCTTGTAATCTGTCAGCTCCTTATGGCTGGTTTTGAAATATTAAAGGAGATATGAATAAACAACCACCCAAAATCAACTGAGCACCTTTTCTTTTCACAAATGGGCTATCGCCCATCCAAGCCTCCTGCGTGCCAAAGACATCAAGAAGTTCATACAAACACTTCCAGTTTGAGTCCACCCACCAACTGTGGCCGTGACGAAGGAAACCACAGATTTCTTGTGGATCTGAGCAAAATTTCAGAAATAAAGGAGCCCCAGAAGAAAAAAAGAAAGAGAAAAACCATCCAACCAACCAAAAAACCAAAACAACACAAACCAAGAGACTCAGAGGTTCAAGGGCAAAAGAGTTCCTCGTAAGCACTTGAAAAGAAAGTAGGAGAGTAGACCATTTAGGGACAGAGGTTATTACCTTCCCCACTCATCTTGAATAAAACTCTGGCTCACACTTTCAGGGAGGCTGTTCAGGAAGGTGTTTTCTAATGACCAGTAACACAACATGGTCCAAGCTGTTTTCATCTTCTACTTCCTTTCACTCTGCTGAATTTTTAGGCAGGATTTCATTGCTTTCTATAGCACGGCAGAACTTCCCTCAAAGGCAGCGCTATAAAGTACCTGTCATTTGTTGGGTTTAAAAGCTCGTTTCTTGAGACGTGATTTATCAGCAAGATGCTTCAGCAGTAAAATATTAACCATAGAATCGCAGAGTGGTTTGGGTTGAAGGGACCTCAAAACCCATCCAGCTCCAAGCCCCTCCCACAGGCAGAGGCAGCTCCCACCAGGTGCTCCAAGCCCCAGAACGTCTCCATGGACTCCTCTGGACTGGGGTTGAACGGATTGAAAGTAGCCCTGAGAAGAAGCACTTGGGGGTGTTGGTCTATGAGAAGCTCCTCATGCCCTGGCTTCAGTGGGCGCTTGAGCCCAGATCCCCTCCCTGTGCTGGGCTGCAACCTCAGAGCATGAGCAGCAGCTCAGGGAGGGGATTCTCCCCCTCTGCTGTGTTTCGGGGAGACCCCCCCTGCAGGCCTGATCCAGCTCTGGGGCAACAGCACAAGAGGGACGTGGAGCTGCTGGAGCGAGTCCAGAGGAGGAAATGGAGATGATGCGAGGGCTGGAGCAGCTCTGCTCTGGAGCCAGGCTGAGAGAGCTGGGCTGGTTCCACCTGCACAAGAGAAGGCTCCTCAAGGGGAGACCTTAGAGCAGCTCCAGTGCCTAAAGGGGCTACAGGAATCCTGGAGAGGGGCCTTGGGTAGCGGCCTGCAGGAACACCAAACAGGAGGGAAACCCTCGCCTTCTCATGGCCCCATCCAGCAAAAAGTTCCAGGGCCTTTTATGCAATGAAAGGCACACACTTTAAGAAAACAATAATCAAGGGCTAGAGCCAGGACTAACAGAACCAGCACTGAGGGAAAACCTTGGCAAGGCTGTCAGACAGAAAGCCTGCCTGGCAGCAAGGAACACTGCTACAACATTCCCAGGGGAGCTCTTAAAGTTCATGGATTACACGACTGAAGAGCTCAAGTTCAAATCCACGGAGCTCTGGAAGAGGTACTGCAGGGGCAAGAGGACAGCTAGAAAAGCTGACGACTTGGCCCTTACTTCAGGCTCATCTGTCACTGACACCACAGGCAAGAACCACCTGGGTTGTTCAGAAAACTGGGTTAGACATCAGGCTGCCCACAGGAACAGCACTTGGCTCCTTGCAAAACAGCCTTCTGCAGGACTAAAACATACGGGAGAAACCGGGACAGGGAGCAGACTTCCATGCAGCTACTCCTGACCACAACGCAAGAGGAGAACCCTGCTAGTGCACGTGGGCATCTTCCTGCTCCAGCTACAAAGTCTGCCTGCCACAACCCAGCTGAAGAGATGCTGACAGCGCTGCAGTTTGCTCAGCCCACAGAGGAAAGGCCCTGCCAGTCTTACACAGCACAGGATACTCTCACTGCTCTCAGTCACACGCAGAATGGCTTGGAGCATTTGCAAGTGAGCACAAAGACAAACACTGGAACCTTGGTTTGAGTCATCCGTGAACCAGCAAACACCCCAACAGCAAGAAAACCTCCTTAGAAGTAGCTGCTAGTGTCAACAGAAACACAAGCCCCAGACCCCCTCCAGTGAAGCACAAAAGCCTGAAGCAAAAAGCAGACAGCGGTTGAAGCCTGACAGCTGAGAGATGGCCATCTTGGCAATCCCTTACCCCTCAGCACTGCCAGAGGAAGTGTCCTGATCAAGAGCAAATCTCATGGCATGTATTTTCAGCAAGTGTCCCTGAAATGGGGAAGGCCCCTGAGAAGCTCTCTCGGAAGCCAGGCTTTTACTCCTGGAACACAAACCTCTGTGACTATGCCATAACCAGCTGGAAGGAAGTCTCCATCCACACATCCATCCCCACGCAGCAGAAGGTCCCTCACGTTATGCTCAGGCAGCAGGTCCTAGCTGCCAGCCAAAGGAAGGATGCTATTCAAGCAGACCTGCAGCTCAGCCTCCACAGGGGGAATCCTGCACTTTCTTTCCTGTGAAAAGTCACTGCTGAGGGTTTTGGACATACACAACAGCATTTGAAAACCCAAACTCATGCAGACACGTAATAAGGGAAGACTTGGGCTGCTATCCAACCACCTCACTCTGCCAGGGTGCTGCACATCTGGGAAATACAAGTGGCTAAATCATCCTACCAACATCCCATTTTCCTGTAGTTCAACATCAGCCAGAACCCTCATGGATAAAACAATTCCCACATCACAACTCTAAAAATACATCTGCAGGGCTCCAGGGCTTGAAGGTTGCTTCCCCTAGCTAGAACATCCCTGCTGGGCTGGAGGGAAAGCTTTACAGCAGCTCATTAAACCACAACTCCATCTGCTGCACAGTTCTGCCAAGGTTTGTTTGATTTGGGGAACTTCCTTCCACACACCATAAAGATTGATTCCCAAAGGAAACAAAAGAGAACTAAGGATGTGCCTGTCTCCGCCCAAAAGGCACTCCCTCACAGTTGAACATTGGGCCATACAGTCACACTTTTACTGCTTTCTTCCCTGCTAGGGTAATCACAACTAAAATCCAGGTAAATGTGATTTAAGCAGCGACCCAAAGCCCCACTTGCCAAAAGCACAGGCCAGAAAGGATGGAGGAATTCGGCACTTCACCCTCTGAAGGGGGACACAGCCCAGTTCCATGCACACAACCACACCAACTGCTTTGCCAGCAAAGCCTTGTGCTTCACGCCTAGGCTTCTCCTGCATGTTTGTTCACAGCAGATGAGACATAACAGTTCTCTTCCTTTAAAACCTACCAACCCATCCTTGTTTGGCCACTGCTGATGGCTCACAGGGACCAGCCCAACTGAGCTGGGGCACACTGAGCCCTACACAGGGAGCACAGATCCAGACCCACGCTGCCACCAGGCACCAGCAAAGGCTCTGCCAGTGGCAAAGAGGAACATCATTTCCTTGGGCAAAAGCTTCACTGCATTATTACAAGAAAATGGTTTCCACAATTACATTGAAAAAAATCCAGATGGTTGGGAACACATGTTAGCACTCCATGCAACACAGAAACAGTTTCATGACATGTTATAGCATCCAGCTCTTTCTGTAGAGCTGAGAGAATGCTACTTCTGTTCTCTCAGTGCCACTCTCTTCTGTTGAGAGAGCTTTTTGGAAAGATTGCATCTCATCAGCACATCCACAGCACCTACCAAAATGCAGTCCCCATCTCATGCCAAGCCTCTGCAACCCAACAGCAAGAGAGGGACGTCAGAAGAGCACCTCTGACACACAAACAAGGACAGGTGAATACTGGGCCTGCTTTGGCAACACAAGTATCAGCAAAGGAAGCAAAACTGTGGCTCACCTTGTAACAGGAAAGAAAAAGCAGCTCCCACTCTCCAAAGCTGCTCTTCACACAGAGCAGGGGGACACTGGACAAGGTGAGCATGTGCTGGCACTTGAGAGCCACCTACAAACTGCACTGACCACTGCAAGCAAGAACCTGGAGAGCTGCTGCAGCTGCAGGCCCAGCCTGCGGGGCTTGTCCCACAGAACACCAGTGCAGCCAAACACAAGGTCCAGCCTGAGCTTACCTTTAAAGTAACTTTGCTTTCTTCCGCCCTTATTTAGCAGGGACTCCCAAGTCCTACCCAGAAAAAGGCAAGCCTCAAGAGCTCTTGTAATGTTATTTATGAATTATAACCCTTTTCAATGGACAAGATTTAGAGAAGAAAGATTTGAAGGAAAGGGACAAGTGTCCCTCTGACAAATCCACATTTAAGGAAGTTTTTCTTCCGAGCCACAGCAGCAGAGGTCAAAGCCCAGCCCAGCCTAGCCAAATGAGCTGCTGCAGATGAAAGCACAGTGCTCCTACAGGAATCTTTCACACCTTAAAAGTTCCAGGAAGTTTTTGGAGAGCTCTAAACCCCTGTATCAATTTTAGTTGATTTTAAATCTGACCGTTAAGTACCCCAGCCTCATGCAGGTAGCTTAAAATACAGCTAACAATTCTTGGGGACTCCAACAAGTTTCTGCCTGCAACTCAAAATCGCAGACAACCCTTTTTCTGTAAGCCTTATACCTTAAGCTCCTTGTATCTTAACACTCACTGCCTCATTTCAAATAGGACTTCAACACAAGTTTCTTCATCCAGCGTCAGCATTGTTTGGTCTTCCACAGCCCTCACATGCTCACAAAGGAGGTGATGGGCACTCCCAGGGCCATTGAACTCCCTTTCAGGGGAGAGTGCCAAAGGGGATGAGGAAACATCCCCCCTGGCAAATGCACACAGAAGAAAACAAACTTCTTGACCATGTATTGTCTCCTGTAAACCCCATCTCAGTCTTGCTCTCTGTCTCTCTCACACACACACACACACACACACCCCTTTTTCTTTACATTGCAAATGTGACTCTCAGCATCATTACATTTTCCTTTGGGAAACCAAGAACATTAACCTCAAAACTGTGTCCAGAGAATATGCCCATTTGATTGCTTCCCAGCCCAGCAACAGAAAATTAGGGTATTACCATCACTATTACTCATGCCTGCAGTTTAGAAATACAAAGGTTAATAAAGCCATTTCATTCCCTGGAAACAAGTCTAGATTGAGCTGTCTTTCCAGTCTACAAGGGGGCCTCCAGTCTCTAGGGGGCCTCCAAGGATGCTGGAGGGGGACTCTTCACTAGGGACTGGAGTGATAGGACAAGAGGTAACGGCTTAAAACTTAAACAGGGGAAGTTGAGATTGGACAGAAGGAAGAAGTTCCTTACTTTTGCACAGATCCAACACGTGCAAATCTCTCGAGCCACAAAGCTCCGTGGCAAGGGCCAAATCACCTCCAAGTGACAAAAACAGGAGAACAGCAGGCCAAAACACCCCAAACAACCCCCAAAATAGGCCAAAACCACCCCAAAATCACCTTGTCCTGCTTCTCCTATGGGACACAGGTCAGAGCCCCAAAACTGGACAAAACCACACCAAAACCACCCCAAAACCACCTTGTCCTGTTTCTCCTGTGGGATACAAGTTCAGAACCCCAAAACAGGCTCAAAAAAGGACAAAAACAACCCAAACCTATTTAAAACCACCCCCAAAACAACCCCAAACCACCCTAAAACCACCAAAATAACACCTTGTCCTGCTTCTGTGGGATACAGGCTCAGAGCCCCAAAACAGACCCAAAACAGGCCAAAAAGAGGAAAAAAACACACCAAAACACCCAAAACCACCCCTAAAACAGCCCAAGCCAACCCCAAAACCACCTTGTCCTGCTTCTCTTATGGGATACAGGGTCAGAGCCTCAAAACAGACCCAAAACAGGACAAAACTAGCAAAATCAGCAACAAAACACCACCAAATGACCCCCAAACCACCCCAAAACCAACCTGTGAGGCTTCTCCTCTGGGATACAGGGTCAGAGCCCCCAAACAGGACAAAAAGCAAGCCAAAAGCAGGCCAAAACACCCAAAACAACCCCCAAAACAGGCCAAAACCACCCCAAAATCACCTTGTCCTGCTTCTCATGGGGCACAGGTCAGAGCCCCAAAACAGGAAAAAAACAACCCAAAACCACCTTGAACTGTTTCTCCTGTGGGATACAGGCTCAGAGCCCCAAAACAGACCCAAAACAGGACAAAAACAACCCAAAACACCCGAAAACCACCTTGTCCTGCTTCTCCTACGTGATACAGGGTAAGAGGCCCAAAATAGACCCAAAACAGACCAAAACCAGGCGAAAACCAGACCAAAACACCCAAAGAAAACCCCAAAACATGCCAAACCACCCCAAAACCACCGTGTCCTCCTTCTCCTAAGGGACATAGGGTCAGAGCCCCAAAACAGACCCAAAATAGCCCCAAAAGAGGCCAAAACCAGATGAAAACAAGGCCACAACAAGCCAAAGCAAACCCCAAAACAACCCCAAACCATCCCAAAACCACCTTGTCCTGCTTCTCCTATGGGATACAGAGTCAGAGCTTCCAAACAGACCCAAAACAGGACAAAAACAGTCATAAACCCCCAAAAGAGCCCCAAAACACCCCAAAACCACCTTGTCCTGCTTCTCCTATGAGATACAGGGTCAGAGCCCCAAAACACCCCAAAACCAGGACAAAAACCACACCAAAAACACACCAAAACCACCTTGTCCTCCTTCTCCTGTGGGATATAGGCTCAGAGCCCCAAAACAGACCCAAAACATCCCAAAAACCACCCCAAGGCCACCTTGTCCTGCTTCTACTATGGCACACAGGGTGAGAGCCCCAAAACAGACCCAAAATAGCCTCAAAACAGGCCAAAAACAGGCAAAAACAAGGCCAAAGCACCCAAAAACCACCCCAAAATCACTTTCTCCTGCTTCTCTTATGGGATTCAGGGTCAAAGCCCCCCAAAAAAGACCCAAAACAGGCCAAAAACAGGCAAAAACATCCCAAAACCACCTTGTCCTGCTTCGTCTAGGGCATACAGGGTAAGAGGCCCAAACAAGACCCAAAAAAGGCCAAAAACAGGCCAAAACACCCAAAGCAAACCCCCAAACACCCCCAAACCACCCCAAAACCACCTTATCCTGCTTCTCTTATGGGATACAGGGTCAGAGCCTCAAAACTGACCCAAACCAGGACAAAACCAGCAAAATCAGCCACAAAACACCACCAAATGACCCCCAACCCACCCCAAAACCAACCTGTGAGGCTATGAGGTTATAACGGGGCTCTATGACGCACTAATGGGGGTTCTATGACGCAATAATGGAGCTCTATGAGGCAATAATGGGGCTCTATGAGGCAATAATGGGGCTCTATGTCGCAACAATGGGGATCTAGGAGGCTATAGTGAGGTCTATGAGGCAATAATGGGGCTCTATGCGGTTATAAAGAGTCTCAATAATGCAATAATGGGGCTCTATGAGCCAATAATGGGGCTCTAAAACGCAAAACTGGGTCTCTACGAG
The DNA here is from genome assembly GCF_033815535.1 of Pezoporus flaviventris. Taxonomy (NCBI): domain Eukaryota; kingdom Metazoa; phylum Chordata; class Aves; order Psittaciformes; family Psittacidae; genus Pezoporus; species Pezoporus flaviventris. The sequence goes on along the minus strand of NW_026892636.1, from coordinate 1,323,238 downwards.
GTAATAATGGGGCTCTATGAGGCAAAAATGGGGCTCAACGAGGTAATAATGAGGCTCTATGAGTCAAAACTGAAGCTCTAGGATGAAATAATGGGGCTCTATGAGGCAATAATGGGGCTCTATGATGTTATAACGGGGCTCTATGAGGCTATAATGAAGTCTATGAGGCAATAATGGGGCTCTATGATGCAATAATGGAGCTCTAAGAGGCAATAATGGGGCTCTATAAGGCAATAATAGGGCTCTATGTCGTTATAAAGGGACTCTATGACGCAATAATGGGCTCTATGAGGCAATAATGGGGCTCTATGACGCAATAATGGGGCTCTATGTTGCAGAAATGGGGGTCTATGAGGCAATATTGGGGCTCTATGTCGTTATAAAGGGGCTCTATGAGGCAATAATAAGGCTCTATGAGGCAATAATGGGGCTCTATGTCGCAACAATGGGGGTCTATGAGGCAATATTGAGGCTCTATGTCGTTATAAAGGGGCTCTATGAGGCAATAATGGGGCTCTTTGAGGCAACAGTGGGGGTCTATGAGGCAATAGTGGGGCTCTATTGGACAATAATGGGCCTCTAAGCGGTAACAATCAGCCTCTACGAGGCAATACTGGGGCTCTATATTGAAATAATGGGGCTCTATGAGGTTTTAATGGGGCTCTATGATGCAATAATGGGGCTCTATAAGGGCATAATGGGGTATATGAGGCAATAATGGGGCTCTATGAGGCAATAACGGGGCTCTATTAAGGAATAATGTGGCTCTATGAGGCTATAATGAGGTCTACGAGGCTATAATGGCGTCTACAGGGTTATAATGGGGCTCTATGAGGGTATAACGGGGCTCTACGAGGTAATAATGGGCTCTGTGAGCAATACTGGCGCTCTATGATGCAATAATGGGGCTCTATGAGGGTATAATGGGGCTCTATGAGGTTATAATGGGGCTCTGTTAGCCTATAATAGGGTTTATGAGGCAATAATGGGGCTCTATGACGCAATAATGTAGCTCTATGATGCAATAATAGGCTCTATGTGGTTATAAAAGGTCTCTATGATGCAATAATGTGGCTCTATGAGCCAATAATGGGGCTCTAGAACGCAATAATGGGGCTCTACTAGGTAATAATGGGGCTCTATGGGGCTATAATGAAGCTCTATGAATAATAGGGTTTATGAGGCAATAATGGGGCTCTATGACGCAATAATGTAGCTCTATGATGCAATAATAGGCTCTATGTGGTGATAAAGGGTCTCTATGATGCAATAATGTGGCTCTATGAGCCAATAATGGGGCTCTAAAATGCAATAATGGGGCTCTACTAGGTAATAATGGGGCTCTATGGGGCTATAATGAAGCTCTATGAGGCTATAATGGGGCTCTATGAAGCTATAATATGATTTATGAGGCAATAATGGGGCTCTGTGATGCAATAATGGAACACTATGAAGCAATAATGGGGCTCTATAATGCAATAATGGGGCTCTACGAGGTAATAATGGGGCTCTATGAGGCAATAACGGGGCTCTATGACACAATACTGGGGCTCAATGATGGCTATAATGAAGTCTACGAGGCTATAATGGGGCTCTATGGGGTTCTAATTGGCCTCTATGAGGCAGTAATGGGGCTCGATGAGGGAATAATGGGGCTCTATATGGCAACAATGGGACTCTATGAGGCTATAATGGGGTCTATGAGGCTATTCTGGGGATCTATGGAGCAATAATGGGACTCTACGAGTAAATAATGGGGCTCTATGTTGCAATCATGGTGCTCCATGAGATAAGAATTGGGCTCTAGGATGCAATTATGCGGCTCTAGGATGCAATAATGGGGCTCTATGATGCAATAATGGGGCTCTGATGCAATAATGAGGCTCTATGAGGTTATAATGGGCCTCTATGATGCAAAAATGGGGCTCTATGAGGCAATAATGCGGCTCCATGAGGCTATAATGGGGTCTATGACGCAATAATGAAGCTCTATGAGGCAATAATGGGGCTCTATGAGACAATAATGGGGTTCTATGTAGTTATAAAGGGGTTCTATGAGGTAATAATGGGGCTCTATGAGGCAATACTGAGGCTCTGTGTCGCAACAATGGGGCTCTATGAGGCAATAATGGGGTCTATGAGGCTATTCTGGGGATCTATGGAGCAATAATGGGACTCTACGAGTAAATAATGGGGCTCTATGTTGCAATCATGGTGCTATATGAGATAAGAATTGGGCTCTAGGATGCAATTATGCGTCTCTAGAACGCAATAATGGGGCTCTATGAGGCAATAACGGGCTCTATGGGGAAATAATTAGGCTCTATAAGGTTATAATAGGGCTGTATATAGCAACAATGGGACTCTATGAGGCTATACTGGGGTCTATGAGGCTATTCTGGAGCTCTATGGAGCAATAATGGGACTCTTACGAGTAAATAATGGGGCTCTATGTTGCAGTCATGGTGCTCTATGAGGCAATAATGGGGCTCTAGAATGCAATAATAGGGCTCTATGAGGCAATAACGGGGCTCTGATGCAATAATGAGGCTCTATGAGGTTATAATGGGCCTCTATGATGCAAAAATGGGGCTCTATGAGGCAATAATGCGGCTCCATGAGGCTATAATGGGGTCTATGACGCAATAATGAAGCTCTATGAGGCAATAATGGGGATCTATGAGACAATAATGGGGTTCTATGTAGTTATAAAGGGGTACTATGAGGTAATAATGGGGCTCTATGAGGCAATACTGAGGCTCTATGAGGCAATAATGGGGCTCTATGTCGCAACAATGGGGCTCAATGAGGTTATAATGGGGCTCTATGAGGCAATACTGGGGCTCTATGAGGCAATAATGGGGCTCTATGTCGCAACAATGGGGCTCTATGAGTCAATAATGCGGCTCTGTGAGGATTTAATGAGGTCTTTGAGGCTATAATGGGCCTCTATGGGGTTATAATGGGGCTCTGTTAGGCTATAATAGGGTTTACGAGGCAATAATGGGGTTCTATGACACAATAATCGGGCTCTATGAGGCAATAATGGGGTTCTATGTCGTTATAAAGGCACTCTATGAGGCAATAATGGGGCTCTATGAGGCAATAATGGGGCTCTGTGTCGCAACAATGGGGCTCTATGAGGCAATAATGCGGCTCTATGAGGCTATAATGGGGTCTTTGAGGCTATAATGGGCCTCTATGAGGTTATAATGGGGCTCTGTTAGGCTATAATAGGGTTTATGAGGCAATAATGGGGCTCTATGACGCAATAATCGGGCTCTTTGAGGCAATAATGGGCTCTATGGGGAAATAATTTGGCTCTATAAGGTTATAATGGGGCTCTATATAGCAACTATGGGACTCTATGAGGCTATACTGGGGTCTATGAGGCTATTCAGGGGCTCTATGGAGCAATAATGGGACTCTTACGAGTAAATAATGGAGCACTATGTTGCAATCATGGTGCTCTATGAGGTAAGAATTGGGCTGTATGATGCAATAATGGGGCTCAATTACGCAATAAAGGGACTCTACAAGGTAATAATGGGGCTCTGTGAGGCAATAACGGGGCTCTATGACGCAATACTGGGGCTCAATGATGGCTATAATGAGGTCTACGAGGCTATAATGGGACTCTATGGGGTTATAATTGGCTTCTATGAGGCAGGAATAGGGCTCTATGAGGGAATAATGGAGCTCTATATAGCAAAAATAATGGGGCTCTAATGCAATAATGGGGCTCTATGACGCAATAATGGGCCTCTATGATGCAATAATGGGGCTCTATGAGGCAATAATGAGGCTCTACGAGACTATAATGATGTCTTTGAGGCTATAATAAGCCTCTATGAGGTTATAATGGGGATGTGTTAGGCTATAATAAGGTTTATGAGGCAAAAATGGGGCTCTATGATGAAATAATGGGGCTCTATGATGCAATAACTAGGCTCTATGATGCAATAATGCGGCTCCATGAGGCTATAATGGGGTCTATGACGCAATAATGGAGCTCTATGTCGCAATAATGGAGCTCTATGAGGCAATAATGGGGCTCTATGAGGCAATAATGGGGCTCTATGTGGTTATAAAGGGGTTCTATGAGGCTATAATGAGGCTCTATGAGGTTATAATGGGGCTCTGTTAGGCTATAATAGGGTTTATGAGGCAATAATGGGGCTCTATGACACAATAATGGGGCTCTATAAGGCAATAATGGGGCTCTATGGGGAAATAATTTGGCTCTATGATCTTATAATGGGGCTCTATGAGGCAATACTGGGGCTCTATGTGGTTATAAAGGGGCTCTATGACGCAATAATGGAGCTCTATGAGGCTATAATGGGGCTCTAAGAGGTTATAATGCGGCTCTGTTAGGCTATAATAGGGTTTATGTGGCAATAATGGGGCTCTATGATGCAATAATGTGGCTCTATAAGGCAATAATGGGCTCTATGGGGAAATAATTTGGCTCTATGATCTTATAATGGGGCTCTATGAGGCAATACTGGGGCTCTATGAGGTTATAAAGGGGCTCTATGACGGAATAATGGGGCTCTATGTCGCAACAATGGGGCTCTATGAGGCAATAATACGGCTCTATGAGGCTATAATGAGGTCTTTGAGGCTATAATGGGCCTCTATGGAGTTATAATGGGGCTCTGTTAGGCTATAATAGGATTTATGAGGCAATAATGGGGCTGTATGACGCAATAATCAGGCTCTATGCGGCAATAATGGGCTCTATAGGGAAATAATTTGGCTCTATGAGGTTATAATGGGGCTCTATGATGCAATCATGGGGCTCTATGACGCACTAATGGGGGTTCTATGACGCAATAATGGAGCTCTATGAGGCAATAATGCGGCTCAACGAGACTATAATGATGTCTTTGAGGCTATAATGGGCCTCTATGAGATTATAATGGGGATGTGTTAGGCTATAATAGGGTTTATGAGGCAATAATGGGGCTCTATGCAGCAATAATGAAGCTCTATGAGGCAATAGTGGGGCTCTATGAGGCAATAATGGGGTTCTATGTAGTTATAAAGGGGTTCTATGAGGTAATAATGGGGCTCTATGCGGCAATACTGGGGCTCTATGAGGCAATAATGAGGCTCTATGTCGCAACAATGGGGCTCTATGAGGCATTAATGCAGCTCTATGAGGCAATAAAGGGTCTCTATGAGGTTATAATGGGGCTCTATGAGGCAATAATGGGGCTCTATGCCGCAACAATGGGGCTCTATGAGTCAATAATGCGGCTCTATGAAAATATAATGAGGTCTTTGAGGCTATAATGGGCCTCGATGGGGTTATAATGGGGCTCTGTTAGGCTATAATAGGGTTGACGAGGCAATAATGGGGCTCTATGACACAATAATCGGGCTCTATGAGGCAATAATGGGGTTCTATGTCATTATAAATGCGCTCTATGAGGTTATAATGGGGCTCTATGAGGCAATAATGGGGCTCTATGAGGCAATAATGGGGCTCTATGTCGCAACAATGGGCCTCTATGAGGCAATAATGCGGCTCTATGAGGCTATAATGGGGTCTTTGAGGCTTTAATGGGCCTCTATGAGGTTATAATGGGGCTCTGTTAGGCTATAATAGGGTTTATGAGGCAATAATGGGGCTCTATGGCGCAATAATCGGGCTCTATGAGGCAATAATGGGCTCTATGGGGAAATAATTTGGCTCTATAAGGTTATAATGGGGATCTATATAGCAACAATGGGACTCTATGAGGCTATACTGGGCTCTATGAGGCTATTCTGGAGATCTATGGAGCAATAATGGGACTCTTACGAGTAAATAATGGGGCTCTATGTTGCAATCATGGCGCTCTATGAGGTAAGAATTGGGCTCTATGATGCAATAATGGGGCTCTAGGATGCAATAATGGGGCTCTATGAGGCAATAATGGGGCTCTGATGCAATAATGAGGCTCTATAAGGTTATAATACGCCTCTATGATGCAATAATGGGGCTCTATGAGGCTATAATGCAGCTCTATGAGGCTATAAGGATGTCTTTGAGGCAATAATGGGGCTCTATGAGGCTATAATGGGGATCTATGTGGTTATAATGGGGCTCTGTTAGGCCATAATAGGGTTTATGAGGCAATAATCGGGCTCTATGACGCAATAATGGCGCTCTATGAGACAGTAATAGGCTCTATGTGGTTATAAAGGGTCTCTATGATGCAATAATGTGGCTCTATGAGCCAATAATGGGGCTCTAAAACGCAATAATGGGGCTCTACGAGGTAATAATGGGGCTCTATGATGCAATAATGGGGCACTATGTTGCAATAATGGGGCTCTATGAAGCAATAATGCGGCTCCATGAGGCTATAATGGGGTCTATGAGGCACTAATGGAGCTCTATGTCGCAATAATGGAGCTCTATGAGGCAATAATGGGGCTCTATAAGGCAATAATGGGTTCTATGTCGTTATAAAGAGGCGCTATGATGCAATAATGGCTCTCTATGAGGCAATTCTGGGGCTCTATGAGGCAATAATGGGGCTCTATGTCGCAACAATGGGACTCTATGAGGCAATAATGGGGCTCTATGAGGCAGTAATGGAGCTCAAAGAGGTTATAAAGGGGCTCTATGAGGTTATAATGGGGCTCTGTTAGGCTATAATAGGGTTTATGAGGCTATAATGGGGCTCTATGACGCAATAATGGGTCTCTATGAGGCAATGATGCGGCTCTATGAGGCTATAATGAGGTCTTTGAGGCTATAATGGGCCTCTCTGGGGTTATACTGGGGCTCTGTTAGGCCATAATAGGGTTTATGAGGCAATAATGGGGCTCTATGACGCAATAATCGGGCTCTATGAGGCAATAACGGGCTCTATGGGGAAATAATTAGGCTCTATAAGGTTATAATAGGGCTTTATATAGCAACAACTCTATGAGGCTATACTGGGGTCTATGAGGCTATTCTGGAGCTCTATGGAGCAATAATGGGACTCTTACGAGTAAATAATGGGGCTCTATGTTGCAGTCACGGTGCTCTATGAGGCAATAATGGGGCTCTAGAATGCAATAATGGGGCTCTATATGGCAATAACGGGGCTCTGATGCAATAAGGAGGCTCTAAGAGGTTATAATGCGCCTCCATGATGCAATAATGGGGCTCTATGACGCAATAATGCAGCTCTATGAGGCTATAAGGATGTCTTTGAGGCTATAATGGGCCTCTATGAGGTTATAATGGGGCTCTGTTAGGCTATAATAGGGTTTATGAGGCAATAATAGGGCTCTATGAAGCAATCATGGGGCGCTATGATGCACTAATGCGGGTTCTATGACGCAATAATGGGGCTCTATGATGCAGTAATGGGGCTCTATGAGGCAATAATAGGCTCTATGAGGCAATAATAGGCTCTATGGGAAAATAATTTGGCCCTACGATGCAATAATGGGGCTCAATGAGGTAATAATGGGGCTCTATGAGGCAATAATGGGGATCTATGTCGCAACAATGGGGCTCTAGGTGGCTATAATGAGGTCTATGAGGCAATAATGGGGCTCTATGTGGTTATAAAGGGTCTCTATGATGCAATAATGGGGCTCTATGAGCCAATAATGGGGCTCTAAAATGCAATACTGGGGCTCTACGAGGTAATAATGGGGCTCTATGAGGCAATAATGGGGCTCTATGAGACAATACTGGGGCTCTATGTGGTTACAAAGGGGCTCTATGACATAATAATGGGGCTCTTTGAGGCAATAATGGGGCTCTATGTCACAACAATGGGGCTCAATTAGGCAATAATGGGGCTCTATGAGGCTATAATGAGGTCCACGAGGCTATAATGGCGCCTATGGGGTTATAATGGGGCTCTGTTAGGCTATAACGGGGGTCTATGAGGTAATAATAGGGCTCTGTGAGCAATACTGGGGCTCTATGATTCAATAATGGGGCTCTATGAGGCAATAATCAGGCTCTCTGAGGCAATACTGGGGCTCTGTGAGTCAGTACTGGGGCTCTATCATACAATAATGGGGCTCTATCAGGCAATAATGGGGCTCTAAAACGCAATACTGGGGCTCAACGAGGTAATGATGAGTCAATACTGAAGCTCTATGATGCAATAATGGGGCTCTATGAGGCAATAATAGGGCTCTATGAGGTTATAATGGGGCTCTATGAAGTTATAATGGGGCTCTATGATGCTATAATGGGGTCTATGACGCAATAATGGAGCTCTATGCGGCAATAATGGGGCTCTATGTCGCAACAATGGGGGTCTATGATGCAATAATGGGGCTCTGTGGTTATAAAGGGTCTCTATGATGCAATACTGGGGCTCTACGAGGTAATAATGGGGCTCTATGAGGTAATAACGGGGCTCTATGAGGTAATAATGGGGCTCTACGAGGCAATACTGGGGGTCTGTGAGTCAGGACTGGGGCTCTATGATGCAATAATGGGGCTCTATGAGGTAATAATGGGGCGTTATGATGCAATAAAGGGGCTCTATGAGGCAATAATGGGGCTCTATGTCGCAACAATGGGGGGCTATGAGGCAATAATGGGGCTCTTTTAGGCAATAATGGGGCTCTATGAGGTAATAATGGGGCTCTATGAGGTTATAATGGGGCTCTATGATGTTAAATGGGGCTCTATGAAGCTATAATGGGGTCTGTGACGCAATAATGGAGCTCTATGAGGCAATAATGGGGCTCTATGAGGCAATAATGGGGGTCTCTGTCGTTATAAATGGGCTCAATGACGCAATAATTGGGCTCTACGAGGCAATAATGGGGGTCTATGAGGCGATATTGGGGCTCTATGTCGTTATAAAGGGGCTCTACGAGGTAATAATGGGGCTCTATGAGGCAATAACGGGGCTCTATGAGGTAATAATGGGGCTCTATGAGGCTATACTGGGGCTCTGTGAGTCAGTACTGGGGCTCCATGATGCAATAATGGGGCTTTATGAGGTAATAATGGGGCACTATGATGCAATAATGGGGCTCTATGAGGATATAATGGGGCTCTATGAGGATATAATGGGGTCTATGAGGCTATAATAGGATTTATGAGGCAATAATGGGGCTCTGTGATGCAATAATGGAACGCTATGAAGCAAAATGCGGCTCTATAACGCGATAATGGGGCTCTACGAGGTAATAATGGAGGTCTATGAGGCAATAACGGGGCTCTCTGAAGCAATAATGGGGGTCTATGAGGCAATAATGGAGCTCTATCAGGTAATAATGGGGCTCTAAAACGCAATAGTGGGGCTCTACGAGGTAATAATGGGGCTCTATGAGGTTATAATAGGGCTCTATGATGTTAAATGGGGCTCTATGAAGCTATAATGGGGTCTGTGACGCAATAATGGAGCTCTATGAGGCAATAATGGGGGTCTATGTCGTTATAAATGGGCTCAATGACGCAATAATGGGGCTCTATGAGGCAATAATGGGGCTCTATGTCGCATCAATGGGGGTCTATGAGGAGATATTGGGGCTCTATGTCGTTATAAAGGGGCTCTACGAGGTAATAATGGGGCTCTATGAGGCAATAACGGGGCTCAATGAGGTAATAATGGGGCTCTATGAGGCAATACTGGGGCTCTGTGAGTCAGTACTGGGGCTCTATGATGCAATAATGGGGCTCTATGAGGTAATAATGGGGCTCTACGAGGTAATAATGGGGAGCTATGATGCAATAGTGGGGCTCTATGAGGCAATAATGGGGCTCTATGAGGCTATAATGGGGTCTATGAGGCTATAATAGGATTTATGAGGCAATAATGGGGCTCTGTGATGCAATAATGGAACACTATGAAGCAATAATGGGGCTCTATAACGCAATAATGGGGCTCTACGAGGAAATAATGGGGCTCTATGAGGCAATAACGGGGCTCTATGACTCAATACTGGGGCTCAATGATGTCTATAATGAGGTCTATGAGGCTATAATGGGGCTCTATGGTGTTATAATTGGCCTCTATGAGGCACTAATAGGGCTCTATGAGGGAATAATGGGGCTCTATATAGCAACAGTGGGACTCTATGAGGCTATAATGGGGTCTATGAGGCTATAATGATGTCTTTGAGGCTATAATGGGCCTCTATGAGGTTATAATGGGGATGTGTTAGGCTATAATAGGGTTTATGAGGCAATAATGGGGCTCTATGATACAATAATGGGGCTCTATGATACAATAATGGGGCTCTATGAAGAAATAATGCGGCTCCATGAGGCTATAATTGGGTCAATGATGCAATAATGGAGCTCTAAGAGGCAATAATGGGGCTCTATGTGGCAATAATTGGGTTCTATGAGGCAATAATGAAGCTCTATGTCGTAACAATGGGGCTCTATGAGGCAATAATGGGGCTCTATGAGGTAATAATGGGGCTCTATGAGGCAATACTGGGGCTCTATGAGGCAATAATGGGGCTCTATGTCGCAAAAATGGGGCTCTATGAGGCAATACTGGGGCTCTATGAGGCAATACTGGGGCTCTATGAGGCAATACTGGGGCATGTTGTGGTTATAAAGGAGCTCTATGACGCAATAATGGGGCTCTATGAGGTTATAATGGGGTATATGAGGCAACAATGGGGCTCTGTGAGGCAATAACGGGGCTCTATTAGGCAATAATGGGGCTCTATGACGCTCTAATGAGGTCTACGAGGCTATAATGGCGTCTATGGGGTTATAATGGGGCTCTATGAGGCTATAACGGGGCTCTACGAGGTAATAATTGGGCTCTATGACGCAATAACGGGGCTCTATGACGAAATAATGGGACTCAATGATGGCTATAATGAGGTCTATGAGGCTATAATGGGGCTCTACGGGGTTATAATTGGCCTCTATGAGGAAATAATGGGGCTCTATATAGCAAAAATGGGACTCTTGGAGGCTATAATGAAGTCTATGAGGCAATAATGGGGCTCTATGTGGTTATAAAGGGTCTCTATGATGCAATAATGTGGCTCTATGAGCCAATAATGGGGCTCTACGAGGTTATAATGGGGCTCTATGAGGCAATAATGGGGCTCTATGAAGCAATAATGGGGCTCTATGAGGCTATACTGGGACTCTGGGAGTCAGTACTGGGCCTCTATGATGCAATAATGGGGCTCTATGTGGTAATAATGGGGAGCTATGATGCAATAATGTGGCTCTATGAGGCAATAATGGGGCTCTATGAGGCAATACTGGATGTCTATGTCGCAACAATGGGGCTCTATTAGGCAATAATGGGGATCTCTGAGGCAATACTGGGGCCCGATGTGGTTATAAAGGGGCTCTATGACGCAATAATGGGGCTCTATGAGGCTATAATGGGGTATATGAGGCAATAATGGGGCTCTATGAGGCAATAACGGGGCTCTATTAGGCAATAATGGGGCACTATGACGCTCTAATGAGGTCTACGAGGCTATAATGGCGTCTATGGGGTTATAATGGGGCTCTAGGAGGCAAAAACGGGGCTCTACGAGGTAATAATGGGGCTCTATGATGCAATAATGGGGCTCTATGAGGCTATAATGGGGCTCTATGAGGTTATAATGGGGCTCTGTTAGGCTATAATAGGGTTTATGAGGCAATAATGGGCTCTATGACGCAATAATGGGGCTCTATGAGGTTATAATGGGGCTCTGTTAGGCTATAATATGGTTTATGAGGCAATAATGGGCTCTATGACGCAATAATGGGGCTCTATGAGGCAATAGTAGGCTCTATCAGGGAAATAATTTGGCTCTATGGTGCACTAATGGGGGTTCTATGACGCAAAAATGGGACTCTATGAGGCAATAATGGGGCTTTATGTGGTTATAAAGGGTCTCTATGATGCAATAATGTGACTCTATGAGGCTATAATGGGGCTCTATGATGCAATAATGGGGCTCTATGAGGTAATAATGGGGCTCCATGAGGAAATACTGGGGCTCTGTGAGTCAGTACTGGGGCTCTATAATGCAATAATGGGGCTCTATGAAGTAATAATGATGGGGCGCTATGATGCAAAAATGAAGCTCTATGAGGCAATAATGGGCCTCTATGAGGCTATAATGGGGCTCTATGAGGCAATAATGGGGCTCTGTGTCGCAACAATGGGGCTCTATGAGGCAATAATGAGGCTCTATGAGGTAATAATGAGACGCTTTGATGCAATAATGGGGCTCTATGAGGCTATAATGGGGCTCTATGAGGCTATAATGGGGTCTATGAGGCTATAATGGGGTCTATGAGGCTATAATAGGATTTATGAGGCAATAATGGGGCTCTGTGATGCAATAATGGAACACTATGAAGCAATAACGGGGCTCCATAATGAAATAATGGGGCTCTACGAGGTAATAATGGGGCTCTATGAGTCAATAACGGGGCTCTATGATGCAATACTGGGGCTCAATGATGGCTATTGTGAGATCTATGCGGCTATAATGGGGCTCTATGGGGTTATAATTGGCCTCTATGCGGCAGTAATAGGGCTCTATGAGGGAATAATGGAGCTATATAGCAACAATGGAACTCTATGAGGCTATAATGGGGTCTATGAGGCTATTCTGGGGCTCTATGGAGCAATAATGAGACTCTACGAGTAAATAATGGGGCTCTATGTTGCCATCATGGTGCTCTATGAAGTAAGAATTGGGCACTATGATGCAATAATGGGGCTCTATGAGGCAAAAATGGGGCTCTGATGCAATAATGAGGCTCTATGAGGTTATAATGGGCCTCTATGATGCAATAATGGGGCTCTATGAGGCAATAATGCGGCTCTATGAGGCTATAATGATGTCTTTGAGGCTATAATGGGCCTCTATGAGGTCATAATGGGGATGTGTTAGGCTATAATCGGGTTTATGAGGCAATAATGGGGCTCTATGAAGCAATAATGCGGCTCCATGAGGCTATAATGGGGTCTATGACGCAATAATGGAGCTCTATGTCGCAATAATGGAGCTCTATGAGGCAAAAATGGAGCTCTATATCGTTATAATGGGGCTCTATGTCGTTATAAAGGGGCTCTATGAGGCAATAATGGGGCTCTATTAGGCAATAATGGGGCTCTATGTCGCAACAATGGGAATGTATGAGGCAATATTGGGGCTCTATGAGGCAATACTGGGGCTCTATGAGGCAAAAATGGGGGCCTATGAGGCAATAATGGGCCTCAATTAGGCAATAATAGGGCTCTATGACGTAATAAAGGGGCTCTATGAGGCAATAATGGGGCTCTATGTGTTAATAAGGAGGCTCTATGAGTCAATACTGAAGCTCTATGATGCAATAATGGGGCTCTATGAGGCAATAATGGGGCTCTATGAGGCAATAATGGGGCTCTATGAGGCTATAATGGGGCTCTATGATGTTATAACGGTGCTCTATGAGGGTATAATGAAGTCTATGAGGCAATAATGGGGCTCTATGATGCAATAATGGAGCTCTGAGGCAATAATGGGGCTCTATGTCATTATAATGGGGCTCTATGTCGTTATAAAGGGGCTCTATGATGCAATAATGGGGCTCTATAAGGCAATAAAGGGGCTCTAAGTTGCAACAATGGGCCTCTTGGAAACTATAATGAAGTCTATGAGGCAATAATGGGGCTCTGTGGTTATAAAGGGTCTCTATGAGGCAATAATGGGGCTCTATGATGCAATAATGGGGCTCTATGAGACAATAATGGGGCTCTATGATGCAATAATAAGGCTCTATGAGGCCGTCATGGGGCCCTATGAGGCTATAATGGGGCTCTACGATGTTATAATGGGGTATATGACGCAATAATGGAGCTCTATGATGCAATAATAAAGCTCTATGAGGCAATAATGGGGCTCTATGAGGCAATATTGGGGCTCTATGTCGTTATAAAGGGGCTCTATGAGGCAATAATGGGGCTCTATGAGGTAATAATGGGGCACTATGAGGCAATACTGGGGCTCTATGATGCAATAATGGGGCTCTATGAGGCTATAATGGGGTATATAAGGCAATAATGGGGCTCTATGAGGCAATATTGGGGCTCTATGTCGTTACAAAGGGGCTCTATGAGGCAATACTGGGGCTCTATGATGCAATAATGGGGCTCTATGAGGCTATAATGGGGTATATAAGGCAATAATGGGGCTCTATGAGGCAATAACGGGGCTCTATTAGGGAATAATGGGGCTCTATGAGGCTATAATGAGGTCTACGAGGCTATAATAACGTCTACGTGGTTATAATGGGGCTCAATGAGGCTATTGCGGGGCTCTATGATGAGGTAATAATGGGGCTCTGTGAGCAATACTGGGGCTCTATGATGCAATAATGGGGCTCTATGAGGCTATAATGGGGCTCTATGATGGCTATAATGAGGTCTATGAGGCTATAATGGGGCTCTATGGGGTTATAATTGGCCTCTATGAGGAAGTAAAAGGGCTCGGTGAGGGAATAATGGGGCTCTATACAGCAACAATGGGACTCTATGAGGCTATAATGGGGTCTATGAGGCTATTCTGGGGCTCTATGGAGCAATAATGGGACTCTACGAGTAAATAATGGGGCTCTATGTGGTTACAAAGGGTCTCTATGACACAATAAAGGGGCTCTATGAGGCAATAATGGGTCTCCATGTCGCAACAATGGGGCTCTATGAGGCAATAATGGGGCTCTGTGATGCAATAATGGAACACTATGAAGCAATAATGGGGCTCTATAACGCAAGAATGGGGCTCTACGAGGTAATAATGGGGCTCTATGAGGCAATAATGGGGCTCTGTGACGCAATAATGGGGCTCTACGAGGTAATAATGGGGCTCTATGAGTCAATAACAGGGCTCTATGACGCATACTGGGGCTCAATTATGGCTATAATGAGGTCTATGAGGCTATAATGGGGCTCTATAGGGTTATAATTGGCCTCTATGAGGCAGTAATAGGGCTCTACGAGGGAATAATGGGGCTCTATATAGCAGCAATGGGACTCTATGAGGCTATAATGGGGTATATGAGGCAATAATGGGGCTCTATGAGGCAATAACGGGGCTCTATAAGGCAATAATGGGGCTCTATGAGGCTATAATGAGGTCTACGAGGCTGTAATGGCGTCTATGGGGTTATAATGGGGATCTATGAGGCTATAACGGGGCTCTACGAGGTAATAATGGGGCTCTATGAGGCAATAATGGGGCTCTATGAGGCTATAATGGGGCTCTCTGAGGCTATAATGGGACTCTATGTGGTTATGAAGGGTCTCTATGATGCAATAATGGGGCTCTATGAGCCAATAATGGGGCTCTAAAAAGCAATACTGGGGCTCTAAGAGGTAATAATGGGGCTTCATGAGGCAATAATGGGGCTCTCTGATGCAATAATGGGGCTCTATGAGGCAATAATGCGGCTCTATGAGGCAATAATGGGGCTCTATGAGGTAATAATGGGGCTCTATGAGGCAATACTGGGGCTCTATCTGATTACAAAAGGGGCTCTATGACACAATAATGGGGCTCTATGAGGCAATAATGGGGGTTCTATGTCACAACAATGGGGCTCTATGAGGCAATAATGGGCCTCTATTAGGCAATAATGGGGCTCTATGCGGTAATAATCGGGCTCTACGAGGCAATACTGGGGCTCTATGATGCAATAATGGGCCTCTATGAGGTTTTAATGGGGCTCTATGGAGCAATAATGAGACTCTACGAGAAATTAATGGGGCTCTATGTTGCAATCATGGTGCTCTATGAGGTAAGAATTGGGCTCTATGATGCAATAATGGGGTACTATGAGGCAATAATGGGGCTCTGATGCAATAATGAGGCTCTATGAGGATATAATGGGCCTCTATGATGCAATAATGGGGCTCTATGAGGCAATAAAGGGGCTCTATGAGGCAATAATGTGGCTCTATGAGGCTATAATGAGGTCTACGAGGCTATAATGGCGTCTATGGGGTTATAATGGGGCTCTATGAGGCTATAACGGGGATCTACGAGGTAATATTGGGGCTCTGTGAGCAATACTGGGGCTCTATGATGCAATAACGGGGCTCTATGAGGCTATAATGGGGCTCTATGAGGTTATAATGGGGCTCTGTTAGGCTATAATAGGGTTTATGAGGCAATAATAGGGCTCTATGAAGCAATCATGGGGCGCTATGATGCACTAATGCGGGTTCTATGACGCAATAATGGGGCTCTATGAGGCAATAATGGGGTCTATGAGGCAATAATGGGGCTCTATGTGGTGATAAAGGGTCTCTATGATGCAATAATGTGGCTCTATGAGGCTATAATGGGGCTCTATGATGCAATAATGGGGCTCTGTGAGGCTATAATGGGGCTCTATGAGGTTCTAATAGGGCTCTAGGAGGCTATAATGAAGTCTATGAGGCAATAATGGGGCTCTAAGAGGTTATAAATGGTCCCTATTATGCAATAATGTGGCTCTGTGAGCCAATAATAGGGCTCTAAAACGCAATACTGGGGCTCTACGAGGTAATAATGGGGCTCTATTAGGCAATAATGGGGCTCTATGAGGAAATAATCGGGCTCTATGAGGCAATACTGGGGCTCTGTGAGTCAGTACTGGGGCTCTATAATGCAATAATGGGGCTCTATGAGGTAATAATGGGGCGCTATGATGCAATAATGGGGCTCTATGTGGCAATAATGGGGCTCTATGAGGCAATAATGGGGCTCTATGACGCAATAATAGGGCTCTATGAGGCAATAATGGGGCTCTATGAGGCTATAATGGGGCTCTATGAGGTAATAATTGGGCTCTATGAGGCAATACTGGGGTCTATGTGGTTATAAAGGGGCACTATGACGCAATAATGGGGCTCTATGAGGCAATAATGGGGCTCTATGTCGCAACAATGGGGGTCTATAATGCAATAATAGGGCTCTATGAGCCAATAAGGGGGCTCTATGATGCAATAATGGGGCTCTATGAGGTTTTAATGGGGCTCTATGACGCAATAATGGGGCTCTATGAGGCTATAATGGGGTATATGAGGCAATAATGGGGCTCTATGAGGCAATAACGGGGCTCTATGAGGCTATAATGGGGTCTGTGGGGCAATAATGGGGGTTGTATGACGCAATAATGGGGCTCTATAAGGCAATAATGGGGCTCTATGAGGCAAGAATGGGGTCTCTTGGGCAATAATGGGGCTCTGTGAGGCAAGAATGAGGCTCTATGAGGCTATAATGGGGTCTGTGAGGCTATAATAGGATTTGTGAGGCAATAATGGGGCTCTGTGATGCAATAATGGAACACTATGAAGCAATAATGGGGCTCTATGAGGTAATAATGGGGCTCTATGAGGCAATAACTGGGGTCTATGATGCAATACTGGGGCTCAATAATGGCTATAATGAGGTCTATGAGTCTATAATGGGCCTCTATGAGGTTATAATGGGGATCTGTTAGGTCATAGTAGGGTTTATGAGGCAATAATGGGACTCTATGATGCAATAATGGGGCTCTATAAGGCAATAATGGGGTCTATGAGGCTATTATGGGGCTCTATGTGGCAATAATGGGGCTCTAAGAGGCAATAATGGGGCTCTATGAGGTTATAATGGGGCAGTATGATGCAATAATGGGGCTCTATTAAGCAAGAATGGGGGATCTATGACGCCTAAACAGAGCTCTATGACGCAGGAATGGGGCTCTATGTGGCCATAATGGGGCTCTATGTCGCAACAATGGAGGTCTATGAGGCAATATTGGGGCCCTATGTCGTTATAAAGGGGCTCTATGAGGCAACAATGGGGCTCTATGATGCAATAATGGGGCTCTATGAGGCAATAACGGGGGTCTATGACGCAATACTGGGGCTCTATGTGGTTATAAAGGGGCTCTATGACACAATAATGGGGCTCTATGAGGCATTAATGGGGCTCTATGAGGCTATAATGGGGTCTATGAGGCAATAATGGGGCTCTATTAGGCAATAATGGGGCTCTATGGGGCAGTAATTGGGCTCTATAAGGTAAAAATGGGCCTCTATGAGGCAATAATGGGGCTCTATGGGGCTATAATGGGGTGTATGAGGCAGTAATGGGGTGTATGAGGCAGTAATGGGGCTCTATGTGGTTATAATTGGGGTCGGGGGGGGCAATAATGGGGCTCCATGAGGAATTAATGGGGCTCTATGAGGCTACAATGGGGTTTATGAGGCAGTAATGGGGCTCTATGTGATTATAATTGGGCTCTGGGGGGCAATAGTGGGGCTCCATGAGGCAATAGTCATGGAATCATAGAATCATCATCGTTGGAAAGGCCCTTAAGATCATCCAGTTCCAACCCCCCTGCCATGGGCAGGGACACCTCACACTAAACCATCTCACCCAAGTCTTCGTCCAACCTGTTCTTGAACACTGCCAGGGATGGAGCATTCACAACCACCCTGGGCAACCCATTCCAGTGCCTCACCACCCTCACAGGAAAGAATTTCCTCCTTAGATCCAATCTAAACTTCCCCTGTTTCAGTTTTAACCCATCACCCCTTGTCCTGTCACTACAGTCCCTAATGAAGAGTCCCTCCCCAGCATCCCTATAGGCCCCCTTCAGGTACTGGATGGCTGCTATGAGGTCTCCACGCAGCCTTCTCTTCTCTGCTTCTGCAGAAAACCCAGAGAACTAGATGGTACTGGTATGGGTAATCAAAGCTAGGAAGTAAGATCCCGAAACATCAGCATTACAGTGCAGATGCCCTGCTAACCGTTTCCCAAATGAACTTACCCAAGTGCCCAGTGCCAGCAGAGAGCACGCCGGGTCCTGCGGCTCACGGTAGCCGGCCCGTTCGGTGCGCATGGCCACGCACAGCACAGTCAGGATGCTCCTCTTCACACACAGCTCCGCAAACACACCGCAGTCCTGACCTCCAGCACTGCTTATTGTGGTTTGGAATGTTTCTGAACAGCTACTGCCAGAATTGTCAAAATGAATGAAATTAAAAACTGACCTACAGTGAAAACCACGCTCGGTTTTTTATTTATGACTCAAAATAAGAATATATCTTCCTACTTTTAAAGTCTGTCAAATAAGGAAAGTTTAAAATTACGTAGATAATTCACAATCAGTGATGAATTTTAAAGTCAGCCACGTGTCTCCAGTTCGTGTCAATGCGTCTGAGGAAATTCTCTCGGTCGTCTTTGGTATTTGAAGAGTTAGAAGCACATTGTAACAAACAAACAAGGACCCATGCAGAGATATCATTGTGTGGTATTGCCACAAGGCATGAAAAATTCACCAACAATATGTCAAGGTTATGTTGATGTAGCTGCGTCCATTTCGGGAAAGACACCCCCAATTATTAGTGTATCGTTATATGGATGATATACTGGTGGCTGGGAAAGTAACCTAGAAGCTGTTAAACAAGAATTGTGTTCAGTGTTGCAACAACATAAATTGCAAATTGCCCCTGAAAAGGTTCAGGATACCACACCTGGGTTGGAAAATCTTAGATCATACCATTGAATCTCAGAAAATTAGCCATCAAGGTCAATATCCATACACTTAACGATGTGCAAGTCTTGTTAGGGAATATCAATTGGATTCGAGCATTATTGGGAATTGACAGCAAAACTTTAGAACCATTGTTTGAATGGTTGAAGGGTGACACAGACTTCAATGCACCCAGACAATTAACACCAGCAGCAAAACGAGCAATAGCAATGGTAGAAGCCGCATTAAGTGAGAGACAGGCACATCGTGCGATGAATGGAGTTCCTACTGAGTTTTTGACTGTCAGTAATGATTTCCCGCCAGTAGGATTAATCATGCAATGGATTGACTCTGATAAGGAGAAATTGAAAAAACAGTGCAAAACCCCCAAAATAGCCCCAAAACACCTCAAAACCACCTTCTCCTGCTTCTCCTCTGCGATACAGGGTCAGAGTCCCAAAACAGACAAAAAACACCCTGAAAACCACCCCAAAACCACCTTGTCCTGCTTCTCCTGTAGGATACAGGGTCAGAGACCCAAAACAGACCCAAAACAGGACAAAAACAACCCAAAACACCCCAAACTACCCAAAACCGACCTTGTCCTGCTTCTCCTGTGAAATACAGGGTCAGGGCCCCAAAATAGGACAAAAACAACACAAAAAAACCCAAAACCAGCCCAAAACCACCTTCTCCAGCTTCTGCTCCGGGATACAGGGTTGGAGACCCCAAACAGACCCAAAACAGGCCAAAACCAGTCAGAAACCCCAAAACACCCCACAACTACCTTGTCTTGCTTCTCCTGTGGGATACAGTGTCAGAGCCCCAAAACAGGACAAAACCAGACCCAAAACAGGACAAAAACACCCCAAAACTCCCAAAACCACCCAAAAAAACTCCCCCAAAGCACCCTAAAACCACCCCAAAACCATGTTATCCTCCTACTTCTGTGGGATACAGGGTCAGAGCCCCAAAACAGACTCAAAACAGGACAAAAACAACCCAAAACCACTCCCCAAACCAGCCCAAAACCACCCTGTCCTGCTTCTGCTATGGGATACAGGGTCAGAGCCCCCAAACAGCCTCAAAACAGGCCAAAATCCAAAACCCCCAAACCACTCGAAAACCTCATTGACCTGCTTCTCCTGGGGGATACAGGGTCAGGGCCTCAAAACAGACCAAAAACAGGCCAAAAACAGGCCAAAACACGCAAAAAAAAAGGTCAAACAGGCCAAAACCACCCCAAAATCACCTTGTCCTGATTCTCCTATGGGACACAGGTCAGAGCCCCAGAACAGCCCCAAAACAGCCCAAACACAGGACTAAAACACCCCACAACCACCCCAGAACGACCCCAAAACCACCCTGTCCTGCTTCTCCTAGGGGATACAGGGTCAGAGCCCCAATACGGGACAAAAACAGCCCTAAAACTCCCCAAAAACGAACCCAAAACCACCTTGTCCAGCTTCTCCTGTGGGACACAGGGTCACACCACAAAACAGATGCAAAACAGGACAAAAGCAACCCAAAACCACCCCAAAACCACCTTGTCCTGCTTCTTTTATGGGATACAAGGTCAGAGACCCAAAACAGCCTTAAAAACAGAGAAAACCACCCCAAAACACTGAGTCCTGCTTCTACTATGGGTGCCACCCAGTGAGAACCCAAAACAGCCCCAAATCACCCCAACCCCCCCCAAAATGGTACCTTCTGGAGGTCGCTTTGGAGCTGCTTTAGCCTGGCCTTGAGCTGCGACACCTTGCCAAAACTGCATGGTGCCCCAAACCCCAATCAACCACAGGCATCTCCACCCCTCCCAACACTGCTGGCACCCCTAAATGACCCCAAACCCCATCTTTATTGAGCTCCATAAGGAAGGGTTCCCACACCCAGCACGTTGGGGTCCGGAGCCAGCGGCCCAGCTGCGCCATGATGGCCGAAATTGGCGCGCTGGGAGTGCCGCGCGGCACGACGGGAGTTGTAGTCCAAGCCGGGCGGCTCCTTAGTGGTGCTGTAGGGGTGTCGCACTGCATCATGGGAGTTGTAGTCCAAGCTGGGTGCCGCCATAAGGGGGCTCAACGGGTGCTGCGCGGCATGATGGGAGTTGTAGTCATAACTGGGCGCCGCCATAACGGGGCTCATGGGTGCCGCGCTGCATGATGGGAGTTGTAGCCCGGCTGGGCGCCACCGTAAAGGGGCTCTATGGGTGCCGCGTTGCATGATCAGGGTTGTAGTCCCTGCAGTCTATGGGGTCTCTATGGAGTCTCTATGGGGTCTCTATGAAGTCTCTATGGGGTCTCTATGGTTCACTTTGGGTTGCTTTCGGGCTCTGTGCAGCGTCTATGGATCTCTATGGGTTTCTATGAGTCTCTATGGGGTCTCTAAGGGCCTCTATGAGTCTCTGTGGGCTGTGGGTCTCTCTATGGGGTCTCTATGGGTCCCTGCAGCGTCTGACCATGGAGGGGGGGGTCTCTTTACGAGTCCCTTGGAGGGGGAAGCAGCAGCAGCTCCAGTACCAGGATGCAGGGGGCAGAGCTCAAAACCCCGAGACCCCCCCTTTACCCCCATTGCCCCCGTTACCCCAAATTGCTCCCATTGCCCCATTACCGCCATTGCCCCCATATAAAGCCATGGGGGGAGCCAGCAGTGGGTGTGAACCTGTCCCTGCCCCATAGGGTTCTATAGGGGTCCATAGGGGTCCCATCGCCCCCCATCTCCCTCCTTTCCCCCCCAACCAACGCGCGCTCTGTTCCTGTCTCCCCGCCCACTTCCACGACAGCCAATCAGCGCCTGGCCCCGCGCACTGCGCCGCGGACCCAATCAGAGCACAGGGTGGGAGAGTAACCCCTCCGCTCCCCTCAGCTGACTCCGCCCCCTGTAACAGCCGCAGGCGCGAGGAGAGGTGGGGGGCGGGGGGCAATGGGGCCGATGGGGGGCAATGGGAGTAATGGGGGGTAATGGGGACAGTCGGGGGTAATCGGGGGCAATGGGGGTAATGGGTTTATATGGGGCCAATGTGGGGGTAAAGGGGGGCAATGGGGCAGTGGGGGCAATGGAGATAATGGGGGGTGATGGGAGGTAATGTGGGCAATGGGGGTAATGGGGACAGTGGGGGTTATGAGGGACAATGGGGGTTATGGCCGGTAATGAAGGCAATGAGTGTAATGGGGATAATGGGGGGCAATGAAGCCAATGTGGGGGTAATGGAGGCCATGGGGGTAATGGGGGGTAATGGAGGAAATGGGGTAATGGGGCAATGGGTTAATGGGGGCAGTGGGGTCAATGGCGACAACAGGGTGTGATGGGAGGTAATGTGGGCAATGGGGGCAATGGGGGGTAATGGGGGCAATGGGGGGCAATGGGGGCAATGGGGTGGTAATGGGGGGTAAAAGGGGCATGGGGGGCAATGGGGACAATGGGGGTTGGTCAGTGGGGATCCTGGGGTCTCCACAGGGCGAACTGCGGCCCTTTGGGGGATCAAACTTCACAACTCCATTTCCTCACCCACATTTCATAGAATCATACAATCATAGAATAGTTAGGGTTGGAAAGGACCTTAAGATCATCCAGTTCCAACCCCCCCTGCCATGGGCAGGGACACCTCACACTAAACCATCTCACCCAAGGCCTCGTCCAACCTGGCCTTGAACACTGCCAGGGATGGAGCATTCACAACCTCCCTGGGCAACCCATTCCAGTGCCTCACCACCCTCACAGGAAAGAATTTCCTCCTTAGATCCAATCTAAACTTCCCCTGTTTAACTTTCAACCCATCACCCCTTGTCCTATCACTACAGTCCCTAATGAAGAGTCCCTCCCCAGCATCCCTATAGGCCCCCTTCAGATACTGGAAGCTGCTATGAGGTCTCCACGCAGCTTCTCTTCTCCAGGCTGAACAGCCCCAACTTCCTCAGCCTGTCTTCATACGGGAGGTGCTCCAGTCCCTGATCATCCTCGTGGCCTCCTCTGGACTTGTTCCAACAGTTCCATGTCCTTTTTATGTTGAGGACACCAGAACTGCACACAATGCTCCAGGTGAGGTCTCACCAGAGCAGAGCAGAGGGGCAGGATCACCTCCTTCGACCTGCTGGTCACGCTCCTTTTGATGCCCAGGATACAGTTGGTTTCTGGGCTGCAAGTGCACACTGAAGCCGGCTCATGTTCATTTTCTCATCGACCAACACCCCCAAGTCCTTCTCCTTGGGCTGCTCTGAATCTCTTCTCTGCCCAGCCTGTAGCTGTGCCTGGGATTGCTCCCACCCAGGTGTAGGACCTTGCACTTGGCATGGTTAAACTCCATGAGGTTGGCATCAGCCCACCTCACAAGCGTGTCGAGGTCCCTCTGGATGGCATTCCTTCCCTCCAGGGTACCAACCGAACCACACAGCTCGGTGTCATCGGCAAACTTGCTGAGGGCGCGCTCAATCCCACTGTCCATGTCAGCGACAAAGATGTTGAACAAGACCGGTCCCAACACCGATCCCTGAGGGACCCCACTCGTTACTGGTCTCCAGCTGGACATTGAGCCATTGACAAGGCAAGGGAAAGCAAGGCCACTCCAGGACAGCCAGGTAGGGCCAGGTAAGGCAATGCAAGGCAAGGCCAGTCCAGGACAGGCAACACAAGGCCAGATAAGGCCAGGGAAGGCAAGGCAAAAAAAAGCCAGGCAAGACAAGGCAAGAAAAGTCAATGCAAGGCAAGGCCTGGCCAGGCCAGGCCAGGAAGGCAAGGCAAGGCCAGTCACGGCAAGGTAAGTCTAGGCAAGGCAAGGCCGGTCCAGGACTGGCCAGTCCATGCAAGGCCAGGTAAAGGCCATGTAAGGCAAGGTAAGGCAAGGTAAGGCAAGGCAAGGCCCATGCAGTAGTTGCAGTTCAGGCCAGGTAAGGCAAGCCCAGGACAGGTAAGGCCAAGTAAGGCAAGGCCTGGCCAGCCAAGGCCAGGCAAGGGCAGGCAAGCTCAGGCCAATCAAGGCCGGCGAGGGCAAGGCCAGTCCAGGCTAGGCCAGGCAAGGAAAGGCTAGGCAGGGAAAGGCAAGGCACAGCAAGGCAACAGAAGGCCAGGCAATGCCAGTCCAGGCAAGGCCAAGCAGGTCAAGGCCAGGCAGGCAAGGCTAGGCGAGGCAAGGCAATTCAAAGCAAGGCAAGGCTAGGCAAGGCAAGGCAATGCAAGGCAAGGCAAGTCCAGGACAGGCAATGCTAGGCCAGGTAAGGCCAGGTAAGGCAAGGCAAGGAAAGGCCATGCCATGAAGGCCAGGCCAGGCCAGGCAAGGCGAGGAAAGGCAAGGCAAGGCAAGGCAAGGAAAAGCAAGGCAAGGCAAGGCAAGGAAAGGCAAGGCAAGGTGAAGCAAAGCAAGGCAAGGCAATGCAAGGAAATTGCAGGACGGGCAATGCAAGGCCAGGTAAGGCCATGCAAGACCAGGCCAGGCCAGGCTCGGCCAGGTCATACAAAACCAGGCAAGGCAAGGCAAGGCAAGCAAGGCCAGGCAAAGCAAGGGCAGGCCAGGCAAGGCCAGGCAAGTCCAGGCAAGGCAAGGCAAGGACAGGCAAGGGAAGGCAAGGCAAGGCCAGGCAAGGGAAGGAAAAGCAAATCAAGGGAAGGTAAGGAAAAGAAAGGCCAGGCAAGGTAAGGCCAAGCAAAGACTGGCAAGGAAAGGCAAGGCAAGACAAAGCAAGGCAAGGCGAGGCAAGGCAAGGACAGGCCAGGCCAGGCCAGGCCAGGCCAAGCCATGCAAGGAAAGTCCACACCACGCCAGGCAAGGCAAGGCAATGCAAGGCAAGGCAAGTCCAGGACAGGCAATGCTAGGCCAGGTAAGGCCAGGTAAGGCAAGGCAAGGAAAGGCCATGCCATGAAGGCCAGGCCAGGCCTGGCAAGGCAAGGCAAGGCAAGGCAAGGCAAGGAAAAGCAAGGCAAGGCAAGGCAAGGAAAGGCAAGGCAAGGTGAAGCAAAGCAAGGCAAGGCAATGCAAGGAAATTGCAGGACGGGCAATGCAAGGCCAGGTAAGGCCATGCAAGACCAGGCCAGGCCAGGCTCGGCCAGGTCATACAAAACCAGGCAAGGCAAGGCAAGGCAAGCAAGGCCAGGCAAAGCAAGGGCAGGCCAGGCAAGGCCAGGCAAGTCCAGGCAAGGCAAGGCAAGGACAGGCAAGGGAAGGCAAGGCAAGGCCAGGCAAGGGAAGGAAAAGCAAATCAAGGGAAGGTAAGGAAAAGAAAGGCCAGGCAAGGTAAGGCCAAGCAAAGACTGGCAAGGAAAGGCAAGGCAAGACAAAGCAAGGAAAGGCGAGGCAAGGCAAGGCCAGGCCAGGCCAGGCCAGGCCAGGCCAAGCCATGCAAGGAAAGTCCAGACCACACCAGGCAAGGCAAGGCAATGCAAGGCAAGGCAAGGCCAGGGAAGGCAAGGCAGACCAGGCCAGGCCAGGCCAGGAGAGGCAAGTCTAGGCAAGGCAAGGCAAAGCAAGGCAAGGCTCGTCCCGGACAGGCAATGCAGGCCAGGTAAGGCCAGGTAAGTCAAGGCAAGGCCAGGCAAGGCCAGGCCAGGCAAGGCCAGTCAAGACCAGGACTGCCAATGCAAAGCCAGATATGGCAAGTTCAGTTGAGGACAGGCCAGGACAGGCAGTGCAAGTCCAGGTAAGGACAGGTAAGGCAAGGAATGGCCAGGTCAGGCAAGGGAAGGCAAGGCCAGGACAGCCCATGAAAGGCCAGGCCAGGCCATGCCAGGAAATGCAAGGGCAGGCCAGTATAGGCAAACCCTTGGCAGGCCAGGCAAGGCAAGGCAAGGCAAGGCAAGGCAAGACAAGGCAAGGCTCGGTCAGGACAAGCAATGCAGGCCAGGTAAGGCAAGACAAGGCCAGCCCAAGCCAGGCAAGGGCAGGTAAGGCCAGGTGAGGCTAGGCAAACAAGGCCAGTCCAGGACTGGCCAGAACATGCAAGGCCAGGTAAGGCCAGGTAAGGCAAGCCATGCAAAGGCCAGGCCAGGCAAGGCAAGGCAAGGCTAGGACAGGCAAGGCAAGGCAAGGCTAAGCAAGGCAAGGCAAGGTAAGGCTAGGCAAGTCCAGGACAGGCAATGCAAGGCAAGGCAAGACAAGGCTAGGCAAGTCCAGGAGAGGCAATGCAAGGCCAGGCAATGCAAGGCCAGGTAAGGCCAGGCAATGCCAGCCCAGGCCTGGCCAGGCCAGGATAGGCCAAGTCATACAAAACCAGGCCAGGCCAGGCAAGGCCTGGCATGGCCAGGTAAGGCTAGGCAAGGCAAGGCCAGTCCACGACTGCCCAGTCCATGCAAGGCCAGGTAAGGCCAGGAAAGGCCAGGTAAGTCCAGTTAAAGACAGGTCAGGCAAGGCCAGGGAAGTCCATGCATGGCCAGGCCAGGCAAGGCATGGCAAGGCAAGGCAAGGCAAGACAAAGAAAGGCAAGTCAAGGCAAGGAAAGGCAAGGCAAGGTGAACTAAGCAAGGCAAGGCAATGCAAGGAAATTGCAGGACGGGCAATGCAAGGCCAGGTAAGGCCATGCAAGGCCAGGCCAGGCCAGGCTCAGCCAGGTCATACAAAAACAGGCCAGGCAAGGCAAGGCAAGGAAAGCAAGGCCAGGGAAGGCAAGGGCAGGCCAGGCAAGTCCAGGCAAGGACAGGCAAGGGAAGGCAAGACAAGGCCAAGCAAGGCAAGGAAGGGCAAATCAAGGGGAGGCAAGGAAAAGAAAGGCCAGGCAAGGTAAGGCCAAGCAACGACTGGCAAGGAAAGGCAAGGGGAGACAAGGCAAGGCAAGGTGAGGCAAGGCAAGGACAGGCCATGCCAGGCCAGGCCAAGCCATGCAAGGAAAGTCCAGACCAGACCAGGCAAGGCAAGGCAATGCAAGGCAAGGCAAGGCAAGGCCAGGCCAGGCCAGGAGAGGCAAGTCTAGGCAAGGCAAGGCAAAGCAAGGCAAGGCTCGTCCCGGACAGTCAATGCAGGCCAGGTAAGGCCAGGTAAGGCAAGGCCAGGCCAGCCCAAGCCAGGCAAGGGCAGGCAAGGCCAGGACAGGCAAGGCCAGTCAAGACCAGGACTGCCAATGCAAAGCCAGATATGGCAAGTTCAGTTGAGGACAGGCCAGGACAGGCAGTGCAAGTCCAGGTAAGGCAAGGAATGGCCAGGTCAGGCAAGGGAAGGCAAGGCCAGGACAGCCCATGAAAGGCCAGGCCAGGCCATGCCAGGAAATGCAAGGGCAGGCCAGTATAGGCAAACCCTTGGCAGGCCAGGCAAGGCAAGGCAAGGCAAGACAAGGCAAGGCTCGTTCAGGACAGGCAATGCAGGCCAGGTAAGGCAAGACAAGGCCAGCCCAAGCCAGGCAAGGGCAGGTAAGGCCAGGTGAGGCTAGGCAAGCAAGGCCCGTCCAGGGCTGTCCAGTACATGCAAGGCTAGGTAAGGCCAGGTAAGGCAAGCCATGGAAAAGCCCGGCCAGGAAAGGCAAGGCAAGGCAAGGCAGGCAAGTCAAGGGAAGGGAAGGAAAGGGAAAGGAAGGGAAGGGAAGGCAAGGCTAGGCAAGGCAAGGCAAGGCCAGTCCAGGGCAGGCAATGCAAGGCCAGGTTAAGCCAGGGAAGGCCAGGGGAGGCAAGGCCAAGCCAGGCAAGGCCAGGCGACTCAAGGCCAGGGAACGTAAGGCCACCCCAGGTCATGACAGGCCAGGCCAGGCAAGGTATTTCAAGTCAACGCAAATCAAGGTAAGGCATGGCAAGGCGAGGCAAGGCAAGGCAAGGCCAGGCCAGGCAGTGCAAGTCCAGGACAGGCCAGACAAGGCCAGGCAAGGCAAGGCAATACAAGGCAAGATAAGGCAAGGCAAGCAAAGCAAGGCCAGGCAAGGCAAGGCCATGAGAAGCAATGCCAGGCAAGGCAAAGCAAGGCCAGGCCAGGCAAGACAAGGAGAGGCAAGTCAAGGCCAGGCAAGGCAAGGCAAGGGAAGGCAAGGCCAGGCAAAGCAAGGCAAGGCAAGGCAGGGCCAGGCAAAGGAAGGCAAGGCAATTCAAGGGCAGTTCAGGACAGGAAATGCTAGGCCAGGTAAGGTGAGGTAAGGCTATGCAAGGCAAGGCAAGGCCAGGCAAAGGAAGGCAAGGCAAGGATAGTCTAGGACAGGTAATGGAAGGACAGGTAAGGCCTGGTAAGTAAGGCAAGTCAAGGGCAAGCAAAGGAAGGCAAGGCAATTAAAGGGCAGTCCAGGACAGGTAATGCAAGGCCAGGTAAGGCCTGGTAAGTAAGGCAAGGCAAGGCAATTCAAGGGCAGTCCAGGACAGGCAATGCTAGGCCAGGTAAGGCAAGGTAAGGCTATGCAAGACAAGGCAAGGCCAGACATTGCAAGACAAGGCAAGGCCAGACATTGCAAGGCAAGGCAAGGACAGGTAATGCAAGGCCAGGTAAGGCCTGGTAAGTAAGGCAAGGCAAGGCCAGCCAAGGCAGGGCAATGCAAGGCAAGGCAAGGCAATGCAAGGCCTCTCCAGGACAGGCAATGCTAGGCCAGGTAATGCACTGCAAGGCAAGGCAAGGCCAGTCCAGGACAAGCAACGGAAGGCCAGGTAAGACAAGGGCAGGCAAGGGCAGGCAAGGCAAGGTAAGGCTAGGCAAGGCAAGGCCTGTCCAGGACAGGAAATGCAAGGCCTGGTAAGGCCAGGTAAGCCAAGGCCAGGCCAGGCCATGAATGCAGGGCCAGCCAAGGCAAGGCATAGCAAGGTAAGGCTAGGCTAGGCAAGGCAAGGCAAGGGAAGGGAAGGGAAGGACAGGCCAATCAAGGCAAGACAAGGCGAAGCAAGGCAATGCAAGGCAAGGCAAGGGCAGGCCAGGCCAGGCAAGTCAAGGCAAGGCAAGAATAGACAAGGCAAGACTACACAAGGCAAGGCAAGGCAAGTTTAGGCAAGTCCAGGACCAGCAAGGGTAGGCTTGGAAAGTCCAGGCCAGGCCAGTCCAGGTCATACAAAACCAGGGCAGGCCAGGCAAATTCAGGCAAGGCAAAGTAATACAAGGCAAGTCAAGTCAAGAAAAGGCCAGGCAAGGCAAGACCAGGCCAGGCGAGGCATGGCCAGGCAAGGAAAGGCCAGGCTGTGCAAGGCCATGCAAGGCCAGGCAAGGCAAGGAAAGGTAAGCCAAGGCCAGGCCAGGCCATGTAGGCAGGGCCAGGCCAGGCCAGGCCAGGCCACGCAAGGCCAGGCAAGGCAAGGCAAGGCAAGGTAAGGCAAATCCAGGCAAGGCAAGGCAAGGCAAGGCAAACTTAGGCCAGGCCAGGCCAGGCAATGCAATGCCAAGTAATATAAGGCCAGGACAGGCAAGGGAAGGCTTGGCCAGGCAAGGCCAGTCAAGGCCATTAAAGACAAGGCAAGGCAAGGCCAAGCAAGGCCAAGCAAGGCCAGGCCATGCCAGGCCAGGCTAGGTTAGAGAAGGTAAGCAAAGGCAGGGTAAGTCAGTGCAAGTCAAGGCAAGGCGTGGCTAGGCAAGGCAAGGCCAGATCAAGCCATGCAAGGCAAATCCAGACCAGGACAAGCAAGGCAAGACAATGCAAGGCAAGGCCAGGACAGGCCAGGAGATGCAAGGGCAGGCAAGGCAAGGCAAGGCAAGGCAAGGCCGGGCCGGGCCAGGCAAAGTCAGTGACGGCCTGGCAAGGCCAGGCCAGGCAAGGCCAAGCCAATCAATGCTAGGCAAGGCCACGCAATGCATGGGCAGGCAAAGCAAGGCAAGACAAGGAAAAGCCAGGACAGGCAAGGCAAGTCAGTGCAAGTCAAGGCAAGGGAAGATAAGGCAACACAAGGCAAGGAAAGCCAGGCCAGGCCTGGCAAGGCAAGTCATGGCAAGGCAAGACAAGGCAATGAAAGGCAAGACAGAGACAGGCAATGCAAGGCCAGGTAATTCCAGGTAATTCAAGGACAGGTGAGTCCAGGCCAGGCAATCCAATTCAGAGCAATGCAAGGGAAGGGAAAGGAATGCAAGGCCAGGCCATGCCAGGCAATGCAAGGTCAGGTAAGGAAAGGCCAGGCTATGACATGCCAGGAAAAGCCAGGCCAGGCAAGGCCAGGCAAGAGCAGGGAAGGCCAGTCCAACACAGGAAATGCAAGAAAATGTAAGGCCAGCTAAGCCAAGGCCAGTCCAGGCCATAAAGGGAAGGCCAGGCCTGGCCAGGCAAGGCAAGGCAAGTCAAGGCCAGGCCAGGCCAGGCAAGGGAAGGCCTGTCCAGGACTGGCCAGGCAAGGCAGGGCCAGGCAAGGCCAGGCCAGTGAAGTAAAGTAAAGTCAAGGCCAGGCAAGGCCAGGCAAGGCAGGGAAATGACAGGCAAGGCAAGACAAGGCAAGGCACGGCAAAGCAAGGCAAGGCAAGTCCAGGACAGGCAGTGCAAATCCAGAACAGGCCAGGGAAGGCCAGGTAAGCCCAGGCCAGGCCAAATCATGAAGGCAAGGCCAGGCCAGGCAAGGCAAGGCCATGCAAGACAAGGTAAGGCTAGGCAAGGCAAGGCCAGTCCAGGACTGGCCAGTGCATGCAAGGTCAGGGAAGGCCAGGCAAGGAAGGTAAGGCCATGTAAGGCCAGGTGAGGCAAGGAAAGGAAAGGCCAGCAAGGCAAGGCAAGGCAAGGCCAGTCCAGGACTGGACAGTATATTCAAGGCCA
The DNA here is from genome assembly GCF_033815535.1 of Pezoporus flaviventris. Classification (NCBI taxonomy): domain Eukaryota; kingdom Metazoa; phylum Chordata; class Aves; order Psittaciformes; family Psittacidae; genus Pezoporus; species Pezoporus flaviventris. The sequence continues at coordinate 1,292,194 of NW_026892636.1, read as the reverse complement.
GGTAAGACAAGGTAAGGCCAGGCCAGACCAGGTAAGGCCAGGTCAGGCAAGGCCAGAGAAGGCCAGCAGGGCAAGGCAAGGCAAAGCAAAGCAATGCGAGTCAAGGCCATGCAAGGCAAGGTAAGGCTAGGCAAGGCAAGGCACGTCATGTCAATGCAAGGCAAGGCAAAGCTAGTCAAGGCAATGCAAGGCAAGGCAAGGCAAGTCATGTCAATGCAAGGCAAGGCAAAGCTAGTCAAGACAATGAAAGGCAAGGCAAGGCGAGGCAAGGCAAGGCAAGGCCAGAAAAAGCAAAGCAAGAAAATGAAAGGCCAGGGAAGCCAGGCACTGCCAGGCCACACCAGGCAAGGCAAGGCAAGGCCAGGACAGGCAAGGTAAGGGAAGGAAAGGCCAGGCCAGGCAAGGTAAGGGGAGGAAGGGGCAGACTAGGCAATGTAAGACTAGACAAGAAAAAGCCAGACAAGGCAAGGTAAGGCTAGGCAAGGCAAGACCAGTCCAGGACTTGCCAGTCCCTGCAAGGCCAGGTAAGGCTAGGTAAGGCCAGGCAAGACCAGGTAAGGCCAGGTCAGGTGTTGCAGAATGGCTCCAAGAGCAAGGCCATGGATCCTTAGAAGCCTCGTGCGAGCAAGGCAAAGTGTAGGCCTCACAGGTAACCGGAAACTGGATGTGGGAAGAGAATGTAAAGGAAGCCATGTAGAACTAACCAATAGTGTTGTGACTAGTAGGCGTGGCTAACACCACGCAGATATAAGCGATGTGCTCCACGAATAAAGTAGAAGCTTGCTTATCACCCATATTGGGTTGGCGTGTCTTGCTTCTCCTCGCCGCTAACAGCCTTGCTTTCTCTAGCCTTGCCTCGCCTTGCCTTGCCTTGCCTTGGTTGCCTGGCCTGTACTCCCTAGCCTTACCTTGCCTTGCCTGGCATTGCCTTGCCTTGCCTGGCCTGGCCTGGTTTTATATGAACTGGGCAGGCCTGGTTGGTCTGGCCTTGCCTGGCCTTACCTGCCATTGCACTGACTGTCCTGAACTTGACTTGTATTACCTTGCCTTGCCTTGCCTTGCCTAGCCTTGCCTTGCCTTGCATGGCCTTGCCTTGCCTTGCCTTGCCTGGCCTGCCCTTGCCTTCATGGCCTGGCCTGGCCTGGGCTTACCTTGCCTTACCTGGCCATGCATGGCCTTGCCTTAACCTATATTACCTTGCCCTGTTTTGCCTTGCTTTGCCCTGCCTTGCGTAGCCTTGCCTGTCGTGGCCTTGCCTGGCCTGGCCTTCCCTTGTCTGGCCTGGCCAGGCCAGGCCTTGCCTTGCCTTGTCTTGCCTGGCCTTGCCAAGCCTGGCCTGGCGTGGCCTGGCCTGGCCTTTTCTTGACCTGCTTGGCCTTGCCTGGACTGGCCTTGCCTTGCTTAGCCTTATCTTGGCTTGCCTGGCCTTGCCTTGCCTTGCCTGGCCAGGCCTGGCCTTGCCTGGCCAGGCCTGGCCTTGCCTTTATGGCCTGGCCTGGACTTGGCTTAGCTGGCCTTACATGGTCTTGCATTGCCTGTCTTGGACTGGTCTTGTCTTGCCTTGCCTTGCTTTGCCTTTCCTGCCCTTGCCTGGCCTTGCTTTGTCTGGCCTGCCCTCATTTTGTATGACCTGGCCTGGCCTGGCCTGGCCTTTCCTGGGCTGGCCTTTTCTTGCCTTACCAGGCCTTCCATTGCCTGTCCTGGACATGCCTTACCTTGCCTTTCCTCGGCTTGTGTAGCCTTGCCTTGCCTTGCCTTGCCTGGCCTTGCCTTGCCTGGCCTGGCCTGGCCTGGCCTTACCTTGTCTTCGCTTGCCTTGCCTTGACTGGCCTTGCCTGGCCTAGTCTAGCTTTGCATTGCCTTGCATTACCTTCCCTTGCCTTGCCTTGCTTTGCCTTGCCTTGCCTTGGCTGGCCTTGCCTGGCGTGCCCTGGTTTTGTATGACCTGGTCTGGCCTTTCCTGGCCTGGCCTTCCCTTGCATTACCAGGGGTTCCATTGCCTGTCGTGGACTTGCCTTATCTTGTCTTGCCTTGCATTGCCTTACCTGGCCTTGCCAGACCTTCCCTGGCCTGGCCCAGCCTTGCCTTCCCTTCCCTTCCCTTGACTTGCATTGCACTGAATTGCCTTGCCTGGCCTGCCCAGGCCTGGCCTTGCCATGCCTTGCCTGTGCAGGCCTTGCCTGGATTGGCCTGGCCTGGCCTGACCTGGCCTGGCCTTGTCTTTCCTGACCTTCTCTGGCCTCGTCTGGCCTGGCCTTTTCTTACCTGGCCTTTTATTGCCTGGTCTGGCCTGGCCTTCCCTGCTCTTGTCTGGCCTTGCCTAGCCTCGCCTTTCCTGGCACGTCATAGCCTGGCCTTTCCTTACCTGGCCTTGCATTGCCTGGCATGGCCTGGCATGGCCTGGCCTTGCATTCCCTTCCCCTCCCTTGCATTGCTCTGAATTGGATTGCCTGGCCTGGCCTGGCCTCGCCTGTCCTTGAATTACCTGGAATTACCGGGCCTTGCATTGCCTGTCTCTGTCTTGCCTTTCATTGCGTTGTCTTGCCTTGCCTGGCCTTGCTATGACTTGACTTGCCTTATCAGGCCTGGCCTGGCTTTCCTTGCCTTGCCTTCCCTAGCCTTGACTTGCACTGACTTACCTTGCCTGGCCTGGCCTGGCCTGGCTTTTCCTTGTCTTACTTTGCTTTGTCTGGCCTTGCATTGCCTGGCATTGCTTAGCATTGATTGGCCTGGCCTTGCCTGGCCTTCCCTAACCTATCCTTGCCTTGCCTTGCCTTGCCTTGTCTTACCTTGCCTTGCCTTGCCTTGTCTTACCTTGCCTTGCCTTGCCTTGTCTTACCTTGCCTTGCCTGGCTTTGGCTTGCCTTGCCTGGCCTGACCTTGCCTGGCCTAGACTTGCCTTGACTTGCCTTGCCTTGCCTTGATTGTCCTTGCCTGGCCTGGCCTTGACTTGCTTTGCCTGGCCTGGCCTTCATTTGCCTTGCCTTTCCTTGCCTTGCCTTTATTGGCGTGGCCTTGCCTTGCATTGTCTTGCCTTGCTTGACCTTGCCTGGTCTGGATTTGCATTGCATGGTTTGGCCTGGCCTTGATTGTCTTTGCCTGGCCTGGCATTGACTTGCCTTGCCTGGCCTGGCCTTCATTTGCCTTGCCTTTCCTTTCCTTGACTTGATTGTCCTTGCCTCGCCTGGCCTGGCCTTGACTTGCCAGGCCTGGCCTTCATTTGCCTTGACTTGCCAGGCCTGGCCTTCATTTGCCTTGCCTTTCCTTGCCTTGCCTTTATTGGCCTGGCCTGGCCTGGCCTGGCGTGGCCTTGCCTTGCATTGTCTTGCCTTGCTTGTCCTGGTCTGGATTTGCCTTGCATGGCTTGGCCTGGCCTTGCCTTGCCTAGCCACGCCTTGCCTTGCATTGCACTGACTTGCCCTGCCTGTCCTTGCCTTCTCTGGCCTAGTCTTCCCTGGCCTGGCCTGACCTGGCCTGGCCCTGCCTACATGGCCTGGCCTGGCCTTGGCTTACCTGGCCTTACCAGGCCTTGCATTTCCTGTCCTGGACAGGCCTTGCCTTGCCTTGCCTAGCCTTACCTTGCCTTGCCTTGCCTTGCCTGACCTTGCATGGCCTGGCCTTTGCTTGCCTGGCCATGCCTTGCCTGGCCTTGTCTTGCCTGGCCATGCCTCGCCTGGCCTTGTCTTGCCTTGCCTGGCCTTGTCTTGATTTGCCTTGCCTTGTATTACTTTGCCTTGCCTAGATTTGCCTGGCCGGCCCTGGTTTGTATGACCTGGCTTGGCCTTTCCTGGCCTTTCCAAGCCTACCCTTGCCGGTCCTGGACTTGTCTAAACTTGCCTTGCCTTGCCTTGTATAGTCTTGCCTTGTCTATCCTTGCCTTGCCTTGACTTGCCTTGCCTTGCCTGGCCTTGCCTGGCCTGGCCTTGGCTTACCTGGCCTTACCAGGCCTTGCATTTCCTGTCCTGGACAGGCCTTGCCTCTCCTAGCCTGGCCTGGCCTGGCATTGCCTTCTCTGGCCTTACCTGGCCTTGCATTGCCTGTCCTGGACTTGCCTTGGACTTGCTTTGGACTGACTTGCCTTGACTGGCCTGCCCTGGCCTGCCCTTGCCTTGCCTTGCCTTACCAGGCTCTTGTTGCCTGTCTTGGACTGGCCTTGCCTTGCATTACCTGGCCTAGCATTGCCTGTCCTGGAGAGGCCCTGCATTGCCTTGCCTTGCCTTCCATTGCCTTGCTTTGCCCTTCCTTGCCTGGCCTTGCCTTGCCTTGCCTTACTTACCAGGCCTTACCTGGCCTTGCATTACCTGTCCTAGACTGTCCTTACCTTGCCTTGCCTTGCATAGCCTTACCTTGCCTTACCTGGGCTAGCATTGCCTGTCCTGGACTACCCTTGCCTTGCCTTGCCTTCCTTTCCCTGGCCTTGTCTTGCATTTCCTCGCCTTGCCTTGTCTTGCCTGACCTTGCCTGGCCTTGCCTTGCCTTGCCTGGCTTTGCTTCTCGTGGCCTTGCCTTGCCTTGAATGGCCTGGCCTTGCCTTGTCTTGCCTTGCCTTGCCTTGCCTTGCCTTGCTTTGAATTGCCTTGCCTGGCCTAGCCTGGCCTTGACTTGCTTGGCCTTGCCTGAACTGGCCTTGCCTGGCCTTCTGTTGCTTTGCCTTGCCTTGCCTTGCCTTGCCTTGACTTTCTGTGCCTAGCCTTTCCTTGCATGGCCTAGACTGGACTGGCCTTGCCCTGGCTGGCCTTGATTGGCCTGAGCTTGCCTGCCCTTGCCTGGCCGTGGCTGGCCAGGCCTTGCCTTGCCTGGACTTTCCTGTCCCTTCCTGGCCTTGCCTGGTCTACCCTTGCCTTTCCTGGCATTGCCTGGCCTTGCCTTGCCTTGCCTTGCCTTGCCATGCCTTGCCTTGCCTAGCCTTGCCATGCCTTGCCTTGCCTTATATTGCCTTGCCAGGCCTTAACTGGCCTTCCATTACCTGTCCTAGACTGTCCTTGCCTTCCCTTGTGTTCCCTTGCCTTGCCTTGCCTTGTCTGGCCTTGGCTTGCCTGGCCTGGCCTTGCCTTGCCTGGCCAGGCCTGGCCTTGCCTTTATGGCCTGGCCTGGATTTGGCTTAGCTGGCCTTACATGGTCTTGCATTGCCTGTCTTGGACTGGCCTTGTCTTGCCTTGCCTTGTATTGCCTTGCGTTGCCCTGATTTTGTATGACCTGGCCTGGCCTGGCCTTACCAGGGCTTCCATTGCCTGTCCTGGACTTGCTTTACCTCCTGTTGCCTTGCCTTGCCTTGCCTCGCCTTGCCTTGCCTCGCTTTGCCTTGGGTGCCTGGCCTTGCCTTGGTTGCCTGGCCTGTCCTTCCCTAGCCTTACCTTGCCTTGCCTGGCATTGCCTTGCCTAGTCTTGCCTGGCCTGGCCTTGCCTTCATGGCCTGCCCTAGCCTGGGCTTGCCTTGCCTTGCCTGGCCTTGCCTTCCCCTGTATTGCTTTGCCTTGTTTTTCCTTGCCTTGCCCTGCCTTGCCTGGCCTTGCCCGCCTGGCCTTGCCTTGCCTTGCCTGGTATTGCTTCTCCTGGCCATGCCTTGCCTTGTCTGGCCTGGCCTGGCCAAGCCTTGCTTTGCCTTCCCTTGTATTGCATTGCCTTGCCTGGCCTTGCCTGTCCTGGCCTGGTTTTATATGAACTGGGCAGGCCTGGTTGATCTGGCCTTGCCTGGCCTTACCTGGCTTTGCATTCACTGTCCTGGACTTGCCTTGTATTACCTTGCCTTGCCTTGGCTTGACTAGCCTTGCCTTGCCTTGCATTGACATGACTTGCCTTGCATGGCCTAGCCTTACCTTGCCTTGCATGGCCTTCTCTGGCCTTGCCTGACCTGGCCTTACCTGGTTTGGCCTGGCCTTACCTTGTCTTACCTGGCCTTGCATATACTGTCCAGTCCTGGACTGGCCTTGCCTTGCCTTGCCTTACTGGCCTTACTTTTCCTTGCCTGACCTGGCCTTACATGGCCTTACCTGCCTTGCCTGGCCTTCCCTGACCTTGCATGCACTGGCCAGTCCTGGACTGGCCTTGCCTTGCCTAGCCTTATCTTGCCTTGCATGGCCTTGGCTTGCCTTGCCTCCTTGCCTGGCCTGGCCTTGCCTTCATGGCCTGGCCTTACCTTGCCTTTCCTGGCCTTGCCTTCCCCTGTATTGCCTTGCCTTGGTTTGCCTTGCCTTGGTTTGCCTTGCCCTGCCCTGCCTTGCCTTGCTTTGAATTGACTTGCCTGGCCTAGCCTTGCCTTTCCTGGCATTGCCTGGCCTGGCCTTGCTTTGCCTTGACTTGCCTTGCCTAGCCTTGCCCTGTATTGCCTTGCCTTATTTTGCCTTAGCAGGCCTTAACTGGCCTTCCATTACCTGTCCTAGACTGTTCTTTCTTGCATTGCCTTGCCTTGCCTTGTGTTGCCTTTCCTTGCCTTGCCTCGCCTGGCCTATCCTGGCCTGGCCTGGCCTTGACTGACCTTACCTGGACTTGCATTGGACGTTCGGCACTTGCCTTGCCTTGCCTTGCCTTGTCTTGCTTTCCCTCACCTTTCCTTGACTTGACTTGCCTCTCCTTGCTATCCTTGCCTTGCCTTGCCTTGCCTTGTATTACCTTGCCTTGCCTTGCCTGGCCTGGCATGGCCTGGTTTTGTATGAGTTGGTCTAGCCTGGCCTGGCCTTGCCTTTCCTGTCCTGGACTTGCCTTGCCTTGCCTTGATTTCCTTTGCGTTGCCTGGCCTGGCCTGGCCTGGCTGTATCTGGCCTGGCATTACGTATCCTGGACTTCTCTGGCCTTGTCTGTCCTGGCTTTGCCTGTCCTTCCCTTTCCTGTCCTTGTCTGGCTTGGCCTTGCTTTGCCTTGCTTTGTCTTGCCTTGCCTTGCCTGCTTTGCCTTGCCTGCCTTGCCTTGCCTTGCCTTGCCTGGCCTTGCCTTGTCTTGCCTTGCCTTGCCTTGCCTTGCCTTGTCTTGCCTGGCTTTACCTGGCCTTTCATTGCCTGTCCGGGACTGGCCTTGCCTTGCCTTGCTTTGCTTTGCCTTGCTTTTCTTGGCCTTGCCTGGCCTGCTCTGTCCAGGTTTGTCCTGGCCTTGCCTTGCCTGGTCTGTCCCAGTTTGTCCTGGCCTTGTCTTGCCTTGCCTTGCCCTGTATTGCCTTGCCTTGCCTGGCCTTGCAGTGCCCTGATTTTGTATGACCTGGCCCGGCCTGGCCTTACCAGGCCTTCCAGTACCTGTCCTGGACTTGCTTTACCTTGTGTTGCCTTGCCTTGTCTAGTCTTGCCTTGCCTTGCCTTGCCTGGCTTGGCCTTGCCTTGCCTTGCCTAGCCTTACCTTGCCGTGCCTGGCCTAGCCTTACCTTGCCTTGCCTGGCCTGGCCTGGCCTGGCCTGACCTGGTATTGCCTCTCCTGGCCTTGCCTTGCCTTGTTTTAACTTGCCTTGCCTTGTATTGCCTTGCCTTGCCTGGCTTTAGCTGGCCTTGCATTGCCTGTCCTGGACTGGCATTGCCTTGCCTTGCCTTGCTTTGCCTTGCCTTGTCTTGCCTTGCCTTCCCTGTCATTGCCTTGCCTTGCCTTGCCTTGCCTGGCATTGCCTTGCATAGCCTTATCTGGCCTTACCTGGCATAGCATTGCCTGTCCTGGAGTGGTCTTCCTTGCCTTGCATGGCCTTGCCTTGTCTTGCATTGCCCTGCATTGCCTTGCCTTGCCTGGCCTGGTCTGCACTTGCCTTGCATACCTTGGCCTTGCCTTGCCTGGCCTTACCTTGCCTTGCCTTGCCTTGCCTTTCATTGCCTTGCCTTGCCTGGCCTGGTCTTGAGTTTCCTTGCATGGCTTGACTTGGCCTGGCCTTGCCTTGCCTTGCCTTGTATTGCCTTGCCTTGCCTAGCCTTGATTGGCCTGGCCTGGCCTGGCCTGGCATAGCCTGGCCTTGCCTTGCCTGACCTTGAATGGCCTGGGCTTATCTTAACTTGCCTTGCCCTGCCTTCTATGGCCTTGCCTAGACTGGCTTTGCCTGGCCTTGCCGTGCCTGGCCTTACGTTGCCTGGCCTTGCATTCCCTGTCCTGGACTTGCCTTTCCTTTCCTTGCCTTGCCTTGCCTTACCAGGCCTTACCTGGCCTTGCGTTGCCTGTCCTGGACTGGTTCTTGCCTTGCCTTGCCTTGCCTGGCATTGCCTTGCCTTTCTTTTCCTTGCCTTGTATTGCCTGACTTGGCCCAGCCTGGCCTGGCCTGCCATTTCCTGGCCTGGCCTTGCCTTGCCTCGTTTTAACTTGCCTTGCCTTCTATTGCCTTGCCTCGTCTGGCCTTGCCTGGCCTTACCTGGCCTTGCATTGCCTGTTCTGGACTTGCTATGCTTTTCATTGCCTTGCCTTACCTAGCCTTGCCTTGCTTTGAATTCCCTTGCCTGGCCTGGCCTGTCGTGTCCTGGCCTGGCCTTGAATTCCCTGGCCTTGCCTGGCCTATCCTTGCCTGGCCTGGCCTGGCCTTGCCTTCCCTGCCCTTTTCTGGCCTTGCATTGCCTTGATTGGCAAGGCCTGGCCTTGACCTGCTTGGCCTTGCCTGGACTGGCCTTGCCTGGCCATGCCTGGCATAGCATGACCAAGACTGGCATGGCCTGGCCTTGCCTTTCCTAGCCTAGCCTGCCATGCATGGCCTAACCTGGCCTGGCCTTGCCCTAGCTGGCCTTGATCGGCCTGCCCTTGCCTGGCCTTACCTGTCCTGGCCTTGCCTTACCTGCCCTTCCCTGTCCTGCACTGCTGCTACTGTATGGGCCTTGCCTGGGCTTTACCTGTCCTTGCATGGACTGGCCAGTCCTGGACTAGCCTTGCCTTGCTTGGCCTTGCCTTGCCTGAGCTGGTGTGGTCTTCCCTTGCATGGCTTGGCCTCGCCTTTCCTTGTCTTCCCTTGCCTTGCCTTGCCTGGCCTGGCCTGGCCTGGCCCCTTGTCCCATCCCCACAGGCCCTTGCTCTCCCCACAAGAAATGAGGGCAGATCCCAGGATCATCCCTCGGCAGCCGCAGCGCTCCGCTGCCGGCTCAGCCAGCCCAACTCACACACCGAGTCCAAAGCAGCCACTCTGGGGAAGTCTCTTGAGGTGTTCTGGCAACTCCTACAGCACCCCAAGATCGCCATCGCCACCCACCTCCTTCCACGCTCCTCTGTCCACAGGCATCACCGGCTCTGAGACACCAAGACGGGAACCACCAGAGGAGCTGCTCTTGCCTCCTCCACAGGTAACTTGTGTTCCGTGGGGCAGCTGTCGTCTCCCGGTGCCTCCTCTGAAGGGTTCCATGGGGTTCTGTGACCTCACACACCTGAACAGGGGGAGTTCCAGAATCAGCCACCCCTGTGGTCTCCATGTCCCCAAGGTCATTGTGATGCAGGAGCTCTGACTGGGTCCATGGGGTGCTCTGGAGGTGCTGCAGGCATTCTCTGGGATTCTCTAAGGGTATCCCCAGGATGCCCTGGGAGTGCACAGAGACACAGGGCCGTGGAGCAAGCTGCTCTAGTGGAAGGTGTCCCTGCCCGTGCCTTTGGGAGTTGGAGCTGGGTGAGCTTTAAGGTCCCTTCCAGCCCAGCCCAGCCCACTCTGGGATTCCATGACTCTCTGCTGTGCCAATGTCGGTCCCTCTCCACTCCTCGTAGGTGGCCGTGACGCCCTGTTCCATGGCCCACGTTGAGCTGTGACCCCTCGCATGCTGCACCTCCGGACCAAAGGCACTGAGGAAGAGCAGCCCGTGAGGGATCTCCCCGAGCCGGCTGGGCAGAGGCTGGTCCCCCCGCAGCGACTCCCGGAGCACCCCTGGGTGCCCAGCGGTCATGGGCACAATGCTGCCGCCATCCCAAAGCCCCAGTGATCTGTGGGGTGGTCTCTGGTGGCTGTAGACCCTGTTTGAGGCCTCCATTTGTCCCCTGCAGAGCTTGGGCACATTCCCATGAACCTCCTAATCCCCCTAAACCTCCAGTTCCCTTCCGAACCCCAAATCCCTTCCATTTACTGCCATGGACCAACAGGGGCACTGAAGAGTCAGGGTACTCTGGGTCAAATGTAACCCCTGGTTTTGGGACACTGGCTGTTCCCCAAATGCCTGCACCACCCCAGGGAGCTTTGGGGAGCTCCCCCAATGCCGAAATCCCCTTTGAACCCCCAAACTCTTCCCCTCAACACATCTCCACGCTGGGGGAATGTTGCTCACCCAAAAGCGACTGAGGGGGCCCTGGGACCCAGGTACATGGGAGATCTCCCAGTATAATGTGCCTCCTACAGCTCATTTTGGGGATCCCCCCCTGAACCTCAAAATGTTCCTTGAACCCTCAAATCCCTCTGAACACCCAAATTCCTCCCGCTTGTGTCAATGGGGCTCCCTAGGGCATCCAATGAGATTCGGCTGCCCTGGGATTGATGGACCCCCCAGTCTCGGTAGACAGGGAGTCCCTCAAATAAATGAGCCACCCCAAAGAGTTTTGTGGACCAGCCTGAATCCCCAAATCCTCCCTGCATCCCCCCAAATCCCCCCAAACCCAAAGCCCACAGCTCCAAAGCCACCCTGGCTCAGCACAGTGACACAGACTTGCTAAAAAAGGGGTGTTCCGAAAAGTGGTGTTCCCCCAACACCTGCCCTGGGGATCCATCAAGATGCTCTGGAACCCCGAACACACTGGGGGGACCCCAACATTGCTTTCGGTTCAGTAGTGAATTAGGTGGGTCTAAGGGGGTGGATCCCCAAAAGGTTCACCCCAATAAAGGGGCAAACCAAAACCACACTGCACCCCAAAGGGCCCTGGAGGCACCCAAAGCAATCGTGCTGCCCCTAAATCCTAGGGTAACCCCAAATCTCCCTGAAGCAGCACAAAAGCATGCAGGACCCCCAAGTGGGGGCCTGGGGCAGCACAAAAGTCACCCACACCCTTCCATCCCCCCGGCCCCCCCCAGATGAACCCAGGGACCCAAAAACCTGGAGGGGCCCCACCAAACACCCGCCCCCAACTGGGGGTACCCCAGAAAAGCTGCTCCCCCCCTCCAATGCCACCCAGCCCCAAATTGCTCCTCGTTGCCCCCAAACCACACCTCATGGGGCACCCCAGCTCCCCCGTCCCTGGTATCAGGGAGTTGGGGGGGCCAGCACCAGAGTGGGAGTTGCCTAATTTGGGATGTCCCACCAAAAGACCAGGGAGGTGTGGTGGGGGATGGAGGGTAGGAAGCTCTGCAGAGGGATCTGGACAGGCTGGATCCATGGGCTGTGGCCAATGTGTTGAGGGTCAAGAAGGCAAAGTGCAGGGTCCTGCGGTTGGGCCACAACAACCCCCTGCAACGCTCCAGGTTTGGGGAAGAGGGGCTGAAAACTGCTCATGGGAAAGGAGCTGGGGGTGCTGATTGATGGAGCTGAACATGAGCAGCTTGTGCCCAGGAAGCCAGGAAGCTCCCAGCATCCTGGCCTGGATCAGCACCAGTGCGGCAGCAGGGCCAGGGCAGTGGTGGTGCCCCTGCACTGAGCACTGCTGAGGCCGCACCTCGAATCCTGGGTTCACCTCTGGGCCCCTCACTACAAGAGAGACATTGAGGTGCTGGAGCGGGGCCAGAGAAGGGCAATGGAGCTGGTGCAGGGCCTGGAGCACAAATGTGATGGGGAAGGGCTGAGGGACCTGGGGGGACCTGATTGCTGCCTACAACTGCCTGCGAGGAGGATGGAGCCAGGAGGGGCTGGGCTCTGCTCCCAAGGAACAAGGGATGGAACAAGAAGAAATGGCCTCAAGCTGCACCAGCGCAGGTTTAGATGGAGCTGAGGAACAATTTGTCCAGGAAGCTAGGGACCAGGTTAGGAAAGCTGAGGCCCAGTTAGAATTCAAATAGGCTCGGGAGGTTAAGGATAACAGGAAGGGATTCTTCAGGTATGTAGCAAATAAAAAACAGACTAGGGAGAACATAGACCCCTTCCGGAAGCTCTCGGGAGAACTGGCTACACGGGATTTGGAGAAGGCTGAGGTTCTTAATGACTTCTTTGCCTCGGTCTTCACTGGCAAAGGCTCTGACCACACCAACCAAGTCTTGGAAGGCAGATGCAGGAACTGTGAGAATGAAGACCTTGGGCCCACTGTAGGAGAGGAGCTGGCTTGAGACCATCTTAAAAACCTGAACATGCACAAGTCCATGGGGCCTAATGAAATCCATGCACAGGTCCTGAAGGAGCGGGCGAATGAAGTTGCTAAGCCACTGGCCTTCGTATTTGAAAAAACATGGAAGTCAGGTGAAGTTCCTGACGACTGGAAAAAGGGAACTATAACCCCCATTTTCAAGAAGGGGAAAATGGATGACCTGGGGAATGACAGAGCAGTCAGTCTCACCTCCGTGCCTGGCAAAAGCTTGGAGCAGGTTCTCCTGGAAGGCATGCTAAGGCACATGAAAATCAACAAGGTGCTTGGTGACAGCCAGCAGGGCTTCACTGAGGGGAAATCCTGCCTGACCAATGTGGTGGCCTTCTATGATGGGGCTACAGAACTGATGGACAGGGGTAGAGCAGTTGATGGCATCTACCTGGACTTGTGCAAAGCGTTCGACACCGTCCCACACGACATCCTTGTCTCTAAATTGGAGAGACATCAACTTGATGGATGGACCACTGGGTGGATAAAGAGCTGGCTGGATGGCCGCACACAGAGAGTTGTGGTCAATGGCTCAGTGTCCGGCTGGAGACCGGTAACGAGTGGGGTCCCTCAGGGATCGGGGTTGGGACCGGTCTTGTTCAACGGCCTGCGGCCGTTACAGGGGGGGGAGTCAGCTGAGGGGAGCGGAGGGGGTTACTCTCCCACACTGCGCTCTGATTGGCTCCGTGGCGCAGTGCGCGGGGCCAGGGGCTGATTGGCTGCCGTGGAAGTGGGCGGGGCGACAGGAACAGAGCGCGCGTTGTCTGGGGGGGAGGAAAGGAGGGAGATGGGGGGCGATGGGACCCCTATGGACCCCTATAGAACCCTATGGGGCAGGGACAGGTTCACACCCACTGCTGGCTCCCCCCATGGCTTTATATGGGGGCAATGGCAGTAATGGGGCAATAGGAGCAATTTGGGGTAACGGGGGGCAATGGGGGTAAAAGGGGGGTCTCGGGGTCTCGAGCTCTGCCCCCTGCATCCTGGTACTGGAGCTGCTGCTGCTTCCCCCTCCAAGGGACTCGCAAAGAGACACCCCCTCCATGGTCATGATGCGTGGATTGACTCCACAACTCATTAAAAGTTGTAAAGTAGGTATGCTTTTTATTCAGCGCTGAGACGCACGGGGATAATTCCTCAAAGTCATGCGTACCTCAGTGTTGTTTCCCTCTACATTTATTCTCTAAAGTTATATATATTCATAAGGTTGCACAATACGCCTATACATATTCATGTCCTATCCCTGCTTCGTATTATAATGAGCCAGAAGGTCTTCTGCGCCTGCGCAGTGCCCCCTCTGGTCATGGGCAGGGGTCTTCAAGATGAAGTAAATGAGTCTTCCTCTTCTTGCACTTTTCACCTTTTTAGTCTTATGTGTAGCCTTAGAGTTTGGTCAGTGTCCCAGCCGTAAATCCTCTACTTCTCCCCTTTATCAGTAGATTCAGGCATCTGCTTATTAACAGGACCGGAGGTCTCTGTTCTGCTTAGCAGGCATTTACAATAGATAGTCCTTTTGTTTAAACAAATTCCTCTAACCCCCTTGTACAACCCCCCTGTACAACTCCCTTGTACAATGGTCAACCCTCTGTATCAGTCAGACCCTGCAGGAACCCATAGAGACCCCATAGGGAGACCCATAGAGGCCAAACACAGAGACCCATAGAGACCATATAGATCCACAGCCCACAGAGACTCATAGAGACCCCATAGAGACGCATAGAGACCCATAGAGATCCATAGACACCGCAGAGATCCTGAAAGCGACCCAAAGTGAACCATAGAGACGCCCCATAGAGACCCCATAGAGACTCCATAGAGACCCCATAGAGACCCATAGACTACAGGGACTACAACCCTGATCATGCAACGCGGCACCCATAGAGCCCCTTTACGGTGGCGCCCAGCCGGGACTACTACTCCCATCATGCAGCGCGGCACCCATTGAGCCCTGTTATGGCGGCGCCCAGTTATGACTACAACTCCCATCATACCCCGCGGCTCCCATAGAACACCATTATACAGCCGCCAGGCGGTACTACGACTCCCATCATGCCGCGCGGCAACCAGAGAGCACCACGAGGGCGTCGCCCAGCCTGGACTACAACTCCCATGATGCAGTGCGACACCCCTACAGCACCACTAAGGCACCGCCCAGGTTGGACTACAACTCCCGTCGTGCCGCGCGGCGCTCCCAGCGCTCCAATTTCGCCCATTGTGGCGGAGCTGGAGCTCCCCTCCGATCCCGACCTGCGCAGGTTGGAGCCCGCGGGACCCCCCAGTGGGGACTTTTGGGGTCCTGGGGGGGTTGGGGTGCTCCTGACCCCCTCTCTTTGTCTCCCCCCTCCTCCAGGCTGTGCACGGGGCCCTGTGCCCCCATCCGGGAGTACATCATGGGCCACGTGCGGCACCCGCGGTGAGGGGGGCACCCCAACATGTGGGGGGGAGGAACTGCAACATCTGGAGGGACCCCAAACCTCGGATCGGTCCCTAAAATACATGGCGGAGGGGGGGGTTGTGTGTGTTCCTATAGGAATGTGAAGAAGATCAAAGGGAACCTGCTGTGGTAACCGTTGCACCCAAAAAAGGGGTGGGGACCCAAAGCTGCCCCCTCTGGGGACCCCCAAGCTCCTTGGAGAGCCTCCAAAACCCCTCCAAAATTGCATTGGGATCCCAAGACCCACCCCAGCACCCCCCAGTTCCCCCTGTGACCCCCCCAACCTCTTTTCTCCTCCCAAATCCATGCACAGGAGCCCCAAATTCCTTTAGGACAACTCCAAATCCCATTGGGATCCCCAGGAACCCCCAATTCCCTCCCATGACACCCCCACCAACCCCCCCCAACTCCTCCTTTAACCCCCGTTTCCTCCTTAACTCAGGGCTCAGGTACCGGCACCTCGAGGAGATTCAGGTTTGGGGGGGGGGAGGGTTTTTGGGGGGCTGTATGGGGTTTTGGGGGGTCCCAGAGGGACGGGGGTGGGCAAGATTTGAGCGGGGGTGCAAATTTCAGGGGTGGTGGAGGGAGAAAAAATGGGACTTAAGGATAGGGGGTGTGGTGTCCTCAGGTGACCTTTGGTGTCTCTCCCCAGCGAGGGGCGGGGTCAAGCACGCCTTATATGGAAGTGCATGAGGCCTTGGAGCAGGTAAGGGCGGAGCTTAAAGTGATGGGTGGGGCCGTGGGCGAGGCCGGGGCAGCGGTGCTGGAGCTGGGTGAGTTGACTGGGGGGTGGGATGGGGGGTAAAGGGGCGGGGCTACCGGTCACCTGACCTGAGGCTCTGCCCCCTTAGTTTCCTTGTAGAAGAGGCACTGGGGGCGGAGCTTAACGGCCAGGGGGCGGAGCGTCGCCGAGGGGCGGAGCTTCGCGCCCTGGGGGTGGAGTCGGCGCAGGAGGGGCTATGGCTGCGGAGGGAGCGGGCCCAGATAAGCTCCGCCCACTCGTAAGCGAGGAGTGGGCGGGGCTTCCCCATGGGTATCCCAATGGAGGCGGGGGGCAGCATTCCCATGATGCTCTGCGCTTGCAGGGAGCCGGGGCCAAAGGTGGGACTAACGTGGAAATTGGCGGTAAGAAGGGGCGGGGCTTATTGGGAAGGAGGAGGGGCTTATCTACGGGGGAGGGGTCTGAGCGTGGCCACGCCCCCATTGCCCCGCCCGCCCTCCCCCCCAGGCCGTGTGCAAGCTGCGGGAGGAGGCCCTGGAGGAGCTTATGAGGGGTGGGGCTTAGGGGGAGGAGCTTAGGAGAGGGGAGGGACTTAAGAAATGGGGCTTTGGGAGGGGGTGGAGCTTAGAGAAGGGGCAGAGCCAGTGGGCTGCTGGGGGTGTGGCTTAAAGGGGGCAGGACTTCCCTTATAAGGTTCTGAGGGTGTGGCCCCAGGGCACTAGGGAAGGGGCGGGGCTACCGGTGGGTGGAGCCAACAGAGGGGCGGGGTTGCGTCCTCCCTCCATTCCCCGTTGTTCCATTGCAGGAAGGGGTACCCCAAAATCAGCCCTGACCTTGACCCCAACCCTGACCCTGATGCTCAGCCCCCTATGAAGACCCTCATCCAGGTAAATGGGGAGACTTGAGGGGCACATTTGGGGGTGCTTTAGGGCTCGGAGCTCCCCATTGATGTGGGATCCCCCCTTTGCACCTCCCAGGACTGCTGGGTGGATGTGGGGGGACTCTGGGACTCTCCACTCCTTGGCTTCCCGCCTGTCCCCGTTGAAGCTCCGGCTCCTCCAGCTGCCGGTGGAGATCCCGCAGCGCCTGGAGGGGGACCCCAAAGCCCAGCAGGCTGCCAGGTAAAACCCTGCACCCCAAAACACCTCCCTGAACCCCAAAACCACCCCTCTGCACCCCAAAACACCCACTTGCACTCCAAAACCATTCCCCATGCACCCCAAAGCACACCCCCTGCATCTGAAAACACCCCCTCTGCACCCCAAAACCATCCCCCCTGCACCCCAAAACAATCCACTACATTTCAAACCACCTCCCCTGCACCCCAAAACCTTATCCCCTGCACCTCAGAACACACCCCCTGCACCCTAAAACCACCCCCATGCACCCCAGAACCCACACGGCACCGCAAAACAACCCCCCTGCACCCCAAAACCTCCCTATGGAGTCCCTCATGCACCCAAAACCCTCTCAAGGACCCCCTGAATGCGTCCTGCAGCCCGGTTTCCCCCCCTGCACCCCAAAACTGCCCCTGGGTCCTCCCCCATAACTTTTTCCTCCCCACTCCTGAACCTCAGAACCCTTTAGGGACTCTCTCTGTACTTTAAACCCCACTGGGTTTCCTTCTGAAGCGGGTGCTGGGCTCATAGGGGTCCTTAAAGCCCCCCAGATTCTCCCTAAACCCAGTGCTGGGACCTTTTGGGGTGCCCCCAATCCCTCCATGGTCCCTGCAGTCCTTTTATGGTCCCGTCCCCCCCCCAAAAAGGGTTCTTGAACCCCTTTGGGCCTCCCAAACTCCCCTCAACGTTTGGCTTTGGGGCCCCATTGCCCCCCAGGTTGATGCTGGAGGCCGCAGGGCTCTCAGGGGCTCGGGACGCCCTGATCAAGCAGGTCCTGGAGCTACGGGGCAGCCCCATGGACTCCCCAGAAGCTGCCCTGGGGCCACTGAGGAGGCAGCTGCAGGAGGGGAAGCAGCGGCTGGTGGGTGCCAACGGGGGAATGTGGGGATTTGGGGGGGGTCCTGATGGGCTTGGGGGGGGCTGGGGGGTGGAATCTGATGGTTATGGGGAGGGGTTGGGGTCCCTAAAGGGTCCCAGCACCACTTTTTGGGAGGGATGAGGGATATCTGGGGGTCCTGGAGGGGGATTTTGGGTCTATAGGGGATGATCTGGGGGAGTTTGGGGCTTTAGAGGGGATTTGGGGGATTCAGCATTGCTGGGAGGGGTATCTGGGGTTCTGGATTGGTTTGGGGTGAAGGGAGAGGTTTTGGGGAGAAATATGGGGCGATATTTAAGGTGTTTGGGGGTCTTGAGGGGGTATTTGGGTCCCTCCCATGGCTTTGGGGTCCCTCATTTCCTTGTGTCCCCGCTCCCCACCCCTTCCAGTCCCGCCGCTGGATCCAGCTCCGGGCTCTGGCCGCATCCAATGGGAAGCTGCGGGCGCAGCTGTGCCCCCTGCAGGCCCAGGTGAGGAACGAGGGGGAGGGAAGTGGGGCGGGGCTTAATGGTGAGTGGGCGAGGCCTCAGAGCTTTGGCCACGCCCCTTTCAGGCCCGAGGAGCTGTGCGGCTCCCCCCAGGGCTGCAGGGGGAAGGGCAGCGGCTGCAGGTAGCGCTGAGCATGCTGGGAAAGGAGAGAGTGCCCCTCCCCCCGAGGTGAGTGAATTGGGGGGGGGGAGGGTGGTGGGGGAGGAGGGGGAAGGGCTGTGCTGACCCCTCCATTCTCCCTTTAGCCCCGCCCACTACCCACTGCAGCCAATCAGACCTGCCCTAGGAATGGCAGAGAGTGAGGTGGTGGAGGGGCCATAGACGGGGAGGGGAATTGGAAGGATGTGCCATAGAGGAGGCATGGGTTATAAAGAGGGGGAAGGCCATAAAGGGGGAAGGGCAATGCGAGAAGGGGACATAAAGGAAGGCGGGGCAATGGAAGGAGGGGACATAGAGGGGGGAGGGGCAATGGGGCCGTTGCTCAGGGGTGTTTGTGCCTCAGCCCCCACAGGGGGCGCTGTTGCGGGCGGCAGAGCTGCAGGGGGAGCTGGAACAGCTGCAGGAGGTGAGGTCAGCGCAAGGGGCGTGGTCAGCTCAAGGGGCGGGACCCGCGAAGCCCCGCCCACCCCGCGGTGAGTGAGGGGGACGAGCTGGGGGGTGAGGGTGTGGCCTGCGCTGATCCCGTCCCTTTGCAGCACCCGCGGAGGGCGTGGCCATCGCCGAGCTCCTCCCCCAGCTGCAGGCGCTGTCCATTCGGGTCCAGCAGTGCCTCAAGGGCTGGCCCCACCTCCAGGACGTCATCAGCCAATGGTGAGACGGCGAGGGTGGGTCCGTGAGCGGCCACGCCCACCATGTGTGATGTCACATTCCCCCTTCCCCCCTCCTTCGTCTCCCATAGGTGGGAGCAGCCGGCTCAGTGGATACCGGCCACCCCCCCCAGCAACATCCCCTTCTCCCATTGGCTGAAGCGCTGGTCCCAGGCCACCCGTACCCTAAACTTGCACCGCCCCCTCCCCTTAGCGCCGCCCACCAGCGACAAGGAAGGGCGTGACCAGAGCAAGCCCCACCCCTGAGCCTCGGTTTCATCAGATGCTCCTATTGGATGGGGTGCAGGAGGCAGGGCTTGGAGGGGGGTGTGGCCACAAGGCTGCGGTCCTGGAAGCGGAATAGAGTAGGTCCTATAGAAATAGAGCAGTAAATAAAGCAGGTCCTCTGTTAATTACATGTAAATGAGATTGCACCCATGTTAATGAGATGCAAAGCAGGTCTTGTGTTAATAATCTCGTCCCGCCTGCAGTAACAGCATGTCAACAGAGCAGAGCCTCCAATAACAATGCACAGATAACATGTGGCCTACAGTAACACATAAATAAAGCAGGTCCTACAGTAACGAAAGTGTAAACAAAGCAGGTCCTGACATACTAAATTCCCTTATAAAGCACGACCTACAATAACAGCCTGGGAATAAAGTAGGACGTACAGGAATATGTAAATTAGACAGGCTCTATGTTAATGACAGGTACATAAAAGTAGATCCTACATTAAGAACTTGTAAATAAGTTACTCAGTAAAGCGGGTCCTGACATAACAACCACCCCCAATACAGTAGGTCCTACAGGAATGAAACTGTAAATACAACATGTAAATAAAGTAGGCCCTACATTAATAACTCCCTCAAAAAAATGGGTCCTACAATAATACCTCCTCGATAAAGTAGGACCTACAATAAGGGCCCATAAATGAAGTAGGTCCTGCCCCAATACCCTGTCAATAGAGCAGATCCGACAGCAACTGTACATAAAATAGGTCCTACATTAATAAGTGAGTAAATACAGGAGGTCCTGGCACAGCACCATGTAAATACAGGAGGTCCTACAGTAAGAACGTGCAAATACGAGTGGCTCCATGTTAATGACATGTAAATAAAGCAGGTCCTCCACTAAAAGGACACAAATTAAGTAGGCCCTCCATTAATAACATGTAAATAAGGAAGGGTCTGTGTTAGTAACATGTAAATAAGTTCAAGCCTACATGAACTGCGTGTGAGTAAAGCAGGTCCTACGCTAATTGCATGTAAATAAGGGGGGGGGTAACGATGGTGGGATGAGAAATGGGGAGGGATGGAGGGAGAGGGGGAGAAATGGCAGGAATGTGGGGAATGGGGGTGGGAAAAAGGGGAGGGGGAATGGGGGGCATAAGGGGAGGAGGAGAAGAGGGGACAAATGGGGGGCAGGGGGAAGGAAAAGCCCCATATTCAGGGCCATGGGGGGGGCAGCCGGGACGGGGTTAAATGGGGACACGAGTTGGGGAGCTCAGAGCTGATTGGCTGTTGCCTGGGCAACGGTCGCCAGAACGAGGCGGGGGGCGGGGGCAAGGTTGCCTGGCAACGCGCAGTGCGGTGGAAGCTCACTGGCCGTCACCTGGCAACGCAGGGGAAGCGGTACGCGGAGACCCCGTTGCCTAGCAACCAACCCGGAAGTGCGGCGAGCATCACCGAACAGGGATGGGGAAAGGCCGAAATTTGGGAGCTAGGGGGGAAAAGAGGCCTCGATTTCCTGTGAAATCTTTATTTATTGGTTAATTTTCCTTTTTATACAGTCTTAAGGTGACGCCTCCCGCCTTCCCTCCCCTTCCCCCCCTCCCCCCCCCCGCTATTTACATTGGTGTCAACAAGGCTTCGGATCGACACCCCCCCATCCCCCCTTTATCCTCCCCTCTCCCATCCCGGCTATAAAGAGGGGGGGAGGTCCCCACCCCCGACACCCCCGGGTGGGGGATGGGAGGTTGTGTCCATTGGGGACCCTCCCCCCCCCCCCCCCCGTTTTGGAAGCTGAGGGCACCCAGGGGTGCTCCGGGAGTCGCTGCGGGGGGACCAGCCTCTGCCCAGCCGGCTCGGGGAGGTCCCTCACGGGCTGCTCTTCCTCAGTGCCTTTGGTCCAGAGGTGGAGCATGCGAGGGGTCACAGCTCAACGTGGGCCATGGAACAGGGCGTCACGGCCACCTACGAGGAGTGGAGAGGGACCGACATTGGCACAGCAGAGAATCATGGAATCCCAGAGTGGGCTGAGCTGGGCTGGAAGGGACCTTAAAGCTCACCCAGCTCCAATCCCCAAAGGCACGGGCAGGGAAACCTTCCACTAGAGCAGCTTGCTCCACGGCCCTGTGTCACTGTGCACTCCCAGGGCATCCTGGGGATACCCCTAGAGAATCCCAGAGAATGCCTGCAGCACCTCCAGAGCACCCCATGGACCCAGTCAGAGCTCCTGCATCACAATGACCTTGGGGACATGGAGACCACAGGGGTGGCTGATTCTGGAACTCCCCGTGTTCAGGTGTGTGAGGTCACAGAGCCCCATGGAACCCTTCAGAGGAGGCACCGGGAGACGACAGCTGCCCCACGGAACACAAGCTACTGGTGGAGGAGGCAAGAGCAGCTCCTCTGGTGGTTCCCGTCTTGGTGTCTCAGAGCCGGTGATGCCTGTGGACAGAGGAGCGTGGAAGGAGGTGGGTGGCGATGGCGATCTTGGGGTGCTGTAGGAGTTGCCAGAACACCTCAAGAGACTTCCCCAGAGTGGCTGCTTTGGACTCGGTGTGTGAGTTGGGCTGGCTGAGCCGGCAGCGGAGCGCTGCGGCTGCCGAGGGATGATCCTGGGATCTGCCCTCATTTCTTGTGGGGAGAGCAAGGGCCTGTGGGGATGGGACAAGGGGGATGGCTTTAATGTGACATGGAGGGGAGATTGAGATGAGATCTTAGAAGCTGTTCCCTGTGAGGGTGGTGGGGCAGTGGCACAGGGTGCCCAGAGAAGCTGTGGCTGCCCCATGGCTGGCAGTGCTCAAGGCCAGGTTGAATGGAGCTTGGAGCAAGCTGCTCCAGTGGAAGTTGTCTCTGCCAGTGGCAGGGGTTGGAGCTGGAGGAGCTTTAAGGTCCCTCCCAGTCCAAACCATTGTGTGCTTCCGTGATATCCTCAAGTCCCCTGGGGGGAAGTGAGTGAACAAGCTGTCTGGCTGGGTTTAAACCAGGACAGCAAGGCAAGGCAAGGCAAGACCAGGCAAGACAGGTGAGACCAGGCCAGGAGAGGCAAGGCAAGGCAAGGCAAGACAAGGCAAGGGAAGGCAAGGCCCATGAAGGGAAGGCCAGGCCAGGTCAGGCAAGGAAAGGAAAGGCCAGCTAAGGCAAGGTAAGGCTAGGCAAGGCAAGGCTAGTCCAGGTCTAGACAGGCCATGTAAGGCCAGGCAAGGCCAGGTAAGGAAAGGCCAGGCAAGGCCAAGCAGGTCAGGGAAAGGCCAGGCCAGGCCAGGCTAATAAAGGCAATCCAAGGCCAGGAAATCACAGGGAAGGCAAAGCCAGGCCAGGCCAGAAAAGGCCAGGCCACACAAGGCCAGGCCAGGCAAAACCAGGGACGGACAGGCCAGGCCATGCCATGCCATGCCAGCCGAGGCAAGGCAAGGCAAGGCAAGGCCATTCCAGGACAGGCAATGCTAGGCCAGGTAAGGCAGGGTAAAGCAATGCAAGGCACGGCCAGTCAAGGGCAGGCAACTCAAGGCCAGGTTAGGCCAGGTAAGTCAAGACAAGGAAAGGCCAGGCAAGGCAAGGCAAGACAAGGCAAGGCAAAGGAAGGCAAGACCAGGCCAGGGCAGGCAAGGCAAGGCAAGAGAAGACAAGACAAGGCAAGGCCAGGCCAGGCCAAGCCATGCAAGACAAGACCAGACCAGGCCAGGCAAGGCAAGGCCAAGCAAGGCAAGGCTAGTCCAGGACTGGCCAGTCCATGCAAGGCCCGGTGAAGGCCAGGTAAGGCAAGGTAAGGCAAGGCAAGGCCCATACAGTAGTAGCAGTGCAGGACAGGGAAGGGCAGGTAAGGCAAGGCCAGGACAGGTAAGGCCAGGCAAGGGCAGGTAAGGTCAGGCCAATCAAGGCCAGCCAGGACAAGGCCAGGCCAGGTTAGGCCATGCAAGGCAGGGCTAGGCTAGGAAAGGCAAGGCCAGGCCATGACAGTCTGGGTCAGGCTATACCAAGCATGGCCAGGCAAGGCCAGGCCAGGCAAGGCCAGGCCAGGAGAGGCCAGGATAGGCCAACCATGGCAATGCAAGGCCAGAAAAGGACAGGGAAGGCAAGGCCAGGCCAGGCAAGGCCAGGGAATTCAAGGCCAGGCCAGGCCATGACAGGCCAGGCCAGGCAAGGGAATTCAAAGCAAGGCAAGGCTAGGTAAGGCAAGACAATGCAAGGCATAGCAAGTCCACGACAGGCAATGCAAGGCCAGGTTAGGCCAGGCTATGCCAGGCCAGGCCAGGCCAGTCAAGGCCAGGCAAGACAAGGCAATAAAAGGCAAGGCAAGGCCAAGTCAAGCCATGCAAGGAAAGTCAAGACCAGGCCAGGCAAGGCAAGGCAAGGCAAGGCCAGGGAAGGCCAGGCCAGGCAAGGTCAGACCAGGTTAGTCAAGGCCTGGGAAGGCAAGACCAGGCCAGGTCATGACAGGCCAGGCCAAGCAAGGCAATTCAAGTCAAGGCAAGTCAAGACAAGTCAAGGCAAGGCTAGGCAAGGAACGGGAAAGCAAGGCAAGTCTAGGATAGGCAATGCAAGGCCAGTTAAGGCCAGGCAAGGAAATACAAGGGAAGGCAAGGCAAGGCCAGGCAAGGCAATGTCAGGCATGGCCAGGCCAGGCCAGGCCAGGCAAGTCATGGCAAGGCTAGGCCAGGCAAGGCAAGGCAAGACAAGACAAGGCAATGCAAGGCAAGAAAAGGCAAGGCAAGGCCAGGCAAGGGAAGGTAAGTGTAGGCAAGGCAAGGCAAGTCCGGGACTAGGCAGTCCATGCAAGGCCAGGTAAGCCTAGTCAAGGCCAGGTAAGGCCAGGTTAGGCAAATCCAGGGAAGGCCAGCAGGGCAAGGCAAGGCAAAGCAAGGCAAGGCAGTGCAAGGCCAGGCAACGCAAGGTAAGGCTAGGCAAGGCAAGGCCAGTCCAGAACTGGCCAGTCCCTGCAAGGCCAGGTAAAGGCCAGGTAAGGCAAAGTAAGGCAAGGTAAGGCAAAGTAAGACAAGGCATGGCCCATACAGTAGTAGAAATGCAGGACAGGTAAGGCCAGGTAAGAAAGGCTGGGCGAGTCCCAGCCAGGCAAGGGCAGGCAAGATCAGGCCAATCAAGGCCAGCCAGGGCAAGGCCAGGCCAGGCAAGGCAAGGAAAGGCAAGGTAAGGTAAGGCTAGGCAAGGCATGGTAAGGTAAGGCTAGGCAAGGCATGGTAAGGTAAGGCTAGGCAAGGCAAGGCAAGGCTAAGCAAGGCAAGGCAAACTTAGGCCAGGCCAGGCCAGGCAATGCAATGCCAGGTAATATAAGGCCAGGACAGGCAAGGAAGGCTTGGTAAGGCCAGGCCAGGCAAGGCCAGCCAAGGCCATTAAAGACAAGACAAGGCCAGGCCAGGAGATGCAAGGAAAGGCAAGGCAAGGCAAGGCAAAGCAATGCAAGGCCAGGCCAGGCAATGCAATGCCAGGTAATATAAGGCCTGGACAGGCAAGGGAAGGCTTGGTAAGGCCAGGCTAGGCAAGGCCAGTCAAGGCCATTAAAGACAAGGCAAAGCAAGGCCAAGCAAGGCCAGGCCATGCCAGGCCAGGCTAGGCCAGAGAAGGCAAGGAAAGGCAGGGCAAGTCAGTGCAAGGCAAGGCAAGGCCAGATCAAGCCATGCAAGGCAAATCTAGACCAGGACAAGCAAGGCAAGTCAATGCAAGGCAAGGCAAGGCCAGGCCAGGATAGGAGACGCAAGGCCAGGCAAGGCAAGGCATGGCAAGGCACAGCAAGGCCAGGCCAGGGCACGCCAGGCAAGGAAATTCAGTGCAATGCAAGTCAAGGGAAGGGAATGCAAGGCCAGGCCATGCCAAGGCATGCCAGGCAATGCAGGGCCAGGTAAGGAAAGGCCAGGCAATGACATGCCAGGAAAAGCCAGGCCAGGCAAGCGCAGGGAAGGCCAGGCCAGATCAGGCAATAAAAGGCCATGTAAGAAAAGGGCAGGCCAGACGAAGCCAGAGAAGGTCAGGAAAGACAAGGCCAGGCCAGGTCAGGCCATGGCAGGACAGGCAATCTCAGGGCAGGCCAGGCCAGGCCAGGCAGGGAGATGTAAGGGCAGGCCAGGGATTGCCAGGCAAGACAAGGTCAGGCCAGGCCAGGCCAGGCCAGGCCAGGCAAGGGCTGGCCAGGCAAGGCATGGCAAGGCCAGGCCTAGGCAGGCCAGGCTAGGCAATTCAGTGCAATGGAAGTCAAGGGAAGGGAAGGCAAGGCCGGGCCAGATGAGGCCATGACAGGCAATGCAAGGTCAGGCAAGGCAAGGCCAAACCAGGCCAGGCCTACCAAGGCCAGGTAAGGCAATGCAAGGCAAGACAAGATAAGGCAAGTCCACAACAGGCAATGGAAGGCCTGGTAACGCAAAGCAAGGCCAGGCTAGGAAAGTCCAGGCCAGGAAAGCCCACGCCAGGGCAGGCCAGGCCAGGTCATACAAAACCAGGGCATGCCAGGCAAGGCCAGCCGATGCAAGGCAAGGCAAAGCAAGGCAAGGCAAGGGAAGGTAATGCAAGGCAATGCAAGGCAAGACTAGGACAGGCAAGGCCAGGCAAGGCAAGGCAAGCGAAGACAAGGTAAGGCAGGGCAAGGCAAGGCAAGGCAAGGCAAGGCAAGGCTACACAAGGCGAGGAAAGGCAAGGTAGGGCATGTCCAGGACAGGCAATGGAAGGCCTGGTAAGGCAAGACAAGGCCAGCCCAGGAAAGGCCAGGCCAAGTCATACAAAAGGAGGGCAGGCCAGGCAAGGCCAGGCCAGGCAAGGCCAGGAAAGGCAAGGCAAGAAAAGGCCAGTCCAAGACAGGAAATGCAAGGCCATATAAGACCAGCTAAGCCAAATCCAGGACAGGCCATAAATGCAAGGCAAGGCCAGGCAAGGGAAGGCCTTTCCAGGACTGGCCAGGCAAGGCACGGCCAGGCAAGGCCAGGCCAGGCAAGGCAAGGACAGGCAAGGGAAGGCCTTTCCAGGACTGGCCAGGCAAGGCCAGGCCAGACCAGGCCTGTAAAGTAAAGTAAAGTCAAGGCCAGGCAAGGCAGGGAAATGACAGGCAAGGAAAGGCACTGCAAAGCAAGGCAAGGCAAGTCCAGGACAGGCAGTGCAAATCCAGGACAGGCCAGGCAAGGCCAGGTAAGACCAGGCCAGGATAAACCATGAAGGCAAGGCCAGGACAGGCCAGGCAAGGCCAGGTAAGACCAGGCCAGGATAAACCATGAAGGCAAGGCCAGGCCAGGCAAGGCAAGGCCATGCAAGGCAAGGTAATGCTAGGCAAGGCAAGGCCAGTCCAGGACTGGCCAGGCAAGGCCAGGTCAGGGAAGGCCAGGCAAGGCAGGTAAGGCCATGTAAGGCGAGGTCAGGCAAGGAAAGGAAAGGCTAGCAAGGCAAGGCAAGGCAAGGCCAGTCCAGGACTGGACAGTATATACAAGGCCAAGTAAGACCTGGTAAGGCCAGGCCAGACCAGGTAAGGCCAGGTCAGGCAAGGCCAGAGAAGGCCAGCAGGGCAAGGCAAGGCAAAGCAAGGCAATGCAAGGCAAGGCCATGAAAGGCAAGGTAAGGCCAGGCAAGGCAACGCAAGGCAAGGCAATGCAATGCAAGGCAAGGCAAGGCAAGTCAAGTCATGTCAAGTCAATGCAAGGCAAGGCAAGGCTAGTCAAGTCAATGCAAGGCAAGGCAAGGTAATAGAAGGCAAGTCCAGGGCAGTCAATGCAAGGCCAGGTAAGGCCAGGCAAGGCCAAACCAACCCGGCCTACCCAGTTCATATACAATCAGGCCAGGCCAGGCAAGGCAATGCAATCCAAGGGAAGGCAAAGCAAGGCTTGGCCAGGCCAGACAAGGCAAGGCATGGCCAGGAGAAGCAATGCCAGGCAAGGCAAGGCAAGTCCAGGCCAGGCCTGGCCAGGCAGGCAAGGCCAGGCAAGGCAGGGCAAGGCAAGACAAAACAAGGCAAGGCAATACAGGGGAAAACAAGGCCAGGCAAGGCAAGGCATGCCCAGGCTAGGCCAGGCCATGAAGGCAAGGCCAGGCCAGGCAAGGCTAGGCAAGGCAATGCCAGGCAAGGCAAGGTAAGGCTAGGGAAGGACAGGCCATGCAACCAAGGCAAGGCAAGGCAAGGTGAGGCAAGGCAAGGCAAGGCTAGACAAGGCAAGGCAACACAAGGTAAAGCAAGTCCAAGACAGGCAATGGAAGGCCTGGTAAGGCCAGGCCGGGCCAGGTCATACAAAATCAGGGCAATGAAAAGCAAGGCCAGGCCAGGCAAGGCAAGGCAAGGCCATGCAAGGCAAGGTAAGGATAGCAAGGCAAGGCCTGTGCAGGACTGGCCAGGCAAGGCAAGGGAAGGCAAGGCAAGGCCAGAAAAAGCAAGGCATGAAAATGAAAGGCCAGGCAAGCCAGGCGCTGCCAGGCCACACCAGGCAATGCAAGGCCAGGCTAGGCCAGGCAAGGTAAGGGAAGGAAAGAGCAGGCTAAGCAATGTAAGTCTAGACAAGAAAAAGCCAGACAAGGCAAGGTAAGGCTAGGCAAGGCAAGACCAGTCCAGGACTTGCCAGTCCCTGCAAGGCCAGGTAAGGCTAGCTAAGGCCAGGCAAGACCAGGTAAGGCCAGGTCAGGTGTTGCAGAATGGCTCCAAGAGCAAGGCCATAGATCCTTAGAGGCCTTGTGCAAGCAAAGCAAAGTGTAGGCCTCACAGGTAACCAGAAACCGGACGTGGGAGGAGAATGTAAAAGAAGCCATGTAGAACTAACCAATACTGTTGTGACTAGTAGGCATGGCTAACACCACGCGGATATAAGCGATGTGCGCCACGAATAAAGTAGAAGCTTGCTTATCACCCATATTGGGTTGGCGTGTCTTGCTTCTCCTCGCCGCTAACAGCCTTGCTTTCTCTAGCCTTGCCTCGCCTTGCCTTGCCTTGCCTTGGTTGCCTGGCCTGTCCTTCCCTAGCCTTACCTTGCCTTGCCTGGCATTGCCTTGCCTTGCCTGGCCTGGCCTGGTTTTATATGAACTGGGCAGGCCTGGTTGGTCTGGCCTTGCCTGGCCTTACCTGCCATTGCATTGACTGTCCTGAACTTGCCTTGTATTACCTTGCCTTGCCTTGCCTTGACTAGCCTTGCCTTGTCTTGCATTGACTTGACTTGCCTTGCCTTGCCTAGCCTTACCTTGCCTTGCATGGCCTTGCCTTGCCTGGCCTGGCCTTAACTTCATGGCCTGGCTTGGCCTGGGCTTACCTTGCCTTACCTGGCCTTGCCTGGCCTTGCCTTAACCTGTATTGCCTGGCCTTGCCTGGCCTTGCCTTGTCTTGCCTTGCCTTGCCTTGATTTGCCTTTCCTGGCTTTACCTGGCCTTGCATTGCCTGTCCGGGACTGGCCTTGCCTTGCCTTGCTTTGCTTTGCCTTGCTTTTCCTGGCCTTGCATGGCCTGGTCTGTCCTGGTTTGTCCTGGCCTTGTCTTGCCTTGCCTTGCCTTGTATTGCCTTGCCTTGCCTGACCTGGCATTGCCTCTGCTGGCCTTAACTTGCCTTGTTTTAACTTGCCTTGTATTGTCTGGCCTTGCCTGGCCTTCGCTGGCATTGCCTTGCCTTGCCTTGCCTTGCCTTTCCTGGCATTGCCTTACATAGCCTTACCTGCCTTACCTAGCATAGCATTGACTGTCCTGGAGTGACCTTGCCTTGCCTGGCCTGGCCTTGCCTTGCCTGGCCTTGCCTGGACTTCCCTTTCCTTGAATTGCCTAGCCTGGCCTTACCTGGCATTGCATTACCTGCCCTTTCATTCCCTGTCCTGGACTTGACTTGCCTTGACTTGCCTTCACTTGCCTTGACTTGCTTTGCCTTACCAGGCCTTACCTGGCCTTGCATTGCTTGTCGTGGACTGCCCTCGCCTTGCCTTGCCTTCCTTTGCCTGGCCTTGCCTTGCCTTGCCTTGCTTTTCTTTGCCTTGCTGGGCCTGGCATTGCTCGCCTTGTTTTAACTCGCCTTACCTTGTATTGCCTTGCTTGCCTGGCCTTGCCTGGCCTTAGCTGCCCTTCCATTGCCTGTCGTGGACTTGCTATGCCTTGCATTGTCTTGCCTTACCTAGCCTTGCCTTGCTGTGAATTCCCTTGCCTGTCCTGGCCTTACCTTGTCTTCGCTTGCCTTGCCTTGCCTGGCCTAGTCTTGCTTTGCATTGCCTTGCATTGCCTTGCATTACCTTCCCTTCCATTGCCTTGCCTTGCCTGGCCTTACCTTGTCTTCGCTTGCCTTGTCTTGCCTGGCCTAGTCTTGCTTTGCATTGCCTTGCATTACCTTCCCTTCCCTTGCCTTGCCTGGACTTACCTTGTCTTCGCTTGCCTTGCCTTGACTGGCCTTGCCTGGCCTGGTCCTGCTTTGCGTTGCCTTGCGTTACCTTCCCTTGCCTTGCCTTGCTTTGTCTTGCCTTGCCTTGGCTGGCCTTGCTTGGCGTGCCCTGGTTTTGTATGACCTGGCCTGGCCTGACCTGGCCTTGCTTTGCGTTACCAGGCCTTCCATTGCCTGTCGTGGACTTGCCTTACCTTGTCTTGCCTTGCATTGCCTTCCCTGGCCTTGGCAGGCCTGGCCTGGTTTGGCCTTGCCTTGCCTGGCCTTGCGTTGCCTGTCATGGCCTGGCCTGGCCCGGTCTTGCCTTCCCTTCCCTTGATTTGCATTGCACTGAATTGCCTGGCCTGGACTGACCTGGCCTTGCCGTGCCTTGCCTGGCCAGGCCTTGCCTTGTCTTGCCTTGCCTGGCCTTGCGTGGCCTGGCCTGGCCCTGCCTACATGGCTTGGCCTGGCCTTGGCTTACCTGGCCTTACCAGGCCTTGCATTTCCTGTCCTGGACAGGCCTTGCCTTGCCTAGCCTTACCTTGCCTTGCCTTGCCTAGCCTTGCATGGCCTGGCCTTTCCTTGCCTGGCCATGCCTTTCCTGGCCTTGTCTTTCCTGGCCATGCCTCGCCTGGCCTTGTCTTGCCTTGTCTAGCCTTGTCTTGACTTGCCTTGCCTTGTATTACTTTGCCTTGCCTGTATTTGCCTGGCCTGCCCTGGTTTTGTATGACCTGGACTGGCCTGGCCTGGACTTGCCTGGACTCTCCAAGCCTACCCTTGCTGGTCCTGGACTTGCCTAAACTTGCCTTGCCTTGTGTAGGCTTGCCTTGTCAATCCTTGCCTTGCCTTGACTTGCCTGGCCTGGCCTGCTTTTGCCTTGCCTTGCCTTGCCTGGCCTGGCCTGGCCTGGCCTGGCCCTGCCTTCATGGCCTGGCCTTGGCTTACCTGGCCTTACCAGGCCTTGCATTTCCTGTCGTGGACAGGCCTTGCCTTGCCTAGCCTTACCTTGCCTTGCCTGGCCTGGCCTGCCCTGGCCTGGCCTTGCCTTTCCTGGCCTTCCCTGGCCTTGCATTGCCTGTCCTGGGACTTGCCTTGGACTGATTTGCCTTGACTGGCCTGCCCTGGCGTGGCGTTTCCTTGCCTTGCCTTACCTGGCCTTCCGTTGCCTGTCCTGGACTGGCCTTGCCTTGCCTTGCAGTGCATTACCTGGCCTAGCATTGCCTGTCCTGGAGAGGCCTTGCATTGCCTTGCCTTGCCTTGACTTGCATTGCCCTGCCTTGCCTTGCCTGGCCTTGCCTTAATTACCAGGCCTTACCTGGCCTTGCATTACCTGTCCTAGACTGTCCTTGCCTTGCCTTGCAATGTCTGGCCTTGCCTTGCCTTGCATTGCCTTACCTCGCCTTACCTGGCCTATCATTGCCTGTCCTGGACTGCCCTTGAATTGCCTTGCCTTCCTTTGCCTGGCCTTGCCTTGCCTGGCATTGCTTCTCGTGGCCTTGCCTTGCCTGGCTTTGAATGGCCTGGCCTTGCCTTGTCTTGCCTTGCATTGCCTTGCCTTGCCTGGCCTTGTCTGGCCTGTCCTGGACTTGCACTGCCTGTCCGGGACTTGCCTTGCCTTGCCTTGCCTTGCCTTGCCTTGCTTTGCCTCACATTGCCTTACCTTGATTTGCATTGACTTGAAATACCTTGCCTGGCCTGGCCTGTCATGACATGGCCTGGCCTTGCGTTCCCTGGCCTTGAGTTGCCTGGCCTTGCCTGGCTTGGCCTTGCCTCCCCTGGCCTTCCCTGGCTTAACCTGGCCTTGCATTGCCTGTCCTGGACTGGCCTTGCCTTGCATTGCCTAGCCTTGCCTTCCCTTCCCTTCCCTTGACTTGCCTGCCTTGCCTTGCCTTGCCTTGCCTTCCCTTTCCTGGCCTTTCCTTGCCTTTCCTGGCCTGGCCTTTCCATGGCTTGCCTTACCTGGCCTTACCTGGCCTTGCATGTACTGGCCAGTCCTGGACTGGCCTTGTTTGCCTAGCCTCACCTGGCCTTACCTGCCCTTGCCTGGCTTGGGCTGGCCTTGTCTTGCCTTACCTGGCCTGCATTGCCTGTCCTGAACGAGCCTTGCCTTGTCTTGCCTTGCCTTGCCTTGCCTGGCCTGCCAAGGGTTTGCCTATACTGGCCTGCCCTTGCATTTCCTGGCATGGCCTGGCCTGGCCTTTCATGGGCTGTCCTGGCCTTGCCTTCCCTTGCCTGACCTGGCCATTCCTTGCCTTACCTGTCCTTACCTGGAATTGCACTGCCTGACCTGGCCTGTCCTCAACTGAACTTGCCATATCTGGCCTTGCATTGGCAGTCCTGGTCTTGACTGGCCTTGCCTGGCCGGGCCTTGCCTGGCCTTGCCTGTCCTGGCCTTGCCTGCCCTTGCCTGGCTTGGGCTGGCCTGGTCTTGCCTTACCTGGCCTTACCTGGCCTGCATTGCCTGTCCGGGATGAGCCTTGCCTTGCTTTGCCTTGCCTTGCCTAGACTTGCCTCTCCTGGCCTGGCCTGGCCTGGTCTGCCTTGCCTTCCCTGGCCTTGCCTTGCCTTGCATTGCCTTGCCTTGCCTGGCGTGGTCTGGACTTTCCTTGCATGGCTTGGAAATGCAAGGCCTGGTAAGGCCAGGTAAGCCAAGGCCAGGCCAGGCCATGTAGGCAGGGCCAGGCCAGGTCAGGCCAGGCCAGGGAAGACTAGGCCAGAGAAGGCAAGGACAGGCAGGGCAAGTCAGTGCAATGCAAGGCAAGGCGTGGCTAGGCAAGGCAAGGCCAGGCCAAGCCATGCAAGGCAAATCCAGACCAGGACAAGCAAGGCAAGACAATGCAAGGCAAGGCCACGCCAGGCCAGGCCAGGCCAGGCCAATAAAGGCAAGGCAAGGAAAGGCAAGGCAAATGAAGGCCAGGCCTGGCAAGTCAAGGCAAATGAAGGCCAGGCCTGGCAAGTCAAGGCCAGGCCAGGCGAGGCAAGGACAATCAAGTCAAGGAAAGGAAAGGCAAGGCAAATGAAGGCCAGGCCAGGCAAGGCAAGTCAATGCCAGGCCAGGCAAAGACAATCAAGGCCAGGCCAAACCATGCAATGCAAATCCAGACCAGGCAAGGTCAAGCAAGGCAAGACAATGCAAGGCAAGGCCACGCCAATAAAGGCAAGGCAAGGAAAGGCAAGGCAAATGAAGGCCAGGCCAGGCAAAGCAAGTCAAGGCCAGGCCAGGCAAGGACAATCAAGGCAAGGCAAGGCAAGTCAAGGCAAGTCTAGGCCAGGCAAGGTCAGGCCAGGCAAGGCAAGCCAAAGCCAGGCAAGGCAAGGTAAGACAAGGCAAGGCAAGGCAAGGTAAGACAAGGCAAGGCAAGGCAAGGTAAGACAAGGCAAGGCAAGGCAAGGCAAGGATAGGTTAGGGAAGGCCAGGCAAGGCCAGGCCAATCAATGCTAAGCAATGCCAGGCAATGCAAGGCCAGACAAAGCAAAGTAAGACAAGGAAAAGCCAGGCCAGGCCAGGCCAGGCAAGGTAAGTCAGTGCAAGTCAAGGCTAGGGAAGGCAAGGCAAGGAAAGCCAGGCCAGGCCTGATAAGGCAAGTCAAGTCATAGCAAGGCCAGGCAAGGCAAGACAACGCAATGAAAGGCAAGACAGAGACAGGCAATGCAAGGCCCGGTAATTCCAGGTAATTCAAGGACAGGCGAGGCCAGGCCAGGCCAGGCAATCCAATTCAGAGCAATGCAAGGGAGGGGAAGGGAATGCAAGGCCAGGCCATGCCAGGCCATGCCAGGCAATGCAAGGCCAGGTAAGGAAAGGCCAGGCTATGACGTGCCAGGAAAGGCGAGGCTAGGCAAGGCCAGACAAGAGCAGGGAAGGCCAGGCCAGACCAGGCAATAAAAGGCCAGGTAAGAAAAGGCCAGGCCAGACGAGGCCAGAGAAGGTCAGGAAAGACAAGGCCAGGCCAGGTCAGGCCAGGCCAGGCCAATCCAGGCAAGGCCTGCACAGGCAAGGCATGGCAAGGCCAGGCCTGGGCAGGCCAGGCAAGGCAATTCAGTGCAATGCAAGTCAAGGGAAGGGAAGGGAAGGCAAGGCTGGGCCAGGCCAGGGAAGGTCTGGCAAGGCCAGGTAAGGCAATGCAAGGCAAGACAAGATAAGGCAAGTCCACGACAGGCAATGGAACCCCTGGTAATGCAAGGGAAGGCCAGGCCAGGAAAGGCCAGACCAGGTCATACAAAACCAGGGCACGCCAGGCAAGGCCAGCCAAGGCAAGGCAAGGCAAAGCAAGGCAAGGCAAGGGAAGGTAATGCAAGGCAATGCAAAGCTAGACTAGGCCAGGCAAGGCCAGTCAAGGCAAGGCAAGCGAAGACAAGGTAAGGCCAGGCCAGGCCAGGCCAGGCAAGGCAAGGCCAGGCAAGGCAAGGCAAGGCAAGGCTACACAAGCCGAGGAAAGGCAAGGTAAGGCATGTCCAGGACAGGCAATGGAAGGCCTGGTAAGGCAAGACAAGGCCAGCCCAGGAAAGGCCAGGCCAGGCCAGGCCAGGTCATACAAAATGAGGGCAGGCCAGGCAAGGCCAGGAAAGGCAAAGCAAGGCAAGGCAAGACAAGGCCAGTCCAAGACAGGCAATGCAAGACCATGTAAGGCCAGCTAAGCCAAGTCCAGGCCAGGCCATAAAGGCAAGGCAAGGCAAGGCCAGGCAAGCCAAGATAAGGCTAGGCAAGGCAAGGCCAGTCCAGGCAAGGCCAAGCAGGTCAAGAAAAGGCCAGGCCAGGCAATGCCAGGCCAGGCTAGGCAAGGCCAGGCAAGACAAGGCAAGGCAAGGCCTGGCCTGGCCAGGCCAGACAAGGGAAGGCCAGGCCAGGCAAGGCCACGACAGGCAAGGCTACGCAAGGCAGGGCAAAGCAAGGCAAAACAGGGCAAGGTAATATAGGTTAAGGCAAGGCCATGCATGGCCAGGTAAGGCAAGGTAAGCCCAGGCCAGGCCAGGCCATGAAGGCAAGGGCAGGCCATGCAAGGCAAGGCAAGGCTAGGCAAGGCAAGGCAAGGCAAGGTAATATAAGGCAAGTCCAGGACAGTCAATGCAATGGCAGGTAAGGCCAGGCAAGGCCAGACCAACCAGGCCTGCCCAGTTCATATAAAACCAGGCCAGGCCAGGCCAGGCCAGGCAAGGCAAGGCAATGCCAGGCAAGGCAAGGTAAGGCTAGGGAGGACAGGCCAGGCAACCAAGGCAAGGCAAGGCAATGCCAGGCAAGGCTAGAGAAAGCAAGGCTGTTAGCGGCGAGGAGAAGCAAGACACGCCAACCCAATATGGGTGATAAGCAAGCTTCTACTTTATTCGTGGAGCACATCGCTTATATCTGCGTGGTGTTAGCCACGCCTACTAGTCACAACACTATTGGTTAGTTCTACATGGCTTCCTTTACATTCTCTTCCCACATCCAGTTTCCGGTTACCTGTGAGGCCTACACTTTGCCTTGCTCGCACGAGGCTTCTAAGGATCCATGGCCTTGCTCTTGGAGCCATTCTGCAACACCTGACCTGGCCTTACCTGGCCTTGCCTGGCCTTACCTAGCCTTACCTGGCCTTGCATCGACTGGCCAGTCCTGGACTGGTCTTGCCTTGCCTAGCCTTACCTTGCCTTGTCTGGCTTTTTCTTGTCTAGTCTTACATTGCCTAGTCTGCCCCTTCCTCCCCTTACCTTGCCTGGCCTGGCCTTTCCTTCCCTTACCTTGCCTGTCCTGGCCTTGCCTTGCCTTGCCTGGTGTGGCCTGGCAGTGCCTGGCTTCCCTGGCCTTTCATTTTCTTGCTTTGCTTTTTCTGGCCTTGCCTTGCCTTGCCTCGCCTTGCCTTGCCTTGCATTGTCTTGACTAGCTTTGCCTTGCCTTGCATTGACATGACTTGCCTTGCCTTGCCTTGCATTGCCTTGACTAGCTTTGCCTTGCCTTGCATTGACATGACTTGCCTTGCCTTGCCTAGCCTTACCTTGCCTTGCATGGCCTTGACTCGCACTGCCTTGCTTTGCCTTGCCTTGCCCTGCTGGCCTTCTCTGGCCTT
This sequence comes from Pezoporus flaviventris, assembly GCF_033815535.1. Taxonomy (NCBI): domain Eukaryota; kingdom Metazoa; phylum Chordata; class Aves; order Psittaciformes; family Psittacidae; genus Pezoporus; species Pezoporus flaviventris. The sequence continues at coordinate 1,257,046 of NW_026892636.1, read as the reverse complement.
GCCTGACCTGGCCTTACCTGGTCTGGCCTGGCCTTACCTTGTCTTACCTGGCCTTGAATATACTGTCCAGTCCTGGACTGGCCTTGCCTTGCCTTGCCTTGCTGGCCTTTCCTTTCCTTGCCTCACCTGGCCTTACATGGCCTTACCTTCCTTGCCTGGCCTTCCCTGACCTTGCATGCACTGGCCAGTCCTGGACTGGCCTTGCCTTGCCTAGCCTTACCTTGCCTTGCATGGCCTTGCCTTGCCTGGCCTGGCCTTGCCTTCATGATTTGGCCTGGCCTGGGCTTACCTGGCCTTCCCTGGCCTGTTCTGGATTTGCACTGCCTGTCCTGGACTTGCCTTGCCTTGCTTTGCCGTGCCTTGCCTTGCCTTGCCTTGTCTGTCATTTCCCTGCCTTGCCTGGCCTTGCCTGGCCTTGGCTTTACTTTACTTCACTGGCCTGGCCTTGCCTGGCCCTGCCTTGCCTGGCCAGTCCTGGACAGGCCTTCCCTTGCCTGGCCTGGCCTGGCCTTGACTTGCCTTGCCTTGCCTGGCCAGGCCTGGCCTTCCCTTTATGGCCTGGACTGGCCTTGGCTTAGCTGGCCTTACATTTTCTTGCATTTCCTGTGTTGGACTGGCCTTCCCTGCTCTTGCCTGGCCTTGCCTGGCCTGGCTTTTCCTGGCATGTCATAGCCTGGCCTTTCCTTACCTGACCTTGCATTGCCTGGCATGGCCTGGCCTTGCATTCCCTTCCCTTCCCTTGCATTGCTCTGAATTGGATTGCCTGGCCTGGACTCACCTGTCCTTGAATTACCTGGAATTACCTGGCCTTGCATTGCCTGTCTCTGTCTTGCCTTTCATTGCCTTGTCTTGCCTTGCCATGACTTGCCTTGCCAGGCCTGGCCTGGCTTTCCTTGCCTTGTGTTGCCTTATCTTCCCTTGCCTTGACTTGCACTGACTTGCCTTGCCTGTCCTGGCTTTTCCTTGTCTTGCCTTGCTTTGCCTGCCCATGCATTGCGTGGCCTTGCCTAGCATTGATTGGCTTGGCCTTGCCTGGCCTGGCCTTGCCAGGCCGTCACTGACTTTGCCTGGCCTGGCCCGGCCTTGCCTTGCCTTGCCTTGCCTTGCCTGCCCTTGCATCTCCTGGCCTGTCCTGGCCTTGCCTTGCATTGTCTTGCCTTGCTTGTCCTGGTCTGGATTTGCCTTGCATGGCTTGATCTGGCCTTGCCTTGCCTAGCCACGCCTTGCCTTGACTTGCACTGACTTACCCTGCCTTTGCTTACCTTCTCTGGCCTAGCCTGGCCTGGCATGGCCTGGCCTTGCTTGGCCTTGCTTGGCCTTGCTTGGCCTTGCCTTGCCTTGTCTTTAATGGCCTTGACTGGCCTTGCCTGGCCTGGCCTTACCAAGCCTTCCCTTGCCTGTCCTGGCCTTATATTACTTGGCATTGCATTGCCTGGCCTGGCCTGGCCTAAGTTTGCCTTGCCTTGCCTTGCCTTGCCTGGATTTGCCTTACCTTGCCTTGCCTTGCCTTGCCTGGCCTTGCGTGGCCTGGCCTGGCCTGGCCTGGCCCTGCCTACATGGCCTGGCATGGCCTTGGCTTACCTCTCCTTGCCTTGCCTGGCCTTGCATGGCCTTGCATGGCCTGGCCTTTCCTTGCCTGGCCATGCCTCGCCTGGCCTGGTCTTGCCTTGCCTGGCCTTTTCTTGACTTGACTTGCCTTGTATTACTTTGCCTTGCCTGAATTTGCCTGGCCTGCCCTGGTTTTGTATGACCTGGACTGGCCTGGCCTGGACTTTCCAAGCCTACCCTTGCTGGTCCTGGTCTTGCCTAAACTTGCCTTGCCTTGCCTTGTGTAGTCTTGCCTTGTCTATCCTTGCCTTGCCTTGACTTGCCTGGCCTGGCCTGCCCTTGCCTTGCCTTGCATTGCCTTGCTTCGCCCTTTCTTGCCTTGATTGGCCTGTCCTTCCCTTCCCTTCCCTTCCCTTGCCTTGCCTTGCCTAGCCTAGCCTTACCTTGCTATGCCTTGCCTTGGCTGGCCCTGCATTCATGGCCTGGCCTGGCCTTGGCTTACCTGGCCTTACCAGGCCTTGCATTTCCTGTCCTGGACAGGCCTTGCCTTGCCTAGCCTTACCTTGCCTTGCCTGCCCTTGCCTGCCCTTGTCTTACCTGGCCTTCCGTTGCTTGTCCTGGACTGGCCTTGCCTTGCCTTGCAGTGCATTACCTGGCCTAGCATTGCCTGTCCTGGAGAGGCCTTGCATTGCCTTGCCTTGCCTTGCATTGCCCTGCCTTGGCTGGCCTTGCCTTGCCTTACTTACCAGGCCTTACCTGGCCTTGCATTACCTGTCCTTGCCTTGCCTTGCAATGTCTGGCCTTGCCTTGTCTTGCAATGTCTGGCCTTGCCTTGTCTTGCAATGTCTGGCCTTGCCTTGCCTTACTTACCAGGCCTTACCTGGCCTTGCATTACCTGTCCTTGCCTTGCCTTGCAATGTCTGGCCTTGCCTTGTCTTGCATAGCCTTACCTTGCCTTACCTGGCCTAGCATTGCCTGTCCTGGACTGCCCTTGAATTGCCTTGCCTTGCCTTACTTACCAGGCCTTACCTGGCCTTGCATTACCTGTCCTGGACTGCCCTTTAATTGCCTTGCCTTCCTTTGCTTGCCCTTGCCTTGCCTTACTTACCAGGCCTTACCTGTCCTTGCATTACCTGTCCTAGACTATCCTTGCCTTGCCTTCCTTTGCCTGGCCTTGCCTTGCCTTGCATAGCCTTACCTCACCTTACCTGGCCTAGCATTTCCTGTCCTGAACTGCCCTTGAATTGCCTTGCCTTCCTTTGCCTGGCCCTGCCTTGCCTTGCCTTGCTTTGCCTGGCCTTGCCTTCCCTTGCCTTGCCTTGCCTGGCCTTGACTTGCCTCTCCTTGTCTTGCCTTGCCTGGCATTGCTTCTCGTGGCCTTGCCTTGCCTGGCCTTGCTTTGCTTGCCTTGCCTTATCTTGCCTTGTATTGCCTTGCCTTGCCTGGCCTTGTCTGGCCTGTCCTGGACTTGCACTGGACTTGCACTGCCTGGCCTGGCCTTGCCTTGCCTTGCCTTGCCATGCCTTACCTTGATTTGCGTTGACTTGAAATACCTTGCCTGGCCTGGCCTGTCATGACCTGGGGTGGCCTTACGTTCCCTGGCCTTGAGTCGCCTGGCCTTGCCTGGCTTGGCCTTGCCTCCCCTGGCCTTCCCTGGCTTAACCTGGCCTTGCATTGCCTGCCCTGGACTGGCCTTGCCTTGCCTTGCCTAGCCTTGCCTTCCCTTCCCTAGCCTTGCCTTCCCTTCCCTTCCTTTCCCTTTCCTTCCCTTCCCTTGACTTGCCTGCCTTGCCTTGCCTTGCCTTTCCTGGCCGGGCTTTTCCATGGCTTGCCTTACCTGGCCTTACCTAGCCTTGCATGTACTGGACAGCCCTGGACGGGCCTTGCTTGCCTAGCCTCACCTGGCCTTACCTGCCCTTGCCTGGCTTGGGCTGGCCTTGTCTTGCCTTACCTGGCCTGCATTGCCTGTCCTGAACGAGCCTTGCCTTGTCTTGCCTTGCCTTGCCTTGCCTGGCCTGCCAAGGGTTTGCCTATACTGGCCTGCCCTTGCATTTCCTGGCATGGCCTGGCCTGGCCTTTCATGGGCTGTCCTGGCCTTGCCTTCCCTTGCCTGACCTGGCTATTCCTTGCCTTACCTGTCCTTACCTGGACTTGCACTGCCTGGCCTGGCCTTTCCTCAACTGAACTTGCCATATCTGGCCTTGCATTGGCAGTCCTGGTCTTGACTGGCCTTGCCTTACCTGGCCTTACCTGGCCTGCATTGCCTGTCCGGGACGAGCCTTGCCTTGCTTTGCCTTGCCTTGCCTAGACTTGCCTCTCCTGGCCTGGCCTGGCCTGGTCTGCCTTGCCTTCCCTGGCCTTGCCTTGCCTTGCATTGCCTTGCCTTGCCTGGCGTGGTCTGGACTTTCCTTGCATGGCTTGGCCTGGCCTGGCCTGGCCTGGCCTGTCCTTGCCTTGCCTCGCCTTGCCTTGCTTTGTCTTGCCTTGCCTTTCCTTGCCAGTCTTTGCTTGGCCTTACCTTGCCTGGCCTTTCTTTTCCTTGCCTTCCCTTGATTTGCTTTTCCTTCCTTTGCCTGGCCTTGCCTTGCCTTCCCTTGCCTGTCCTTGCCTTGCCTTGCCTGGACTTGCCTGGCCTTGCCTGGCCTGCCCTTGCTTTGCCTGGCCTTGCTTGCCTTGCCTTGCCTTGCCTGGTTTTGTATGACCTGGCCGAGCCTGGCCTGGCCTGGTCTTGCATGGCCTTACCTGGCCTTGCATTGCCCGTCCTGCAATTTCCTTGCATTGCCTTGCCTTGCTTTGCTTCACCTTGCCTTGCCTTTCCTTGCCTTGCCTTGCCTTGCCTTGCCTTTCCTTGCCTGGCCTTGCCTTGCCTTGCCTTGCCTTGCCTTTCTTTGTCTTGCCTTGCCTTGCCTTGCCTTGCCATGCCTTGCCTGGCCTGGCCTGGCCATGCATGGACTTCCCTGGCCTTGCCTGACCTGGCTTTACCTGGACTTACCTGGCCTTTCCTGGCCTTGCATGGACTGGGCAGTCCTGGACTGGCCTTGCCTTGCCTCGCCTTACCTTGCCTTGCCAGGCCTTGCCTGGCCTGCCCTGGTTTTGTATGACTTGGCTTAGCCTGGCCTGGCCAGACCTGGGCTGGCATTGCCTGGCCTTACCTGGCCTTGCATTGCCTGGCCTTTCCTGGCCTTGCATTGCCTGTCCTGGGCTTGTCTTGCCTTGCCTTGCCTTGCTTAGCCTTGCCTTGCCTTGCCTGACCTGGCCTTCCCTTGCATGACCTGGGCTATCATGGCCTGGGCTAGCATGGCCTTGCCTGATCTTTACCTGGCCTGGCTTGGCCTGGCTTTGTCTTGCCTGTCCTTGCCTGGCTTGGCCTTACCTTGCCTGGCATTGCCTAGCCTTGCCTTGCCTTCCTTTGCCTCGTCTTGCCTGGCCTTGACTGGCTTGGCATTTCCTGGTCTTACCTGGTCTTGCATTGCATGTCCTGGCCTCTCCTGGACTGGACTGGGCTTGCCTTGTCTTGCCTAGCCTAGTCTGGCCTTGCCTTGCATTGCCTGCCCTGTTCTGGCCTTGCTTACCTGGCCTGGCCTGGCCTGGCCTGGCCTTGCCTCGCCTGGTCTTGCCTGGCCTTACCTGGTTTTGCCTTGCCTTGCCTTGTCTGCCTGGGCTTCCTTGGTGTGGACTGGCCTTGCTGGCCTGGCCTAGTCCTGCCCAGCCTGTTCTTAATGGCTTATCCTTACCTGGCCTGGCCTTGCCTTGCCTTGCCTTGCCTCAACTAGGCTTCCTTGCCTTGCCTTGCCTAGCATTTCCTGCCCTGGCCTGGATTTCCTTGCCTTGCCTTGCCTTGCCTCTCATTTCCTTGCCTTGCCTTGCCTGGCCTTGCCTTGTCTTGAATTTCCTTTACTGGCCTGGCCTGGCCTGGCGTTGGCTGGCCTTGTCTGTCCTGATATTACCTATCCTTACCTGGCCTTACCTGGTCTGACCTGGCATTGCAATGCCTGTCCTGGTATGTCCCAGAGTGGCCTTGCACTGCCTTGCATTGCCGTGCCTTGCCTGGCCTTGCTTTGATTTGCCTAGACTCACCTGGCCTTCCCTGGCCTGGCCTGGCCTGGCCTTGACTGGACTGTCCTAGCTTGCCTGGCCTGGCCTGGCCTGGCCTTGCCTGGCCTTGCTTTGCCTTGCCTGGCCTTGCCTTGCCTGGCCAGTCCTGGACAGGCCTTGCCTTGCTAGCCTTACCTTGCCTTGCCTGGCCTCGCCTGTCCTTGCCTTCATGGCCTGGCCTGGCCTTGGCTTACCTGGCCTTACCAGGCCTTGAATTGCCTGTCCTGGACTGGCCTTGCCTTGCCTAGTCTTACCTTGCCTTGCCTGGCCTTGCCTGCCTTGCATGGCCTTGTATGGCCTGGCCTGGCCTTTCCTTGCCTGCCCATGTGTCGCCTGGTCATGTCTTGCCTCACCTGGCCTTTTCTTGACTTGCCTTGCATTGTATTATCTTACCTTGCCTGGCATTGCCTAGCCTTGCCTTGCCTTCCTTTGCCTTGCCTTGCCTGGCCTTGACTGGCTTGGCCTTTCCTGGTCTTACCTGGTCTTACCTGGTCTTGCCTTGCATGTCCTGGCCTCTCCTGGACTGAACTGGGCTTGCCTTGCCTGGCCTTACCTTGCCTTGCCTTGCCTTGCCTTGCCTGGGCTTGCATGGCCTGGCATGGCCTGGCCTGGCCTTTCCTGCCTGCCCATGTCTCGCCTGGCTATGTCTTGCCTCTCCTGGGTTGTCTTGACTTGCCTTGCCTTGTATTACCTTGCCTTGCCTGGACTTGCCTGGCCTGCCCTGGTTTTGTATGACCTGGACTGGCTTGGCTTGGCCTTGCCTTGCCTTACCGAGCTTTCTATTGCCTGTCCTGGAGCTGCGTAAACTTGCTTTTCCTTGTGTTGTGTAGCCTTGCCTTGTCTAGGCTTGCCTTGCCTTGCCTTGATTGTCTGGCCTGTCCTTCCCTTGCCTTGCCTTGCCTTGACTTGAATGGCCTTGCCTGGCCTATCCTGGCCTGCTCTGGACTGGCCTGGCCTGGCCTGGCGTTGCCTTGCCGTGCCTTGCATTGCCTTGCTTTGCCTGGCCTTGCATTCATGGCCTGGCCTGGCCTGGCCTTGGCTTACCTGGCTTTACCTGGCCTTGCATTGCCTGTCTTGGACTGGCCTTGCCTTGCCTTGCCTTGCCTTGCCAGGCCTTGCCAGGCCTGCCCTGGTTTGGCCTGGCCTGGCCTTGCCTTCCCTGTCATTTCCTGGCCTTGCATTGCCTTGATTGGCCTGACCTGGCCTGGCCTGGCCTGACCTTGCCTGGCCTTGCCTCGACTGGCCTTGCCTTGCCTAGCCTTATGTTGCCTTTCCTTGCCTTGCCTGGCCTGGCCTGGCCTGGCCTGGCCTGGCCTTCATGGCATGGCCTTTCCTTGCCTTGCCTTACCTGGCCTTACCTGGCCTAGCATTGCCTGTCCTGGACTTGCCTTGCCTTGCATTGCCTTGCCTTGCCTAGCCTTGCCTTCATGGCATGGCCTTTCCTTGCCTTGCCTTACCTGGCCTTACCTGGCCTAGCATTGCCTGTCCTGGACTTGCCTTGCCTTGCATTGCCTTGCCTTGCCTAGCCTTGCCTTGCTTTGAATTGCTTTGCCTCGCCTAGCCTTGCCTGGCCTGGCCTTGACCTGCTTGGCCTTGCCTGGACTGGCATTGCCTGGCCTTCTGTTGCCTTGCTGTGCCTTGCCTTTCCCTGCCTAGCCTTTCCTTGCCTGGCCTAGCCTGGACTGGCCTTGCCCTCGCCGGCCTTGATTGGCCTGAGCTTGCCTGCCCTTGCCTGGCCTTGGCTGGCCAGGCCTTGCCTTACTTGGCCTTACCTGTCCTGGGCTTGCCTTACCTGGCCTGAACTGCAACTACTGCATGGGCCTTGCCTTGCCTTACCTTGCCTTGCATTGACTTTTCTTGCCTTGTCTTGCCTGGCTTTTTTTTGCCTTGCCTTCCCTGGCCTTATCTGGCCTTGTGTTGCCTGTCCTGGACTGGCCTTGCCTTGCCTTGCCTTACCTGGCCCTACCTGGCTGTCCTGGAGTGGCCTTGCTTTCCCTTGCCTTGTCAATGGCTCAATGTCCAGCTGGAGACCAGTAACGAGTGGGGTCCCTCAGGGATCGGTGTTGGGACCGGTCTTGTTCAACATCTTTGTCGCTGACATGGACAGTGGGATTGAGCGCGCCCTCAGCAAGTTTGCCGATGACACCGAGCTGTGTGGTTCGGTTGGTACCCTGGAGGGAAGGAATGCCATCCAGAGGGACCTCGACACGCTTGTGAGGTGGGCTGATGCTAACCTCATGGAGTTTAACCATGCCAAGTGCAAGGTCCTACATCTGGGTGGGAGCAATCCCAGGCACAGCTACAGGCTGGGCAGAGAAGAGATTCAGAGCAGCCCAAGGAGAAGGACTTGGGGGTGTTGGTCGATGAGAAAATGAACATGAGCCGGCTTCAGTGTGCACTTGCAGCCCAGAAACCAACTGTATCCTGGGCATCAAAAGGAGCGTGACCAGCAGGTCGAAGGAGGTGATCCTGCCCCTCTGCTCTGCTCTGGTGAGACCTCACCTGGAGCATTGTGTGCAGTTCTGGTGTCCTCAACATAAAAAGGACATGGAACTGTTGGAACAAGTCCAGAGGAGGCCACGAGGATGATCAGGGACTGGAGCACCTCCCGTATGAAGACAGGCTGAGGAAGTTGGGGCTGTTCAGCCTGGAGAAGAGAAGCTGCGTGGAGACCTCATAGCAGCTTCCAGTATCTGAAGGGGGCCTATAGGGATGCTGGGGAGGGACTCTTCATTAGGGACTGTAGTGATAGGACAAGGGGTGATGGGTTGAAAGTTAAACAGGGGAAGTTTAGATTGGATCTAAGGAGGAAATTCTTTCCTGTGAGGGTGGTGAGGCACTGGAATGGGTTGCCCAGGGAGGTTGTGAATGCTCCATCCCTGGCAGTGTTCAAGGCCAGGTTGGACGAGGCCTTGGGTGAGATGGTTTAGTGTGAGGTGTCCCTGCCCATGGCAGGGGGGTTGGAACTGGATGATCTTAAGGTCCTTTCCAACCCTTACTATTCTATGATTGTATGATTCTATGAAATGTGGGTGAGGAAATGGAGTTGTGAAGTTTGATCCCCCAAAGGGCCGCAGTTCGCCCTGTGGAGACCCCAGGATCCCCACTGACCAACCCCCATTGTCCCCATTGCCCCCCATGCCCCTTTTACCCCCCATTACCACCCCATTGCCCCCATTGCCCCCCATTGCCCCCATTACCCCCCATTGCCCCCATTGCCCACATTACCTCCCATCACACCCTGTTGTCGCCATTGACCCCACTGCCCCCATTAACCCATTGCCCCATTACCCCATTTCCTCCATTACCCCCCATTACCCCCATGGCCTCCATTACCCCCACATTGGCTTCATTGCCCCCCATTATCCCCATTACACTCATTGCCTTCATTACCGGCCATAACCCCCATTGTCCCTCATAACCCCCACTGTCCCCATTACCCCCATTGCCCACATTACCTCCCATCACCCCCCATTATCTCCATTGCCCCCACTGCCCCATTGCCCCCCTTTACCCCCACATTGGCCCCATATAAACCCATTACCCCCATTGCCCCCGATTACCCCCGACTGTCCCCATTACCCCCCATTACTCCCATTGCCCCCCATCGGCCCCATTGCCCCCCGCCCCCCACCTCTCCTCGCGCCTGCGGCTGTTACAGGGGGCGGAGTCAGCTGAGGGGAGCGGAGGGGTTACTCTCCCACCCTGTGCTCTGATTGGGTCCGCGGCGCAGTGCGCGGGGCCAGGCGCTGATTGGCTGTCGTGGAAGTGGGCGGGGAGACAGGAACAGAGCGTGCGTTGGTTGGGGGGGAAAGGAGGGAGATGGGGGGCGATGGGACCCCTATGGACCCCTATAGAACCCTATGGGGCAGGGACAGGTTCACACCCACTGCTGGCTCCCCCCATGGCTTTATATGGGGGCAATGGCGGTAATGGGGCAATGGGAGCAATTTGGGGTAACGGGGGCAATGGGGGTAAAGGGGGGGTCTCGGGGTTTTGAGCTCTGCCCCCTGCATCCTGGTACTGGAGCTGCTGCTGCTTCCCCCTCCAAGGGACTCGTAAAGAGACCCCCCCCCTCCATGGTCAGACGCTGCAGGGACCCATAGAGACCCCATAGAGAGACCCACAGCCCACAGAGACTCATAGAGGCCCTTAGAGACCCCATAGAGACTCATAGAAACCCATAGAGATCCATAGACACTGCACAGAGCCCGAAAGCAACCCAAAGTGAACCATAGAGACTTCATAGAGACCCCATAGAGACTCCATAGAGACCCCATAGAGACCCCATAGAGACCCATAGACTGCAGGGACTACAACCCTGATCATGCAATGCGGCACCCATAGAGCCCCTTTACGGTGGCGCCCAGCCGGGCTACAACTTCCATCATGCAGCGCGGCACCCATGAGCCCCGTTATGGCGGCGCCCAGTTATGACTACAACTCCCATCATGCCGCGCGGCACCCGTTGAGCCCCGTTATGGCGGCACCCAGCCTGGACTACAACTCCCATGATGCAGTACGACACCCCTACAGCACCACTAAGGAGCCGCCCGGCTTGGACTACAACTCCCGTCGTGCCGCGCGGCGCTCCCAGCGCGCCAATTTCGGCCATCATGGCGGAGCTGGGCCGCTGGCTCCAAACCCCAACGTGCTGGGTGTGGGGACCCTTCCTTATGGAGCTCAATAAAGATGGGGTTTGGGGTCATTTAGGGGTGCCAGCAGTGTTGGGAGGGGTGGAGATGCCTGTGGTTGATTGGGGTTTGGGGCACCATGCAGTTTTGGCAAGGTGTCGCAGCTCAAGGCCAGGCTAAAGCAGCTCCAAAGCAACTTCCAGAAGGTAACATTTTGGGGGGGGGTTGGGGTGATTTGGGGCTGTTTTGGGTTCTCACTGGGTGGCACCCATAGTAGAAGCAGGACTCGGTGTTTTGGGGTGGTTTTCTCTGTTTTTAAGGCTGTTTTGGGTCTCTGACCTTGTATCCCATAAAAGAAGCAGGACAAGGTGGTTTTGGGGTGGTTTTGGGTTGCTTTTGTCCTGTTTTGCATCTGTTTTGTGGTGTGACCCTGTGTCCCACAGGAGAAGCTGGACAAGGTGGTTTTGGGTTCGTTTTTGGGGAGTTTTAGGGCTGTTTTTGTCCCGTATTGGGGCTCTGACCCTGTATCCCCTAGGAGAAGCAGGACAGGGTGGTTTTGGGGTCGTTCTGGGGTGGTTGTGGGGTGTTTTAGTCCTGTGTTTGGGCTGTTTTGGGGCTGTTCTGGGGCTCTGACCTGTGTCCCATAGGAGAATCAGGACAAGGTGATTTTGGGGTGGTTTTGGCCTGTTTGACCTTTTTTTTTGCGTGTTTTGTCCTGTTTTTGGCCTGGTTTTGGACTGTTTTGAGGCTCTGACCCTGTATCCCCCAGGAGAAGCAGGTCAATGAGGTTTTCGGGTGGTTTGGGGGTTTTGGAGTGATTTTGGCCTGTTTTGAGGCTGTTTTGGGGCTCTGACCCTGTATCCCACAGAAGCAGGCGGATAACATGGTTTTGGGGTGGTTTTAGGGTGCTTTGGGGGAGTTTTTTTGGGTGGTTTTGGGAGTTTTGGGGTGTTTTTGTCCTGTTTTGGGTCTGGTTTTGTCCTGTTTTGGGGCTCTGACACTGTATCCCACAGGAGAAACAAGACAAGGTAGTTTTGGGGTGTTTTGGGGTTTCTGACTGGTTTTGGCCTGTTTTGGGTCTGTTTGGGGTCTCCAACCCTGTATCCCGGAGCAGAAGCTGGAGAAGGTGGTTTTGGGCTGGTTTTGGGTTTTTTTGTGTTGTTTTTGTCCTATTTTGGGGCCCTGACCCTGTATTTCACAGGAGAAGCAGGACAAGGTCGGTTTTGGGTAGTTTGGGGTGTTTTGGGTTGTTTTTGTCCTGTTTTGGGTCTGTTTTGGGTCTCTGACCCTGTATCCTACAGGAGAAGCAGGACAAGGTGGTTTTGGGGTGGTTTTCAGGGTGTTTTTTGTCTGTTTTGGGACTCTGACCCTGTATCGCAGAGGAGAAGCAGGAGAAGGTGGTTTTGAGGTGTTTTGGGGCTATTTTGGGGGTTTTGCACTGTTTTTTCAATTTCTCCTTATCAGAGTCAACCCATTGCATGATTAATCCTACTGTCTGGAAATCATTACTGACAGTCAAAAACTCAGTAGGAACTCCATTCATCGCACGATGTGCCTGTCTCTCACTTAATGCGGCTTCTACCATTGCTATTGCTCGTTTTGCTGCTGGTGTTAATTGTCTGGGTGCATTGAAGTCTGTGTCACCCTTCAACCATTCAAACAATGGTTCTAAAGTTTTGCTGTCAATTCCCAATAATGTTCGAATCCAATTGATATTCCCTAACAAGACTTGCACATCGTTAAGTGTATGGATATTGACCTTGATGGCTAATTTTCTGAGGTTCAGTGGTATGATCTAAGATTTTCCAACCCAAATATTTCCATGGTGTGGTATCCTGAACCTTTTCAGGGGCAATTTGCAATTTATATTGTTGCAACACTGAACACAATTCTTGTTTAACAGCTTCTAGGTTACTTTCCCAGCCACCAGTATATCATCCATATAACGATACACTAATAATTGGGGGTGTCTTTCCCGAAATGGACGCAGCTACATCAACATAACCTTGACATATTGTTGGTGAATTTTTCATGCCTTGTGGCAATACCACCCATTGATATCTCTGCATGGGTCCTTGTTTGTTTGTTACAACGTGCTTCTAACTCTTCAAATACCAAAGACGACCGAGAGAATTTCCTCAGACGTATTGACACGAACTGGAGACAGGTGGCTGACTTTAAAATTCATCACTGATTGTGAATTATCTACGTAATTTTAAACTTTCCTTATTTGACAGACTTTAAAAGTAGGAAGATATATTCTTATTTTGAGTCATAAATAAAAAACCGAGCGTGGTTTTCACTGTAGGTCAGTTTTTAATTTCATTCATTTTGACAATTCTGGCAGCAGCTGTTCAGAAACATTCCAAACCACAATAAGCAGCCCTGGAGGTCAGGACTGCGGTGCGTTTGCAGAGCTGTGTGTGAAGAGGAGCATCCTGACTGTGCTGTGCATGGCCATGCGCACCGAACGGGCCGGCTACCGTGAGCCGCAGTACCCGGCGTGCTCTCTGCTGGCACTGGGCACTTGGGTAAGTTCATTTGGGAAACTGTTAGCAGGGCATCTGCACTGTAATGCTGATGTTTCGGGATCTTACTTCCTAGCTTTGATTACCCATACCAGTACCATCTAGTTCTCTGGGGTTTCTGCAGAAGCAGAGAAGAGAAGGCTGCGTGGAGACCTCATAGCAGCCATCCAGTACCTGAAGGGGGCCTATAGGGATGCTGGGGAGGGACTCTTCATTAGGGACTGTAGTGACAGGACAAGGGGTGATGGGTTAAAACTGAAACAGGGGAAGTTTAGATTGGATCTAAGGAGGAAATTCTTTCCTGTGAGGGTGGTGAGGCACTGGAATGGGTTGCCCAGGGAGGTTGTGAATGCTCCATCCCTGGCAGTGTTCAAGAACAGGTTGGACGAAGACTTGGGTGAGATGGTTTAGTGTGAGGTGTCCCTGCCCATGGCAGGGGGGTTGGAACTGGATGATCTTAAGGGCCTTTCCAACGATGATGATTCTATGATTCCATGACTATTGCCTCATGGAGCCCCACTATTGCCCCCCAGAGCCCAATTATAATCACATAGAGCCCCATTACTGCCTCATACACCCCATTGTAGCCTCATAGAGCCCCATTAATGCCTCATGGAGCCCCATTATTGCCCCCCCCGACACCAATTATAACCACATAGAGCCCCATTACTGCCTCATACACCCAATTACTGCCTCATACCCCCCATTATAGCCACATAGAGCCCCATTATTGCCTCATAGAGGCCCATTTTTACCTTATAGAGCCCAAATACTGCCCCATAGAGCCCTATTATTGCCTCATAGTGCCCCATTATTGCCTCATAGACCCCATTATAGCCTCATAGAGCCCCATTAATGCCTCATAGAGCCCCATTATTGTGTCATAGAGCCCCTTTATAACCACATAGAGCCCCAGTATTGCCTCATAGAGCCCCATTATTGCCTAATAGAGCCCCATTATTGCCTCATAGAGCCCCATTCTTGCGACATAGAGCCCCATTATAGCCACATAGAGCCCCATTCCTGCGTCATAGAGCTCTGTTTAGGCGTCATAGATCCCCCATTCTTGCTTAATAGAGCCCCATTATTGCATCATACTGCCCCATTATAACCTCATAGAGCCCCATTATTGCCTCTTAGAGCCCCATTATTGACACATAGAGACCCATAATAGCCTCATAGACCCCATTATTGCCTCATAGTGCCCCATTATTGCATCATAGAGTCCCATTATTGCCTCATAAACACTACTATGACCTAACAGATCCCCATTATAACCTCATAGAGGCCCATTATAGACTCATAGACCTCATTATAGCCATTATTGAGCCCCAGTATTGCGTCATAGACCCCCATTATTGCCTCATAGAGCCCCATTATTACCTCATAGAGCCCCATTATTGCTCCATAGTGTTCCATTATTGCATCACAGAGCCCCATTATTGCCTCACAAATCCTATTATAGCCTCACAGACCCCATTATAGCCTCATAGAGCCACATTCTTGCCTCACAGAGCCCCATTATTGCCCCATAGACCCCATTATTGCCTCATAGAGCCCCATTATTGCCTTATAGAGCTCCATTATTGCGTCATACAACCCCCATTATTGCCCCACAGACCCCATTATAGCCTCATAGAGCCCCGTTATTGCCTCATAGAGCCCCATTATTGCCTCATATACCCCATTATAGCCTCATAGAGCCCCATTATTGCGTCATAGAGCCCCATTAAAACCTCATAGAGCCCCATTATTGCATCATAGAGCCCCATTATTGGCTCATAGAGCCCTATTATTGCATTATAGACCCCCATTGTTGCGACATAGAGCCCCATTATTGCCTCATAGAGCTCCATTATTGTGTCATAGAGCCCCTTTATAACCACATAGACCCCAGTATTGCCTCATAGAGCCCCATTATTACCACATAGAGCCCCATTATAGCCTCATAGAGCCCCATTATTGCCTCATAGAGCCCTATTATTGCGTCGTAGACCCCATTATTGCCTCATAGTGCCCCATTATTGCCACATAGAGCCCCATTATTGCATCATAGCGCCCAATTATTACCTCATAGAGCCCCATTATTGCCTTATAGAGCCCCGTTATTGCCTCATAGAGCTCCATTATTGCCTCATATACCCCATTATAGCCTCATAGAGTCCCATTGTTGCTATATAGAGCCCCATTATTCCCTCGTAGAGACCTATTACTGCCTCATAGAGGCCAATTATAACCCTATAGAGCCCCATTATAGCCTCATAGACCTCATTATAGCCATAGTTGAGCCCCAGTATGCGTCATAGAGCCCTGTTATTGCCTCGTAGAGCCCCATTATAGCCTCATAGAGCCCCATTATTGCCACATAGAGCCCCATTATTGCATCATAGCGCCCCATTATTACCTCATAGAGCCCGATTATTGCATTATAGAGCCCCAGTACTGACTCACAGAGCCCCAGTATTGCCTCATAGAGCCCGATTATTTCCTCATAGAGCCCCATTATTGCATCATAGAGCCCATTTATAGCCTCATAGAGCTCCTTTATAGCCTCATCGAGCCACATTATTGCATCATAGAGACCCTTTATCCACACATAGAGCCCCATTATTTCCTCATAGACCCCATTATTGCCTCATAGAGCCCCATTATTGCGTCATAGAACCCGCATTAGTGCGTCATAGAGCCCCATGATTGCTTCATAGAGCCCCAGTATAACCTCATAGAGCCAAATTATTTCCTCATAGAGCCTATTATTGCCTCATACAGCCCCGTTATTGCGTCATAGAGCCCAATTATTGCCTCATAAACCCTATTGTAGCCTAACAGAGCCCCATTATAACCACATAGAGCCCCATTATAGCCTCATAGAGCCCCATTATTGCATCATAGAGCCTTAGTATTGCTCACAGAGCCCCATTATTACCTCGTGGATCCCCGTTATAGCCTCCAAGAGCCCCATTATAACCCCATAGACTCCATTATAGCCTCGTAGACCCCATTATAGCCTCAAAGAGCCCCATTATAGCCTCTTAGAGCCCCATTATTGCCTCATAGTACCCCATTATTACCTCATAGAGCCCCATTCTTGCATTATAGAGCCCCAGTACTGACTCACAGAGACCCAGTATTGCCTCATCGAGCCCGATTATTACCTCATAGAGACCCATTATTGCCTAATAGAGCCCCATTATTACCTCGTAGAGCCCCAGTATTGCGTTTTAGAGCCCCATTATTGGCTCATAGAGCCACATTATTGCATCATAGAGACCATTTATAACCACACAGAGCCCCATTATTGCCTCATAGACTTCATTATAGCCTCCTAGAGCCCCATTGTTGCGACATAGAGCCCCATTATTGAATCATAGAGCGCCATTATTGCCTCATAAACCCTATTATAGCCTAACACATCCCCATTATAACCTCATAGAGGCCCATTATAGCCTCAAAGACATCATTATAGCCTCATAGAGCCGCATTATTGCCTCATAGAGCCCCATTATTGCCTCATAGAGCCCGATTATTACCGCATAGAGACCCATTATTGCCTAATACAGGCCCATTATTGCCTCATAGAGCCCCATTGTTGCGACATAGATCCCCATTATTGCCTCATAGAGCCCCATTATTGTGTCATAGAGCCCCTTTATAACGACATAGAACCGCATTATTGCCTCATAGAGCTCCATTATTGCTACATAGAGCCCCATTATTGCCTCATAAACCCTATTATAGCCTAGCACATCCCTATTATAACCTCATAGAGGCCCATTATAGCCTCAAAGACATCATTATAGCCTCATAGAGCCGCATTATTGCGTTGTAGAGCCCCATTATTGCTTCATAGTGTTCCATTATTGCATCACAGAGCCCCATTATTGCCTCATAAATCCTATTATAGCCTCATAGACCCCATTATAGC
This sequence comes from Pezoporus flaviventris, assembly GCF_033815535.1. Taxonomy (NCBI): domain Eukaryota; kingdom Metazoa; phylum Chordata; class Aves; order Psittaciformes; family Psittacidae; genus Pezoporus; species Pezoporus flaviventris. The sequence goes on along the minus strand of NW_026892636.1, from coordinate 1,240,316 downwards.
CTCATAGAGCCCCATTATTGCCTCATAGAGCCCTATTATTGCGTCATAGAGCCCCATTATTGCCACATAGAGCCCCATTATTGCATCATAGCGCCCCATTATTACCTCATAGAGCCCCATTCTTGCATTATAGATCCCCAGTACTGACTCACAGAGCCCCAGTATTGCCTCATAGAGCCCGATTATTTCCTCATAGAGCCCCATTATTGCCTAATAGAGCCCCATTATAACCTCGTAGAGCCCCATTATTGCGTTTTAGAGCCCCATTATTGGCTCATAGAGCCACATTATTGCATCAGAGACCATTTATAACCACTTAGAGCCCCATTATTGCCTCATAGACTTCATTATAGCCTCCTAGAGCCCCATTAGAACCTCATAGATCCCCATTATAGCCTCATAGAGCCCCATTATTGCATCATAGCGCCCCATTATTACCTCATAGAGCTCCATTATTGCATCATAGAGCCCCATTATAGCCTCATAGAGCCACATTATTGCATCATAGAGACCCTTTATCACCACATAGAGCCACATTATTGCATCATAGAGACCCTTTATCACCACATAGAGCCCCATTATTGCCTCATAGACCTCATTATAGCCTCATAGAGCCCCATTATTCCCTAATAGAGCCCCGTTATTGCCTCATAGAGCCCCATTACTGCCTTATATACCCTATTATAGCCTCATAGAGCCCTATTATTGCCTAATAGAGCCCCAGTATTGCCTCATAGAGCCCCTTTATAACGACATAGAGCCCCATTATTGCCTCATAGAGCCCACTTATTTCATCATGGATGCCCATTATAACCTCACAGAGCCTCAATATTGCATCAGAGCCCCATTATTGCCTCATAGAGCCTCATAATTGCATCATAGAGCCCCATTATTGCCTCATAAACCCTATTATAGCCTAACACATCCCCATTATAACCTCATAGAGGCTCATTATAGCCTCAAAGACATCATTATAGCCTCATAGAGCCGCATTATTGCCTCATAGAGCCCCATTATTGCATCATAGAGGCCCATTATAACCTCATAGAGCCTCATTTTTGCATCAGAGCCCCATTATTGCCTCATAGAGCCCCATTATTGCATCCTAGAGCCCAATTCTTACCTCATAGAGCACCATGATTGCAACATAGAGCCCCATTATTTACACTTAGAGTCCCATTATTGCTCCATAGAGCCCCAGAATAGCCTCATAGACCCCATCATAGCCTCATAGAGTCCCATTGTTGCTATATAGAGCCCCATTATTCCCTCATAGAGCCCTATTACTGCCTCATAGAGGCGAATTATAACACCATAGAGCCCCCTTATAGCCTCATAGACCTCATTATAGCCCTCATAGAGCCCCATTATTGCCTCATAGAGCCCCATTATTTCCTCGTAGAGCCCCATTATTGCGTTATAGAGCCCCATTATTGCTTCATAGTGTTCCATTATTCCATCACAGAGACCCATTATTGCCTCATAAATCCTATTATAGCCTCATAGACCCCATTATAGCCTCATAGAGCCCCATTATTGCCTCATAGAGCCCCATTATTGCATCTTAGCGCCCCATTATTACCTCGTAGAGCCCCAGTATTGTGTTTTAGAGCCCCATTTTTGGCTCGTAGAGCCACATTATTGCATCATAGAGACCCTTTATAACCACATAGAACCCCATTATTGCCTCATAGACTTCATTATAGCCTCATAGAGCCCCATTATAACCTTATAGATCCCCATTATAGCCTCATAGAGCCCCATTATTGCCTCATAGAGTCCATTATTGCATCATAGCACCCCATTATTGCCTCATAGAGCCCCATTATTGCATCATAGAGCTTCAGTACTGACTCACAGAGCCCCACTATTGCCTCATAGAGCCCCATTATTACCTCATAGAGCCCCATTATTGCCTCATAGAGCCCCATTATTGCCTCATAAACCCTAGTATAGCCTAACAGAGCCCCATTATAACCTCATAGAGCCCCATTATTGCCTCACAGAGCCCCATTATTGCATCATGGAGGCCCAGTATTTCTCACAGAGCCCCATTATTACCTCGTAGAGCCCCATTATAGCCTCATAGAGCCACATTATAACCCCATAGACGCCATTACAGCCACGTAGACCTCATTATAGCCTCATAGAGCCCCATTATTGCCTAATGGAGCCCCGTTATTGCCTCATACAGCCCCATTATTGCCTCACATACCCCATTATAGCCTCATAGATCCCCATTATTGCGTCATAGAGCCCCATTAAAACCTCATAGAGCCCCATTATTGCATCATAGAGCCCCAGTATTGCCTCATAGAGGCCGATTATTACCCTATAGAACCCCATTATTGCCTAATAGAGGCCCATTATTGCCTCATAGAGCCCCATTGTTCCGACATAGAGCCCCATTATTGCCTCATAGAGCCCCATTATTGTGTCATAGAGCCCCTTTGTAACCACATAGAGCCCCAGTATTGGCTCTTAGAGCCCCATTATTACCTCATAGAGCTCCATTATTGCCTAATAGAGCCCCATTATTTCCTCATAGACCCCCATTTTTGCCTCATAGAGCCCCACTATTGCCTCATGGAGCCCCATTATTGCCTCATAGAGCTCCATTATTGCCACATAGAGCTCCATTATTGCGTCATAGACCCCATTATAGCCACATGGAGCCGCATTATTGCTTCATAGAGCCCCATTATTGCATCATAGATCCCCATTTTTGCATCATAGAGCCCCATTATTGCCTCAGAGAACCACATTTTTACCTTATAGAGCTCAATTATTGCCGCATAGAGCCTCAGTATTGCCTCATAGAGTCCCATTATAACCTCATAGAGCCGCATTATTGCATCACTGAGCCCCATGATTGCATCATGGAGCCCCATTATTTCCTCATAGAGACCCATTATTTCCGCATAGAGCCCCATTATTACCTCGTGCAGCCCCATTATTGGGTTACAGAGCCCCATTACTGCTTCATAGAGTTACATTATTGCATCTAAGAGCCCCATTATTGCCTCGTAAACCCTATTATAGCCTCATAGAGCCCCATTATTGCCTCACAGGGCCCCATTATTGCCCCATAGAGCCCCTTATTGCCTCATAGGGCCCCATTATAACCTCATAGAGCCCCATTATTGCATCACAGAGCCCCATTATTGCTTTATAGAGCCCCATTATTGCATCACAGAGCCCCATTATTGCATCATAGAGCCCCATTATTGCGTCATAGATCTCCATTTTTGCGTCATAGAACCCCCATTATTGCTTCTTAGAGCCCCATTATTGCTTCATATAGCCCCAGTATAACCTCATAGACCTCATTATTGCATCACAGAGCCCCATTATTGCCTCATAGAGCCCTATTATCGCCTCAGAGAGCCCCTTTATAATCACATAGAGCCCCATTATTGCGTCATAGTCTCCCATTATTGCCTCATAGAGCCCCATTATAGCCTCATAGAGCCCCATTATTACATCATAGAGCCTCATTTTTGCATCATAGATCCTCTTTATAACCACATAGAGCCCCATTATTGCATCACAGAGCCTCATTATTGCCCCATAGAGCCCCATTATTTCATCATAGGTACCCATTATTGCCTCATAGAGCCCCATTATTCCCTCATAGAGCCCCATTATTGCCTCGTAGAGCCCATTATTTTGTCATAGAGCCGCATTATAGCCTCACAGAGCCCCATTATTGCTTCATAGAGCCCCATTATTGTTTCAGAGAGCCCCATTATTAGTATTTGATGAGACAATGAACATGAGCCATCAGTGTGGGCGTGCAGCCAAGAAAGCGAATCTTATCCTGGGCTGCATCAAAAGGAGCGTTACCAGCAGGTCAAAGGAGGTGATCCTGCCCCTCTACTCTTCTGTCGCGAGACCTCACCTGGAGCATTGTGTGCAGTTCCTGTGTCCTCAACATAAAGAGGACATGGAACTGTTGGAACAAGTCCAGAGGAGGGAAAGAGGGTGATCAGGGTGTGAAGCACCTCCCGTATGAAGACAGGTTGAGGTTGCTCGGGCTGTTCAGTCTGGAGTAGAGAAGGCTGCGCGGAGACCTCATAGCAGCCTTGCAGTATCTGAAAGGGGGCTATGGGGATGCTGTGGACGGACTCTTCATTAGGGACTGTAGTGGCAGTACAAGGGGTAACAGGTTAAAACTGAAACCGGGGAAGATTAGATTGGATCTAAGGAGGAAATTCTTTCCTGTTATGGTGGTGAGGCACTGGAATGGGTTGCCCAGGGAGGTTGTGAATGCTCCATCCCTGGCAGTGTTCAAGGCCAGGTTGGACGAGGCCTTGGGTGATATGGTTTAGTGTGAGGTGTCCCTGCTCATGGCAGGGGGGTTGGAACTGGATGATCTTAAGGTCCTTTCCAACCCGATCCATTCTAAGATTCTATGATTTTTCCATGACTTCACTATCACTCCTTATTGACTTCTCTATGACTACTCTGTGACTCCTCTGACTACTCTATGACTCCTGTATGACTTCGCTATGACACTTCTATGACTCTATGACTTTATGACTCCTCTCCAACTCCTATATGACTCCTGTATGAATACTCTTAGACTCCTCTATGACTCCTCTAAGACTCTATGACTCCTCTATGACAGTATGACTCCTCTCTGACTCCTCTATGTATCCTCTATGACCCCTCAGTGACCCCTCTTTGAATCCTCTATGACCCGTCTATGACTTCTCTATGAGTTCTCTATGACTCCCCTAAGACTCTTTTCGGACTCCTCTCTGACACGTCTCAGACTCCTCTATGACTCCTCTATGACCCCTAATTGACTGCTCTTTAATCCTCTATGACTTCTCTATGACACTATAACACCTCTATGACTCCTCTATGACTCTTCTTTGACTTCTCTATGACTCCTCTATGACTCTTCTATGACTCCTCTATGACTCTTCTATGACTGCTCTGACTGCTGTATGACTCCTCTATGAGTTCTCTATGACTGCTGTTACTGCTCTGACTCCTCTATGACTCCGCTGTGACTCCTCTGACTCCTCTATGACTGCTCTGACTGCTCTGTGACTTCACCATGACTCCTCTATGACTCTTCTATGACTCCAATATGACTCTCCTATGACTCCTCTATAAGTCTATGACTCCCCTATTACTCTCTATGACTCCTCCATGACACCTCTCTGATGTTTCTATGATGCCTTTATGACAGCTCTATGCTACCTCTGTGACTCCGCTATGATTCCTATGACCCTTCTATGACCCCTCTATGGCCCCTTCTATGACTCCTCTATGACTGATACTTGACTGCTCTATGACTCCTCTAGGTCACCTCTATGACTCTATGACACTATGACTCCTCTCCAACTCCTCTATGACTCTAGGACACTCTGAGTCCTCTATGAATATTCTATGACTCCTATATGAGTCCTCTAAGACTCCCCTATGACTCCTCTGTGACTCTTCTATGACACCTCTATGAGTTCTGTATGACTCTTCTTTGTCTCCACTATGACTCCTCTGACTCCTCTATGACTCCTCTTTGACTCTTCTATGACACCTCTATGATGCCTCTATGACACCTCTATGATGCCTCTAAGACTCCTCTATGATGCCTCTATGACCCCTATAACTCCTATGACTCCTCTAGGAGCCCTCTAGGAGCCCTCTATGACTCCTCCAATATGACACCTCTATGATGCATCTATGACGCTTCTATGATGACTCTGTGCCCTGTCTATGACTCCGGTATGAGTGCTGTACGTCCCCACTATGATTCATCTATGACTCCTCTATGACCTCACTATGAGCCCTCTATGACTCCTCTAAGACTTTTCTATGACTCCTCTATGATACCCCTATGACTCCTACATGACTCCTCTATGACGCCTCCATGACTCTTCTATGAATTCTCTATGACTCCTCTAGACTTTATAACACAATTGCTCCTCTATGACTCCCCTATGACTTGCCTAGGACTCCTCTATGACTCCTCTATTACTCCTCTATGACTCAGCTATGACTCTTTTATGAATCCTCCGTGACTCCTCCATGACTCCTCTATGACCGCTCTATGACCCCTCTATGACTGGTCTATGAACTCTATATGACTCCTCTATGACTTCTCTATGACTCCTCTAGGTCTCCACTATGATTCCTCTGACTCCTCTATGGCACCTCAGACTCCTCTATGATTCCTCTATGACTTTTCTATGACTCCTCTATGACTCCTCTATGACTATATGACACCAGAGTAACTCGATGACTTCTATATGACTCCTCCAGGACTCCACCATGACAGCTATACCACTCCTCTATGACTCCACTATGACTCCTCCATGAGTCCTCCATGAATCCTTCAGGACTCCTCCATGACTCCTGAATGACTCCTTGTCCTGGGTTCAGCAGTAGCAGTCATTTTTCTCCTTCTTGGTAGCTGGTGCAGTGCAGTGTTTTGACTTTCGGCTTGGGAACAGAGCTGATAACAAGGATGTTTTGGTTTGGCCAAGGACTTTGTGAGCCTCATGCTCTGCCAGGGAGGAGGGGAAGCCAGGAGGAGGCAGAGACAGGACACCTGACCCAAACTGACCAAAGAGCTATTCCATACCACAGCACGTCATGCCCAGGATGTAACTGGGAGTTAGCTGGAAGGGCTGGGAGACTGCAGGGTTGGAGGAGGTATCGGTCGGTGCTTGGTCGGGCTGGGGGGGCGAGTTATCAGTTGGCTGGTGGTGAGGTGATGTATTCTCTTCCCTTGTTATTTCCTTTATCATTATTATTATTGGTGGTAGCAGTTGTGATCTGTGTTATACCTTAGTTACTAAACTGTTCATATCTCAACCTGTGCGAGTTGTATTCTTTTCGATTCTCCTCTCCGTCCCTCCGGGAGTAGGGGGAGGGAAAGAAGGGGGGGAAGTGAGTGAACGAGTTACCTGACTGGGTTTAAACCATGACACCAGTCATTGGGAACTTCCCCTGACTGCCAGGATTTCTCAAATATGACGGCCAGCGACTTCGCAACTTCATTCGCCAGCTCCTTCAGGACCCGCGGGTGGATCTCACATGGACTTGTGCACATTCAGATTTTTAAGATGGTCTCGAACCAGTCCCTCTCCTACAAGACAAAACCAGCCCAAAACCACCTTGTAATGCTTCTGCTATGGGATACAGGGTCAGAGCCTCAAAACAGCCTCTAACCACGCCAAAAACAGGCAAAAACCAGGCCAAAACACGCAAAGTAAAGCCCAAAACACGCCAAAACCACCCAAAATCACCTTGTCCTGCTTCTGCTGTGGGATACAGGGTCAGAGCCCAAAAAGAAACACAAAACAGGCCAAAAAAACCTCCCAAAACACCCCAAACCCACCTTGTTCTGCTTCTGCTATGGGATACAGGGTCAGAGCCCCGAAACAGCCCCAAAACAGGAGAAAAACAGAAGAAAATCACCCATAACCAGCCCCAAAACACCCCCAAACCAACCCAAAGCCACCTTGTTTTGCTTCTCCTATGGGATACAGGGTCAGAGCCCCCAAAATGGCCAAAACCAAACCAAAACACCCAAAAAATAGCCCAAAACCAACTTCTCCTGCTTCTGCTATGAGATACAGGGTCAGAGCCCCAAAACAGACCTAAAACAGGACAAAAAAAAAACCAAACCCCTCAAAACAGCCCCAAAACACCTCAAAACCAACTTGTCCCTCTTCTCCTATGGGATACAGGGTCAGAGAGCCAAAACAGATTCAAAAGAGGCCAAAAACAACCTAAAACACCCCAAAACCAGCCCAAACCCACCTTGTCTTGCTTCTGCTATGGGATACAGGGTCAGAGCCCCAAAATAAACCCCCAACCAACCCAAAACACCCAAAAAAACAGCCAAAAACCACCTTGTCCGGCTTCTGCTATGAGATACAGGGTCAGAGCCCCAAAACAGACCCAAAACCACCTTGTCCTGCTTCTCCTGTGGGATACAGGGTCAGAGCCTCAAAATAGCCCTAAAACTGGCCAAAACCAGGTGAAAACCAGGCCTAAAACCCCCAAGTAAACCCCAAAACAGGCCAAAACCACCCCAAAATCTCATCCTGCTTCTTCTGTGGGATACAGGGTCAGAGCCCCAGAACAGGCCAAAACCAGGCCAAAAACACTCCAAAATCCCCAAAACAGGCCCAAAACACCTCAAAACCACAATGTCCTGCTTCTCCTATGGGATACAGGGTCAGAGCCCCAAAACAGACCCAAAACCAGCCAAACACAACCCCCAAAACACCCGAAAAACCAGCCCAAAACCGCCTTCTCCTGCTTCTGCTATTGGATAGAAGGTCAGAGCCCCAGAACAGCCCCAAAACACCCAAAAAACAGGACAAATCCAGCCCAAAATCACCTTGTCCTGCTTCTCCTGTGGGATAAAGGGTCAGAGCCCCAAAACAGACCCAAAACAGGCCAAAAACACACCCCAAATCACACAAAAACACCCCTAAAACGGCCCAAACCTACCCCAAAACCACCTTCTCCTGCTTCTGCTATATGATACAGGGTCAGAGCCCCAAAACAGCCCCAAAACATGCCAAAAACAGTCAAAAACCCCCAAAACAGCCCCAAAACACCCCAAGCCACGTTGTCCTGCTTCTGCTATGGCATACAGGGTCAGAGCCGCAAACAGATCCAAAACAGCCCCAAAACAGACCAAAAACAGGTGAGAAACAGGCCAAAACACCCAAAGCAAACCGGAAACTGACCAAAACCACCCCAAAATAACCTTGTACTGCTTTTCCTATGGGACACATTTCAGAGCCCCAAAACAGACCAAAAACAGGCCAGAAACAACCCAAAACCCTGCCCAAAAGCACCTTGCCCTGCTTCTCCTATGGGATACAAGGTCAGAGCCGCAAAACAGATCCAAAACAGCCCCAAAACAGACCAAAACCAGGCGAAAAACAGGCCAACACACCCAAAGCAAACCGGAAACTGACCAAAACCACCCCAAAGTAACCTTGTCATGCTTCTCCTATGGGACACAGGTCAGAGCCCCAAAACAGACCAAAAACAGAACAAAACCACCCCAAAACCACCTTGTCCTGCTTCTCCTATGGGATACAGGGTCAGAGCCCCCAAACACCCCAAAACCAGCCCCAAAACACCCCAAAAGCAGCCCAAAACCACCTTGTCCTGCTTCTCCTGTGGGATACAGGGTCAGAGCCCCAAAACAGACCCAACACAGTACAAAAACACCCCAAAACACACCCAAACCACCCCAAAACCACCTTGCCCTGCTTCTCCTATGGGATACAGGGTCAGACTCTGAGAACAGCACCAAAACAGGCCAAAACCAGGCCAAAACCAAATAAAACACGCACAAAACAGTCCCAAAACAACACAAACCCAGCCCAAAACCACCTTGTCCAGCTTCTCCTTTGGGATACAGGGTCAGATCCCAAAAAAAGACGCAAAACAGGCCAAAAACAACACAGAACACCCCAAAACCCACCCCCAAAAAAACCTTGTTCTGCTTCTCCTATAGGATACAGGGTCAGAGACCCAAAACAGACCAAAACCAGTCCCAAAACAGGCCAAAACCAGGTGAAAACCAGCCCAAAACACGCAAAGCAAAGCCCAAAACAGGCCAAAACCATCCCAAAATCACCTTTTCCTGCTTCTCCTGTGGGATACAGGGTCAGAGCCCCAAAACAGACCCAAAAGAGGCCAAAAACATCCCAAAACACCCCAAAACCCACCCCAAAAATAACCTTGTCCTGCTTTGCACTGGGGGGGGTGGCACGTCAGCACCCCAAAACCAGCCCAAACCAGCCTAAAATACCCCAAAACCAGCCCAAAACAACCATAATACCCCAAAACCAGCCCAAAACAATCAAAGTGCCCAAAAACCAGCCCAAAACAGCCCAAAATACCCCCAAAGCCAGCCCCAAATCCCCCAAACCACCCCAAAACAGCCAAAATACCCCAAAACCAGCTCAAAACACCCCAAAATACCCCCAAAATAGCCCAAGACAGCCAAAATACCCCAAAACCAGCCCAAAACACCCCCAAATACCCCCAAACCAGCCCAAACCACTCCGAAGCACCCCTACAACACCCCGAAACACCTCCAAACCAGCCCAAAATACCTGCAAACAGCCCAAAACATCTCAAAACACAACCCACAGCTCTGCCACTCCCCCGGCCCCACAGCTTCCACGTCCTCGCATGAGGGTACTGCTTCACCTGAATCCCAGGCATCTCCATCACTCCCAACATTCCCACTGCTCCCAGGAGCCCTGAGACCCTTGAAGCATCCCATAACCCATCTGGTAATCAGAAACCCACCCCGCCCCAGCCGTCTCCATCCATCCCAGTAGCGCTAAGCCACCCCGAAACTACATGGTATCCCAAACCCCAACCAACCCCAGGCATCTCCATCCCTTCCAATCCCCTAAATGGTACCCCTAAACCATTCCAAAATCCACCTTGTACCCCAAATCCAAACAACGCAAGGCATCTCCAACCTAGATGGGAAACTAATAGGAGATGAGACTTATGGGATCAACATGTATCCCTTCATCCATTCATCCATCATCCATCACCCATCCATCCATCCATCCATCCATCATTCATCTTCCATCATCCATCATCCATTCATCCATCATCCATCCATCCATCCATCACCCATCTTCCATTCATCATCCATCCTTCCATCATCAATCATCCATCCATCACCAGTCTATCATCCATCCATCACCAGTCTATCATCCATCCATCCATTCATCCATCCATCCATCCATCCATCCATCCATCCATCCATCCATCCATCATCCATCCATCCCCAATCTATCATCCATCCATCCATCCATCCTTCCATCATCAATCATCCATCCATCACCAGTCTATCATCCATCCATCCATCCATCCATCCATCCATCCATCCATCCATCCATCCATCATCCATCCATCCCCAATCTATCATCCATCCATCCATCCATCCTTCCATCATCAATCATCCATCCATCACCAGTCTATCATCCATCCATCCATCCATCCATCCATCCATCCATCCATCCATCATCCATCCATCCCCAATCTATCATCCATCCATCCATCCATCCATCCTTCCATCATCAATCATCCATCCATCACCAGTCTATCATCCATCCATCCATCCATCCATCCATCCATCCATCCATCCATCCATCCATCATCCATCCATCCCCAATCTATCATCCATCCATCATCGATCCATCCAGTATCCATCATTTGTCATCCATCCATCCATCCATCCATCCATCCATCCATCCATCAGCCATCCATCCCCAATCTATCATCCATCCATTCATCCATCCATCCATCCATCCATCCATCCATCCATCCATCCATTCATCCATCATTTGTCTTCCATCCATACATTCATCCATCCATCCATCATACATTCATCCATTCATCCGTCCATCCATCCATCCATCCATCCATCCATCCATCCATCCATTCATCTTCAATCATCGATCCATCAACAATTCAGCATCCATCCATCATCCATGTTCCATCCATCATCCATCCATCCATCCATCCATCCATCCATCCATCATCCATCCATCCATCCATCCATCCGTCCATCCATCCATCATCCATCCATCCATCCATCCATCCATCCATCCATCCATCCATCCATCCCTGGTCCACCCCTGGTCCATGGCTCCCCCTGTTCCCCCCACAGAAGACTCCCCCGGGTGATTTCCCCCATGAGCCATCCAATCGCACAGAGGAAAGAATCCTTTAATGTGAGACTATGGTGGGAAAGGGACCTTGCATGCAGGTAAGATTCATTCCCATTGGACGTGCAGGGGTATGGGAACAAGGCACTGGAATGTGTTGCCCATCAAGGTTGTGAATGCTCCATCCCTGTCCGTGTTGAAGGCCAGGTTGGATGGAGCCTTGGGTGACACGGTTTAGTGTGAGGTGTCCCTGCCCATGGCAGGGGGTTGGAACTGAGTGAGGGCCCCATCTTCTCTGCAGCTTCTGATAGTGGCTGACAGCGGGCCACCAAGTGCCCCGTGCTTATGGGGCTGCTCTGCTCCCCTAGCACCATGGATGCAGGTGGCTTCCTGCATGCAAGCCCATGGCTGCCCTCCCATCAGATGAAGCCTGCGAGCGAGCGCTGCAGGTACGTGCTGAGGCAAAGGGGCAGCCCCGTCGGTCAGCCCCCAAGGAGCTGAGCCTAACTCTGCTGCATCCCCATCCCTGCATGCTGCCGCTGCTCCCCCATTAACAGTGTCCATCAAAGGATGGGGCTTCCCATGGCAAAGGGGCTGGAGGCTCCTCCGCTGCCAAGGTCCACCTGGAAATGCACAAGAGCAAGCTCTGGGACTGCTTGCAGGGATGGATCCATCAAAGCACAGGAAATGCAGGAAGATGCTCAACCTCTCCTGCTCACATTCCCGCTTTAGGGCAACACAGCTCCCAAAGCTGCCTTGCTGTGACATCACCCATCACGTATGACGTCACAAATCACCGGCGCTTACGTAACGCAGCCGGGTATAAAAGCAGGCCCGTCGCTGTGTCTGGGTCAGGAGGGAAGAGCTCTGCGAGCGGTTGGGTGTCATGCCCATTTGATGTCATTTTGTGCCGTACGGTGCCGTACTGTTGCGTACCGTACCGTGCCCTACCGTGCTGCGCCATTCCGTACCCTGCCCTACCGTTTCGTACCATGCCGTACCATTCCGTGCCGTACCGTACCATGTCATTTCATTTCATTTCATTTCATTTCATTTCATGTCATTTTGTGCCATACAGTGCCGTTCTGTACCGTATTGTGCCGTACTGTGCCACGCCATACCGTACCATGCCCTACCGTTTTGTATCGTGTCGTGCCGTTCCGTACTGTACCGTACCATATAATTTAATTATATGTAATTTCATTTCCTTTCCTTTCATTTCCATTTGATGTCATTTTGTGCTGCACAGTGCCGTACCGTTGCATACCGTACTGGGCTGTTCCGTGCCGCGTGATACCGTACCATGCCCTACCGTTTTGTACTGTGCCGTACCGTTCCGTGCTGTACCATACCATGTCATTTCATTTCATTTCATTTCATTTCATTTCATTTCATTTCATGTCATTTTGTGCCGTACGGTGCCGTACCGTTGTGTACTGTACTGTGCCGTACCGTGCCGCGACATACCGTACCATGCCCTACCGTTTCGTACCGTGTCGTACCGTTCCGTACCGTACCGTACCATATAATTTAATTATATGTAATTTCCTTTCCTTTCATTTCATTTCATGACCATTTGATGTCATTTTGTGCCGTACGGTGCAGTACCGTTGCGTAGTGTACTGTGCCGTTCTGTGCCGCGCAATACCATACCATGCCCTACTGTTTCGTACTGTGCCGTACCGTTCCGTGCCGTACCGTACCATGTCATTTCATTTCATTTCATTTCATTTCATTTCATGCCGTACTGTTGCGTACTGTACTGTGCCGTCCTGTGCCGCACGATACTGTACCATGACCTACCGTTTCGTACCATGCTGTACCGTTCCGTACCGTACCATACCATATAATTTAATCATATGTAATTTCATTTCATTTCATTTCATTTCATTTCATTTCATTTCATGTCCATTTGATGTCATTTTGTGCCGTATTGTGCTGTACCGTTCCGTGCCGTACCATACCATGTAATTTCATTTCATTTCATTTTATTTCATTTCATTTCATTTCATTTCCATTTGATTTCTTTTTGTGCCATACCGTGCCGTACCATTGCGTACCAGACCATGCTCTACCGCGCCGCGCGATACCATACCATGCCCTACCGTTTCGTACCGTGCCGTGCCGTACCATGTAATTTCATTTCATTTCATTTCATTTCATTTCATTTCATGTCCATTTGATGTCATTTTGTGCCATACAGTGCCATTCTGTACTGTACTGTGCTGTACCGTGCCGCGCCATACCGTACCATGCCCTACAGTATTGTGTCGTGTTGTTCCGTTCCGTACTGTACCGTACCATATAATTTAATTATATGTAATTTCATTTCCTTTCATTTCCATTTGATGTCATTTTGTGCCGTACGGTGCCGTACCGTTGCATACCGTACCGTGCTGTTCCGTGCCGTGCGATACCGTACCCTGCCCTACCGTTTTGTACCGTGCCGTACCGTTCCGTGCTGTACCGTACCATGTCATTTCATTTCATTTCATTTCATTTCATTTCATTTCATTTCATTTCCATTTGATGTCATTTTGTGCCGTACGGTGCAGTACCGTTGCGTAGTGTACTGTGTCGTTCCGTGCCGCGCGATACCGTACCATGCCCTACTGTTTCATACCGTGCCATACCGTACCATGTCATGTCATTTAATTTAATTTAATTTAATTTCATTTCATTTCATTTCATTTCATTTCATGCCGTACCGTTGCGTACTGTACTGTGCCGTACCGTGCCGCGCCATACCGTACCATGCCCTACCGTTTCCTACCATGCTGTACCGTTCCGTACCGTACCATACCATGTAGTTTAATTATATGTAATTTCATTTCATTTCATATCCATTTGATATCATTTTGTGCCGTACGGTGCCGTACCGTTGCATGCTGTACCGTGCCCTACCATGCCGCGCCTTACCGTACCATGCCCTACCCTTTCATATGGTGCCGTACCGTTCCGTGCCGTACCGTCCCATGTAATTTCATTTCATTTCATTTCATTTCATTTCATTTCATTTCATGTCCATTTGATTTCTTTTTGTGCCATACCGTGCCGTACCGTTGCGTACCAGACCATGCTCTACCGTGCCTTGCGATACCGTACCATGCCCTACCGTTTCGTGCCGTTCCGTGCCGTGCTGTACCGTACCATGTCATTTCATTTCATTTCATTTCATTTCATTTCATTTCATTTCATTTCATTTGATGTCATTTTGTGCCGTACCGTTCCGTAGTGTGCTGTGCCGTACCGTACTGCGCGATACCGTAGCATGCCCTACCATTTCGTACCATGCCATACCGTTCCGTACGGTACCGTACCATATAATTTAATTATATGTAATTTCCTTTCCTTTCATTTCCTTTCCTTTCCTTTCATTTCATTTCATTTCATTTCCATTTGATGCCATTTTGTCTTGTACGGTGCCGTACCGTTACGTACTGTACAGTGCCCTACTGTGCCGCACCATTCTGTACCCTGCCCTACCGTTTCATACCGTGCCGTACCGTTCCGTGCTGTACTGTACCATGACATTTCATTTCATTTCATTTCATTTCATTTCATGTCCATTTGATGTCATTTTGTGCCATACAGTGCCGTTCTGTACCGTATTGTGCCGTACCGTGCCGCGCCATACCATACCATGCCCTACCGTTTTGTATCGTGTCGTGCCATTCTGTACTGTACCATACCATATAATTTAATTATATGTAATTTCATTGCCTTTCCTTTCATTTCCATTTGATGTCATTTTGTGCCGTACCGTTGCGTACTGTACTGTGCTGTACCGTGCCGCGCGATACCGTACCATGCCCTACCGTTTCGTACCGTGTCGTACCGTTCCGTACCGTACCGTACCATATAATCTAATTATATGTAATTTCCTTTCCTTTCCTTTCATTTCATGTCCATTTGATGTCATTTTGTGCCGTACGGTGCAGTGCCGTTGCATAGTGTACTGTGTCGTTCCGTGCCGCGCGATACCGTACCATGCCCTACTGTTTTGTACCGTGCCGTACCGTTCCGTGCCGTACCGTACCATGTCATTTCTTTTCATTTCATTTCATTTCATGCCGTACCGTTGCGTACTGTACTGTGCCGTACCGTGCCGCGCCATACCGTACCATGCCCTACCGTTTCGTACCGTGCTGTACCGTTCCGTACAGTACCATACCCTATAATTTAATTATATGTAATTTCATTTCATTTCGTTTCATTTCATTTCATGTCCATTTGATGTCATTTTGTGCCGTACGGTGCCGTACCGTTGCATGCCGTACCGTGCCCTACCATGCCGCGCCTTACCGTACTATGCTCTACCCTTTCATATGGTGCCGTACCGTTCCGTGCCGTACCGTACCATGTAATTTCATTTCATTTCATTTCATTTCATTTCATTTCATTTCATGTCCATTTGATTTCTTTTTGTGCCATACCGTGCCGTACCGTTGCGTACCAGACCATGCTCTACCGTGCCGCACGATACCGTACCATGCCCCACCATTTCATACAGTGCCGTGCCGTACCATACCATGTAATTTCACTTCATTTCATTTCATTTCATTTCATTTCATTTCATTTCATTTCATGTCATTTTGTGCCGTACCGTTGCGTAGTGTACTGTGCTGTACCGTGCCGCACGATACCATACCATGCCCTACCGTGTCGTACCATGCCATACCGTTCCATACGGTACCCTACCATATAATTTAATTATATGTAATTTGATTTCCTTTCATTTCCTTTCATTTCATTTCATTTCCATTTGATGCCATTTTGTCTTGTACGGTGCCGTACCGTTACGTACCGCACTGTGCCCTACCATGCCGCACCATTCCGTACCCTGCCCTACCGTTTCATACTGTGCCGTATCGTTCCGTGCCGTACTGTACCATGACATTTCATTTCATTTCATTTCATTTCATTTCATGTCCATTTGATGTCATTTTGTGCCATACAGTGCCGTTCTGTACCGTACTGTGCCGTACCGTGCTGCGCTATACCGTACCATGTCCTACCATTTCGTACCATGCTGTACCGTTCCATGCCGTACCGTTCCGTGCCGTACCGTTCCGTACCGTACCGTACCATGTAATTTCCTTTCCTTTCATTTAATTTCATTTCATTTCATGTCCATTTGATGTCATTTTGTGCCGTACGGTGCCGTACCGTTGCGTACTGTGTCGTACCGTGCCGCGCTATACCTTACCATGCCCTACCGTTTCGTACCGTATCGTACCGTTCCGTACCGTACCGTACCATATAATTTAATTATATATAATTTCCTTTCCTTTCCTTTCCTTTCATTTCATTTCATTTCATTTTGTGCCGTACCGTGCCGTACCGTTGCGTACCGTACCATGCCCTACCGTTTCGTAATGTGCCGTACCATTTCATTTCATTTCATTTCATTTCATTTCATTTCATTTCATGTCCAGTTGATGTCATTTTGTGCCATACAGTGCCGTTCTGTACCGTACTGTGCCATACCGTGCCGCGCCATACCGTACCATGCCCTACCATTTCGTACCGTGTCATACCATGTCGTACCGTTCCGTACCATATAATTTAATTATATGTCATTTCATTTCATTTCATTTCATTTCCTTTCGTTTCATTTCATGTCCATTTGATGTCATTTTGTTTAATTTTATTTCATCCTCCTCATCTCATTGTATATCTCGTATCATATCACGTTACATATTATGTTTTGTCGTGTTATACCATGTTACATCATGTTACGGCGTCATATCAGATCATATAATTTCATTTCATTTCATTTCCATTTCATTGCATTTGTTTTCATTTCTCCTCCTTCTCATTTTCTTTCCCCCTGTCCTCTCCGAAAATACTGTATCATGTAATGCCATATCAAATTATATATCATATATATCATGTCATAATCTATCATATAATAACCATCCTATCATTTTATTTCATTTCATTTACCTTTCATGTCGTATCATTTTACGTTATATCATAATTTACTTTAATTTACTTTGATTTAATTTCCATTTCCATTTCCTTTCCATTCACATCATGTCTTCTCACGCTGTATCAAATCATGTTATGTTATAGCATCATATCAGTTCCCGTTATTTCTTCCTTCTCATTTCATCTCATCTCAACTCCTCTAAACTCATCCTGCATCCTCCCATTTCATCTCATTCATCTCCTCTCTTCTCCTCTCTGAAAATATATCATTTCATATCATATTATATTGTATGATATAGTTTCATTTCCATTTCATTTCATTTCATCCTTCTCCTCTCCTCTCCTCTCATCTGATCTCATCACATCACATCGAATTGCATCACATCTCAACTGCTCTCACCTCATTGAATCTCACATCACCTCATCTTGTCTCATCTCGTATCCTCTCCAAAAATATACCATTTTGTATCATATCATATAATTTCATTTTCCTTTCTTTTCTTTTAATTTTATTTTATTTCATTTCATGTTCATCTGACGTAATCTCATTGAATTTCATTTCATCCTCCGCATCCCTTCCTTTCTCTTCTCTCTCTTCTCTTCTCTTCTCTTCTCTTCTCTTCTCTTCTCTTCTCTTCTCTTCTCTTCTCTTCTCTTCTCTTCTCTTCTCTTCTCTTCTCTTCTCTTCTCTTCTCTTCTCTCCTCTCCTCTCCTCTCCTCTCCTCTCTCCTCTCCTCTCCTCTCCAGACCCACATGTGGGGGTCCCAGCCCCACATACAAGGAGGACATGGGGGGCAGGTCTCCATATGGGGGAGGGGGGGTCCCTGTACCTGATGGGGGGTGCTCCTCCGCAGCCTCTCCAGGGGTAGGGGGGAGTCAGGGTTCAGCACCAGCTCCGTGAGGGAGTATAGGGACATGGCCCTTTGCACTGGGGGGGTGGCACTTCAGCACCCCAAAACCAGCCCAAACCAGCCTAAAATACCCCCAAACCAGCCCAAAATCCCCCAAAACAGCCCAAAACAGCCAAAATACCCCCAAACCAGCCCAAACCAGCCCAAAATACCCCAAAACCAGCCCAAAACAGGTAAAATACCTCCAAACCAGCTCAAAATACCCCTAAACAAGCCCAAACCAGCCCCAAATACCCCAAAACCAGCCCAAACCAGCCTAAAGTACCCCAAAAGCAGCCCAAAACAGCCCATAAAATACACCCAAACCAGCCCAAAATACCCCCAAACTAGCCCTAAACACTGCAGAACACTCCAAAACACCCACAATGCAGTCTGAAACACCCCAAACCCAGCCCCAAAACACCCCAAAACATCCCTGAAACAGCTCAAAAAAAAAACCCAAAACCAGCCCAAACCCCCTCCACAACAGTTTAACACCCCCAAAACAACCTGAAACAATCCTAAATGCCCTCAAAACACCACGAATCACCCCAAAACACCCCTAAAAGTGCCCAAACCACCCAAGGCAGCCCAAAGCACCCTGAAAACCAGGCAAAACAGCCCCAAAACTGATGAAAGAACCTGTTTGTAATAGATTGATTTGGGTTTGGACCATTGCAAGGTAAGGCAAGGACAGTCTAGGACAGGTAATGCAAGGCCAGGTAAGGCCTGGTAAGTAAGGCAATGCAAGGCAAGGCAATGCAAGGCCTCTCCAGGACAGGCAATGCTAGGCCAGGTAATGCACTGCAAGGCAAGGCAAGGCCAGTCCAGGACAGTCAACGGAAGGCCAGGTAAGGCAAGTGTCCTGGGTTCAGCAGTAGCAGTCATGTTTTTTCCTTTGTGTTAACTGGTGCAGTGCTGTGTTTTGACTTCTAGTTTGAGAACAGTGTTGGTGAAGCCGATGTTTTCGGTTGTTGCTAAGTGATGTTTACCCTGACCAAGGACTCTGTGAGGCTCATGCTCTGCCAGGGAGGAGGGGAGGCTGTGAGGAAGCAGAGACGGGGCGCCTGACCCGGGCTAGCCGGGGAGGTATTCCATACCACAGCACGTCATGCCCGGGGTGGGGGGTAACTGGGAGTTACCTGGAAGGACAGGGGCTTCCGGGTGGAACTCGCTTTCTTGGCCGGTGGTATCGTATTCTCTTCTCTTGTTATTTTCCCTTATCATTGTTTTAGCTGATAGTAGCGGTGGTGATTTGTTGCTGGACTGTTCTTGTCTCAACCCGTAGGAGTTGCACTCTCTCGATCCTCCTCCCCGTTCCTCCGGGAGCGGGGAAGGGGAGAGCCCCGGTGCAGGGTGGGGGGGGGGGAGACGGACACGGACCTTGATTGTTGTCAGCTCGGCACCACTCACTGGGAGTGAGTGAACAAGTTACCTGACTGGGTTTAAACCACGACAGTTCTTTTTGGCGCCCAACGTGGGGCTCGAGGGGTTGAGATAAGAACAGATCTGACTGGATTGATAGTCACTCGTCACAATGCTGATTTATTGGCTCTCAAGGTTTTTCCTCTTGATCTCACAGTTTCAGTATATCATATCTTACGTCCATCCGGTATTGGCTGTATTAGTGTTTTTCAAGTGTGGGGCTTGGGCTAAGGTTTTTATCCCATTGTACTTTATGGTAATGACTTGTAATACAATAGAATCATTGATCATGAAACTGATCTGGCTTATGTTCCCAGTGTGGTCACCACCTTTATACTTTGGGAGGTATATGATGGAGGTGCTTAGCAATTACACATCTTTTTTCTCCTTCTCAGGTGCTCAACCTGTGAAGGAGACATCCTTTTACCCTCCTAGTCGTCCCCCCAGACCATTTACATTTGAGAGTTTTGAATTTTTTGAATGGCCTTTTAATGCTGTTGAGACTTCTTTGCTGATGGTGATGGGAATCACCATGCTAACACGCATACAGAGTGTGTTTTGCCCACTACTGATTTCAAGAGTTAAGCAGATTCAGGTTTGGGTCTTGTCTGGGGTCAAACGACGATGTAGGAGGACCGAGAGATTTTCCCAGAGGCTGGACAGCCATGAGTGGCAGGGTGTGTGGGATAGTATGGGCAAGTATCTAGGTCAGTGGGCCCCTCCAGTATTTTGGAATTTCACTACCGAACAACTGCAAAATCCAGAAGAATTAGTAAAACACTTAAATGAGGTGTGTGGTCATTCTGGCCATACCAGAGATGGACAAATCACGGCAACGTGCTGGGGCTTGGCCTATGCTTACAGGGCCTTGTTCAACACTATCCAGCACCTTCAAAAGGAAAAGAATGTCGGCGGATTTGAGGGCAAAGTGACAGTCGCTACTCAAACTTTGGCTGCAATGAACTGCGCAGCTACCCCAGTGGCAAGTACAGCAGTTGCTCAAACTTCAACTGCAACAGACAGCGCGGTTACCCCAGCTCCAAGCACGGTAGCTACACCACCCCCAGCAACAAGTACAGTCGCTACTCAAACCACAGTGATAATCACTGCAGCCAAACCAGAGGACCAATTCGTACCAATATCAGTTGCCCCTGTACGCAAGAGAACAAGCAAAAAGGAGGCAAAAAGGGTGAAGCGAGATGAAGAACCAATGAATTCACCACCCGGTCCAGAATCTGATCAGGAGTCATCATCACATGACGAAGAAGAAGAAGAAGAGGTAACTTCTCGACCTCGGACCTCAACCGAGCTGCGGAATATGCGAAAAGATTTTACCCGTCAACCAGGGGAGCACATCATCACCTGGTTACTCCGATGCTGGGACAATGGGGCCGATGGTCACGAACTAGAAGGTACAGAAGCCAAGCAGCTGGGATCACTTGCTAGAGAAGGGGGAATTGACAAAGCAATTGCAAGAGAGAAAAAGTCCCTCAGCCTTTGGAGGAGGCTCTTGGCAGCTGTGAAAGAAAGGTTTCCGTACAAGGACGATGTTACGAGTCGTTCGGCCAAGTGGACTACTATAGACAAAGGCATCCAGTCTCTGAGGGAATCGGCCATCATAGAGATGATCTATCACATCAAGCCGAATAACGGGGATACACCTATAGATCCAGATGAAGTTGAATGTACACGACCCATGTGGCGAAAACTTACACGGAATGCACCGTCATCATATGCCCATTCATTGGCAACAGTGACCTGGAATGACATAGTACCACTAACAGTGGATGAAATGGTTCATAAACTCCGAGAGTTCGAAGACAATCTCACTCCTTCCATCATCTCAGCTGTGAAAAAACTGTCCCAGGACCTCGACAAATTGAGGGACGATCTATCTGATTTATCCAGCTCCTCACGTGTACCAACACATGTCTCAGCTATTAACAAAAGACGTCCTATTATTCAAGAGAGGAGATACAGAAGGTATACGCCACGGGGTACCCTATGGTTTTACCTGCTGGATCACGGAGAAGACATGACAAAGTGGGATGGAAAACCTACTTCAGCTTTGGAGGAACGGGTGAGTGAACTGAAGAGGGGAGCAAGGGCCAAGACTGATCGTCCCATGAGAGCTACGGCTTCAGTCTCTGGTGAGCAGTTTCCCAGATGGAGTGGAAGAGCTGATTTTACTCCAGCTCCTGTGATAACGAAGAATAATCCCTTTCAACACGACTTAAGTATCCAATGCTGTGACGACCATTAGAGGGGCCCTGCCTCCAGCCAGGTGGAGGTAGGGGACAATCGGATTTACTGGGCTGTGTGGATCAGATGGCCTGGCACATCAGTCCCACAGAAGTATAAGGCTCTAGTAGATACCGGTGCACAGTGTACCCTGATGCCATCAAGCTGTCAAGGGGTGGAACCCATCTATATTTCTGGAGTAATAGGAGGATCCCAAGAGTTGACTGTGCTGGAGGCTGAAATCAGCCTGACTGGGAGGGAGTGGCAAAAGCACCCTATTGTGACTGGTCCAGAGGCTCCATGCATCCTCGGCATAGACTACCTCAAGAGAGGGTACTTCAAAGACCCAAAAGGGTACCGGTGGGCTTTTGGTATTGCTGCTTTGGAGACTGAGGAAATTGAGCAGCTGTCCACCTTGCCTGGTCTCTCAGAAGATCCCTCTGCTGTGGGGTTGCTGAAAGTTGAAGAACAACAAGTGCCAATTGCGACCACAACAGTGCACCGGCGGCAATATCGCACCAACCGAGACTCCCTGATTCCCATCCATCAGCTGATCCGTAGACTGGAGAGTCAGGGGGTGATCAGCAGGACCCGCTCACCCTTCAATAGCCCCATATGGCCAGTGCGAAAGTCTAATGGAGAATGGAGACTAACAGTAGACTATCGTGGCCTGAATGAAGTCACACCACCATTGAGTGCTGCCGTACCGGACATGCTAGAACTTCAGTATGAACTAGAGTCAAAGGCAGCCAAGTGGTATGCCACGATTGATATTGCCAATGCATTTTTCTCCATTCCTTTGGCAGCAGAGTGCAGGCCACAGTTTGCTTTTACTTGGAGGGGTGTCCAGTTCACTTGGAACCGACTGCCCCAGGGGTGGAAACACAGCCCTACCATTTGCCATGGACTGATCCAGACTGCACTGGAACAGGGGCAAGCTCCAGAACACCTGCAATACATTGATGACATTATTGTGTGGGGCGATACAGCGGAAGAAGTCTTTGAGAAAGGGAGGAAAATAATCCAAATCCTGCTGAAAGCCGGTTTTGCCATAAAACGGAGTAAGGTCAAGGGACCTGCACAGGAGATTCAATTTTTGGGAATAAAATGGCAAGATGGACGTAGACAGATCCCCACAGATGTGATCAACAAGATAACAGCAATGTCTCCACCAACTAATAAGAAAGAAACGCAAGCTTTCTTGGGTGCAGTGGGGTTCTGGAGAATGCACATCCCAAATTACAGTTCGATTGTAAGCCCTCTCTATCATGTGACCCGGAAGAAGAATGATTTTAAATGGGGCCCTGAGCAGCAACAAGCCTTTGAGCAAATTAAACGCGAGATAGTTCATGCAGTAGCCCTTGGACCAGTCCAGACCGGGCCAGATGTAAAAAATGTGCTGTACACTGCAGCTGGGGAGAACGGTCCTACCTGGAGCCTCTGGCAGAAAGCTCCAGGGGAGACTCGAGGTCGACCCCTCGGCTTTTGGAGTCGGGGATACAAAGGATCTGAGGCCAGCTATACCCCAACTGAGAAAGAGATACTGGCAGCCTATGAAGGGGTTCGAGCTGCTTCGGAAGTGATTGGCACTGAAGCACAGCTCCTCCTGGCACCCCGGCTGCCCGTGCTGGGCTGGATGTTCAAAGGCAGGGTCTCCTCTACACATCATGCAACTGATGCTACATGGAGTAAATGGGCTGCACTAATTACACAACGAACTCGAATAGGAAATCCCAGTCGTCCAGGCATTCTAGAAGTCATCATGGACTGGCCAGAGGGCAAAGATTTCGGAATGTCACCAGAGGAGGAGGTGGTGCGTGCTGAAGAGGCCCCACCATATAATAAACTGTCAGAAAGTGAAAAGCAGTATGCCTTGTTTACTGATGGCTCTTGCCGTATTGTGGGAAAGCATCGGAGATGGAAGGCAGCTGTATGGAGTCCTGGACGACAAGTTGCAGAAACTGCTGAAGGAGAGGGTGAATCGAGTCAATTTGCCGAGGTGAAAGCCATCCAGCTGGCCCTGGACATTGCTGAACGAGAAAAGTGGCCAGTACTTTATCTCTATACTGACTCATGGATGGTGGCAAATGCCCTGTGGGGGTGGTTGAAGCAATGGAAGCAGAACAACTGGCAACGCAGAGGTAAACCCATCTGGGCTGCTGCACTGTGGAAAGATATTGCTGCCCGGGTGCAGAACCTGGTGGTGAAGGTACGTCATGTAGATGCCCATGTACCCAAGAGTCGGGCCACTGAGGAACGCCAGAACAACCAACAAGTGGATAAAGCGGATAAGATTGAAGTGGCTCAGATGGACTTAGATTGGCAACATAAAGGTGAATTATTTCTGGCCCGGTGGGCCCATGACACTTCAGGCCATCA
Source organism: Pezoporus flaviventris (assembly GCF_033815535.1). Lineage (NCBI taxonomy): Eukaryota > Metazoa > Chordata > Aves > Psittaciformes > Psittacidae > Pezoporus > Pezoporus flaviventris. The sequence continues at coordinate 1,215,760 of NW_026892636.1, read as the reverse complement.
GGGCAGAGATGCAACATACAGATGGGCCCGTGACCGAGGGGTGGACTTAACAATGGACACTATTGCCCAGGTTATTCATGAGTGTGAAACATGTGCTGCAATTAAACAAGCCAAGCGGTTAAAGCCTCTTTGGTATGGAGGACGATGGTTGAAGTATAAATATGGGGAGGCCTGGCAGATTGACTATATCACACTGCCACCAACCCGCCAAGGCAAGCGCCATGTGCTTACCATGGTGGAAGCAACCACCGGGTGGCTGGAAACATACGCTGTGCCCCATGCCACTGCCCGGAACACTATCCTGGGCCTTGAGAAACAGATTTTGTGGCGACACGGCACCCCAGAGAGAATTGAATCAGACAATGGGACTCATTTCCGGAATAACCTTATAGATATTTGGGCCAAAGAGCATGGCATTGAGTGGGTATATCACATCCCCTACCATGCACCAGCCTCTGGGAAAATCGAACGGTACAATGGGCTGTTAAAAACTACACTGAGAGCGATGGGTGGGGGAACTTTCAAGCATTGGGATACACATTTACCAAAGGCCACCTGGTTGGTCAACACCAGAGGATCTGCCAACAGGGCTGGCCCAGCCCAGTCAGAACTTTTACATATTGTAGAGGGGGACAAAGTTCCCGTGGTGCATATGAAGAATTTGCTGGGGAAGACAGTCTGGGTTATTCCTGCTTCAGGTAAAGGCAAACCCACTCGTGGGATTGCTTTTGCTCAGGGACCTGGATATACTTGGTGGGTAATGCGGGAAGATGGGGAAGTCCGATGTATACCTCAAGGGGATTTGATTTTAGGGGAAAACAGCCAGTGAACTCAATTGTATACTGTTGCCTGCTGTGTAATGCTTTTATAGCCCATCAACTAGATTGACCTGGAGACAGCGACTGGCCCTGACTTCCCTCCAGCCATCATCCCAACAGAGAATGAACTTGGAACATCATGGACCGAATGGACTCGGCAGCATTATCGGGATTGGTCCATGCACTAAGAAAATGATTTTTTTTCCTCTTGGTCTGTATGTATATGGATGTATATATGTGGGAGAGCGATGGTGTATTGAAAATGTGGGATCTGAGCACGACGTGAATGGTATGGAATAAGGGGTGGATAATGTCCTGGGTTCAGCAGTAGCAGTCATGTTTTTTCCTTTGTGTTAACTGGTGCAGTGCTGTGTTTTGACTTCTAGTTTGAGAACAGCGTTGGTGAAGCCGATGTTGTCGGTTGTTGCTAAGTGATGTTTACCCTGACCAAGGACTCTGTGAGGCTCATGCTCTGCCAGGGAGGAGGGGAAGCTGTGAGGAAGCAGAGACGGGGCTCCTGACCCGGGCTAGCCGGGGAGGTATTCCATACCACAGCACGTCATGCCCGGGGTGGGGGGTAACTGGGAGTTACCCGGAAGGACAGGAGCTTCCGGGTGGAACTCGTTTTCTTGGCCGGTGGTATCATATTCTCTTCCCTTGTTATTTTCCCTTATCATTGTTTTAGCTGATAGTAGCGGTGGTGATTTGTTGCTGGACTGTTCTTGTCTCAACCCGTAGGAGTTGCACTCTCTCGATCCTCCTCCCCGTTCCTCCGGGAGCGGGGAAGGGGAGAGCCCCGGTGCAGGGTGGGGGGGGGGGGGAGACGGACACGGACCTTGATTGTTGTCAGCTCGGCACCACTCACTGGGAGTGAGTGAACAAGTTACCTGACTGGGTTTAAACCACGACAGTGGGGAACTTTGGCATTATCATCTTGGTGCGGGTGTCTCCCAGCCTCCACACCCCCATGTACTTCTTCCTCACCCATTTTGCCTTCACTGACATCTGCTATTCCACAGTCATCTCCCCCAGGATGCTGGCAGACCTGTTATCAGAGGACAAAACCATTTCTTTCACTGGCTGCATGATGCAGTTCCTCACCTTTGCTTTCTTTGCTATTAGTGAGTGTCACCTCCTGGCCATGATGGCCTACGATAGGCACATTGCTATCTGCCATCCTCTGCTTTATGTGACCATCATCTCCAGCCGTGTCTGCTGGCAGCTGGTAGCATTATCTTACCTATTTGCCTTCCTCACTGCCATCACCTACACTTGGTGCACGTTTGGAGGTTCCTTCCGTGGTCCCAACAGCATTGACCACTTCTTCTGCGAGCTTTTCCCTGTGCTAAAGCTTGTGTGCTCTGACACTCACAGCAGTGAGATGGTCATCTTTGCCTTCGTCACCATCAATGCGGTGGGTGCAATCGTGGTTATTTTTCTCTCCTACATGTCTATCATCCACACTGTGCTGAGGATGTGCTCAGCACAGAGCAGGGCCAGAGCCTTCCACACCTGTGCCTCCCATTTGATGGCTGTTTCCATGTACTTTGGGACAGGATTCTTCATGTACCTACAACCTCCTTCTAGCCACAGGAGCCTGGATAAGGTGGCCTCCATCTTCTATGCTGTGCTCATCCCCATGCTCAACCCCTTCATCTACAGCCTGAGGAACAGGGAGGTGAAGGGGTCTCTGGTGAAATGCGGGAGGAGGATTTTCAGCTGCTGGCAACACAGAAGCTTTCTGTCATCCAGGACACGAACAGTTCATCTCAAGTGAGAAAGCCTATGGGGCACTAAAACAATGGAATTTTTCCCAATACTCCCCATGATTTGATGTAGATCCTTCCATGCTTCCTGCACAAAACTCAATTACAGTTTTTAATGAGATATAGATCCCCCAAATCCCAATTCCCTTCCTTGGAAGGAAACCAAAAGGAGAGGCACCTCATACTTCATTTCACTTCATAGTTAGTAGCCTGTAGGAAGAAATTACCCTCAATTATCCCAGGCCTCTTTTCCTCACAGAAAACACCAATCAGCTTTATTCAGTTATAACTTTTGTCACTGATAAATATCTATTTTTCTTGCAAGATTCTTGACCTTCTCCCTCAGCTCCAATAAAATTCCTCACTCTTACCTGTGAGCTCTTTATTAAAGCTGTTGGGGTGGGAGGGAAGAGGAAGTGTAGTTTTACAGTTGCTTGCTGAAAAAGAGTCACAGAAAAGGTTTCAAAACATTCATTGCATTTGTTTGTGCCTTTCAAGGAGCAGAAGCTGGTGGGAATAAAGATTCAAGCTGCGCCTTTGAATGTTAAAGGGAATCCCTCCCCAGGCTGCAGCTTCATAGGAGATTTCATTTAAAGGAAAAAGTTATAGACAATATAATTCATAATGGAGGATCATGGACTGTGCTGAGACCACCCAGTGTTAGGGACATTTTGGGAACATCAAGATCTCCTCCCATTCATTTTACGTGGTGTTTTACATTCATCTGAAATAACCTTTTACCTAAATGGTGAGAGAAACGGAATTCCACTTGGAGGTAAGCACCCATATCCCATGTCCATGCCCTGCTCATGCTCAAGCACACCACGAAAACCAAATTGTCTATTTCACATTAGAATTAACTTTGTAGGAAGCTTCCATAAATGAAAGAACAAAGAATTGATGGTAAGTGAGAGCTGTCTGGGTCTCAATAAAGCCAAAACACACTGATGGGGGAAAGTATCTTTCCCTTACCTGCTGTGAGTGGCAATTAACTTATATTGGGAAAGTATATGGATGGTGAACAGAATTTTTATGTGCTCAGAAAAACAACAGTATGAAAGCATACACTGTCATAGGTGTGGGGGCAACGTGGCTTCAACCTGCAGTCAATGAAGGAGCCAGAATCTGTATCATTAAATGCTAAAGGGCTTGGCACCTTGGATATCAGAGGGCTTCCTTCAAAACTTTAACCATATCTTGTTTTCTTCCATTTTGTTGGATATTTTGGCTTAGACTATACATATAGAATCATAGAGCCACAGAAAGCCCAGGCTGGGCCTCAAAAGATACTCTGGTCTGAGCTTCTGTGTAAACAGGAGTCTAGATGAGCAGTGTCCTGTGTAGGGCTCATCGCTGCTTGATGAATTAGCCCACTCTGGTGTCCTTATTTCCTCTTGTGTTTAAGAAAGTTTCCATTTCAGAGACAACTGAAATGGTCAAACATTTACCCAGACTAGATGCTACTTCACTAATAGAGCTCTAGATTGCCATAGTCTTGTGTGGAGGAAACTGCTCAGTGAGCTGGCAATAGAAACCTCAGTTTAACATGCTGGGGAGGCAGCATGGTGAATTCCAGCAACACAAGAAACAGGCTTGAGGTTTTGGAAATACATTTCATACTGAGAGCATCATTGTATGAATTTTGTTTCAATCTTGGCAGAGAAGGGATCTATAAAATGCAGCAACCCTTGGCTGTAGACACAAACTTCCCACATCAAATACATGATGGGGGTCCTCTGCATAAATGGTTCTGATACCTCAAATAGCAAGCACCTTTTTGGTAGGAAGAGCTGGACATGGGTCTCTTTGTCCTCTGCTTCAGGTGCTGTTAGATCAGCCTAAATGTTTTGGAGAAGAATATTGGTTTTTCTGAAGATGATTCAAAACCTGGCCTCTATTGACATGAACATTAAAGATGATATTCATATGACAGCCTTGTTAACCTAACAATTAGTTAGCAATTCTCATCTTTAGATACCATATAGTCCCTTCAGATCATCCAGTCCCAGCCCCCTGCCACAGGCAGGGTCACCTTTCGCTAGAGCAGCTTGCTCCAAGCCCCTGTGTCCAACCTGGCCTTGAACACTGCCAGGGATGGAGCACTTACCACTGCTTTGGGTAACCAGAAGTCATGAAGTAACGTGTGTCTGTTCCTGAGCTGTCCCAGTTATTTCTTCACTATGATGACTGCACCACACAGACATAATTCCATAGTCCTAGACCATTATCGCAATGAAACATTCACATGAGCATGGGTAGGTGGATCAGATTGGATGAACCATGTCAGGAAGCATAAAAGCATCTGGGACGGAGTTCAGTTGCCTGAACATTGACTATTAACACCATGGAAATGCCCCTGGGGCTCACTCTGAGCTTTCAGATGTGGCTCCAGAATGACCCAACCCTTCTGAAGGTTGCAGGATGTACATGTCAAGTGCATGGCAATGTCCTGGGCCGTTCAGGACAGAGCAAATGGCACCACATTTCTATATAAGGGAGACCAAACCTGACCTGGGGCATTTCACTGCATCTGTCTCCTTCCCTGCAACTTAAATGAAGTTTCCCCACCACTTCTAGGAAAACATGCAAAGAAAGTGGTTTCTTAGTCCTTCAATTATCTTATATGTTTTCCCCCTGTATGAAGTTTTAGTCCAACTGAAAGGAAAACTAAAATACCTCTTTTAAGAGTGTTGGGAGGAGGGATTAGGAGATCTGAAGTAGTTTCACCTTCTTCGAATTTAGATAATTAAAAGCTGAGTCATTAAATCACAGTTTTGTGTCTCCATCTGTGCTCAGTGAAGGTGTGTTTTTGTATCTCTAGTATTTGTTCAGATAAAAAGAGCAGTTTCAAGAGTTCAAGTTGGAAGACACACACACAGAGTGTTCTCCCCTCACTGTGTTTCCATCCCCATCAGAGGCTGGGGTCAGGCTGCATGAACTGGGCTCCTTTTAGACTCATTGAATGAACCAGGTTGGAAAAGCCCTTCAAGCTCATCCAGTCAAACCCTTACAACAGCACTGCCAAGGCCACCACTAACCCATGGCACTGAGGGCCTTGTCTATAGGGTTTGTAAACACTTGCAGGGCCGGTGCCTGCAGCCCTGCCCTGGGCAGCCTTTCCAATGCCTGAGCACCTTCTGGGGCAGGAATTGTTCCTCAGCTCCATCTAAACCTGCCCTCGTGCATCTTGAGGCCGTTTCCTCTTGTCCTGTCTTTTGGATTAAAACAAACTGAAAATAGTTTTGAGGGGGCAACTGATGCAGTTTGACCTCTAGGAGGCCTTCACATCCTGACTAGAATTAGTTCAATCCAGAGAAAGCTATTCTGAGATGCATATACAAGTCCTTCTGATGTTCAGACCTGCTCTGGACCACATGCATTCTCACCAGCTGTCCTAGGATGTGATAAAACATCCTTTTATTCCAAACCACCCTAGAAGGGACCTGACTATCTCATAACTAGACAATGAATTTTAGATGTTGAGTCGGGTGACCCATGCTTATTCTCCAATCCCAAATTCATAATGGTAGGAAAATCACATTTATGAAAGCCAGTCAGACATGGAGGATGGATGTAGTGCACTTCAAAATGCCTCGGTTTAACAGTTTAAGAACATTTTTAACAGGTAAAGAACTAAAGAGAGACACAAATAAATCCATCCCAAGACAGCTAATAACAAGAAATTCAATGTATGAAGTGTCCTTGAGGAGGCTGAAAAGTGAAGAGAAATGCAATGAGCTTCCCCAGCTCCCTTTATTAGGGGTCAAAAGTAGGAAGGGACAAAGCACCCCATTAGCAAGAACCACATGATCTGCACATGTCATGAAGACAGGGATGTGTCTTTAAAGAGAGAGTAGGACCAAGCTTGCATGGGCACAGAAAGCCCTCCAGCAGGCCCAAAATCCAGGCTTTCACAATACAAGCACTCACAGCTATTTCCATCACAAGCGATGCTGCTCACTTTGCCAAAGCAAGAAGTGGTCCTTGGGGACCAAGCACCCTTCCAGGAGTCATCAGCTTTAACAAGACCTTCTGGGGTTTACCAAGGAAGTTTCCTCATCACCACAAAAGCTTCTCAGAAAACTTGGATGTGACTTCCCTCACTCTTCATAACAAGCCATCAGAGATTAATTAGCTGGGGATAACAAGAAAAAAACTTTCTTCTTTGTTAACAACAAAGTTCACTTCTACAGCTGCCTTGCTTGACAGAGATGGCTCATGTCCAAAGCCAGTGAGTTGGAGGGTCAGTGTGTTGGCATGTTTGTGTATTAAGGACAATTTCATGGGCCAGGATCATAGAATCCCAGCCTGCTTTGTGTTGAAAGGGACCTTAAAGCTCCTCCAGCCCCAACCCCTGCCACGGGCAGGGACACCTTCCACTGGAGCAGCTTGCTCCAAGCCCCTGTGTCCAACCTGGCCTTGAACACTGCCAGGGATGGGGCAGCCACAGCTTCTCTGGGCACCCTGTGCCAGCGCCTCAGCACCCTCACAGGGAAGAGCTTCTGCCTAAGAGCTCATCTCAGTCTCCCCTCTAGCAGGTTAAAGCCATTCCCCTTGGCCTGTTCCTGCAGGCACCTGTCCTAAGCCCCTCTCCATGTTTCCTGAAACCCCTTTTGGCACAGGTTTATGGGGAAAAGTTCCTTTCTTATGGCTCTAAAAAGAGCAAACCAACACTAGTATCTTCTAGGCAATAATTTCATATCCATCCATGCAGAATAGAAACCCCTCATCAGGAATTTAGTATCTGCTATTAGCAACCTTTATAAAAGCAAACACACAGCCAGAACACTGCCGACATCCATTTTGCTTTCCTATTCTGTCCAGGAAGTGATCTGTACATGCTGAGCTTTGAGGCTCTACTGCATTAGACATTATTGACCAACAGAAATGATTGAGGACAGGTTGGATGGTGATTGCAGCAACCTGCTCTACTGGAAGGTGTCCCTGCCTGTGGCAGGGAGCTGGAATTTCATGAGCTTTAAGCTGCCTTCCAAACCAAACCATTCTATTATTGTATGAAAAGCTGCTTTCACCTCCTCACTTTTGAGTGGGGTTTCTGAAGGACCCCAACACATCAGCACAGTGAGCTGATGTTTCCCATTAGACTTAAACTGACTCTTCAGGCTATGGCTTGTGTTTGCTCTGAACACAACCCACATTGTGGATGTGTCTGCCCATCACTCTTCACTGCAAATGCAGAGAACCATCCACTTTTTCCAGAAGAAATCCCTGATATGCATGTTTAAAATAGAGCCAAGCTGAATCAAGGCCCCCAGATGCATCCTTGTCTCCATACGGGGAACCTTCTGTGACTAATTCAGATGTGGAAACCTACAATTAGATACTATTGCTCCTTTGACCAATGTGACTCAACCATCAAACCCTGGAATGAGAAATCATGAGTAAGCTGCAGCTGGGATGGAAAATAAGCTTGGCCTGGATGGACAGACATAAGGAAATGAAGAAGTGATAGGGTAGTTCCGGACATCACTGAGAGTCTTTGAGCCATGAAATAAGTTGGACATGTCTGGATACAACATATGGCCAGAAGCGTGGAGCATCTGTGTCATCAGCACCAGATGGCATCCAAGGAAAATCCAACCCTGCTCAGACAGTGCCTTGAAAGGCTGTTCCTGCACCAAGTTGGGTGACTGCTTATCACAGGGGATGAAATTTCACCTTGCTCGTAGGTCAGCATGCTGGCAGCTTTCCATGGTGCAGGCCAATCCAGAAGAGCAAAATGACCAGCTTCCCTGATATGGAAGCTTAAAATACATCCAAGCTGAATCAAAGCCCCCAGATGCATCCTTGTCTCTATAAGAGGAACCTTCTGTGTCTAATTCAGAGGTGAAAGCCTACAGTTAGATAGGATGACTCCTTGGACTGATGTGACTCAACCCCCAAACCCTGGAATGAGAAATCATGAGTAAGCTGCAGCTGGGATGGAAAATAAGCTTGGCCTGGATGGACAGATACAAGTTAATGAAGAAGTGATAAGGTAGTTCCAGACCACACTGAGAATCTTTGAGCCATGAAACAAGTTGGGCACATCTGCATACAACATATGGCCAGAAGCATGGAGCATCTGTGTCATCAGCACCAGATGGCATCCAAGGAAAATCCAACCCTGCTCAGACAGTGCCTTGAAAGGCTGTTCCCAAACCAAGTTGTGTGACTGCTTATCACAGGGAATGAAGTTACACTCTGTTTCGAGGTCAGCATGGTGGCAGCTTTCCATGAAGCAGGCCAATCCAGGAAAGCAAGACACCCAGATACATCCTATGGAGGAAATAAGTATGTTTCCTATGATGAAATAAGTAGATGGGCACATGAAGCTGAGAGCTGGTCTTCATAAGGTTCCCCACCACCATGCTGATGGAGATGAGTAAAACAGTCCCAAAGAGCAGCTTCTACACGTTTTGGAAGCCCAAGAGGACAAACATGGTCACACTCAAGTGGTTTCCTCCAGCCACTCTCTTGGCAGCAGGAGACAAAGAAACATGGCAAGAGGTTGAATCACTTCTCCCAGCTCACAGGAGCACACAGGGCATGAGGTTAATGCAGGATTTGGGGTTTCCTTTAGGATTGCACCCAATTCCTGGGAGAGAAAACCATGATGGTTGAAGGTCCTAAATAATATACTGAAAAATAATACCTTGATAAAATAATAGGCAATAGTTCCTATATGGAAAAAAATAATCTAAAACCTTAAATCCTAAAGCTCTGGCTGGCCTGCTAGGGGAAGAATTGGTCCTGCAAAACATAAGCATTTTCCCATAAGCATCCAAATTCTTTTTAAGGAGGAGGCTTGTTTGGGATGATTTCTTTGCTGTCTGTGGGAGTTGTTCTTATTTAAGGACAAGTAAATACAATAATATCATGCCTTAATCTGCCACAAGAATTAGTGTTGCATTAAATAGATAAGAAATCAAATTGGAGTGATTTTCTGACTCTGTAGTGATGTTTGAGTCACTTAAAGTGAGACCAGAATCCCTGAATGCAATTCCATGTACTTGTAGCTTCAAGGGAAAAACCACCCCCTTCTCATCTGAATTATTCTTGCATATATTTCTTCCTCTGTGCTTACTTCTATTTAAAGAACATGTGTGTATATATAGATGTACACGAGATGACTGCTGTTCATGTTAACCTGAAATATGCAGGCCTTAAAAAGATGAGGAGATGACCTTCAAATAAATATGTTGCCTGTTGAGAAATGAGCATTCCTCCTCCTTCCCCTACTACTTCACTCTTTCCATCAGCCCCTTTTCAAGCAAGATGACCATTTCTTCAGTACAATTCATCTTCTCCCTCCACCCTTCCCAAAGCAGCTTTTACTTCCCCATTCCCCAGCCTGTGCTCAGATGTTCATTGCACAAAGTCCCTTGACTCACCACCAGTACTCTTCTCATGTTGCTGGTGGGTGCCTTTGCTGCAAGGACACATTGATGGCTCATTTCAACTCGGTGGACACCACAAGAGCCTTGTCCCTCTCTGATAAGGTGCCCCCCATCCTGTCTTAGTGCTTAGAGCAAGTCCTCCTCATAGGCAGGACTCAGCATTTTCTCTTTTTGAAGTCTGTCTGATTCCACCTGCCCATTTTGGACCCAAAACTGGCCTTTGAAACAACATTTTGCATTATATGCCTCCAAATTTAAATAACCTCAGGGTGGCTTTTTACTGCTTGCAAAAGGAGGAAACGAAACCAAGAGTGGGACTTGTTCCTTGTAGGAAAAAGCAGCTGACAGCAGACAGGGCTTTAACACCTTTAAATGGGTTCAGAAGATCCACCTGAAGTTGTCTACACCCACCTCAGGCAGGAGGATGAAGACAGTTGCTGTTTCCCATTGCTAAGGGCTCACACACTCAATGGCCATCTCCTCATCCTCATTCTCCTCCTTCTCCTTGTGTAGTACTTACATAAGTAAGTTGCAGATACATAAAGAGTAGACATCTCAAACACACACCTTGCATCTAACACCACTGAAACCAGCCATTCTCAATACCACAGCTTGTCTAAACAAGGGCAAAACATCACCCATCCCACATCAAATACCCACATCTTATCACACACAGAAGCATGCTTGCCTCTGTGGTCTCTGCTTTACACACACATGCTGACACTGCAGGTGGCTAAATATTGATGACTTACATTAAAAGCCAAACATGAGAGTCTCTCCTTATCTATTTATGAGCCGAAGTCCAATTACACCAGATGAGACTCAGGCCAATGCAATAGCAGAGCTCATTCAAGTCTCTTCAGCTGGAGCAATGCTGGTGTCTGCCTTGCAGTGAGAGGCATGAACCCCACCAAATCTCCCTCAGCAATAAAGGGAGTTGATGGACACAGTAAACGCATAGAGTTGACATGGTGCATTCAAATGTAAGGAGATAAGTGCTTACCCAAGGATATAGGAGATGATTCCTAAATCCAGTCACTAAGTACCCAAAGAAAAGGATGTAGCTCCTACCCAGCATTTGCTCAGCTGCCTTTAAACCAGATTTAACCACAATGAAAGCAGCTCCAGCTGAGAGTGGGGAGCTAAAGCCATTAGGAGCTCATCAGCAGGAATGCCAGAAACCAGGCACCTCATTGCCTGCTCATCGTGACCCAGCAGGAAGATGCATTGCAATGCTGGCTGCTGCTTCTGCTTCCTAGAACCTCATGTGGTGTTTGGTCTGCTCTCCTGGTCAGATGATTACCCCATTGAAGGCAGTGGCAGCCCTTAGACACAGCAAACCACTGGCTTCTTTAAACACACACAACAAGGAGCAAAAAGCTTTGGGGTTTGATAGCAGCAGTTCCAATGTGAAGCCACAATGAGCAGAGCAATAGGGTTGTAGCCACAGACTTGTGTTTTCAAGACACTAAGAGCTCATGTTCCTATTTAAACACTTGCTGATGGTGAAGGAGAGAGCAGCTGGACATAAAGTCATTGAACATTGTTGTAGAAGGCACCACAGAGACCTTAATGTGGCTGCCACATATCAGGTCTGAAGGCTGCTGGACAGCACCACAGCTCCTGTGCTCTGTTGTGATCAGGCTGCCATGGAGACCATGGCTTCTGCTGACGGCGAGGAGAAGCAAGACACGACAACCCAATATGAGTGATAAGCAAGCTTCTACTTTATTCGTGTCGCACATCGCTTATATCCTCATAGTGTTAATTATGCCTACTAGTCACAACAGCATTGGTTAGTTCTAAACGGTTTCATTTATATTCTCCTCCCACATCCGGTTTCTGTTTTCAAGGATCTTCCTCATTACATCAGCTGCAATTCAGTTCTGGGTACTTTCCCCAGAGCTCAAGGACAGTGTGTCCTTCAGCTTGAGTCACGTACATGTGAGGCCTACACTTTGCTTTGCTCGCACAAGGCCTCCAAGGATTCATGGCCTTGCTCTCGGAGCCATTCTGCAACAGCTTCTATTGCTGCCAACAGGGGAATGGAAAGCAAAGGTGTGGAGCAGTGGATGGGGATTCCTTGAAAGTTTCTGCCCTTTGGTGTGGATTCATCACTATCACTTCTTAAAACGCTTTCAAAACGCATTCGGTCATAACAGAGGTCACACAAGTACCTTATTTCACTTAAATTCTTTGCTGTCTAAAATGAAATGAGGTGAATGGTGCTGGAAATCATTTTGTCCATCAAAACCTCATAATACTGACTGCATGGCGTCACACTTATTTGCTATCATTTCTGTTTTTCTTGCTAAAGGTGTTTTTGTCCTTTTCTTAAGGCCCTTAATGATTTAACAGCACCGTTATGAAATGAAGTTTGATCCAGTGGAACGGTAGAATTCACAGTTTATTCTCATTTGCCAAGCAAAAGGGAGAGCAAAAAAGAAAAGAGCTTTAAGTTCATGCACTCCAAGTGTTCCCTTGCCCTGTCAAGGCCACCCCTAACCCACGGCACTGAGGGCCTTGTCTATAGGGTTTGTGAGCACTTGCAGGGCCGGTGCCTGCAGCCCTGCCCTGGGCAGCCTGTTCCAATGCCTGAGCACCCTCTGGGGCAGGAATTATTCCTCAGCTCCATCTAAACATGACCTGGTGCAGCTTGAAGCCGTTTCCTCTTGTCCCATCCCTTGTTCCCTGGGAGCAGAGCCTAGCCCCCTCCTTGCTCCATCCTCTTTTCAGGCAGGTGTAGGCAGCGATCAGGTCCCCCCTTTTCCTGAGATGAAGAGGAGAGCATGCTTGTAGTTGTCTACCTGTGTCTTCGTTAGGTGAAATACAGTACAAATTAACTAATTAGGTGAAATTCACTACTAAATATAAATTTAGAGAGTGAAATTATTTGTATTCTCAATCATATCAACCAGTGCATCACATAAGTCTGGGTGCAGAAGACCCCCAACATGTTGTCCATACTTAACCAATACCTGAGCATCTACCCCACATCTCCATTCTGTCTGGCCTTAAGCTTGCACCATTCAAGATCATCTTATTTTTGTGAGCCTCCTCAAAGCCTCCTTCACCTCCTTATTCCTCAGGCTGTAGATCAAGGGGTTCAGCATGGGAGTCACCACGGTGTAGAGCACCACAGCCCATTTATCTGCTGCCCTTGAGCTGTCTGAGCTGGGGAATAAATACATAAAAAAGCATGCCCCATAGAAGATGCTGACAGTGGTGAGGTGGGAGGTGCAGGTGGAGAAGGCTTTGCGCTTGCCCTCGGCTGAATTGATGCTCAGGATGGTGGCGATGATGGCCACGTAGGAGAGCAGGATAATCAGGATGCTGGACACACCAAAGAGAGATGCTGCAGTGGTCAGGATGATGTGGCTGAGGGTGGTGTCAGAGGTGGAGAGCGAGATGAGGGGGGAAATGTCACAAAAGAAGAGGTCGATGGCGCTGGAGCTGCAGAAGGACAGGGTGGACATGCTGATGGTCTGTCCCACACCATTGGTCAGCCCCACGAGGTACGAGGCAGTCACCAGCTGGAAACAGCACTTTGGGGACATGACAAGGGGGTACAGCAGGGGATGGCAAATGGCCACGTAACGGTCATAGGCCATCGAAACCAGCAGGAAGCATTCAGTTATCCCAAAAAACTGAAAGAGGAAGACCTGAGCCACACACCCAGCATAAGCAATGCTCTTCTTCTCCAACATCAAGTCAACCAACATCTTGGGGGTGATGACAGTGGAAGAACAAAGGTCTACAAAGGCCAGATTGCCCAGGAAATAATACATGGGGGAGTGGAGGAGGTGGCTGGCCCTGATTAAGATGATGATGCCCAGGTTGCCCACAATGGTGACAAGGTAGGTGAGCAGGAAGAGCGGGAACAAGTAGACCTGAGACACCGAGTCCTCTGTGAACCCCACCAGGCTGAACTCGGTCACTTGGGTGCAATTGCTCTGTGCCATGGGTTGGATGGTGCTTTGTGTGTGAGCTCCTGGCTGGAGGTTTCTTCTCCAAGAGGCAGGGATGTCCCAGGTGGAAAAGCCTCTATGTGGTGGGAGCTGCTCAGAGACAGTCCTGCAGGATGGAAAGGGAGAGTTCAGGCACAGCTCAATGAGGAACAGGTTGGTGAAAGTCCTGTGCCAGCACAGGTAGAACAAAGGGGTGCTCAAGCAGTTAAATACCATGTCACAACACGGTGCCTGCTCCTCTGACTCACCTTGAGATGTTGATCAATGACCCCTGTGAAAAGCAGTGGGAAGGTTGCACACCCATATAGCTTTACCTTAGTGCTGCACTTCATTGCCTGCGTTAATGCTGAGCCTGGGGCTTGGAGACCATCCGGATCAACCTGGAACACAGAGAAACATTATGTTTTCACAGTGCAGAGTTGATCCTTCATCCTCTCATGGGCATTTGCCAACCACCCGCTTCTTCCCTCTCTGCTTCGGTTTCTTCCTAACTGGAACAAATTCCTGACCTATGGAAAGTACAGGTTGGACAGGGCAACCTGCTCTAGTGGAAGGTGTCCCCGGCCATCACAGGGGCTTGGAACTGGGTGAGATTTAAGGTCTCTTCCAACACAAACCATACTATGATTCTATGTAACCTTACACAGTGGTTAATATCAGTTTCCCCTCCCTCCTGACACACTTTGTCAGATCTAAAACCTTTTATTGGTTCTTTAACTTGTTCCTTGAGTCTCCAATAGAAGTGGACAAACCCCAGAGCTCAGCAATCTCTTCTCAAACACGTTTTTGGGGAAAAAAGTCATCTTTTGGAGCTGCCTCATCTCAGCAATGGGGAGCACCCTGAATGTCCTGTACAGGAAAGCTTCTGGTGCTCATCCAGGAAACATCTGTGGTCAGAGGAGAGGAAGTCTCCTGAGTGTGTTCTCCACCAGGGTGATCTCCAAACCTGCCTTCTCAGCAGCAGCATGGGGATCACACAGCACAAGCAGCTCCCTGGGAAGCCCAGAGCATCATCAAGAAGCCCAGGACCCTGCAGTAGGGCAGGAGATGAAGACAGGAGCTGCTGCTTGTTGGCAAGAGAGAACCACAGGAGAATGATGGGCTGAAAGATGCTGCCCCTCACTTACATCTCAGCTTTGTCTCTGCTGCCCTCCTGTTGCTCTCGGAGATGGATGTGAAGATGAACGTGCCTGGAGCTGTGCAGGGTGCCTGGGAATGAACCAGCATCAGCAAACCCCCTTCCTATTTCAAGTGATGTGGGGATGTGGGGACTGTGAATCTCTTTGTGCCCCAGGAGGTGACAAAGCCCAAAGCAGGTCATTATCTCTTCTCTGTGTTGATTAGTTTGGAGAAGAAATATACCCAGAGGAGATGACCTCAGCTTGAGCAAGCAACAGGGCTTTGGGCTCCCTTAGAGCAAACCACAGAACAACCCAACCTTTCAAATCCACTTTTGGAGCATTTCTGAGGCAGTTACAGGTTCACAAAGGCCATAGTTGACATTATCATGGCAGGGAGATGAGGGGGATCTCGCTAATGGGAGCTGGTACCAGGGTCCATAAGCAATGTTAGGCGCCACAGGCAATGAACCAGCTTTCCACCCATTTTCAATTCCTTGTACTCAAACCATAGCTCACAAGTTTGGCTGCAAATGAGCCAACAGAAAATCGTGGTGACCTTGCTAACGGTGAGGTAAATGCTGTCCTCTACTTCTTGTCCAAGCAAACATCAATACTCACATCACCCAAGGCACTCAGGTTGGTCAGGAATGACTTGGCCTTGGTCCCTCTGTGCTGGCTGCTCATGGTCACCCTCCTGTCCTTCCTCTGCCTGGACAGGGCTTCCTGGGGAACTTGGTTCTTAATCCCATGGGGGACACAGGCACCCCCAGTCCTTGTGCTCTCCTTGATGATGACATTCACCTTCTTCCACCCATCGTGCTGGAAGCACAAGAGACAAAGGAGAGCCTGAGGGAGCGGTGCCCAAAAGTGAAAGGAAGGAGATGGGGAGGAACATTGAGGAGTGTGGTAAAGGACTGAAATGGGCAGCAACAGGGGAAAAGGGCCCTTCTGAAGGGTGCTTTAGGGTTGCCCCTGTCGCTGGTGGCTCTGATGGATGCTCCCAAGCCCATCACAGAACCCCAGAGAGGTTTGTGTTGGAAGGGACCTTAAAGCTCTTCCAGCTCCAACCTCTGCCACAGGCAGGGACCCCCTTTGCTAAAGCAGCTTGCTCCAAGCCCCTGTGTCCAACCTGCCCTTGAACACTGCCAGGGATGGGGCAGCCACAGCTTCTCTGGGCACCCTGTGCCAGCGCCTCAGCACCCTCCCAGGGAAGAGCTTCTGCCTAAGAGCTCATCTCAGTCTCCCCTCTGGCAGATTAAAGCCTTCATGGGGGTTATGGGGAACCTCCTTCTACAGCCAAACATGAAAGGAAAGTGCATGTAACACAGATTCCCACCAGAGATCAGCCAGATCCCCTGGCAGTGCACACTGGGAGCAAACCCCCACAATCTGGGCATCCTTTGGGGTTCCAACCCCTTCCAGAGCCACATCCTCCCCTTTCCTTCTCTCTCCAGCAGTAAAACCATTCATAGGAGCTGCAGGACGCGGTGCAATGCTGTGGATGAGCCCCCTCCACCCTCCTCTTATTGTCAACTCTGCCTCTCTCACCTCCTCATCTCCCTGCTCAATACCAGCCCTGCAGCCAGAGCAGGAGATGGATGGGGCAGAGCCTGCTCTGCAGGGCATGGGATATGTGTATGGATGTGATGGACATAAGGGGATGTGCACGGATATGGTCCCTCCTTGCTTTGCATCAGTCCTGATCCCAAATGCTCTCACTGCTCACATAGCCCTCGTGGGCACCCTGCAGCACATGGAGGGCAGAGGCTCTCCTCTCCCTTATGATGGCCATAGGAAGGATTTAAGCACTGATTGCAAAGAAGTTAAAGCTGAGTCCCAGTTTGGATCCAGCTGCATGCAGAGCAGGGAGGGATTTCAGCCCTTGCCCAGTGCCTCCATCAGCAGGGTACCACCAGGGGCAGAAACCATCAGCATCCATATGAGAATGTCCATTGTTTCCTGCAGAGCCCCGGCATCCTTCATCCTGCCCCATGGTGTGCAGTGAGGTGCTGGAGTTTGCAGTTTGAAGGGGACTATGGAGCAGCCCCTTTGCTCTCTGCCCCCTCCAGACTTTATCCCTCTGTCAGTGACCTCCCTGCACACATTCCTGGTCCCCAAGGTGACAGCTTCTCCCCATCCATCTCCTGCTGTCAGGCTGGGATTGAGCATGGAGATGGGAGGTGTGGGACAAGATGGTGAGGTTCCAGGTGGCAGCACAGAGACAGGACCAGCGTTTGGAATGGGTGCAAGGGGACAGGGGACCACATTGCACATCTCTCTTCCCTATTCCAGAGCTGCAGAGGCTCTGCACGAGCAGCCACAACACTGTGGATGCTGTTGTGCTTTTTAATATGGCTGAGCTGGTGGTACCCAGAGGGGCTTTGACCAGGAGAGGGAGTCACAGCAACCCCTATGTCCCTTCAATCGGATGTGTGACATCACATCTTCCTTCCTTGTAATGAAACCAAGAGGAGAAGGAACATCAAACTTCATTTCAATTCCCAGTTACCAGCTTTGAGGAAGAAAATAGCCACAATTATCCCAGGCTTCTTTTCCTCACGTAAAACACCAATCAGCTTTATTGAGTTATAGCCTTGGTCACTGATAAATATCTGTTTTTCTTGCAAGATTCTTGACCTTGTCCCTCAGCTCCAATAAAATTCCTCACTCTTACCTGTGAGCTCTTTATTAATGCCTCTGGGGTGGGAGGGAAGAGGAAGTGTAGTTTTACATTTGCTTGCTGAAAAAGAGTCAGAGAAAAGGTTTCAAAAGATTCATTGCATTCGTTTGTGCCTTTCAAAGAGAAGAAGTTGGTGGGAATCAAGGTCTCAAGCTGCACCTTAAAATGTCAAGGGGAATCCCTCCCCAGGCTGCAGCTTCACAGGAGATTTCACTTCATGTAAGGAAGTGTAGAAAATATAATACCTAATGCAGATTGATGAACTGTGCTGAGACTACCCAGTGTTAAGGACAAACTGGGCATATCAAGTGGTCCTCCTATTCATTTTAAGTGGTGTTTTACACTCTTTTTAAGTGCCCTTTACTTAAATGGTGAGAGAAATGGAATTCCAGCTGGAGATAAGCACCCACATCGCATGTCCATTCCCAGCTCACACTAAAGCACACCAGGAAACAACAAGTGGTGGGTTGCACTTATAAATACAGCATGAGGCAAGTTTCCGTTGGTGAAAGACAATCCTGACCCCAGAATCAATGGTAACCGAGAGCTGCCTGGGTCAGAAAGAAGCAAAAAACCACTGGTGTGGGAAAATGTTTTTCCTTTACCTCTTGTGAGGGAGAATTAACTTCTATTTGGGAAGTACATGGGTCATGAACAGTGTCTTTTGTGTGCTCTGGAAAACAGCAGTGAGAGGTCTGTGGAAAAGTGACTTCTATCTGTGGTCAGTGAGGAAGCCAGAATTGATGTAATTACTTGCTGATGAGCTTGGCAGCACAGAGACTTTGATATCAGAGAGCTTCTTGAAAACCTTCACCACACCTTGGTTTTTTGCTTCTTTCTTGCATATTGTAGCTGAGACATGTAGAATATATACAAATAGAATCATAGAGCCACAGAAAACCCAAGTTTCACCTCAAGAGATCATCTGGTCCAAGCTTTAATGGGAAAGGGAGCCTAGATGAGAAGTGTCACGTGTAAGGCTCATCGCTGCTTGATGAATTACCCCACTCTGATGTTCTTATCCCCTCTTTGGTTTAAGAAAAATTCCAAAGCAGAGACAACTGCAATACATAAAGGTTTACCTAGACTTGGTGCTACATTGCTAAGGGAGGTCTGGATTGCTATAGTCTTGTGTGTGGTGGATCCAACTCAGGGGACTCCCAAGAGGAACCTCAGTCTAACGTACAGGGGAAGAACAGCTGTCAATTCCAGCAACAAGAAACAGGCTTGGGGTTCTGAAAACACATTTGATGACAAAAGCATCATTGCATGAGTCTGCTTCAATCTTTGCAGAGAAGGGATCTACAAAATTCAGAATCCCCTGGCTGTAGACACAAAATTCTCATATCAGGTAAATAACAGAGGTCCTGCCATAGAAGCCCAATATTATACTTGGTAAAACAGAATTAAATCTCTTAAATAGAGATGGGGGACAAATGGGCAGAGGGTGGGATGAAGCCGCAGCTGAGGCTGCTCAGGGGGATAAAGGCCTATTAGTTCACCCTGGGACAATTCATCCCTGCCTAAAAATGCCCATTTCTCACCCTTGAATACAGTGGAAGCCCAGAGGCACCAGCTCAGCTGTTGGACATCTAGGCACTACATGTATATAACCCCACGGGGGCTGAAAAGCTGGGCTCTCAGGTGTGCACAGAGAGGGACAGCAGCAAATCCAGAGATGGGGTCATTTGTGCATCAGTTTCCATTTGAGGACCCTCTGCAAGATCTGAAATGTCTCTAAAACCATTCTCATTCTGTTGCCAATGTCAAAGTGAAACCTTTGCATGGTCCACAAGTATGTCAGAAGCATCATACAAGCTGCTCATCACTGCTGCCCTGTAGCTGTGCTCAGGGATGGCTCATTCATGCTATGTCTTTCAGATGCTCAAGCACCACAATGCCTTTCAGAGGTGATTTCACACCCTTTGCTTTCCCTTCTCTTTGTTTTCCTCTGGGAAAGCATGAGCAGCCCTAGAGTCTTCCTCCCAGGAGAGCACATGCAACTGTATTTACAGCCCCAGCAACACAAGCTGGGCTCTTGGAGTCTGGCAGGAGCTCCCCTCTCTTCACCTCAGGTGCTTAACAGAGCTGATGCTGGCGCGTGGATGTTCTCTGCTGTGTTGAGGATAAACCCTTGGCTCCCATCCTTGATGGCACAGGGAAGGCACAAGAGGTAACACTAACACAAAGCAGAGCCTCGCCTGCATTGAGGCAGTGGGCTTGCTTCTGCATGTCCTCAGGTCGTCTTTTTTCTGTCTTGGTCAGAAAACAGTCTTACCAACGTGGGTTTTCTTTATAAGAAGAGGGAGCAATGTCTGATGCAGGTTGTGTTTCTTTTATACAGGCAGCTAAAGCAAGATGCACTGATTTATTCAAGACTTAAATGAGGATGAATCTTCTTCTGTTATAAAGAAATGAAACATTTCAGATTGTCAGCAGAATACAGTCACTAAGAAATCAGCCTTTGGAATCAACATGTTGTAATATCAATTCCATTTTAAAGGAAGCAACCTAATGCCTATGGGTTTAGGATGCTTCAGCATACTGTAGCTCAGAAAGGTAGGTATCATGAATTTACCAGTGTGAGTGTTATCTATTGTGAATAAGCTCAAATAGTTTGATAAATGTGGTTTGGTGACTGAATGATAATCAAAAGCCAAGAGCAAATGTCCAGTGGTCATTCATCTGTAAGCTGTGATTTCACTGGGACTGGGACTTTCTCTTGCTCCACACTTACGTGCGATCCTATGAGGTTCCTCTGAGGTGTCTTCTGACACAAATTTCCTTCAAACTGAAAGTGAATAAAGATCTGATTCTTTACTCAAACCTGAAAACACACGTGCTTGACTAAATCCAGAGTTTAATTTTTCCCAGCATAGAAAAACAAAACTGCCATTAACTGCTTCAGGAAACTCCTGGTACTTTTCTGAATACCTCATCTGAAAAATGTAAAATAGATACATTTTGGTTAGAAAATATATTGGAATATTTTAAAATGACACAGTTGAAATGGTCATTGATTGGAGTTAGATATGGTCCAAAAGCAAATCTCTGGTTTTGATCAATGTGATATTCTCTTGATTTTGCCTCAGCAGGTAACAACTGGTCATGGGAGGAAATCTCACACAGATTAAATTTATCCTTTTGGGAATTACAGACAGCCTATGTGCGCAGACCCCACTTTTTGCCTTGTTTCTATTGATTATGTTGTGACACTCATAGGGAATGTTGGAATTATCTTGGTTCGGGTGTCTCCCAGCCTCCACACCCCCATGTACTTCTTCCTCACCCATTTTGCGTTCGTTGACATCAGCTGTTCCACAGTCATCTCCCCCAGGATGCTGGCAAACCTGTTATCAGAGGACAAAACCATTTCTTTCACTGGCTGCATGATGCAGTTCCTCACCTTCGCTTTATTTGCTATTAGTGAGTGCCACCTCAACAACATGGAAGAGTTCTGTCATCGAGGACATGAACAATTCACCTCAAATGAGAAAGCCTATGGGGCACTAAAATAATGGCATTTTCCCAATTATTTCCATGATTCGATGCAAGTTCTTCTACAGTTACTGCACAAAAGTCAATGACAGTATTGCATGAGAAATAGACTCCCCAAATCGCATCATCCTTCCTCTGAAGGAAACCAAGAGTAATGGAACCTCAAACTTGAATTCACTTCTCAGTCACTAGCTTGCATGAAGAAATTACCCTTAATTATCCCAGGCCTCTTTTCCTCACAGGAAACACCAATCAGCTTTATTCAGTTATAACTTTTGTCACTGATAAATATCTATTTTTCTTGCAAGATTCTTGACCTTTTCCCTCAGCTCCAATAAAATTCTTCACTCTTACCTGTGAGCTCTTTATTAAAGCTGCTGGGGTGGGAGGGAAGAGCAAGTGTAGTTTTACATTTGCTTGCTGAAAAAGAGTCACAGAAAAGGTTTCAAAAGATTCATTGCATTCGCTTGTGCCTTTCAAAGAGAAGAAGCTGGTCAGAATCAAGATCTCAAGCTCCAGCTTTGAATATCAAGGGGAATCCCTCCCCAGGCTGCAGCTTCACGATAGATTTCACTTTAAGGCAGAAACTGTGGACAATATCATTCATAATACAGGATGATGAATGGTGCTGAGGCTACCCAGTGTTAAGGACAATTTGGGCACATTAAGGGGTCATCCCATTCATTTTAAGGGGAGTTTTACATTCTTCTTAAGTGCCGTTTACTTAAATGGTGCGATCCATGGAATTCCATCACGAGACAAGCACCTACATTCCATGCCCATGTTTAACTCTTGCTAGTGCACACCAGGAAATACCAAATAGTGTATTTCATATAGGAGTTAAGACAGTGGCTCATTTCCATAGATGAAAGACAATCCTGAACACAGAATCGATCCTAACCGAGAGCTGTCTGGGTCTCAGAGAAGCCAAAACACACCGACGGGGGAAAATATCTTTCCATTACCTGCTGTGAGTGGGAATTAACTGATGTTGTGAACTGAACATGGATGGTGAACAATCTCTTCTGTGTGCTCTGGCAAACAGCAGCAAGAGATGAGATGTTGTCTATTGTCTGTGGGAAAGTGGCTTCAACCTGTGCTCAGTGAAGGAGGCAGAACCGATATAATCAGATGCTAAAGAGCTTGGCAGCACAGAGACCTTTGATACCATAGAATCATAACATCATAGGATAGTTAGGGTTGGAAAGGACCTTAAGATCATCCAGTTCCAGCCCCCCTGTCTTGGGCAGCAACACCTCCCACTAAACCATGGCACCCAAGGCTCTGTCCAACCTGGTCTTGAACACCGCCAGGGATGGAGCATTCACAGTTTCCCTGGGCAGCCCATTCCAGTGCCTCACCACCCTTACAGGAAAGAGCTTCTTCCTTAGATACAATCTAAACCTCCCCTGTTAAAGTTTTAACTCATTACCCCTTGTCCTATCACTACAGTCCCCAGTGAATAGTCCCTCTGAGTTTCAAATGATGAAGATACTTGTATTTTGAAACATGTTTCTTAACATGTATTAAGCTATCAGTGAAACTTGATTGAAAGACATTTTCCTATGGTGTTGCCATGATTTGTCATCCTTAACTGATACTTACCTGGTAGTCACAGTGGTTCAGTCATTTTATATACTCAGATTTCATTACTTAATTAAATGACTTCATTTCAAAATGCACTAAAGACAAAAAACTGGGGTTGTTTTTCCTGATCTGTATTACCTTAAATGTTTCAATCCATACTTTGCCCTAACAGGAGATTTTTAATTCAATATTCCTGGTTTATCTCCAAACACTTTTGTTGTGACCATGTGGAAAGGTAACAGTGAAATGGGGTTTTGGTGAGGGGATGAATGTTTAAAGAAGTAATCATAAATGGAAGTAAGAGGTGGGAAAATGCTTATAGAAGGGAAGTAAAATAAGTCAGCAGCAGGATAAAGCAGCTGCAAACAGTCTTCAACCCTACCCACTTCTTGCTGGCCTGAGTATCATTGTAGTAGTAGCACTAGTACGTTGTGATGCATCACACTGTCACAATGCCACAAATAGCTCAAGGAATGAGGCAGAAATAAAACATTTCTAACAAAGTTGAACTGCCCTTTCATGTACCTTTAATTGACTTAAAGGAACATTAAAGTTTGCTGCTGTTGTGTCAATTGATGCACACAAAATCTCAGTGAGCCTCAAGTAAAATCGTGAGTGTGACCACAGAAACCAGGTTTGGTGTTTGTACACTTGGCTTGTGCTGAAGTACACGTTGTGCTTCATACCTTTGGGTTGGAAGTGCATCTCCTCTGCCTCCATGGCTCTCTGGGTGCAGTTGCAGTGGTGATCTCCAGGCACAGAGTGATCAGTGGGAGAGATCAGGGGGGTTTCAGTTCAAACTATAAAAACCATTGCCATACGCAGGGAGATGAAGTGATTCATGTGCACATTTGACTTTGGTTACAGCACTTGGTGCTTCCAGCTACCTTAAACTATGGTTTAGGTGAAGCTCTAGACTTGCACAGTTCAAACAGCACAATAAATCCCACCCCCTGGCATCCCATTAAACACACTCCTAGGCTTCTTTCCCACCTCTGCCTCAGCAGAGGTGACCCCCCCCCACCCTTCCACATTAGCACTGAGGTTAATGAGCCTTGCACCATTAGCTGGGGTGCGGGACCCAGGTCCAAACCTCTTCCAGGCTCTGCTGGGAGTCTCTAATGATCCCCTTTTTGCTCAGCTAAGCTTTACTTCAGGGGTTTTATCCATGAGGACCAAAGGAGTAAATAAACCCAGGTGCTGTCCCCCTCTGGGACAGTGTCATCACCCGCTCTGGGCAAAAAGCTTCTTGCTGACGGAGCTGCTGCATTACTTGTGCTTGGCTCACTTCATCCATGAGCTGCCACTTCCCCCTCCTATAGCATTAGAGACACCTGAAGAATGAAGGAAAACAGATCATGGATCTTCTGCCTTAGGATAACGCACACACCGTGTGTGTAAATCCCAGAAAGCTGCATAAGGATGCTAGGTAAGGATCTGGCATATAAGAATCTGGCAGGCAAGCAGGATCATAGGCTTCAAATGTAGAGCTAGATTAAAACCCACAGCTTTCAAGCTTCTAAATTTACTGATTTGGGGCAAAAAGCTCAACAAGAATATACCTGAGCTATGTGTTTTCCATAGGTCTGAGTTTCTAGGCATTATCTTCACACCCTATGTGTGTGTCACCATCTGATGGTGATAAAACCTTAGGGAAAGCATTCAAAAAGGCTGCTTTTCTGCCCCAGCCCTAAACTGAAGAGGACAAGAGCTGCACCACAGCATGCAGTGGCACAGAAATACCAGGGAATGACACACAGGGCACATTCCATGAGGAAACCTTCCAGGTTTTTCCTCTAAGAAGACTAAAAACACACTGCAGAACCTCAAGCAACCTTCTGAAAGGTTATTCCTCAATGGCAGAAGGTTGGTGCTTTGTCCCTGCAGCAGGGAAGCGGAGAGCAGCCACCCCAGTGGGAAGCACTAAACCCAAACCTGAAGTGCTGGGACCATCCAGAGATCATTTATTTGGGCATTTGTCTCAGAGTTGTGAGGAGCAGCCTGCCAATGCCTTCCTGACCTTGAGTGGGGAAAACCATGGAAATAATACCTGAGCTGGAGAAGATAACAGAAGTTAAGTGCACTGACTCTCTGTTAGACTCATCTGCCACACTGAGGGGAATAGTTCTCTCTGTGCTGGAACCTGACTAGTAGTAGTAGTAGTGATAGGAGAAGGGGTAATGGGTTAAAACTTAAAGAGGGGAAGTTTAGGTTATATCTAAGGAAGAAGTTCTTTACTGTGAGGGTGGTGAGGCACTGGAATGGGTTGCCCAGGGAGGTTGTGAATGCTCCATCCCTGGCAGTGTTCAAGGCCAGGTTGGACAGAGCCTTGGGTGACATGGTTTAGTGTGAGGTGTCCCTGCCCATGGCAGGGGGGTTGGAACTGGATGATCTTAAGGTCCTTTCCAACCCTAACTGTTCTACGATTCTACTGACAGCAATGTGCCAGCTCAGCCTATTTTTGCTGTCTAGGACAGGACTCTCTGCCCCACGCTGCCAGGGAAACCTCCTGAGACTTGAGTATCTCACTCAGTGAGTTGTTGTGTGCAGCTGGGGATCCAGCAATGCTGTATCAGAGCTGGGGTGATGGATTCAGGGCTCCTGGGGCATCACACTCAGATGTTTTCAGTCTTTCTCATGGAGCAAATGGAATGCACAGTCCCTTTTTCTGCCTCCCTAATGAAATGTGATGACCAGTTTGCAAGTTCTTCACCTCTTCTCCAGTTTTCAAATGGTTCAAGATTGGGTTTGGGTTTTTAAAAGAAGAGGTCTGATTTAGCCTCATGATTAAGGGATTTCTGAAGGGCTTTTGGATGTGTTTCTCTGCCTGTGAAGATTCACCAAGAACCACAGTTAGATGTTGCCTCAACTATCAAATCTTTATTGTTTTAATGTCCAGCCTAACGGAGTACATGCAAGCCACATGGCATTGCTCTTCCCTATTTTACTCCATCTTTCCTCCTTCCCGCAGTAACAGGGCTGAAGGCAACCACACCGCAGTGACCCACTTCATCCTCCTCGGCCTGACAAGCGAGCCCAAGATGCAGACTCCTCTCTGTAATCTTCGTCATGATTTATCTCATCACTCTCATGGGCAACCTTGGGCTGATGGCACTGATCAAGACAAGCCCCCGGCTGCACACCCCCATGTACTTCTTCCTCTGCAATCTCTCTGTTCTCGATCTTTGCTACTCCTCTGTCTTTGCTCCAAAGGTGCTTCTTGCCTTGGTGGAAAACAAAACCATCTCTTACCCTGCCTGCTTCCTGCAGCATTTCTTCTTCCTCATGTTTGTGACCACAGAGGTGCTCTTGCTGGCTGGGATGGCTTATGACCACTATGTAGCCGTCTGCAACCCACTGCTCTACACGGTCTGTGTTCAGCTGGTGGCTGCATCATACATGGGGGGGATTTTGAACTCCCTAATCCAAACCTGTTGCTTGCTGCTGTTGCCTTTCTGCGGCCCAAACACCATCAACCATTACTTCTGTGACGCTAACCCTTTGCTGAAGCTCTCCTGCTCCAACAGCCACCTCAATGAGCTTTTGCTTGTAATTCTTCATGGGAGCATTTCCATGTCTGTGCTCGTCCTCATCATCACCTCCTATGTATACATCCTCTTGTCCATCCTGAGGATTAGGTCTGCTGAAGGAAGGCACAAAGCCTTCTCTACTTGTGCCTCCCACCTCCTGACCGTTACCTTGTTCTATGTCCTTGCTGGGCTCAGCCACATGCAATCAGCTTCCAAGTACTCCCTGGAGACAGAGAAAGTCACCGCTGTGTTTTACACCCTCCTTGTCCCTATGCTCAACCCTCTGATCTACAGCTTGAGGAACAAGGATGTTAAAGATGCCCTTAGAAAAGCAACAGCAAATAACCTCATTGCGAGCTGCTCATTGACCAACCCGGTCTCAATCGGTTGATAGAACTCCTCCTCTTTCCCTTTTCAACTCATTTGGTATCAGCTGTCTGGAGGAGGAAGGAACTGAATGTATTTACAGGAGCAGGTACAGCACATTCTAACCATGCTTTAAACTCTGCAGAGGCTCGGTGATGTTAAGCATCCCCTCAATATAGGTCTCTGATAAATATTCTCTTGTCATCTCTTGGGTTTTTCTTTTGGGGAAAATAGATGTGATATCATAGGAGGTGGCAAAAATAAGCCCATGAGGAATTTCCCTCTTCAGTTTAACTTTAGAAGTTGCACTGATTCAAGCAGTCATTCATCCAGAGGTAAGTTCAAGGAGGGATGAAGGGTTTTGAGGAGGTACATCTGAAAAACATCACTTTACTTTGGGCTAATGCAAGGAAATGCATAAAATCCTATTTGCTTCCAGAAGGATGTGCAGTGCAAAGTAAGGAAATGGGAGGAGAAGCAGAGCCACTGAGCTGCCAGAGGATGAGCATGGTGCGTGCTGTGATTGAGCATTGGGAAGATGCTAAATTGCTGTGTGACCAGAACATCCCAGCCTGGAGGCAGCAGAGCTGTGTCTGTCATCCTGCACCTTCCTTCCTACCCCTGCAAACATCCAGCTGAGCCAAAGAGGTTTCACAGCACTGTGTGGGTTGGAGGGAGCTTAAAGGCCACCTATTTCTAACCTCCTTGCTGTGGGCTTCATCTCACATCTGGTTTAGGAGAAGTAGCAGCTGAGAGTGCTGATGCTGGCCATGGCAATTACTGTGGCTGCACTCCCTGATGTCTCAAGGAGAGGGGAACTGGGTTTTCCACCACCCAATGCCCTAAACACAGCAGCAGCTCTGCATTCAGCCTCCTCTGATGTATTCCTGTGTGCAGAGGATGAAAGAATGGAGGAGAAAAGAGCAAAGAGCTCCTTTATTTTGTTAATGAGAATCACCCCTCCTCAGTTATGCAAAATCATGGAATCATGGAATGGTTTGTGTTGGAAGGGAGCTTAAAGCTCATCCAGCTCCAACCCCAACACCTTCCACTGGAGCAGCTTGCTCCAAGCCCCTTTGTCCAACCTGGCCTTGAGCACTGCCAGGGATGGGGCAACCACAGCTTCTCTGGGCACCCTGTGCCAGCGCCTCAGCACCCTCACAGGGAAGAGCTTCTGCCTTAGAGCTCATCTCAGTCTCCCCTCGGGCAGGTTAAAGCCATTCCCCTTGGCCTGTCCCTACAGGCCCTGATGAAGAGTCCCTCTCTTATTCTATCTGAATACGTTGCTTCACATGTTGTGTTCTCTTTTCTTGAGGGAATTGTCCAAATGTCTTATTTTTCATGAAAACTCCATCAGAAACTTTGATTAAAAGCTTATAAAGTGAGCATTTCACTTCACACCAACTTAAATTAGATTTTGACAGGTTGCCATTGCATTCATTCATTATTCATCACAGTTCTTTGCAGAAGACCAGGATTTCCAAAGGTGCTTATTTTAAACCACAAATTTATTCAGTTTGTCATTATACAAGTACATGTTCTTCCAGCAATTGTACAGTTCATTAAACAGAAATGGTGTGTTTGGATTAAATGTTAAAAACCCTCCATCTACTGTTTCATTTAGAGCATCTTCCCCCTCAATAATGTGATGACATACAGAAGGGGATGTGACATGGTCAAATCCACAAAGCACAGACCTGGTACTGAGCATCCAAAAAGGAAAAGATGTAAGGACCACGCATCTCAGGAAGATTTTAGTTGGGACACACTTCTGGCCACATGCTAACCTATGTGTGCCTGTCACAAGTCCTTCGCACTGCTCCAGCTCACTTACGTGGGATAAATGTATTGGATGCTCATATCAGGTATCACAGAATCCCAGACTGGTTTATGTTGGAAGGGATCTAAAAGCTCTCAACTTCCAACCCCTGCCATGGGCAGGGACCCCTTCCACTAGAGCAGTTTGCTCCAAGCCCCTGTGTCCAACCTGGCCTTGAACACTGCCAGGGATGGGCGCTTGTGAGATCTCACCTGCAGCATTGTGTGCAGTTCTGGTGTCCTCAACATAAAAAAGACATGGAACTGTTGGAACAAGTCCAGAGGAGGCCACAAGGATGAACAGGGGCTGGAGCACCTCCGTTATGAAGACAGGCTGAGAATGTTGGGGCTGTTCAGCCTGAAGAAGAGAAGGCTGCGTGGAGACCTCAGAGCAGCTTCCAGTATCTGAAGGGGGCCTATAGGGATGCTGGGGAGGGACTCTTCATTAGGGACTGTAATGATAGGACAAGGGGTAACGGGTTCAAACTTAAACAGGGGAAGTTTAGGTTAGATATAAGAAGGAAATTCTTTCCTGTTAGGGTGGTGAGGCACTGGAATGGGTTGCCCAGGGAGGTTGTGAATGTTGTATCCCTGGCAGTGTTCAAGACCAGGTTGGACAGAGCCTTGGGTGAGATGGTTTCATGTAAGGTGTCCCTGCCTATGGCAGGGTGGTTGGAACTAGGTGATGTTAAGGTCCTTTCCAACCCTAGCTATTGTATGATTCTAGGATTCTATAGACACCAAAACTGTATCAGAACTGCAGGGGATACCAGAGCTGTATTGAACGTTTGGTCCTTCCCTCAGGTCTTCAAGCTTGTTTGGGATGAACAGTTATGAACCAGGGAATGGAGACAGCGTTCACTGCCTTACCTCAAGGCTGAGCCTCCTTTTTGTGGGAACTACTTTCATTTAGCACAATTTAAACACAAAACACCATGGTGCTGTCTCAGTCCTGTTATTAAATAACTGATACTTATTTGGACAAATTATTGAAGACTCAGTCCACGCTTAAAATCACCTGACCCTGTTTGAAGAAAACCATTTGTTCCCCAAACTCCTTCTGGCGGCATCAACACCTCCAAGACCAGTTCTCCTGCAGAGACCTACCCAGGAAGACAGGCCCAGGACAGTTTGCTTTGTATTTCCCCATCTATCACATACCTCTTCCTTTCAGTGTTTCCCTGAGGAAGCCCTTTACATCCACAGGGATCATCTAATATTGCATTGAAGGGAGCTGAAAACAAACACAACAAAGCATCTTCTGTGTGGAAATATTAAATGATAACCTTGTCCCAGACATTTAGAAAAGTCAAAAGATGGGGCAATGAGAGGAGAAAACTGAGCTATGAAAATGTGGGGAAGCAAGAAAGAGAAGAATGTAGATGGCTTTAGATGTCTTCAATGTCAACCTGTTTTTCTGCTGGAAGGCACCAGACTGACAGTCCAGGAGATGGACTGAAGGAGGGAAGAAAAGGATTTCTGAGTGGTTTTGAATGTCTTTCTTCTCCATTGGGTACTGGGCTAAACTGAAAGCTTGTGAAGTGGGAAAATCAATATAACAGAGGGAGAAATAACCCTCAATCAAATTTAGAAAAGAAGAATAATATAATTCAAAGATTATTGAAAAGAACTACATGAATCCAGAAAGAGGCACTGAGAATGCCTGGGTGTGCTTGTGCAGGGTGAATAATGCAGCTTGAGGTCCCAGAAGCGAACAGCTGAGTATAACACTTGCTCTATCAGCTTCGTCAAGATACCCAGGCCAGCAGCACCTTGAGTGTTCACGGGAGACGAAGACCCTGATCCTCCCTCTCATCTGCACTCAGGCTCTTTCCACCCCTACTTAAATTCACAGCACAGCAGAGGCTCAGATATGACTTGTCCCCATTTAACACAAAGGCTTTGTTGACCAACAGACTGTCACAGCTTTATTTCACAGAATCCCAGCCTGGTTTGTGTTGGAAGGGACCTTAAAGCTCCTCCAGCACCAACACTTGCCACGGACAAGGACACCTTCCACTAGAGCAGCTTGCTCCAAGACCCTGTGTCCAACCTTCCCTTGAACACTGCCAGGGATGGGGCAGCCACAGCTTCTCTGGGCACCCTGTGCCAGTGCCTCAGCACCCTCACAGGGAAGAGCTTCAGCCTAAGAGCTCATCTCAGTCTCGGGCAGGTTCAAGCCATTCCCCTTGGCCTGTCCCTGCAGGCCCTTGGCCAAAGCCCTCCTGCAGGTTTCTTGTAGCCCCCTTCAGACACTGGAAGCTGCTCTGAGGTCTCCAAGCAGCTTCTCTTCTCCAGGCTGCACAGCCCCAGTGTTCTCAGCCTGGCCCCATACGGGAGGTGCTCCAGCCCCTGAGCATCCTTGTTGCATCTCTGGACTTGCTCTAGCAGCTCCATGTTCTCCTTGTGTTGGGGACACCAGAGCTGTATCAAATCCTCTTGACCTTCCACCAGTTCATCATTGAGGAAATGCTTATCAAGTAGGCAATGGAGACAGTGGTCAGTGCCTTACCTCAAGCCTGAGCCTCCTATTTGTGGGCTCTACTTTCATTTAGCACAATTTAGACACAAGACACCATGGTGCTGTCTCAGGCCTGCTACTAAATACCTGATACTTATTTGGATGAATTATTGAAGGCTCAGGCCTCGCTTAAAACCACCTGAAGCTGTTACAAGAGAACCATTCGTTGTGCTGCTTCTCCATAACCTGCACTTGCTGTAATAATGACCAGTAGTGAGCTATAATGACCAATAATGGCCAGTAATGCTCAATTTCATAATCACATATTCCAAATATTCCTTCCTTACCTCCACAGTACTGAAGGGCTCCAAATGTGCTTTCAAACCCTGCATAGATGTGGCAGCAGCTTTCGCTCCCACAGCCTCCTCAGAGCCCCCTTCACCTCCTTGTTCCTCAGGCTGTAGATGAGGGGGTTAAGGGTTGGGGTGAGGATGGAGTAACACAGCGACACCAGCTTTGCCTGATCCCATGAGGATGCCTCATGAGGCTGGACGTAGGTGAGGATCGCGGGTGCGTAGAAGATGGTGATGGCAACCAAGTGGGAAGCACAGGTAGAGAAGACCTTCAGCCTCCTCGTGGCCAAAGGGATCTGCAGGACGGTGTGGAGGATGTAGGCGTAGGACACCAGGATCATCAGGAGAGGGCCCATGGTGTTTAACACAGCGTGGTAAACCTGCAAGACCTCATTTGTGCTTGTGTCTGAGCAGGAGAGCTGCAGGAGGGTGGGCAGCTCACAGAAGAAGTGGTTGATGCTCCTGGCCTGACAGAAGGACAACCTCCCTGCCAGCGTGATGTGCACCAGGGAGGTGAGGAACCCGATGGTGTACACCAGCACCATCACGCCATAGCAACGCGCCCTGGTCATGGTAGTGGTGTAGAGCAGGGGCTTGCACACAGCCGTGTATCGGTCATAAGCCATTACCCCATAGAGGAAGCACTCACAGATAGCCAGAGCCAGGAAAATATACATCTGGGCAAAGCAACCCCAAAAGGAGATGTGGCTTCTCCCCAGCAGGAAGGTCTCCAGAGCTTTTGGGATGATAGCAGAGGAAAGGCAAACATCCATGCAAGATAAGTGAGTCAGGAAGAAGTACATGGGAATGTGGAGGTGGGGGTCAGTGTTGATCAGCAGGATCATTGTCAGGTTCCCCAGCACCATTAAAACATACAGGGATAAGAAGACTGTGAAGATGGTGGTTTGTAGCGCTGGGGCATCAGAGAAACCCAAGAGGATGAAGCCGGAGAGAACCGTGAGGTTTCCTGTATCCGTCATTTCAACAAGTTGATGGATTTGGATTGAAATGAAAGGAATCACTGAAATACATAACTACAAGAGAAATAATGTGGAAGTTTAGTTGGAGTTTAATCCAGAAAGTAAATGCAATAGAAAATGGTGTATTTGTAATGGTGTATTTCTGTCTGTAACTCAAGATCTGAAGTCAAAGAGGTGAAGGAGCTCATTACACAGCCTGAAATTAAAAGAGAATAATTCTACAATGATTGATATACACATCACTAATGAAACAGTGAGAAACATGTCTATCCAAACGTAATACAATAAAACCAAATAAGTACATCACAAAATGTGGAAAACAGAAAAGATGTATTTTCTTCACTGATTTCTGGGAATTTTAAGGATTATTTTTCTCCCTTTTTTGTATTTTTCAGAGTGGATCAGTGCTCTTCTGTAGATTCATTACTTGTGCTGCATCCTTTTCAACACCACACAAAGCCATGTACTTGAAATTTGTTTTAAGTTCTAAGTTTATCTGCTTTTGAAGAACCCCCAATATGCATAATGTTAAGGGAAAGCAGTGGACTTGGCTCCAGCAGAGCTTTGCTGCGAATGCAGTGAGCTGCCTATGACCAACCCAAATATCCACCTAAGGGTGTAAAACACAAAACATACCATATATAAACCAAAATTTTAAGGCTTTAGCTTGGATATTCTCATGCTAAAATATCGCTAAATCAGTTGTAGATGGGGTCAGGAATATTGGTGTTTTTGAAGCAAACCTACTAGGCATACTAGGGCACTTTTATTCACACCATGGGTTATCATAGAATGGTTTGGGTTGAAGGGAAATTAAAGCTCACACAGCTCCAAACCCTGACACGGGCAAGGACACCTTCCACTAGAGCAGCTTGCTCCAAGCCCCTGTGTCCAACCTGGCCTTGAACACTGCTAGGGATGGGGCAGCCACAGCTTCTCTGGGCACCCTGTGCCAGCACCTCAGCACCCTCACAGTAAAACACTTCTTCCTTATCTCCAACCTGAACTTCCCTGTTTCAGTTTAAGGCCATCACCCCTTGCCCTATCAATACAGTCCCTGAAGAAGAGTGAAATATAACATGCCACCAAGCATGTGAGAGGCAGCATGACCAGGGTCAAACTGGACCCACCACCCATCAAACCCTTTTGTACCTGCTTGGTTAAAGAGGAAGGTGATGGTGGATGCAGTGCCTGCAGCTCCTCCTGGAGACCATGCGATGGGTTGAAGGAGAGATGCTTGGGAGCAGGATGCTCCAGGCTGGCTGGTGGAGGGGTTTTATCTCACAGGAGGCATTACCTCAGAGGCTTGTGTTGTGCAAACTGTTCTCCCAAAGGACCCTCCTCCCTCGGATAATTAGTTTGACTTGATCAGCAAAACAACCTCTCAATTCCTCTCTCCCCAAAGTCTTCCTGGCTGCATCAGCACCTCCAAGACCAGTTCTCCTGCAGAGACCTACCCAGGAAGACAGGCCCAGGACAGTTTGCTTTGTATTTCCCCATCTATCACATACCTCTTCTTTTCAGTGTTTCCCTGAGGAAGCCCTTTACATCCACAGGGTTCATCTAATATTGCATTGGAGGGAGCTGAAAACAAGCTCAACAAAGAATCCTCTGTGTAGATGGTTTGCGCTGGTCATGAGGAGTCCTTTCCATCAGGTGCATTTATTTCTATACACTTGACTACTGATTGTACACCACTTTGGTCAAAAGCATTGGCTCAAAACGTGGCTGCTTTGAGGATATAGCAGGATGAAGTCAGATTTCCCAGTCTTCATCTGAAGAATCCTGAGTGCCGGTGTGTCCTGAATGCTTCTTCTAGATGAAGAGACATTATAAAACTCTTAGTAGAAATATTGAATGATAACCTTGTCCCAGACATTTAGAAAAGACAAAGGATGGGGCAATGAGAGGAGAAAACCGAGCTATGAAAGTGTGGGGAAGGAAGAAGTACACAGATGACTTTATATGTTTTCAATGTCAACCTGTTTTTCTGCTGGAAGGCACCAGACTGACAGTCCAGGAGATGCACTGGAGGAGGGTCGAAAAGGATTTCTGAGTGGTTTTAAATGTCTTTCTTCCCCATTGGGTACTGGGCGAAAACCAAGGCTTGTGACATGGGAAAATCAATATAACAGAGGGAGAAATAACCCTCAACCAAATTTAGAAAAGATCAATATATAATTCAAAGATTATTGAAAAGAACTACATGAATTCAAAACCAGGCACTAAGAATACGTGGGTGCACTTGTGCAGGGTGAATAATGCAGCTTGAAGTCCTAGAAGCAGACAGTCCTATGAGCTTTGTCAGGATACCCACGCCAGCAGCACCTTGGCTGTTCAGGAGGGAGGAAGACCCCCGATCCTCCCTCCTAAAAGCACTCAGGCTCTTTACACCCCTACTTAAATTCGCAGCAGAGCAGAGGCTCAGATATGACATGTCCCCATTTAGCACAAGGGCTTTGTTGACCAACAGACTGTCAAAGCTTTATTTCTTACAATCGCATCCTAGTTTGTGTTGGAAGGGACCTTAAAGCTCATCCAGCTCCAACCCCTGCTATGGGCTGGGACCCCTTCCACTAGAGAAGCTCGCTCCAAGCCCCTGTGTCCAACCTGGCCTTGAAAACTGGCAAGGATGCGACAGCCTCAGCTTCTCTGGGCACCCTGTGCCAGCGCCTCAGCACCCTCACAGGGAAGAGCTTCTGCCTAAGAGCTCACCTCAATATCCCCTCTGTCATGTCACGTGACCAAACCTTGTGGGCTGGAGTTGAAATACCTGGAAATACCAGTTAATATTTCCTTAAAAACAGAAATAACACCAGAAATCATTTGCTAATATAAAACATGAGCTCAGATACCAGTTGGTTTGATGCCAGCAGGGCAAATCCATCACCTTCTCCCTTTTGCTCTTTGAAGCCTGAAGTAAAGTTTATTGTTATGTTTAATAGCATTTAAATAATAAAATATATTAACTTCAAGTACTATTTAAGTAACAATCACTTTGGACAACAACTTTCCTTCCAGTACACAGTCACTGTCAGCTTTCAGGCTGCAGCCAGAGAAAGTCCTGTCCATGCCAGCACAGAATGTAGCCTTGGTTTAAGGAGAAGCGTGTTTTCCAGCTGTCATGCTTCCAAGTATGTTTAGGTTCCTGCTTTGTGAAGGTGCTATATCCACCCGTCCTTGAAGGTAAATATCCACGCATCCTTGAAGGTGCTATATCCAGCCATCCTCTTCAACGTGCAATATCCAGCCATCCTTGAAGGTGCAAAATCCAGCCTGCTTCTTCTCACCAGGGCAGGGTAGCCCTCTCCTTTCAGCTGACTAGGAACCATGAATGGACAAAGAGCAGAGGACTTTTTGCTTTCCTCATGGCATTCTTCATATCTGCATTTCTTAGGCTGTAGATGAGTGGGTTCAGCATGGGGACAACCACAGAGTACAGCATGGAGACCACCTCATCATGCTTTGAGGACTGCCTGGAGCTGGGGCACAGGTACATGAAGAGGGAGCTGCTGTAGTACAAAGCAATGGAGATGAGGTGAGAAGCACAGGTGGAGAAAGCTTTGCGTTAACCAGCCACAGACCGC
The DNA here is from genome assembly GCF_033815535.1 of Pezoporus flaviventris. Classification (NCBI taxonomy): domain Eukaryota; kingdom Metazoa; phylum Chordata; class Aves; order Psittaciformes; family Psittacidae; genus Pezoporus; species Pezoporus flaviventris. The sequence continues at coordinate 1,179,827 of NW_026892636.1, read as the reverse complement.
ATCCGCATGACAGTGGAAAGGACCAACAAGTAGGAGATGAGGATGAAGACCGTGGTGCTCAGTACCTTGAACCCCACCACGGCAGCAACCATCACCTCGATGGCATGGTCATCAGAGCAGGAGAGGGCTAGCAGTGGTGGTCCATCACAGAAGAAGTGATTGATCGTCTTGGACCGACAGAACGGGAGACGAGATATGGAAACCGTGTGTATGGTAGAGCTGATCACGCCAGCTAAGTAGGCACCAGCCAACATCCCAATGCAAAGCCTTTGGGACATGACTATGGAGTAGAGAAGGGGGTTACAAATGGCCATGTAGCGATCATAGCAGCCAGCACGTAGCACTCGGTGGTGGCACAGGTTGCAAAGCAGAAGAGCTGAGTGGCACATCTAATGAAGGAAATCAACTTCTGCTCCACTAGAACATCGAGCAAGGCTTGAGGGATGATGGTAGAGGAGTAGCAGACATCCAGGAGAGACAAGTGGCTTAGGAAGAAGTACATGGGATGTGTAGGCAGGAATCCATTCTGATTAATGCAATTACTCCCAGGTTTCCTATGAAGGTAACCACATAGATGGCAAGGAATAAGGCAAAGCACATCACCCACAGGTCTTCCCTGTTTGTGAAGCCCCAGAGGGGAACATATAATTATCTTCAACCATAGTGAACCTAAAAGCAGATTACCTGCTTTATGTCTTTAAATTGAAAATTCTGAATAGGCCCAAATCCCTCAATAATGTTAAGAATGTCAGGTTTTGTCTATCAGTCAGTTACACTACTTTCAGTCAATATAAAGTGTGTATATATACATATATATACACACACATACATATATATAAGTCAATATGAGGTAAATTCTTTTCGAGAGAGGAAAACACCAAGTTCCCAAGGCCAGTCTTGGCTGAACACCACAACCACCACCAACACACTTGGAAGCAAGTAGGTATTTTAAGGCAAGGAGGGAGGGCAACACCAGAATAAATAAACTGCAGGGTTCCTCATAGTTCCTCTCAAGCCATTGATACATGGAAGTCCTTTAATTCCCCAGTAACTGCTGGGAAAAAGGAATTACTTCTCATCTTTTGGGTGCTGCCAGTCCAGTGTGAGTACATGAGGAATAAATGGCTGTTCTCTGTGACCCAGGAGGAGCTCTTTGAGAGCAAATGTGGCTTTCCTTAGGGTAGGATGGTGCAGAGCCAGGATTTCTCACCTCACTTTGCTTTAGACACGATGCCTAACATGGAGACAAAAGATACATTCAGGCTTGATCAAAGATAAATTCTCCCTGGGAGAAACCAGCAGCTCCTAAAATCACAGCTTACAACAGGCAGAATAAATCTTCACTGATTTTTCCTGCCTAACATTAATCATCACTTGACAGAGTTACACCAGAGAGCAAAGCAGGAGTGTGCGTGGCTGGTATCTGACAAGCAGAGCCATGCTTAAGAGTCATCATTATTTGATGACCTTTTGCTGAAGGGGTGAGCTCCCCCTCCAGAGCCAGACTCCTCAGTTCAGATGTCTTGTGAGCAATGCATGTGGTCTCCTGGTGTTATTAATGGGGATTTGGAGCTGCTTTTCACTGCTCACATAGACATGCTGGAGGCAAAGCAGCTCCTGAGCCATCACCACGGAGCTGGAAGATGTGACCCAAGTAATGAAAATCCAACTGTTTGGGTCTGGGGCTCAATCCTCCCCCTGAGGCAGCATCCACCTGCCCAGACACACACATCTCCTGCCAGGGGACAATTGACCTGAAGCTCACAATTAACAAAGGCTCACCCTCGCTTTTTCTTGCTTGACAAACCAAGTGCTTGGTCTGACGTGATCCAAGGGCAGATATGAAAGCTGGGATGTGTCTAAGGCTGCAGCTTGTGCTATACATGACAACTTCCTCCCAGCGATCACATCTCCCTGCAGCTTGAGCACGCTCACTGGAATGGAGAAAAATTAAACTAAAAACCCATACCTTGCTGCCTTTGTTTAGATATTATCCATGCAGGTTGTGGGCCCACACTCTGCTGAAGAGTTAACTGAATATTTATCCCTGTATTCCTGGGGAAAGGACCTCCATTTGTGGCTTTCCTACTCCGATTTGGTAAGATCTTGCTTTTTGGTCAAGCTTTAACAAGCTGCCCTAGGACACACCAAGAAGACTGTTGCTAGTATTATCCAAGATGTAACTCTTGACATTATGGATAGGAGAACATCCAGATGCTGTTATGATCCTACAGCCAAGCAAAACCTTGCAGCATAACCTCCTGGTTAGGTAGCAGTTAGCTTGCTCTCATGGAACCATAGAATCCCAGACAGGTTTGTGTTGGAAGGGACCTTAAAGCTCATCCCGCTCCAACCCTTCCCGTGGCAGGGACACCTTCCACTGGAGCAGCTTCCTCCAAGCCCCATCGAACCTGACCTTGAACACTGCCAGGGATGGGGCAGCCACAGCTTCTCTGGGCACCCTGTGCCAGCGCCTCAGCACCTTCACAGAGAAGAGCTTCTGCCTAAGAACTCATCTCAATTTCCAGTCTGGCAGTCCAAAGCCATTATAGTGGATGTTATCCTCAAGATCTCAGTACAGGAACAAGAGGAAGGTGACAGATATATAAAGTCATAACACACTGCTCGGTTACCTGCTCTTTCGAGAGTCTTACAGCACAAACTGTCTAATGAGTGAAGAAAAGGATCGTTTAAAATAGGAAGCAAAAGAGCCCCATGCTCACAGCACCAGCATCCCTCTGATTCCTCAAGGGGATGGTTTCTGCTGCCCTGAAATAAAGCAGAGGAGGTAAGGTTTGCTACAAGGCCTGTGGACACTGTGAATGCCACAGGACAAAGCAGGGTTTTCATATCAGGGATTTCTTCCTCTTTGCTCTCAGATCCACTTGAAATGGGTTTTAATACTCCCAGCTTCTCCAGGCTCCAGCTAGAAGGGTAATGCTGCTCTGTCTTCTCCCATGTAGCATCTACCCGTCCTTCCAGAGCCTTGTCCTTTGTGGTATTCACAGAGCCAGGGGTAAAACAAGTCAGGGGATTACACATTAACCGCCAGGGAGCTGTCAGACCAGGCAAGGGTCAGCCCAAAGGGCTCCCAAGAGCCAGGTCAGGATACACCCAACAGGTTTTAAAATTAATGGCACCAGAAGGTCTTATTTGAACAATATCAGCCCTTTTAAGAGTTTTATCCAGCCTTCAAAAATCCCCAGAGGTGGTTTAGTACATAGCAGTATGTAGTGTGTCATATCCGTATTCAAAAACAAGATTACCTCTTGAGAAGCACTCTTGGAAGTGTTCAACCCTCAGTGTAGTTACAATCCAGCTCTCCTTTATCTCAGTTCATGCTGCTACTTAGAAGGAAAAAATAAAGGCAGAACTTCCTTTGCAGCTGCCTTTACTTTTCAATCAGAAATGCTTCCATTACTGTGCTCCCAAAGATGAGAGGGGGCTGCAGGGCCTTCCAGGAAAGGACAGAAGTCACCTCGTTACTCCCCAAAAGCCCTAGTAGGGAATGACCCTGGTTATTCCTGCCTAGCACTTAACGCTCTGCAACAAAAGGTGGGTTTCCTACCCCATGCAGGTTACCAGGATGGATCCACCAGTAACCCAGGAACTTGGTTACTGTATAGGCATCCTCACCCATTCAATTCAGCATCAGAGAGCACCTAAATAAGCCCAGCTGCTCCCCTGGGATGATTTAGGTGGTGATGGGTGTGATTTACATACATCAACAACAAGGAATTAAATCCTTCACGTCCATGGGATAAAGGTTGAGACCTTACCTGAGATCTGATGTGTTTTTGTTTGCTTTCATTATAAAATCTGGGATGGCTTTGTCAGGAGTAAAGATGTGCAATGGGGATACTTTCTGAGAGGGATCTGTGAATCTGTAGGAAACAACTGATGGAGAAAGGAATCATTTCAAACACCACAAATTAGCACTTCAAATTGTGTATGGATAGCCCAGACTATTTAATGAAAAAAGCATTTAAAAGGCAGAGTGAATTTGATATCCTCAACATCAGGAGGACATGGATCAAGTCCAAAGGAGGCCACGAGGACGCTCAGGGGCTGGAGCAGCTCCTGTATGGAGCCAGGCTGAGAACATTGGGGCTGCTGAGCATGGAGAAGAGAAGCTGTGTGGAGACCTCAGAGCAGCTTCCAGTGTCTGAAGGGGGCTTCAAGGATGCTGGAGAGGGACTTTTCATCAGGGACTGTAGTGACAGGAAAAGGGGTGATGGGTTCGAACTGAAACAGGGGGAGTGCAGGTTACAGATAACAAGGAAGCTCTTCCCTGTGAGGGTGCTGAGGCACTGGCACAGGGTGCCCAGAGAAGCTGTGGCTGCCCCATCCCTGGCAGTGCTCAAGGCCAGGTTGGACAGAGTGTTGGGTGACATGGTCTAGTGTGTAGTGTCCCTGACCATGGCAGGGGGTTGGAACCAAGCTCCTTTCCAAACCAAACCACTCTATGATTCTACAATAATCTACATTTCATACAACCTGAAGCCTCAGCCAAGAATTGCACTAGGAAAAGTGGGGTTTAAAGCATCATTTCTAAATGTGAGGGGACTTTGAAGCTGTTAAACTATCTGACATTGCTTTAACAGGGTCAGGAAATAAACTGCCTACATGGAATCAGCCACCTGTAGAGGCAACATGATGGCCTTAGTTTATTTATCTATTATTTCTCAGTTTCTTGAGTAAGAACAAGTCACTTGGCTACCCAAAGCTTCCCAGCACGTAAGAAAAAGGTGGTTTTATCTTAAATGAAAGGAGTGACTATTGCAGAAACCTCCACTAGATGATGGTGTTATATAAGAAATCCCGATCCATGAGTTTCTAGCCACTTATTTGAAAATTTCTGCCTTTTGATACCTAGAGGGACTCCTGTGACAATTTTGCACCTCTTGGAGGTGACCACAGAGAGCAATGGTACCAAGAAGGAACAAAAATCGCATAGAAAATGGAATGAATTTTCTTCAGAAGTAGATGAAATGTAGCTTTGAAGGGGAAATGGGCATCTAAAGAGCAGGCATATGTGGATACTGTCATGTCCTGCTGGCAACAGTAAGAGTCAGCTTCAGGATGGTAACTTTAGTAAATTAGAGTAAAGAATAAGAATATATATATTATATATATATAATAAATATATATATATAATAAGAAATAAAATGTAAAGGATAAAGTATAAAGTATAAATAAAGAAGAAAGTATAAAAAAAGAATAAAAATTTATTCCTTAGTGCTGGCCAGGGTCACATCCCTGTTTGGGTTATTTTCCCCTGGATTAAAGAGTGTTTTTCCCACTGGGGAAGCCACAGGTCAAGTGACCACAGGTGGAAAATCTCCATCCAGGACTCAGCCAAGCCTTCTCCTTCCTATCAGCCCATCAGCTCCAAATCCATTCCCAGAGGAGCTTGTTTAAACAACTGGATCAGGGACATCTCTCACCTTTGAGTGATGAGCTGCTAAAGAAATAGGGAAGTTTTGGGTGTGTAGGGAAACCCTGTGGTGACTGTTTTCCCTGGTGGCATTGCGATTTTACAGCAACCAAGATATGGGGGAGCTGCAATTTGTGCCAGGAATGACTTCTTGCATAGGAAATAAAGACTTTTGATTGGGTTTTTTCATTACCTTTGATTTTCCCGTTGTTTCAGGGTCCTGGTGTGTTTCCATGTTCTCTTTGGATTTCTCTAATCCCCATTGCCTCAAACCAAGGTGCAACTCTCCTGCGGCAAATTCTACTGATAACATTCTTGCCTTTGTTTTTAACAAACCACTGTGGGTATAAATTAGAAAACTCCTTAGAGCTTCTCTTAAAGGCTTTGAGAAAGGCAGAACTTGAGGAGGAAAATGAAAGGGTGAAGTTCCACAGCTGCCTGAAAAGAGGTGGCAAAGCCCAATTTGAATGTGATTTAACTCAGCAGCCTGGTTCCAAACACAGACCTGTTGAAGAATTTGCATTTCACTCACTTGGCTCATGCACAATACCCATTGCTCCATAACTGCATTAAAAGATCAGTTCATCCATTTAGATCTTGGGTTTCCATCCTTCCTGGGAAAAGCCCACAGCAGATGGACCCTCCCCACCCTATAAATCACTGAGAATCCAACTAAACTGAGGCAAGGAAAATCAGTATCGTGGGTGTTGGTGTTGACATTTAACATAAGAATATATTGTGTTATATATAAATCTATAGTTTAGGACATATTTAATATTGTGCTTTTGTATATATAGACACATATACATATAAGTTTATGTGTATAATTTGCAAGTCATAGGAACAGAGACCTCCTATATGTCCTTTCTGAGCCATAACTATGTCCTGCTGGTCATAGTCACATCAGTGACTAGTCATGGTCACATCAGGTTGCTCCTGGCCTCATTCAGGCAGCTTCTGAACATGTCCATGGGTGGAGGCTCCACAGCCTCTGGAACAAAGCCTCATGTTACCCAAATCCCTGGATCAGGGTTTTCAAAGCCTGACTGTGATTCTTTCTGCAGTTCTCCACAGAGCATCCTTCATCTCTTTGTTCCTCAAGCTGTAGATGAAGGGGTTGAGCATGGGGATCACCACCGTGTAGAAAACAGAGACCACTTTGTCAGTGTTCAGGGAGTAACTAGAGCTAGGGCGTAAATACATGAAGATGGTTGTTCCATACAACATGGTCACCACAATCAGGTGGGACATGCAGGTGAAGAAAGCTTTTTTCCTGCCCTCAGCAGAACAAACCCTCAGGGTGGCAAAGAAGATGAAGAGGTAGGAGACCAGAATGGCAGAGATGGTGCTGAGCTCAATGACACCAGCCAAGGAGAAGAGGATCATCTCATTGATGTACGTGCTGGCACAGGACAGAGCCAGGAGAGGAGGAACATCGCAGAAGAAGTGGTTGATGACATTGGAGCTGCAGAAGGGCAGCCTGATGATGAAGGTCATCTGAATGATGGAGTTCAGGACACCCCCAGTGTAGCACCCTACCACCAGCCCCACACGTAACCTCTGAGTCATAACAGAGGAGTAGAGCAGAGGGTTGCAGAAGGCCATGTACCGGCAATAGGCCATGACAGCCAGCACAAAACACTCAGTTGTCACAAAGACGATGTAGAAGAAAGCTTGACCCATACAGCCAGCAAAGGAAATGGTCTTCTTCTCCAATAGGAAGTTGACCAAAGTCCTGGGGCCTACCATGGAGGTGAAGCAGAGGTCAACAATGGATAGGCTGCCCAGGAAGAAGTACATGGATGTGTGGAGCTGTGGGTGACCTCGGATGGCTACAATTATCCCTGCGCTGCCCAGAAGGGTGACAGTGTAGATGAGCAGCAACAGGACAAATAAGGCTGCCTTCATCTCCACTTGGTCACTGAGACCCTTGAGAATGAACTCTGCTGCTGAGGTGTGATTCTGCTCTGCCATTCAGGGCTTTTGTATCTGGCAAGGAAGGAAAAAAGTCTTGAAAATACAGGACAGTGGAAACCATGCCTTTATTTGAACTGGAATGGGATAACTTGACAATTAGCACCCTGTGCACCGAGGGCATCCCCACTATTCATTTCCAGGGAGCTACAGTGGAATGGACTGCTCTGTGGCCATCTGCTCCAAGCTTGCCCTCTTACACAGGCCAAGGAAAGAGGAGGCCCCTTCTGAAGTGAGAGCATCCCAGCTTCCCCAAACACCTCTGAGCAGATCCATTTGTATCACTCAATCCCATTTTGGTACCTACAGTTTGATGAGACCAATGGCTACAGCAGCAGAGAGGGATCGATGTGACACAAACCAAGCCATCAGCTCTGCCCTTGATCGCCTGTGATTAAGTTTCTCTGAAGACAGCACTGATTTTGGAAGCAGCTTCTGGCTATAACTCATATAAGACGAAAAGCACTGCAGCTTTCCTTGGGTGGTTTTGGAAAAGTCATTGAGATGAAGGAAAAAAAGCCTTTAATTTGCTGGGAATTAAGGAAGGAGAAGGGAAGGGGTGCTGCATGAAGAGTTTAATATTACAGTCTTGAAAACCTTGGAGAGGTGAAGCCAGGAGACCATGAGCAAAATTTGGGTCTGAAGATGTTATTCCCTTGGTACAATTGAGAGAATATACAAATAAAAGGAGTTAACACCATGATGACACCATTGAGCTCTGCTAAGGCAAACTCACTCAACTCTGGTTGTCTAAGTTAGGCACTAAGTTCAAATGTTCACCCTCATGAGAAAAAGTGTGAATTACAGGTTTCTGTCCCTGATAACATGAAGGTTCAGAATAAAACAACTAAATCTTTACAGGATTAAAGATGAGAATTAAAATCTTACCCTACCAGATGAGTGTCAGGACCGGAAGACTCAGCAAAGATCCATTCTCCGTCAACAGAATATTTCTTTGTAGAAATATTCTTTACATTTTAAAGTAAATATCACTATTTCAGGGCCAGTGGTTAGGTTCATCTGTCCTTGTGAGTTTGCTCATCTCTTATTTTCCAAGGCTCCTTAAACATACCATAACCATCATGATAAGCACCAGTGCCTAAAGGGGCCACAAGAAAGATGGAGAAGGGCTTTGGACAGGGGCCTGTACGGACAGGCCAAGGGGAATGGCTTGAACCTGCCAGAGGGGAGACTGAAATGAGCTCTTAGGCAGAAGCTCTTCCCTGGGAGGGTGCTGAGGCACTGGCACAGGGTGCCCAGAGAAGCTGTGGCTGCCCCATCCCTGGCAGTGTTCAAGGCCAGGTTGGACACAGGGGCTTGGAGCACCCTGCTCCAGTGGAAGGGGTCCCTGCCCGTGGCAGGGGTTGGAGCTGGAGGAGCTTTAAGGTCCCTTCCAACACAAACCAGGCTGGGATTCTGTGATGGGCTTGAGGGCATCCATCAGAGCCACCAGCGACAGGTCTATCTAGGAGCAACTTGTCAGAACATGACTGATGGTCCATTAGACCTTTTTACTGTGCTCCAGGTACTTCCAGAGTATCTCAGCTACCCATTTTTGACTCCTTTTTGCACAGAGACAAGTCATTCCACTGCTCCACCTCTATTGCAAGACCAAACCCATTCCATTACAACTTCTTTTGAAAAGGGATGATGTTAATCCAGTTCTTTTTACAACATTTCGGGAGGGGTGTAGCAGCATCTTGATAGTATATTCATGGTAACTTCAGTGTCGTTTGCCTCTGCTCAACAGACTCAATAGACACCAGACTCTTCCAGTGCCTGGAACATTTTTGGGGGTTACAATTCACACTGTTTCTTTCAGTATATAGCTGAGTTTTCCCTTTAAATAATAGAAGCCCATGCTTTGAGATCAGACTGACAGCATGAACAGAGCCATATTTGGATCAGATTTGATCCATAAGTGGGATTTATTCATCCATCAGTTGCCAACAGCATTAAGCATTGGTATATGAGCTAACTGCCAAGAGTCTCTTTGCAGTCAGGAGAAATGAAGGTGGTGGCTCAGCTGTTCAGACGTGGGTGTCCAGGACTATCAGAGACTTACCATACATCCCTCTGGCTACCCTAAAGGACACAAGCCATGCCTGACAGACCTGTGTCCATACATCCTATGATATCTCAGGGGGAACTGGATGGATCAATAGAGTCTCTGTAGCCCAAAGGAGGATTTGCCATGTCCAGAGAAGACCCACACATGGTCCCATGAACAGGCTAAGCTCTCCATCAGAACCAGAGAACACCAGGGTGGAAGGGACCTCAAGGATCATCTGGTCCAACCTTTCTAGGCAAAGCCTGATCTAAGCTAGATGTTCCAGCACCTTCTCCAGCTGAAGCTTAAGTGTCCAATGTTAGGGAATCCACCACTTCCCTGGGGAGACTGTCACTGGGCTACTGATTTGTATCCCTGAGAGCCTAAAGGACTGGCTGAGAGATGGGCAAATGAGATGGGTTTGGGCTCACCTTGGTTCACATCAGCGTGACATACAGACCAACACATGAGCTATAGGTGTCCCAGGTTATCTTCCAGTCTGTGAACTCCAGTGGTGCCCTTCAGTTGGCCAAAGGAATGGCTGAGAAATGCTGCAGGACTCACTGGAACCCATGAGCTTCTGGAGGAAACCATCAATGTCACCAGCACAACCAGCAACAATTTGCACTAACAAACCCAATTATGGATGGAGAAGAGCAATGCAGACAGCTGTGTTGACGCCAGACAAGTGTCTGGTTGGGTTTAGCTTCTACAAATGGCAATATTTTAACAGCAGGGTTTATATTTAAGAAGTTTCTGTGCCAACACTTTCACCAGTGATTCCTGTTTGTTCCCACTTCAGGCACAGCTCAAAACACCCTCCCCTTCCCTGAAAAGGTGAATAAAAACACATATTCCAGTTATTGCCAGAATAAACTTATTTTGCTTCTTACAACAGCATGACAAGGAGGAAAAACAACTTGTAGAATGCAGGTAGACAGTCATCAGTTTATTAGGTATAAACCTTCAAAGTGTTTATCACTAAATTCCTTGTCTTGTATCAGCTCTGTTGTGTCTAAGGATGTTTTGAGCCTATTAATTTTCCTCTTATAATGACGGTGGTAATGGAAAGGGGAAGTTTCAAATAAAAAATACATTGAAGTTACGTAGAACTGAAATCTGACCTAAGTGCCATGACCCATAGGCTGGGTGGGCCTTATCCACCTGAAATTCAGATGTCCTGAAGTTAAATATATCAGAATCATGATATTCATTCTATATGCAGCTGATATCTTTATATATCTTTATTATATCTTTATGCACCATCATTCACTTGAGCCATTTGAGTTCCTTCTAAGGAGGTAAGGAGGGAGACTGAGATCAGATATAATGTCTACTTATTAAACTTCACTTTTGGCCAGTTAAATCCCACAACTAATGGTCTTGTGGATACAGAGAACTACATGCTTAGAGGAAGAAAAAAAAAAAGAAGAATAAAAGTAGAAATGTGTTGTATTGCAACTAATGCAGCATGGCTTTAGTCCATTAAGTTTGAATATATGTACTAAACAATTCCACTCAACAGCACATTTAGGAACCATCACTGTCGAATCCTTTGCTCTGTATATTAACAAAATCATTTGAAGTATTTCTTCACTATAAAAAGCACTTTAAAGGATTAAAGCGCAGCAGGGAAATCTTCAAATACCTTTGAACATTCTTTGATGGGTCGTTGATCAGGGAAGAAAATTCCGAGAAGCTCCTCTCCAGCTTCCCTGTTTCCTGCAGTTTTAGGGAACTTTTCTTCCTTCTCTCTCCTCCAAGCTTCCTTGGTCTGCTCCGTGTGTTCTCCTGCATGCTCCCATCTGTCATGGGGATTACCTGGAAGCACTGAAATTCACCTTAAGTCCATAGATCACATCTCATGGCTGGAAGAGGTACAGCACTTAGTAGAACGTCCACCATACTGGTGAATGATGTCCCAGCTGTAAGAGACCACAAGTGGGCTCTTGAAAAGACAGCTGAGAAAATAGTCCAAGTCCTCAGCAGAAATCTCATAAATGGGTTATTTTAACAGGACTGAGCCTTGTCATCATATTTCCCTTCAAGAAAGAAGCGATTTGGGGTTGCTTAAGCAATGGCAGGTACATAGGAAAATCCAACACATTCTTGCCTTCAAATATTCAGGAACAAGTTGGACATTTTAGCATGTTTCATCACAAATCAACCTTTGGTGGCTCTTCAGTGAGTATGTGTTTCTCCTGTTATGAAATACACAATCAAGAGGCAAATGTAGAGCAAATTACTCCCACATCGATAAAGCTGATCTACAAAATGGACAATAATATATAGAAGTATCATCACAGTTTCTCTCCAACCTCAAGAAGACTCAAAAACACCTACCCCACTCCCATCACTATCTAAGTGACAAACCATTTACCACTTAGGCAGGGAAATAATCATTCTCCCCACTGTTCTCTTCAGAGCACTCTTTGTCTCCTTGTTCCTCAGACTGTAGATGAAAGGGTTCAACCTTGGGGTCACCGTGGTGTAAAAGACAGAAACTATTTTGTCCCTGCCCACGTTGTAGCTGGAGCTGGGCCATAGGTACATGAAGATAAGGGTCCCATAGAAGATGGTGACAGCCACTAGGTGGGATGCACAGGTACCAAAAGCTTTGCCCAGCACAGAGCCTGTCCTCATGATGGTGAAGAGGATGTGGTCATAGGAGATGAGGATGACTGATATTGTGGTGACCTCACTGAAGCCCCCAGAAGCAAAGAGCAACACTTGGTTGAGGGAAGTATCAGAGCAAGCCAACTTTGAGAGTGGTGGCCCATCGCAGAAGAAGTGGTCAATGACATTGGGGCCACAGAAAGACACCCTCAATGCAAAGCCTGTGAAGACGGCTGAATTAAAAAGCCCAACTGCATAGGACCCAGCTAAGAGGGAAACACAGAACTTCTTGGACATGAGGATGGGTTAACGCAAGGGGTTGCAGATGGCAACATAGCGGTCATACGCCATCCCACCCAGGAGGTAGCACTCTGTGATTGCAAAAGCAGCATAAAAATAGAGCTGCAGGAAGCAGCCAGCAGAACAAATAGTCTTCCTTTCAGACAAGAGGTTCAGCAGCATTTTGGGTGTCACCACGGAGGAGTAGCACAGATCCAAGAAGGACAAGTGGCCGAGGAAGAAGGACATGGGGCTCTGAAGCTGGGAATCGAGCCAGACTGCAGCAACGATGCCAAGGTTTCCTATCACGGTGGTGACATAGATGAGCAGGAAAAGCACAAAGAGGGTAACCTGGAAGTCGAGGCAATCTGTGAACCCCTTGAAAACAAACTCTGTCACCGTAGTCCAGTTTTCCCAGGCCATCAGTGTCCAAGAGGCTCCCAGTTCCCAGGCAGCAGGGTGGTTTCTGTGGCTTGGTTATGATGGCTTAATCCCTTGCTGAACTATTAGTGGGGTTTAATCCTGTACTCTGTAGATAATGAAGACATTCTCTAATGAAACACAGCCAGGCACCTTGGCAGGATGCTTAGGTGGTCCACAACGACCTGCCCATGCAGGGAGTCACTGCTATTGACTACTGGTATGTGCCTACCTCTTATTCCTTTCTCCAAGGAAATCATTCAAAGACAGAACCTACACCTTATCATTGCTTAGGGGAACTAGAAAGGCCACAATGCAGACAAATAGAGCATATCCTATTGAAATTGTCTATGCTGATCTCTTAAATAGGATAAAATACATCCCCAAAAAGGATTGTGTCAGGAGAGGGGGTAAATACATAAGATATTAGGCATTTCTTATGTACATGTTTATATTTGTCCCTGTATAACCATTACCACTAAGCAAGGAGATGTTTGCAAAGAGAAAAGGCAATTTAAGCTCCTGTGACAATCACTGCTACATTCCTTCGGCATTGCCTCTAAGCAGATCTTCCTTGCCCATTTGCATGACTATTACACAGAAACATCTCTGTCTTGATAGTATTTTTCCACCTCCCAGCTTGCTTTATATACCAGAGCTTCAGAGAAGAAAATTTGTGATTCTATGATGCTGTGCTTCACCATTCCATGAAATCCTCCAAGTCTCCATTCCTTCCCTGTTTAGTTCTACATGGTGTTGCCTGTCCATGTATGGCTGTGTCTCCCAGAGGCTCCTGTCTTCACTATTTATTGCTTTCCAGCTTAGATGGTTGACATAAGCTGCCAGCAGTCTCATTGGGCACATCACCCCATACCAGTCTTGTTTTCTCCCCCCTTTAAATATAATTGGAAAGTTGCCTAAGGGACTTCACAAGTCAGGCATCTGGAGCTATTACTGCCTCAACCCCTGAGATGGGCTGTCTTCTGGGAGCCAGAATGCACTGAAATCAGAAATTGCTGTGAGGTTATTGACAAAGAGCATCTCTTAGTGATGACATCTCAGCACCTTGTAACTACAGAAACCCTCAAGCTGGACAGCTTTATGAGTTTTTACTAAGACTGGGAACCCATTACCAAACCACAGTGTTACTCACCTACTCAAAAACATTATTCTACAATTATATTTGGAAAATGGAGGTGATACTAATGACCGGGGAATAACACTTGAGTATAAAGTTCAGTTGATCACTCTAATTCCCTCACTGAATAGACTTTCTCCTGTTGTGCCCATGGAGGGATATGGTCTCAATAGAAAGGGACTGCCAGAGCAGTGAGCAGTGGCTGGGCTGTTGGGTGCAGAGGGTAATGGGTTCTACTCTGCAGGAACATGGGGAGTGCCATAGGGGTTTGTCTCTTCAGTCTATCAAAATTGAACCAAAGGAGAACACCACTGTGTGCAGGGACCATCCCACGGTACCTGAGCAAGAGAAATAGAGCAGGAACAGAGACCTAGGCCAAGTTCAGCCAAGATTCCAGAGCATCAAGCAAGTTGGGGACTATGAGGCAGGTCCAAAACCAAGCCAACACAGGTCAAGTCAATCCCCTGGTAAGGTTTAGGTCCAGCAATTGCTAGGAAAGTCCATAAGAAATCTCAGGTCACCCTCAAAGTATTCCATAGATGTGCACAACTCCTGCTAAAATGGAAACAAAAACTCAAATATAGTCCAACCACCTTGGGCTGAGCTTAAACAGAGATGGGGGGCAAATGGGCCGAGGGTAGGAGTGGAGCCCCAGCTTAGTCTGCTCAGGGGGATAAAGGCCTATTAGCTCACCCTGGGACAATTCATCACTGCCTCAAATGCCCATTTCTCACCCTTGAATACAGTGGAAGCCCTAAAGCACCAGCTCAGGTGTTGGACATTCAGGCACTACATGTGGATAATCCCACAGAGGATGGAAAATTGGGCACTCAAGTGTGCAGAGGGGCAGCAGCAGCTCCATAGATGGAGTCACTTGTACTTCACGTTGCATTTAGGGACCCTCTGCAAGATCTGAAATGTCTCTAAACCCATTCTCATTCTGTTGACAAGGTCAAACTGAAAACTTTGTATGGTCCACAGGTATGTCAGAAGCATCCTATGAGCTGCTGATCACTGCTGCTGTGTAGCTGTGCTCAGGAATGGCTCATCCACATCATGTCTCGGATGCCCAAGCACCACAATGCCTTTCACAGGTGATTTCACACCCTTTGCTTTTTCCTTCTCTTTGTTTTCCTCTGGTAAAGCATGAGCAGCCCTGGAGGCTTCCTCCCAGCAGAGCACATGCAACTGTATTTACAGCCCCAGCACCACAAGCTGGGCTCTTGGAGTCTGGCAGGAGCTCACCTCTCTTCACATCAGGTGCTTAACGGAGCTGATGCTGGCACACAGATGTTCTCTGCTGCGTTGTGGATTAACCCGTGGCTCCCATCACTCGGTGGCAGAAGGAAGTCACAGGAGGTAATGCCAACACAAAGCAGAGCCTCACCTTCAATGAAGCAGTGGTATTCTTTCTTCATGTCCTCGTGTCCTCTTTGGGAAAGCTGCATCAGAAATCAACCTTACCAGTGTGTTTTTTCTTTATAATTAGAGGGAGCAATGGTGAATGCAGGTTGTTTTCTTTCACATAGGCAGCAAAAGAAAGATGCACCAATTTATTCAAGAGTTAAATAAGGATTAATCTTATTTTGTTATAAAGAGATGCAGCATTGCAGATTGTCAGCAGAATATAGTCACTAATAAATAAGTACATTGTAACATCAACAAACATGGTCCAAAAGTGAATTTCTGTTTGCAATGATTTTGACGTTTTCCTTCCTTTTGCCTTGGTAGGTAACACCTGGTCATGAGAGGAAATCACACCCCAATGCTAAACCCATTCATCTACACCCTGAGGATCAAGGAGGTGAAGTGCCCTCTGCTGAAGTGCAGGAGGAGGTTGTTCAACCACTGGCAACATGCAAGACTTGTATCATGCAGGACATGAATACATCAAGTGAGAAAGCCTAAACTAATGGGATTTTCCACTAATCCTCATGACTTTATGTAGGTTCTTTCACAGTTCCTGCACAACAGTCAATGGGAGCATTTAATGAGAAATAGAACCCCCATCGCATATTCCTAGGAAGGACACCAAGAAGAGCAGCAACTTCAAACTTCATTTCACTTCTCAGCCACCAGCGTGTAGGAACAGATTACCTTGAATTATCCCAGGCCTCTTTTTCCTCACAGGAACACCAATCAGCTTTATTCAATTCTCACTTTTGTCACTGATAAATATCCACTTTGCTTGCAAGATTCTTGACCTTGTCCCTCACCTCCTATATGCGTACTATGTGTGTATGTGTGTAAATATACGTATGTGTGACAGAGGAATACAAATAAAATGTATAAAACTGGTATTAGACATAATGTGACACAAACAGACTTGGACTCCATGTGTGGATCTGCATGACTGTACTGCACAGAATCATCTCTATCTTGAGAAAAAACTGATTTTCTCACCTCCTGCCTTGTTTTATAGAATCATAGAATCATTAGGGTTGGAAAGGACCTTAAGATCATCCAGTTCCAACCCCCCTGCCGTGGGCAGGGACACCTTATGCTAAACCATATCACCCAAGGCCTCGTCCAACCTGGTCTTGACCACTGCCAGGGATGGAGCATTCACAACCTCCCTGGGCAACCTATTCCAGGGCCTCACCACCCTCACAGGAAAGAATTTCCTTCTTATATCAAACTTAAACTTCCCCTGTTGAAGTTTTACCCGTTACCCCTTGTCCTGTTACTACAGTCCTTAATGAAGAGTCCCTCTCCAGCATCCCTATAGGCCCCCTTCAGACACTGGAAGGCTGCCATGAGGTCTCCACGCAGCCTTCTCTTCTCCAGGCTGAAGAGCCCCAACTTCCTCAGCCTGTCTTCATACAGGAGGTGCTCCAGTCCCTGATCATCCTCGTGGCCTCCTCTGGACTTGTTCCAACAGTTCCATGTCCTTTTTATGTTGAGGATACCAGAACTGCACACAATACTCCAGGTGAGGTCTCACAAGAGCAGAGTAGAGGGGCAGGATCACCTCCTTTCACCTGCTGGTCATGCTTCTTTTGATGCAGCCCAGGATATGGTTGCTTTCTGGGCTGCAAGCGCACACTGCGAGCCCATGTTCATTTTCCCATCAACCAACACCCCCAAGTCCTTCTCCTTGGTCTGCTCTGAATCTCTTCTCTGCCCAACCTGTAGCTGTGCCTGAGATTGCTCTGACCCAGGTGTAGGACCTTGCACTTGGCATGGTTAAACTCCATGAGGTTGGCATCAGCCCACCTCACAAGCGTGTCAAGGTCCCTCTGGATGGCATTCCTTCCCTCCAGGGTATCAACCGAACCACACAGCTTGGTGTTATCGGCAAACTTGCTGAGGGTGCACTCAATCCCACTGTCCATGGCAGCGAAAGAGATGTTAAACAAGACCAGTCCCAATACCGATCCCTGAGGCACCCCACTCGTTACTGGTCTCCAGCTGGACATTGAGCCATTGACCACAACTCTTTGCATGCAGCCATCCAGGCAGTTCTTTATCCACCGAGTGGTCCATCCATCAAATTGATGTCTCTCCAATTTAGAGACAAGGATGTTGTGTGGGACAGTGTCAAACGCTCATTCAGATTATTAAGATGGTCTCGAACCAGTTCCTCTCCTACAGTGGTGTAAGTTCTTCATTTTCACAGTCCCTGCATCTGCCTTCCAAGACTTGGGTGGTGCAGTCAGAGCCTTTGCCAGTGAAGACCAAGGCAAAGAAGTCATTCAGAACCTCAGCCTTCTCCAAATCCTGCGTAGCCAGTTCTGCCGAGAGCTTCCTGAGGGGGCCTACATTTTCCCTAGTCTGTTTTTTATTTGCTACATACTTGTAGAATCCCTTCCTGTTATCTTTAATACCTCTAGCTAGGTTTAATTCTAACTGGGCCTTAGCTTTCCTAACCTGGTCCCTAGCTTCCCAAACAACATTCCTGTACTCTTCCCATGACACTTGTCCTTGCTTCCACTTGTTATAAGCCTCTTTTTTCATTTGAATTTTCCTCAGCACCTCCTTATCCATCCAAGGAGGTCTCTGGCCCTCCTGCTGCACTTCATTCTAGTTGGGATGCAGCACTCCTGAGCTTGTAGCAGGTGATCCTTGAATATCAACCAAGAGTCTTGGGCCCCCCTGCCCTCTAGGGCTGGATCCCATGGAACCTTCCTAAGCAGGTTCCTGAAGAGGCCAAAGTCTGCTCTTTTGAAGTCCAGGGAAGTGAGCTTGAGGCACGGTCTCCTCACAGTCCTGAGGATCTCAAATTCGAGTATCTCATGATCGCTGCATCCAAGGCTGCCCTGGAGCGTCACATTTCCAACGAGCCCTTCCCTGTTGGTGAGCACAAGGTCAAACACGGCACCTCTCCTTGTCAGCTCCTCTATTACTTGCAGAAGGAAGTTGTCTTCTACACAATCGAGGAACCTCCTGGATTGCTTGTGCCAGGCCGTACCGTCCTTCCAACAGATGTCAGGGTGGTTGAAGTCACCCATGAGAACAAGGGCCTGTGAGCGTGAGGCTGTTCCTATCTGTCTATAGAGTGCTTCATCCACAGGTTCTCCTTGATCAGGAGGTCTGTAACAGATCCCCACAGTAATGTCCCCCATCACTTTTCTCCCTTTAACCCTGACCCACAAACTCTCTGTTGGCTGCTCACCTGTCCCCAGACAGAGTTCCATACTCTCCAGCCATCACAAAGCTGTGGCGGTCACTGTGGAGACGCCCATTGTGACGGGGCCCCCACGGTGAGCCCTGCAGTAACCAGTGTGTAGGAGACCCCTCCCTCAGGAGGCTGCATCTCCCGTGGCTGCCCTGCACATCCAGGTCCGTGTTCTTTGACTTTGCAATCCTGTTTTAGTGTTGGCCTCAAACACATTGTGGGTGCGTGCTGGGAAGGGAGGAGAAGCTGTCAGGAGCTGTGCTGGTGCCATCCCAGCTGTAGGAGCAGGGGATGGATGGGTGAGGAGGAGGCACTGGGCTTGTTCATGTGCTTGGAGCACAGCTCTGCCTGAAGAGGTGCTGGGGTGGAAGCCGGAGTCTTCTGTGTGCAGGAGCTGCTGGTGTCAGAGGTGCTGAGAAGGTGGCAGGGCAGGAGCAGCCCCTGGGCACTGCAGCTGCTGGTGCTGTCTCTGGGAGCTGAGCACAAGGGGACCTTCCTGGCTCCGGCAAGGATCACAGAAGCTCACCAGGCATTGCGGAAGGCGGCCGGGCCCTGGCAGGTTCTTGTGATCCCTGTGCCGGGCATTCCAGAAGGCACAGAAATTTCTAAACTTAAACATATGAAAACAAACACTTGACAAGAACTTTTATCAGTTGCTCTTTGCAATCTTCCTGCACTCAGAAACCTCCAATGTGCTGTGCAACCTGAAAGACTTGACAAAACGCAAAGGTTTTAATGAGCCCCATGGTGTATTTGGGCTGAGCCCATGAACCTCATGTGCTGAGGAAACCTCTCAGGAAGTCCAACTCAGAAACAAAGCCCCAAGTGCCTTCAGCATTAGTGGGCCCTACTGAGGGGTGTTACTGACAAAGCCTCCCCAGGGACTCGTTAAAGCAAGTAACTGGAGGCTGTGATTACAGGGAGACAAAGGCAAAATGCAGGTGTCTGATGGTGAGAAAGCCAAGCCCTGACTGCAGCCCTTAGGGAAGAGCCTGAAATCCTGAGAAGGAAAGGTCTCCTTACAGGTCCTGATGAAAGAGGCAAATACCATAGCCCAGGGCACAGAGGTCTTTTGTTCTTTGGGCCTTCCAGCCATGCCAGAATCCTCAGCCATCTCTGCTGCAGGCTGTCCTTCACTGGCCCATGCCTGCACTTCTTTCCCTTCAGGCTGTTGACCCCCATCTTGCTTTCCCACCTAGCTCTCACCTGGCATTTCTGTACCTTCAGTCCCATCTCTGCACCCATCGCTGTCTGTTCCTTGAAACACGAAGCCATGGGCTGAGCCAGACTTCCTCTGGGAGACCTCTTGCCCCACAAGTCCACCTCTTGAGAGACATTTCCCTAACTTCAAATCTGAACCTTCTAGGCTGCACTTTGTAGAGGTTTCCTTCGCTTCCTGCCTGCAAGAAAACCTCCATCACCTCTGCATCCACATTTCACCTAGTTGTAGGCTGCTACTATAGTGTCAATTCAAGAGATGCATTGAATATCCCTCAGCAAGCTGATCTAAAGGAGGCTTCTAGAGGAATGGGGGATGTCATCGGTATAGAGAACTAAGCACCATGGGAGAGCAGCGGGAAAAGGCAATGGTCTGGATTGAGAATTTCTTGGCAAGAGCCAAAAGGAAAGGTGGTGTCCTTGGGTGCAAGGTACCCCATGCTCTGGGGACAGGGCACCTCATCTGGGACAGCTTCCTGCCCATAGCACCCTCTCTGCTGCACACACCCCCCTCTCTGCCCACACTCACAAATGTCTCACAGAAGCTTTGCACCTCCCCTGCAGCAGTGACACCTCACTGCAGGAGGTTCCTGCATTCCCCAGGCTCAGGGATGGATCCTGCATTCCAGGCAAGTTTGGGTAGTGCAGGAGAGGGAGACAGGAAGGTGGGCTCATGGGGCATGATGAGCAGCGTTCAGGCACCCCCAGCAGTGGGCATTCCCCATGTGCCGCGCTCAGGCATGTTCCCATGAGGGAAAGTTCTCAGGTAGCCTCTGGTCTGTCCAGGGCCTGCAGCCACACTCCAGGAACACCTACTCCTCCTCCACCTACAGACACCAGCTGCTCCCCAGTGCTGGGCTCCGTCCTGCTTGTAAGGATTTGTTAAAGCCCTGAACCATCGCCTTGCTTCTTGCGGACTTCCCTCCACCCTCTCTCACCTCCCTACACACTACTCATTGCCACCAGTAACTAACTGAAGAGCTAAGAAGCTCTCAAGGCTTTCCTCAGGGGGTGACCATGTTTCTCCATTCACCATTGATGGATCCATTGAGTGCCAGGTGTGAGGTTCCTGCAGAGGCAGAGATGCCCCTGGGCAGAGCCATGCTGCCAGGAGGGGTTGTGCAGGGCAGAGCTGAGCACACAGCCCATGGCATGGGCTCTGGGAGCACTGAGAGGGAGCAGAGCTGGGCACAGAGCAGCAGCTCCTGGCAGGGACAGCTCCAGGCAGCAGAGATATGGATGGGCAGGGAGTGGGTTGAAAGTGCAGCCCAGCCCTGGGGAGGGTGCGTTCAGGCAGCTCTCTTGGGGTCTGGCACTGGAGGTGGCTGCTGGCCGTGCTCTGCTGCCCACAGCCCTTTGCCTCTCTCCATGAGAGCTCCGTGATCTTCTCTTTGAAACCGTGCTCCCCTGCTTTCAGCACAGGACAGGTGTTTGTGGGGATTCTTAAGATCAATTTGTGTGTGAAGGCATCATATACAAGTGTTGTAAGCACAGGGCAAATGGGAAAGGACTGATGGACACTGTAGCCCTCCTTGCTCTGCACTAAGCTACAAGGAGCTGAGAACTTCTCCCTGTTTCAATATTGTTCTGATTTTTTGTCATACAAAGAATGTTTTATAGTCCCGTCCCCCCCCCCCAAAAGTGTTATGAGAGTAAATAAATAACACAGTCCAAATGACTCAAAGGCCATGCTGAGCCTCTCTTGTGCAGCCCAAACTCAAGTCATGAGTACAAGTAGTGAACTTTACAATGAAGTTGGATTTCATCTGTCATCCCTTGTGAACATCAGAGGTGGACAAAGCACTGCTTCAGAACAAAGCTGACTCCCATCCAACCTGGCCTTGAGCACTGCCAGGGATGGGGCAGACACAGCTTCTCTGGGCACCCTGTGCCAGTGTCCCACCGCTCTCAAAGTGAACAACTTCATCTGAATGTCCAAGCTAAATCTCCCTTTTTTTCAGCTTAAAGCCATTCCCCCTTGTTCTGCCACTGCAGGCCCTTGCAAAAACCCCTCTCCACATTTCTTGTAGGCCCTGCTCAGATATGGAGAGATTGCTAAGATATCTCCCTGGAGCCTTCTCTTCTCCAGGCTGAACACCCACATCTCTCAGCCTGTTTCCATTGGAGATGTGCTCCAGCCCTTCTTAGAACATCTTTGTGACCCTTCATAAGCCCATCATTGTAGGATCAGAAGTGAACAGAGGTTGGAAGGGACCCCAGCAGGTCTCAAGTCGAACCTGTCAGGAGCAGGGTCAGAGCAAGTGGTTCAAGGCTTGGTTCAGTGTAAGCTGAAATCCCCAAGGCCAGAGACTGCACAGCCTCTCTGGGTGACCTGATGCAGCACTTCCCTGATCCTATGGGAACAAGGTTTCCTTGTGTCCTGGCTGAACCTCTCCTCTGTCACTGTCCCCCACTGCCTTTTGTCCTCCCACCAGGCACCATGGTGAGGAGCCTGGCTCTGTATTCTCCATGTCCTCCTTGCCGGTACAGGCAGTCAGTCCCCATCAGCCTTCCTTTCTCAAGATCTCAGGTCCCCATGAGCCTTCCCTTCTCCAGGCTGGAGAAGTCCAGCTCCCCCAGACTCTCCCCGCCGGCATCGTGCTCCAGTATCTCCTGACCTGAGGGCCCATTACTAAACCCACTCCTGAACTGGGGATCTGAATCCTCTATGGAGTATTCCAGATCATTCTTTCCCTTGTTCTCCTGCTGTGCTCCTGCTCATACATCCCGCGATGCTGCTGTCCTCCCTTGCTGCCAGGGCACACGCTGCCTCCTGTCCAGCTCCTGCCCACCCAGACCTTTCCCATGGGCTGTTCTCAGCCAGGCAGCCCCAGCCTGTGCCATTGCAGGGGAGTCCCCTGCAGGGACCCCTGTGTCCCCTGATCCCCTGCCCAGCACACCCTGAGAGCTCTGCACCCCCCCCCATGCCATCCCATCTCCCCACTCCAGCACAACAGCCACAATCATGGGGCTCCTCAAGAGCTCTTCCTGCTGCAGGCACAGAGCAGCCATTTCAGAGCTGGAGCAGCCAGAAAGCTGCTTTCGTTCCCCTTCATTCCTGACATGTGAGGACATATCACAGAGAAGAAGTTGCTGCAGGATCATTTATTTCCCTGAAATACAATCAGAGACCAGAGTGACACAAAGTCTGTGGGTCACACAGCACGAGTGGCAACTTAATTAGGAGATGAAAACTGACATTTCTATGAAGACAACATCATCACAAATTGAAATAGGAAAACAAATGTAAAGCAGGAAAGACAGACATGGTCTGTCATGACCTACAGTGGAAGCCCTTTCCAGGGTAAAGCAAGCAGTGTATACCTGCTGAAACACATCTGGTCACCAGCTTCCTCATAGCATCCTTCAGCTCCTGGTTCCTCAGGCTGTAGATGAGGGGGTTCACTGCTGGAGGCACCACCGAGTACAGCACTGACACCATCATATCCAGGGATGGGGAGGAGACGGAGGGGGGCTTCAAGTAGGCAAAGACAGCAGTGTTGACAAGGAGGGAAAGCACGGCCAGGTGAGGGAGGCACGTGGTAAAGGCTTTGTGGCGTCCCTGCTCAGAGGGCATCCTCAGCACGGCCCTGAAGATCTGCACGTAGGACCCCACAATAAAAACAAAACAGCCAACAGCAATCAGGGCAGCAACCACAAGAAGCCCGACTTCCCTGAGGTAGGAGTGTGAGCAGGAGAGCTTGAGGATGCGGGGGATTTCACAGAAGAACTGCTCCACAGCATTGCCTCGGCAGAGGGGCAGTGAAAATGTATTAGCCGTGTGCAGCAGAGCAGTGAGAAACCCACTGCCCCAGGCAGCTGCTGCCAGGTGGACACAAGCTCTGCTGCCCAGGAGGGTCCCATAGTGCAGGGGCTTGCAGATGGCCACTTAGCGGTCGTAGGACATGACAGTGAGGAGAGAATACTCTGCTGAAATGAAGAAGAGAAAGAAAAAGAGCTGTGCAGCACAGCCTGTGTAGGAGATGGCCCTGGTGTCCCAGAGGGAATTGGCCATGGATTTGGGGACAGTGGTGGAGATGCAGCCCAGGTCCAGCAGGGAGAGGTTGAGGAGGAAGAAGTACATGGGGGTGTGGAGGCGCTGGTCACAGGCTGTGCTGGTGATGATGAGGCCGTTGCCCAGGAGCGCAGCCAGGGAGATGCCCAGGAAGAGCCAGAAGTGGCAGAGCTGCAGCTCCCGTGTGTGTGCGAATGGCAGGAGGAGGAACTGGGTGATGGAGCTGCTGTTGGACATCTGCTGCCTCTGGGCATGGGGCATCGTCAGAGGAGAAAAAGGCAGTGACAGGTCAGGACAGGAGGGATGTCAGATACAGAAGTTCAGTTTACACATTCACAACTGAGCACATTTTAGCAGGACAGGAGAGGTTCAGCGTCATCACCAGTCATGTCATTACACTGCTGAGGCTTCTTCCTAGGTACAATCAGAAGAGCATTGCATCAGGCAAAAAGTCTCAGTTCTTTGCAGAACCAAGAGAGCTGCAGTGTCCATCAGTCCTCTCCCACTTGCCCTGTGCTCAAACTTGCACTGCCTGTAAGGTGCCTTCACACACAAATTGACCTTAAGAACTCCCACAAACATCTGTCCTGTGCTGAGACCAGGGGAGAACGGTTTCAAAGGACAGTCCACAGAGCTCTCACACTGAGAAGCAAAGGGCTGTGGGCAGCAGAGCACAGCCAGCAGCCACCTCCAGTGCCAGACCCCAAGAGAGCTGCCTGAACGCACCCTCCCCAGGGCTGGGTTGCACTTTCAACCCACTCCCTGCCCATCCATATCTCTGCTGCCTGGAGCTGTCCCTGCCAGGAGCTGCTGCTCTGTGCCCAGCTCTGCTCCCTCTCAGTGCTCCCAGAGCCCATGCCATGGGCTCTGTGCTCAGCTCTGACCTGCACACCCCTGCCTGTGCAGGGGCTCAGGAGCAGCTCACACAAGCCCTCACAAGACTCTCGGTGCCCCCCCCCCAAACCAGAGAAGTAAATTCCCAGCTCCCACTGCCCAACCTGCCCACCAAGAGGGAAAAACATCAAAGCTCAGCATCCTTCCCTATCAGGTAAATGATGCCTCAATGTCTTTCAGAGGGACCCTCTGAAGAAGTGCTCAGACTGACGGCAGATTGGAGCAGCCTCACCCACCCAGCACTTCCCTTCCCTCTCAGGGGCTGTTCCCTTCCCCTCAGCTCCCCTCTCCCCCTCCGAGCTCCATGGGGAGCTCCCGGGCAGGCCGAGTGCTGACCCTGGCAGGCAGCAGAATCCCTGCCCCTGCACACAGCCTTTGGGGTGCAGGGACCCTGCTGCAAGGGAAGTGCTGGGCACCCCTGGCGGCACACCCACATTCACACCCTGCAGCCAGCCCCGGGACAAGGGACCTGCCTTGTCCTGTCCCTGCATGGTGCAGGGGGAAGCCCTGCTCTGCAGCACATCCTCCTCCTTATCTACAGAGAGAAACTGCAGCTGCATTGCCCTGCACCCAGTGCCTTACCACAAACAAGGCTGGGAAGGTTTCTCCTTCAGAAGGTTCCTCCTCCTCCTCCTCAGCATCCTCCACTGCCAAGTGCCTTTAAGCTCCCTGTGTCTCGCAGGTCTCCCCTCGGTCCCAGTTCAGCAGCAGAGGCCCAGCCCAAGGTGGCTCTGCCTCTGCCCCCATGGGCTCCTTCCAGGGCTCCCTGGGGCTCCAGGGAAACACCATGGGAAACAGCCTGATGATACAAAGATTTAAGGCTAAAAATCTTCGTTTATTACAATCAATCAATTAATTTGAAAATGGCCCTTTGAGAACATCGAGTCCAACCATTAACCTATCCCTGGGAAGTCCACACACTGAGCATGAGAACATCTCTGGTAGAATACCCTGTTTGGATGGTCAGCAACAGCAACTGGGGCTTTAAAGTTGAATTTTACATCCTACCTTAATTTCACTAATTTATATCCTATTCTGTTTGTTGTTAAACATTCTGCTATACATTAGAGCATAGAAATCAGCTGAACAAGTTATGTTGATGCAGAAACCTGTCCATATATATAATTGTACTTAAACTCATTTAAGAAATTCTTAACAACTAAGCAACCAGACATTGCCCTCAATTTATAACTGGAATTCAGCACTACTCTGTTTACTGGCACAGCGTCAAGAGGTGAGCACACCACTCTGAGAAAGATGAACTGACGTTAGTTACGGGGTGGAATGTGCTGACGCACTTCCCCCCCATTTCCTGGAGCCCTCTGCTTCCCCAGGAGTTCCTGTTAGGCCCCAGCCTTTGCACAGTGAAGGAGTTGGATGCTGGCTGCTACCTGGCTGCACCAGGAGCTCTGGTTGCCTGGCAAAGGTGGGAGCAGCACACAGAGATCAGGAAAGTTGGATACTCCCTGCTCATCCCAGAAGCTCTTTCAGGTTGATCAGGCATTCCCTGACAGCCTGCAACAGAGCTGTTGTGCACTGTTGAAACTGACACAGAATTGAGGCCAGGATGAAATCTGACTGATGACTAAAGCCCGTCACCTGACGACCCTACAAGTGGTAGTGCCAAGAGAGAGATCCTTTGAGCTCTCCTGGACTGCAGTGTGCTGTGAGCGGCATCTCCCTCATAGTGAGGCATCTCTGAGAGCCCCCTAAACTCTCCAGTTTAGCTAATAGGGAGATCATCTGGCTGGGCCGATCCTGCTGCTCACTGACACTCAGCCCTTCGCCCGCTGAGGAGTGCTTCCAGAGCTGCTGGGAGTATTGTGCTCTACTTTTACTTTTCACTGCACCAAGGGCAGCTTCAGCATAGGGATGCATCTAGATCTGTGCACAGCCATCTAGCTCCATCTCAGTGTGTTGTGTTAGGTTGGATATTTAATTGCAAACGCGTGTATATTAGCTTCAGTGATCAAGTGCTGTTAGAAATCCTGTGATTGAGTTTACAAATGCAAACTGCTGCTAGCTGGCATTTGTGATCCTTTAGATGAATAGCAGGCCTGAGACTAAGATGGAATCCAGCTGCATGCAGACTGCTCTCAGAGAGGGATCTTAGAAAGCAAAGAGATCCAATCTGAACCTCGTGACTCAACAAGAGGGTCTCCCTTATTCCTTTCTGTTTGCAGTTTCTATACACATGATTTCAGTTGAATGCCGTATAAATCACTTGAATCCAGTCCTGGATAAATCCTTGCCAAGTCTGACACAATCTCTTTTTGTAGATGGTGGAGTGGGGCCTCGCCACCAAATCCTGAGGAATCCTGCTTTTAGAAATTCACATTAAAATCACTTTTGCTGGTATGTGTGGAAGTGATTCTTTCAGCAATCCTAAAGAGTTTCACAAGAAGCACGCGGGATTTCTCTGGGAAACCCATTCCAGTGTCTCACCACCCTCCCCGGAAAGAATTTCTTCAGAGAACACAGTTTCTGTTTCACTGCAGACAAAGGAGGCAGGAGAGAAGGGGTGGGGAGCACGCACCCCAGCCCCGACTCCGCACAGGGCAGCGAGGGGTGCTGCTCTTCACTACAGCACAGCTGGGCTGAACTGAGTCAGTGCTTACACAGAAACCTGTCCTTGTCCCTGATGAAGCTCTACAGCCCACAGGCTTCTCCACAAGTTCCAGCCCATCTGTTTTTCTTGTCACGTCTTGCCCAGTGTCACAAGCTGTGGCACAAGGGGAGGTCCTTGTTGCTGTTTCTCCTGGAACACAGGGAAGTAGAAAATGAAATACTTTTTTTAATAATGAAACCCATTCCAGTGACCACGGAAAATATGGAACAAGATGCTAGAGCCCTACAGGTTTTACCAGGAAGAGCTACAATTAGCTAAAAATTCCCTCCTGCGCTGTTTCCTTTCCCAGCACATGGATACTTTCCTCAGTAACTGGCAAGTGCACATGACACAGCAAGAGATCTGTGTCAAGCAAGGCCAGGCAAGGCAAGGCAATGCAAGACAAAGGAAGGCAAAGCAAGGCTAGGGAAGGCAAGGCAAGGCAAGGCAAGAAATGGCAAGGCAAGACAAGGCAAGGCAACTCAAGGTAAGGCAAGGCAAGGCAAGGCCAGGCAAGGCCATGACAGGCAAGGCCAGGCCAGGCCAGGCCAGGCAAGGAAATGCAAGGAAAGCCAAGGCAATGCAAGGGCAGGGAAGGTAATGCTAGGCAAGGCAAGGCATGTCCAGGCCTGGCTAGGCCAGGAAAGGCCAGGCAAGTCATGGCAAGGCAAGGGAAGGCCAGGCCAGGCCATGCCAGGCAAGGCAAGGCAAGGCAAGGCAAGGCCAGGCAAGGCAAGGCAAGGCAAGTCAAGGCAAGGCCAGGCAAGTCAAGGCAAGGCCAGGCAAGTCAAGGCAAGGCATGGCTAGGCAAGGCATGGCAAGGGAATTAAAGGCATGGCAGAGAAGGGAAGGCAAGGCAAGGGAAGGCCAGGCAAGGCAAGGCAAGGGAAGCCCAGGCAAGGCAAAGGAAGGCAAGTCAGGGCAAGGCAAAGCAAGACAAGGAATGGCAAGGGAAGAATAATCATAGCAAGGCATGGCAAGACAAGGGAAGGTAAGGCAAGGGAAGTCAATTCAAGGGAAGGCAAGAAAAGGCAAGGCAAGGCAAGGCTAGGCAAGGCATGGCAAGGGAATTAAAGGCATGGCAGAGAAGGGAAGGCAAGGCAAGGCAAGGGAAGGCCAAGCAAGGCAAGGCAAGTGAAGCCCAGGCAAGGCAAAGGAAGGCAAGTCAGGGCAAGGCAAAGCAAGACAAGGAATGGCAAGGGAAGGAAAATCACAGCAAGGCATGGCAAGACAAGGGAAGGTAAGGCAAGGGAAGTCAATTCAAGGGCAGGCAAGAAAAGGCAAGGCAAGGAAAGGCTAGGCAAGGCATGGCAAGGGAATTAAAGGCATGGCAGAGAAGGGAAGGCAAGGCAAGGGAAGGCCAGGCAAGACAAGGCAAGGGAAGGCCAAGCAAGGCAAGGCAAGGGAAGGCCAAGCAAGGCAAGGCAAGTGAAGCCCAGGCAAGGCAAAGGAAGGCAAGTCAGGGCAAGGCAAAGCAAGACAAGGAATGGCAAGGGAAGGAAAATCATAGCAAGGCATGGCAAGACAAGGGAAGGTAAGGCAAGGGAAGTCAATTCAAGGGAAGGTAAGAAAAGGCAAGGCAAGGCAAGGCATGGCAAGGGAAGAAAAGGAATGGCAAGGAGACGCAAGGCAAAGCGAGGCAAGACAGGACAAGGCAAGGCAAGGCATGGCAAAGGAAAGAAAGGCATGGGAAGGCAGGGCAAGGCAGGGGAATGCAAGGCAAGGCAATGCAAGGGAAAGTTAGGCAGGGCAAGGAAAGGCAAGGCCATTCCAGGCCAGGCAAGGCAAAGAGAGGCTATGCAAGGCGATGCGAGGCAAGGCAAGGGAACGCCAGGCAATGCAAGGCAAGGACAGGCAAGGCAAGGCAAGGACAGGCAAGGCCAGAGCAGGACAGGCAATGCCAGGCCAGGCATGGCAAGGCAAGGCAAGGGAAGGGAAGGCAAGGCAAGGCCAGGCAAGGTAAGGCAAAGAAAGGGCAGGCAAGGCAAAGCAAAGCAAGGCAAGGCAAGGCAAGGGAATGCAAGGCAGGGCAATGCAAGGCAAGGCAAGGCAAGGCATGGCAATGCCAGGCAAGGCAATGCAAGGCAGGGCAATGCAATGCAAAGGAAGGCAATGCAAGGCAAGGCCAGGCAATACAAGGCCAGGCAAGGCAAGGCAAGGCAAGGCAAGGCAATGCCAAACAAGGCCAGGCATGGTAAGGCAAGGCAAGGCAAGGCAAGGCAAGGCAAGGCAATGCCAAACAAGGCCAGGCATGGTAAGGCAAGGCAAGGCAAGGCAAGGCAAGGCAAGGCAATGCCAGACAAGGCCAGGCATGGTAAGGCAAGGTAAGGCAAGGCAAGGCAAAGCAAGGCAAGTCAAGGCCAGGCCAGCCCAGGAAGGACAAGGCAAACCAAGGCAAAGAAAGCCCTGCAAGGCTAGGAAAGGCCACATCAAGCAGGGCAAGGCCAGGTTAGGCCAGGCCAGTCAAGGCAATGGAAGGTACGGAAAGGCAATTCAATGCAAGGCAAAGCAAGGCCAGGCCAAGCCATGCCAGGAAAGGCCAGGCAAGATAAGTCAATGCAAGACAAGACCAGGCGATGCAAGGCAGGGAAAGACAAGGCAAGGCCATGCAAGGTCAGGTAAGGCCAGGCCAGGCTAGGCCAGGCCAGGCCAGGCAAGGCCAGGCTAGGTCAGTCCAAGCCAGGCAAGACCAGGCAATGCAAGGCAAGGCAAATCAAGGCAAGGCCAGGCAAGGCCAGGCTAGGCCAGGCTAGGCCAGGCCAGGCCAGGCAAGGCAAGGAAATGCAAGGCAAGGCAAAGTAAGGCAAGGCCAGGTAAGGCCAGGCTCGGCCAGGCTAGGCCAGTCCAGGCCAGGCTAGGCCAGTCCAGGCCAGGCAAGGCAAGGAAATGCAAGGCAAGGCAAAGGAAGGCCAGGGCAGGCAAGGCAAAGGAAGGCCAGGCCAGGCAAAGCAAAGCAAGGCCAGGCAAGGCAAGGCCAGGCAAGGCCAGGCAAGGCCAGAAAAGGCAAGGCAATGCCAGCAATGCAAGGCAAGGCCAGGCAAGGCAAGGAAAGGACAGGCAAGGCAAGACAAAGACAGGCAAGGAAATGCCAGGCAAGGCCAAGCCAGGCAATGCCAGGCAAGTCCAGGCAATGCAAGGCAAGGCAATACAAGGCAAGGCATTACAAGGCAAGGCAATGGAAGGAAGGCGCATCAAGGCAAGGCCAGGCCAGGCCAAGTCAGGCAAGGCTAGGCAAGGCAAGTGTCGTGGTTTAAAACTAGTCAGGCAGCTCGTTTACTCACTTCCCCCCTTCTTGCCCTCCCCCTACTCCCAGAGGGACAGAGAGGAGAATCGAAAAGAATACAACTCCCACAGGTTGCGATAAGAACAGTTTAGTAACTCAGGTATAACACAAATCACTACTGCTACCACCAAGAATACTAATGATAAAGGAAGTAACAAGGGGAGAGAATACAACACCTCAGCACCAGCCGACCAATAACTCGCCCCGCAGCCTGACCAAGCACCGACCGATACCTCCTCTAACCTGGAGTCCTAGCCCTTCCAGGTAACTCTCAGTTACATCCTGGGAATGACGTCTGGTGGTATGGAATACCTCTTTGGTCAGTTTGGGTCAGGTGTCCTGGCTCAGATTCCTCCCAGCTTCCCCTCCTCCCTCGCAGAGCATGAGGCTCACAAATGTCCTTGGTCAGAATAAACATGACTTTGCAAAAACTAAAAACATTGGTGTTATCAGCTCTGCTCCCAGGGCGAAAGTCTAAACACAACGCTGAACCAGCTACTAAGGTGAAATATGACTGTTACTGCTAAACCAGTATCCAGCCCTGATTGCATACCATTCACGTCATGCCCAGGTCCTACAATTTCAATATGCCATTGCTCTTACATATATACATCCATATATACACACGGACAGTGAGAAAGAGATCATTTCTTAGCGCATGGACCAATCCCTATAAAGCTGCTGAGTCCATTCGGCCCATGATACCAGGTTTCATCTCTTATAACAGTCCTTCAGAACAGGAGAGGCTGTGTGCAGTGTTCACACAAGTGAATCTCCTGGGCAATAGCGTCCATTGCTAAGTCCACCCCTTCATCATGAGTTCACCTGTATGTTGCATCTCTGCCCTGATGGCCTGAAGTGCTATGGGCCCACCAGGCTCAAAATAATTCACTGTCCCCTTCAGCAGTTTCTGCCCCTTGTTGCTGGGGACTCCATACAGCTGCCTTCCATCTCTGATGCTTCCAAAACACTGGAGGGGCCTAGTTTACTAGATACTTGCCCATACTGTCCCACACATCCTGCCACTCATGACTGTACAGCCTTGAGGAAAATCTCTTGGTCCTCCAATATCAACCATAGACAAGACCCAAACTCGACTCTGCTTAACTTTTGAGATCAGACAAAATGGTGGTGGGTAAAACACAGTCTGTGTGTCTGCCAGCATGCTGATCCCCACCACAATCAGCAGGCAGGTCCCAAGGGTACCCAAAGGCCATTCAAAACCTTCAGACCTCTCAAACGATGCTGCTGTACTTGTCACTGGGGCTGGGGTAGCTGCTGTGCTTGCTGGCACTCCCACCACCAGCTTCCCTTTTCCTGAGTCCAGATCTTCCTCCTCTGCCTTGCTGGGAAATGCTGCGTGGTCTCCTGCATCCTCCTGGGGCTCGCCTGGCAGCTTCCAGGGAATGCTCTCGGCCGTCGTGGGGCTGGGCTCGGTCACGGGTCTCGGCTACTCCACTGCCTTCTCCCACTGCTCTGCAGCCACCTCCTTCTACCCCTTGACAGCCCTGACATCCCCCACCAGTAGCCACTGCCTGCCAGCCTCCAGCCCCGCTCCCCCCACCTCATGGTCCTGGGGCTGCTCTCCCGGGCCAGCTCGACAGCTGCTGGCTCCCTCGCCCGCTCCCCCTCGGCTCCCCGCAGCCTCTTGAAGATGGAGGCGAGGACTAGGGCCACGATGGGGCAGAGCAGCGTACAGGTACAGGTACAAGTCCACGGCCACGTCCGTCCTGCGCTGCTGCTGGAGCCTCCCCGTATTACAAGTTATTGCACAAGGGGGAATGGCTTTAACCTGAAAAAAAGGGAGATTTAGCTTGACTTTAGGAGGAAGTTGTTCCCTTTGAGGGTGGTGGGACACTGGCACAGGGTGCCCAGAGAAGCTGTGGCTGCCCCATCCCTGGCAGTGTTCAAGGCTGGATTGGATGGGAGTCACCTTTGCTCTGAAACAGTGAAGTCCAGCTCTGCTTTGCACAACGCATGTCAGATGAAATCCAACATGGCTGTAAAGTTTTCTACACGTACTCATGATTTGGATGCGTGTGGGCTGCACAACTGAAGCTCAGCATGGCCTTAGAATCATTTTCTCTCTGTTATTTATTTACTGGCTTAACATTGCTGAGGTTGTTTTGGGGGGTATAAAACATTATTTCTTTGAAAGAAAATCAGAAGAGTATTGAAACAGGGAGAAGTTCTCAGCTCTTTGAAGCTTAGTGCAGAGCCAGGGGAGCTGCAGCATCCATCAGTCCTTTGCCATTTCCCCTGTGCTCAAACTTGCACTGCCTGTAAGATGCCTTCACACAAAAACTGATCTGAAGAACCCCCACAAACATCTGTCCTGTGCGGAGAGCAGGGCAGCACGGTTTCAAAGGGCAGGTCACAGAGCTCTCATGGGCAGAAGCAGAGGACTGCGTGCAGCAGAGCATGGCCAGCAGCCACCTCCAGTGCCAGACCCGAAGAGAGCTGCCTGAATGAGCCCTCCCCTTTAGATCAGCTTGCTGAGGGATGTTCAATGCATCTCTTGAATTGACACTATAGTAGCAGCCTACAGCTACTTGAAATGTGGCTTCAGAGATGATGTAGTTTTTCTTGCTAGCAGGAAGAGAAGGAAACCTCTGCAAAGTGCAGCTTGGAAGGTTCAGACTCAAAGTTAGGAAAGAGAAATGTCTCTCAAAAGGTGGACTTGTGGTGCAAGAGGTCACCCAGAGGGAGTCTGGCTCAGCCCATGGCTTTGTGTTTCAAGGAATAGACAGGGATGGGTGCAGAGATGGGACTGAAGGTACAGAAATGCCAGGTGAGAGCTAGGTGGGAAAGCAAGGTGGGGGTCAACAGCCTGAAGAGGTGCAGGCATGGGCCAGTGTAGGACAGCCTGCAGCAGAGATGACAGGGTTCTGGCATGGCTGAAAAGCCCAAAAGAACAAAAGGCCTCTGTGCCCTGGGCTATGGCAGTTGCCTCTTTCATCAAGGCCTATGAGGAGAACTTTCATCCTCAGGATTTCAGGCTCTGCTTCTCCAAGGGCTGTGGTCAGGGCTTGGCCTTTCTCCATCATCAAACAAACCAAGGGTTTTCTCACCATCAGACACCTGCACTTTGCCTTTGTCTCCCTGTAATCACAGCTTCCAGTTACTTGCTTTAACGAGTCCCTGGGGAGACTTGGTCAGCAACAGCCCTCAGTGGGGCCCATTAATGCTGAAGGCACTTGGGGCTTTGTTTCTGACTTGGACTTCTTGAGAGGTTTCCTCAGGCTCCTCTCAGCACCTGAGGTTCACGGACTCAGCCCAAATACACCATGGGACTCATTAAACCCTGATGAGCCATGTCTTACTGTGTAGTTTTTGTCAAGTCTTCCAGATTGTCTTCCAGGGAACTGGGGAGGTTTCCGAGTGCAGGAAGATTACAAAGGGCATCTGATAGAAGTTATTTGAAAGGGTTATTTGAAAGGAAAATCTACGAAAGATGAGAGGAATGAAGGACGCGGTGTAACAGGCAGGATAGTGGCAGTGCAGTTACAGGGGAAGATCGGCATTCCTTTGGGATCCCCCTTGTGAAAGGTTATTGGATTGGCAGAGGTCTCTTGGGAGAGAGGACAAGGCCATGTTGCAGTTACCTTTGATAAAGGTGCCAAGGGCAACCCAGGGGAGCCCAGGCTGTACAAGCTGCCTTTGGTTAGGCGTGTGCCAGCATCAGAGTCCTCTTGGGTGACACCTCTGGGCACCTAAACGCCGTCCGAAGGGTAACTGCTGCCTGGCCAAGCTGAGAGCGTGCAGTTGTGTGTGAGGAGGCAAAGAGTGGATGTGGTTTCCCTCAGCTTCAGCACAGCTCTTGGCACGGTCTCCCTCAAGGCTGCTGTACCCAAGGGGTACACCACAGACATAACAATCCTCCTGTCCTTCTACTTATCAATTAGTTTAACTGCAGCCCATCCTGGACACCTGCCATTCCCAGATACCCCTTATCCCTGTGTCCTGTTCTTCTAGCCTGTTTTTCTTAACTCATTTTGTACTAAGGTCATAAGGGCCTAAAACTATGTCAGCTATAATGGTTTATCTTACATGAGAAAGAATTCTCAGCCTGTTCTCTAGCCGTGCTCTGTTTTTTTTCTGTGTATCATGCACCTCAGTAATTTTCCATTGCTACTGTTACAAAGCCATCAAACAACATTACTTAAAACTGATTCTAAAGGTATATATATTTCATTTTGTAATGTTTTGCCTCCCCCCTTTTCTCAAATTCCCCCTTTTTATGTCCTTTTGCAAATTCTTTTGCAACATTTTTTATATTACCATTACCATCTAAAGACTTTTTGAAATAATTTCCCGTTTCTACTTGGTGCTTAATTTCGTTCCTTTGCCAATCGTCATAATTGATCATAGACCATTTACAACAGCAGAGGGAGCATTGTATCATACCACAAGTAATCAATATTAAAACAAATAACATCAATATTCCTGAAACTGGTTGCCTGAACCAGGAGAGGTTCAGGTAACCATGAAGTTATTTTTTTCCATATTTCTTCAAAACCCCAGGAGGTGTCACCCATGGCCATTTCATGAAATATCTTAGTTTGTTTCCAAATTTCCTCCAGATCTGTTTCGATTCTGCCACTTCAGTCTGTATAGGAACAACAACTTTCATTGATTATGGAAGAAACCCCTCCTTGTCATGCCAATAACAGGTCTAGAGCTATTCAGTTTTGTAATACCACTTTAGACAGGCTGGTTATCTCTTGTTGTTCTGCCTGAATTATATCAATGTTTTTACTTTCCATTTCCTCTATGGTTGCTGAGATATTTACAATTGCCTTCTCTAATTCACTTACTCCCAAAGATGGAATTAGCCCTCTTACAAAACTATGAAATGCAGTGTGCCATTCAATAATAGGGTTAAACCCTCTCTTAATCCATTTAGCAAAACTTCTAATCCAGGTCCCAGAAGGATACCTGTTGATAATAGTAAAATTGGGTATTACAGCACCTAAGGTGCATGCCTCCTTCCAGCTGGGGGGCAGAGTCTTATAAGCATTTTCTCCACATAACCAGTACCTTTAGGAACAGGCCATCACTGAACTACAATACCATCTATATTAATAAGCACGATTGCAATTTGAATGGTGACCTACATCTGTGGCATTGAAACAAGCATGATCTCCTACCCTGGTTCCTGGTGTAATACATCTTTGTGCACAGGTGTAATGTTTATTACCTGGATTAGGATTAACTATTCCAAAGTTTAACCTTTCCTTCGAATACAGATTGCTAGTGTTCACCCACAAATTTGTCCATGAGGCAGTGTTTGGAATTGGAACTCCAATTAATGGGAGATCCAGGCTTTCTCCTGATTTAGGCAACTGTGCACACACCCAATAGTCAGTACGATTTAAAACATTAGTAATATTCTGCACTATCTTCAGGTGTAAGTTCTGGTCCCAAGCTTGTGCTCCAGTTATCATATGAGTCCAAATTATGACCGACGCAATTTCATACGTAAGGGTCCTGAAGGTTCGATCCGCCATGTCTTCTGTAGCTCTGGTGCTTTCTTAATTCTTGAATGATGTATCCAAGCAGGTTGTTCCTTTATCTTCACTGCTGTAAAGGTGGTCAGTAATATTGTAGGGGAGTCATAGAAGAGTCATAGTGTGGTAGAGGAGGCATAGAGGAGTCAGATGGCTAACAGACGGCTCATAGAGGAATCTTAGGAGTCATAGCAGAGTCACAATGGGGGTCATAGAGGGGTCATAGAGGCATCATAGTGGCATCATAGAGGTGTCATAGAGGAGTCATAGAGGAGTCTTAGGGGAGTCATAGAGGAGTCATAGAGGTGTCATAGAGGAGTCCTAGAGAAGTCATACAGGAGTCCTGGATGAGTCATAGAGAGGTCATAGAGCAGTTGTAGAGGAGTCATGGAGAGGTCATAGAGGACTCATAGATGGGTCATTGAGTGGTCATAGAGGAGTCACAGAGGGGTCATGGAGAAGTCATAGAGGAGTCATAGAGGTGTCATGGAGGATTCATGGAGGAGTCATAGAGGAGTCATGAAGGAGTCATACAGGAGTCTGAGAGGAGTCTTGATGTCAAAAGTCACAGAGATGTCATCGAGAAGTCATAGAGCAGTCATACAGCAGTAACAATGTAGTCATAGAGGAGTCATGGACGAGTCATAGAGGAGTCATAGTGACATAGAGGAGTCACAGAGGTGTCATAGAGGTTTCCTAGAAAAGTCAGAGAGGAGTCACAGAGGAATCAGAGAGTCATAGGGCAGTCATAGAGAAGTCATAGAGTCATAGAGGAGTCACAGAGGTTTCATAGAGGTTTCATAGAGGAGTCATAGAGGAGTCATAGACGGGTCATAGATGGGTCATAGAGGCGTCACAGAGGCATCATAGAGGTGTCATAGAAAAGTCATCCTGTCCAAGACTCATAGAGGATTCGGAGAGGAGTCATAGAGTCATAGAGTCATGGAGGTGTCATAGAGGACTCATAGAGGAGTCGTAGAGGAGTCATAGAGGAGTCATAGTGCTATAGAGGAGTCATAGAGGAGTCATAGAAGAGTCGGGGGCTCATTGACGACTCAGAGGAGTCATAATAGTCATAGTGGAGTCAGAGGGGTCATAGATGCGTCATAGAAGCATCATAGATGTGTCATAGAGGAGTCATAAAGGTTTCATAGAGTTATACAGGAGACATTCAGGAATCATAGGGGAGTCATAA
The DNA here is from genome assembly GCF_033815535.1 of Pezoporus flaviventris. Taxonomy (NCBI): domain Eukaryota; kingdom Metazoa; phylum Chordata; class Aves; order Psittaciformes; family Psittacidae; genus Pezoporus; species Pezoporus flaviventris. The sequence goes on along the minus strand of NW_026892636.1, from coordinate 1,142,572 downwards.
AAGAGTCATAGAAGAGTCATAGAGGAGTCATAGAGGAGTCAGAGGAGTCATAGAGGAGTCATAGAGGACTCATAGAGGACTCATAGAGAAGTCATAGAGGAGTCATAGAGGAGTCATACTGTCCTAGAGTCAAAGAGGGGTCATAGAAGTGTCATAGTGTCATAGAGTCATAGGGGTGTCATAGAGGAGTCATAGAGCAGTCAAATATCAGTAATAGAGGAGTCATAAAGGAGTCATAGAGGAGTCATAGAGCAGTCAAATATCAGTCATAGAGGAGTCATAAAGGAGTCATAGAGGAGTCATACAGCATTCACAGGGGAGTCATAGAGAGTCATAGAGAAGTCATAGAAGAGTCATAGAGGAGTTATAGAGGAGCCATTGTGTCATAAGGGCATAGCGGAGTCATAGACAGGTCGTAGAGAAGTCATAGAAGTTTCATTTAGTGGTCATAGAGGAGTCATAGAGGGGTCATGGAGGAGTCATAGAGAAGTCATAAATTCATACATGTGTCATAGAGGAATCAGAGAGGAGTCACAGGAGTCATAGAGTAGTCGGAGAAGTCATAGTGGAGACATAGAGGAGTCATAGAGGTGTCATAGAGGAGTCATATAAGAGTCATGGAAGAGTCATAGAGGAGTCATAGAGGAGTTATATTGGAGTCATAATGGAGTCATAGAGAAGTCATGGAATAGTCATGGAGGAGTCACGGAAGAGTCATAGAGGAGTCATAGCGGAGTCATAGGCGTGTCATAGGGGACTCATAGAGGAGTCATAGGGGAGTCATGGAGGAGTTGTAGATGAGTCGTAGAGGAGTCATACTGGAGTCATAGAAGAGTCCTAGAGGACTCATAGAGGAGTCCTAGAGGAGTCAAAGAAGATTCTTAGAGGCATCTTAGAGGAGTCATATAGGATTATTAGAGGGTTCATTGAATAGTCACAGATGAGTCATAGAGGATTTATAGTGGAGTTATAGTGGAGTCATATTGGAGTCATAGAGGAGTCATAGAATGGTCAAAGTGGAGTCATAGAGGAATCATAGAGGATTCAGAGAGGAGTCAGAGAGGAGTCAGAGAGGAGTCAGAGAGTCATAGAGGTGTCACAGAGTCACAGATGTGTCATAGAGGCGTTATGGAGGAGTTAAGGAGGATTCATAGATGAGTCGTGGTGGAGTCATAATGAAATCATAGAGGAGTCATATTGGATTCATACAGGAGTCATAGAATAGTCAAAGAGGAATCATAGAGGAGTCAGAGAGGAGTAAGAGAGGAGTCAGAAAAGAGTCAGAGATTCACAGAGGAGTCATAGAGTCATAGATGTGTCATAGAGGAGCCTTGGAGGAATCAGGAAGGAGTCATAGTGGAGTAATAGAGGAGTCGTATAGCTTTCATGGAGGAGTCATAGAGGGGTCATGGAGGAGTCATAGAGGGGTCATGGAGGAGTCATAGAGGAGTCATGAAGGAGTCATAGAGGAGTCATGGAGGAGTTGGAGGCATCATAGATTCATAGATGTGTCATAGAGGAGTCATTGTGTCATAAAGTCATAGAGGTTTCATGCAGGAGTCATTGAGGGTCGTAGCAGAGTCATAGAATGGTCATTCTGTGGTCATAGAGGAGTCATAGATAGGTCGTAGAGAAGTCATAGGGGTGTCTTAGAGGAGTCATAGAGTATTCTTAGAGGAGTCTTAGAGGAGTCATATTGGAGTCAGAGAGGAGTCATAGAGGAGTCGTAGAGGAGTCGCAGATTACTCACAGAGAAGTAGAGGAGTGGAAGAGGAATTGTAGATTAGTCATAGAGGTGTCAGAGGATTCATAGAGAAGTCATAAGGGAGTCATAGATTCATAGATGTGTTGTAGAGCATTCATCGAAGTGTCATAGAGGAGTCATTGCCTAAAGTCATAGAGGATTCATACAGGAGTGATAGAGGAGTCATAGAGGAGTCATAGAGAAGTCATAGAGGAATCATAGAGAAGTCATAGAGGAGTCAGAGAGTCAATAAGGTGTCAGAGCAGTCAATAAGGAGTCCTACAGGAGTCATAGAGGAGTTGCGGAGGAGTCATAGAGGAGTCATAGAGGAGTCATAGAGGAGTTGGAGAGTAGACATAGTATCACAGAGTTATAGGGGTATCATAGAGGAGACAGAGGACTCAAAGAGGATTCATAGAGGAGTCATAGTGTCTTAGAGGAGTCATAGTGTCTTAGAGGAGTCAGAGAGGAGTCAGAGAGGCATCAGAGAGGTGTCCTAGAGGAGTGCTAGAGGAATCCTAGAAAAGTCCTAGTGGAGTCTTAGAGGAGTCCTAGAGGAGTCATGGAGGGGTTATTGGGTGTTCATAGAGGAGTCTTAGACGAGTCATGGAGGATTCATAGAGGAGTCGTAGAGGGGTCATGGAGGAGTCATAGGGGCATCTTAGGATGGTCATAGAGCAATCATAGTGGAGTCATAGAGGAGTAAAGAGTCAAAGAGGAGTCATAGGGGGGTCATAGAGGAGTCATAGAGTAGTCATAGAGGATTCATAGAGGAGTCATAGTGTCATAGAGTCATAGAGGAATCGTAGAGAACTCGTAGAAGAGTCATAGAGGAGTCATAGGGGAGTCATGGATTCATAGATGTGTCATAGAGCATTCATAGATGTGTCATAGAGGAGTCATAGGGGAGTCATAGATTCATAGATGTGTCACAGAGCATTCATAGCGATGTCATAGAGGAGTCATAGAGTAGTCATTGTTCCATGAAGTCATAGAGGATTCATACAGGAGTCATAGAGGAGTCATAGAGGAGTCGCAGAGGAGTCAATAAGGTGTCAGAGCAGTCAATAAGGAGTCCTACAGGAGTCATAGGGGAGTCATGGAGGAGTCATGGAGGAGTCATAGAGGAGTCATAGAGGAGTAATGGAGGTGTCATAGGGGAGTCAGAGAGTAGTCATAGTATCATAGAGTCATAGGGATATCATAGAGGAGACAGAGGACTCAAAGCGGATTCATAGAGGAGTCATAGTGTCATATAGGAGTCACAGAGGAGTCATTGAGTAGTCACAGAGGAGTCATAGGGGAGTCATAGCAAAGTCACAGCCGAATCATAGATGAGTCATAGTGGAGTCATAGAGATGTCGTAGAGGAGTCCTAGAGGAGTCATAGAAGAGTCTAAGGGCAGTCATATAGGTGCTACAGAGGAGTCATAGAGTAGTCATAGTGGAGTCAGACTGGAGTCATAGTGGAGTCATAGAAGTGTCATAGAGGAGTCATAGCAAAGTCCTAGAGGAGTCATAGAAGAGTCATAGTGGAGTTTGAGTGGAGTCATAGAGGTGTCATAGGGGAGTCCTAGAGGAATCCTAGAATAGTCCTAACGGAATCATAGATGACTCATAGAGGAGTGTTAGAGGAGTTCTAGGGGAGTCATAGACGAGTCACAGAGGAGTCATAGAGTCAAAGATGAGTCATAGTGGAATCATAGAGGAGTCATTAAGGAGTCAGAGAAGTGTCACAGAGGAGTCACAGAGGAGTCACGGAGGAGTCCTTGAGGAGTCATAGTGTCATAGAGAAGTCATAGAGGAGTGAAAGAGGAGTCAATGAGGGATCAGAGAGGAGTCAGAGAAGAGTCATAGAGGATTCATAGAGTTGTCATACAGGGGTCACAGTGGAGTCACAGTGCAATCACATTATAGTTATAGAGGTGTCATAGAGGCGTCCAAGAGTAGTCACAGAGATGTCATGGAGGAGTCACAGTGTCATGGATATGTCATACAGATGTCCTAGAGGAGTCCAAGAGGAGTCCTAGAGGAGTCATAGTGGAGTCATATTGGAGTCAAAGTGTAGTCATAGTGGAGTCAAACAAGAGTCACAGTTCAGTCACAGAGGAGTCGTAGAGGTGTCACAGAGGAATCATAGAGTTACAGAACAGTCTTAGAAGGAGTCATAGAGGAGTCTTAGAGGAGTCAAAGAGGAGTCATAGTGGAGTCAAACAGGAGTCACAGAGGAGTCACAGAGTTATAGAGAAGTCCTACAGGAGTCCTAGAGGAGTCAAAGAAGAGTCATAGTGGAGTCAAAGAGGAAACATAGTGTAATCATAGAGGAATCAAAGAGGAGTCACAGGAGTCACAGAGTTATAGAGGAGTCATAGAGGAGTCATAGGAGAGACATGAATGAATCATAGTGAAGTCATAGAGTCATCAAAGAGGCGTAATATAGGCATCAGAGAGGAGTCAGAGAGGAGTCAGAGAGGAGTAGATGAGTCATTGAGGAGTCATATTGTTATAGAGGAGTCATAGAGGAGTCATGAAGGAATCATAGTGGAGTCATAGGGGAGTCATAGGGGCATCATAGAGGTGTCATAGAGATGCCTTAGAGGAATAATAGATGAGACATAGAGGGGTCAATGAGCGGTCATAGAGGAGTCATAGAGGTGTCATAGAGGAGTCAAGAGTCGAGTTAGAGAGGAGTCAGAGAGTCATAGAGTAGTCATAGTGTCATAGAGGAGTCATAGATTCATAGAAAAGTCATAGAGGAGTCACAGAAAAGTCATAGTGAAGTCATAGAGGACTCAGAGAACTCATAGAAGACTCGTAGAGGAGTCATGGAGGAGTCATGGTGGAGTCTTAGATGAGTCATAGTGGAGTCATAAAGGATTCGGAGAGGAGTCATAATGACATAGTGTCATTTAGCTGTCATAGAGGAGTCATGGAGTCAAGGAGGAATCAGAGAGTCATAGAGGGCTCATAAATTAATAGAGTGTTCATAGAGTCATAGAGGAGTCATAGAGAAGTCATAGAGGAGTCAGAGAAGTCATACAGGGCTCACAGTGGAGTCCCGGTGGAGTCAAGGTGGAGTCATAGAAGAGTCATAGAGGAGTCATAGAGGTGTCTTAGAGTCATAGAGGAGTCATAGAGGTGTCTTAGTGTCATAGAGGAGTCGTAGCATCATAGAGGAATCATACTGTCATAGAGGAGTCATAGAGGAGTAATCCAGGCGTCATAGAGGCATCATAGAGGCATCCAAGAGGAGTCATAGACGCGTCATAAAGGAGTCATAAAGGAGTCATAGAGGAGTCATAGAGCAGTCCTAGAGGAGTCCTAGAGAAGTCATAGTAGACTCAAAGAGGAGTCATAGTGGAATCATAGAGGAGTCACAGAGAAGTCATAGAGGAGTCATAGTGTCATAGAATAGTCAGAGAGGTCAATGAGGGGTCAGAGAGGAGTCCTTGAGGAGTCCTTGAGGAGTCATAGAGGCTTCATAGATGCATCAGAGGCATCATTCACGAGTCATAGAGGAGTCATAGAATCATGGATGTATTATAGAGAAGTCCTAGAGGAGTCCTAGAGGAGTCCTAGAGGAGTCTTAGAAGAGTCATAATGGAGCCATAGGGGAGTCTTAGATGGGTCATAGAGGAGTCAAAGAGGAGTCAGAGAGGAGTCACAGAGGAGTCACAGAGTTACAGAGGAGTCATAAAGGACTATTGGGGAGTCATACAAGAATCATAGTGGAGTCATAGAGGCGTCATAGTGATGTCATAGAGGCATCTTTGAGGCGACACTGAGGCGTCATAGATTAGTCATAGATGTGTCATAGAGGGGTCACAGAGAGCTCAACGAGGGGTCATAGAGGAGTCATAGAGGAGTCCTAGAGGAGTCATAGAGGAGTCAGAGAGGAGTCAGAGAGGAGTCAGAGAGGAGTCAGAGAGGAGTCAGAGAGGAGTCAGAGAGGAGTCAGAGAGGTGTTGTTCAAGTGTCAGAGAGGATTCATGGAGAAATCACAGCGGCGTCACAGAGGAGTCATAGAGGAGTCATAGAAGAGTCATAGAGGAGTCAGAGAGGTGTCATGGAGGAGTCGTAGAGAAGTCATAGTGTCATAGAGGAGTCAAAGAGGGGTCAATGAGGAATTGTCAGAGATGAGTCATAGAACAGTCTTAGAAGAGTCATAGAGGAGTCATAGAGGAGTCATGCAGGGGTCACAATGGAGACACAGAGGAGTCACAGTGGAGTCATAGAGGCTTCATAGAGGCATTATAGCAGTGTCATAGAGACGTCCAAGAGGAGTCATAGAAGAGTCGTAGAGGTGTCATAAAGGAGTCATAGTGTCATACAGAGTCATAGAGGAGCCATAGAGGAGTCATACAAGGGTCATAGAGGAGACACAGAGGAGTCAGAGAGAAGTCATAGATTTATAGAGGATTCATGGAAGAGTCATAGGGGAGTCATATAAGAGTCACTGAGGAGTCATAGAGGAGTCCCAGTGGAGTCTCAGTGGAGTCACAATGCAGACACAGTGGAGTCATAGAGGCGCCATAAAGGTGTCATAGAGGCATCATAGAGGCGTTCAAGAGGAGTCATAGAGGAGTCATAGAGAGTCATAGAGGAGTCAAAGAAGAGTCATAGAGTAGTCATAGAGGAGTCATAGAGGATTCATAGATTTGTAATGGAGGAGTCATGTAGGAGTCATAGAGAAGTCATAGAGGAGTCATAGAGGAGTCATGCAATGGTCACAATCTAGTCACAGTGGAGTCACAGAGGAGTCATACAATGGTCACAATCTAGTCACAGTGGAGTCACAGAGGAGTCATAAAAGCTTCATAGAGGCATCATACAGGTGTCATAGAAGCGTCATAGAGTTGCCATAGAGGTGTCCAAGAGGAGTTATAGACGAGTCATAGACAAATCATAGAGGAGTCATAGAGCATTCAAATATCTGTCATAGAGGAATCATAGAGTAGTCATAGTTATAGAGGAGTTATAGACGAGTCATAGACAAGTCATAGAGGAGTCATAGAGCATTCAAATATCTGTCATAGAGGAATCATAGTCATAGTTATAGAGGAGTTATAGACGAGTCATAGACAAGTCATAGAGGAGTCATAGAGCATTCAAATATCTGTCATAGAGGAATCATAGTCATAGTGTTATAGAGGAGTTATAGAAGAGTCATAGACAAGTCATAGAGGAGTCATAGAGGAGTCATAGAGCATTCAAATATCTTTCATAGAGGAATCAGTCATAGAGTTATAGAGGAGTTATAGACGAGTCCTAGAGGAGTCCTAGAGGAGTCCTAGTACATTCAAATATCTGTCATAGACGAATCATAGTCATAGAGTTATAGAGGAGTTATAGACGAGTCATAGACAAGTCATAGAGGAGTTACAGAGCATTCAAATATCTGTCATAGACGAATCATAGAGTAGTCATAGAGATATAGAGTAGTCATAGAGTTATAGCAAAGTCATAGAGGAGTCATAGTGTTATAGAGGATTCATAGAGGAGTCACAGGGTAGTCATAGTGGAGTTATAGTGGAGTCATAGTGGAGTCATAGTGGAGTCATAGAGGAGTCATAGAGGAGTCATAGAGGAGTCATAGAGGAGTCAGTGGAGTCAGTGGAGTCACAGTGGAGTCATAGAGGCATCATAGGGGTGTCGTAGGTCGCTTCAAGAGGAGTCATAGAAGAGTCATAGAGGAGTCACAGAGGAGTCAAAGAAGAGTCATAGAGGAGTAATAGAGGAGTCATAGAGGAGTTGTAGAGTGTTCATAGATGAGTAATAGCAGAGTCATAGAGGAGTCAGAGGAGCCATGAAGGAGTCATAGAGGAGTCATAGAGGAGGAATATAGGACTCATACAGGAGTCATAGAGATGTCATAGTATCATAGAGTCATAGAGAAGTCTTAGAGGAGTCATAGTGTCATAGAGTCATAGAGGAATCTTAGAGAAGGCATAGAGCAGTTGTAGAGAAGTCAATAAGATGTCAGAGCAGTCAATAAAAAGGCATAGAGGAGTCATAGAGGTTTTATAGAGGAGTCATAGAGGAGTCATAGAATCATAGAATCATAGAATAGTTCGAGTTGGAAAGGACCTTAAGATCATCAAGTTCCAACCCCCCTCCCATGGGCAGGGACACTTCATGCTAAATCATATCACCCAAGGCCTTGTCCAGCCTGGTCTTGAACACTGCCAGGGATGGAGCATTCACAACCTTCCTGGGCAACCCATTCCAGTGTCCCACCACCCTAACAGGAAAGAATTTCCTCCTTATATCAAATCTAAACTTCTCCTGTTTAAGTTTTAACCCGTTACCCCTTGTCCTATCACTACAGTCCCTAACGAAGAGTCCCTCCCCAGCATCCCTATAGGCCCCCTTCAGATACTGGAAGGCTGCTGTGCGGGCTCCACGCAGCCTTCTCTTCTCCAGGCTGAACAGCCCCAACTTCCTCAGCCTGTCTTCATACAGGAGGTGCTCCAGTCCCCTGATCATCCTTGTGGCCTCCTCTGTACTTGTTCCAACAGTTCCATGTCCTTTTTATGTTGAGGACACCAGAACTGCACACAATGCTCCAGGTGAGGTCTCACAAGAGCAGAGTAGAGGAGTAGGGTCACCTCCTTCGACCTGCTGGTCATGCTCCTTTTTGATGTAGCCCAGGGTACGGTTGGCTTTCTGGGCTGCAAGCGCACACAGCTGGCTCATGTTCATTTTCTCATCAAATAATAATAATGGGGTTCTATGAGGCTATGATGGGGCGCTATGAGGCAATAATGGGGTCTATGAGGCAATAATGGGGCTCTATGGGGCTATAATGGGCCCTATGAGACTATAATAAGGCCCTATGAGGCTATAATGGGGCTCTATGAGGCAATAATGGCTTTCTATGGGGTTATAATGAGCTGTATGATGCAAAAATGGTGTTCTATGGGGGTACAATGGGGCTCTATGGGGCTATAATGGGGTCTATGAGGCAATAATGGGGTTCTATAGGGCTATAGGGGTTCTATGAGGCAATAATGGGGTTCTATGAGGCAATAATGGGGTTCTATGGGGCTATAATGGGCTGTATGATGCAATAACGAAGTTCTATGGGGCTATAATGGGGGTGTGTGATGCAATAATTGGACTCTATGAGGCAATAATGGGCACTATGGGGTTATAATGGGGCTCTATGAGGCAATAATGGGTCTCTAACCAATAATGGGGCTCTATGAGGCTATAATGGGGCTCTATGAGGCTATGATGGGACTCTATGGGGCAATTATGGGGCTCTATGAGGTTATAATGGGGCTCTATGGGGCAATAATAGGGCTCTATGAGGCTATAATAGGGTCTATGAGGCAATAATGAAGCTCTATAAGGCTATGATGGGGCTATAATGGGGCTCTATGAGGCAATAATGAGGTTCTATGGGGCTAACATGGGCTGTATGATGCAATAATGGGGTTCTATGGGGCTATAATAGGGCTCTATGGAGCTATAATGGGTACTATGAGGCAATAATGGGGATCCATGAGGCTATAATAGGGTCTATGAGGCAATAATGGGGCTCTATGAGAGTATAATGTGGTTCTGTAGGGCTATAATGGGCTGTATGATGCAATAATGGGGTTCTATGGGGCTATAATGGGGCTCTATGAGGCTATAATGGGGTTCTATGGAGCTATAATGGAGCACTATGGGGCAATACTGGGTCTATGAGGCTATAATGCGGTTTATGAGTTAATAATGGGGTTTATGAGGTAATAATGGGGGTATATGAGGCAATAATGGGGTTCTATAGGGCTATAATGGGCTGTATGATGCAATAATGGGGTTCTATGGGGCTATAATGGGGCTCTATGGGGCTATAATGGGGCTCTATGGGGCAATAATGGGGCTCTATGAGGCTATAATGGGGTTCTATGGGGCTATAATGGAGCACTATGGGGCAATACTGGGGTCTATGAGGCTATAATGCGGTTTATGAGTTAATAATGGGGTTTATGAGGTAATAATGGGGGTATATGAGGCAATAATGGGGTTCTATAGGGCTATAAAGGGCTGTATGATGCAAAAATGGGGTTCTATGGGGATATAATGGGGTTGTATGATGTAATAATGGGGCACTATGTGGCAATAATGGGGCTCTATGAGGCTATAATGGGGTCTATGAGGCAATAATGGGGGTCTATAGGGGTATAATAGGGTTCTCTGGGGCTATAATGGGTCTGCATGAGGCAATAATGAGGCTCTATGAGGCAATAATGGGGCTCTATGAGGCAATAATGAGGCTCTATGTGGCTATAATGGGGCTCTATGAGGCTATAATGGGTCTCTATGGGGCAATAATAGGAGTCTTTGGGGCTATAATGGAGCTCTATGAGGCTATAATGGAGCTCTATGAGGCAATATTGGGGCTCTATGGGGCAATAAAAGGGCTCTATGAGGCTATACTGGGGTCTATGAGGCAATAATGGGGCTCTATGGGCCTATAATGGCGTTATAATGGGGCTCTATGAGGTTATAATGGGGCTCTATGGGGCTATAATGGGGCTCTAAGAGGCAATAATGGGGTTCTATGAGGCAATAATGGGGTTTATGAGGCAATAATGAGGTTTTATGGCATTATAATGGGGCTTTATGCGGCAACAATGGGGCTCTATGAGACTATAAGGAGGCTGTAACGGGGTTTTATGGGGCTATAATGGGGCTGTATGAGGCAATAATAAGGTTCTATGGGGCTATAATGGACTGTATGATGCAATAATGGGGTTCTATGGGGCTACAGTAGGGTTCTATGGGGCTATAGTGGGGTTCTATGGGGCAGTAATGGGGCACTATGAGGCAATAATGGGGCTCTATGAGGCAATAATGGGGCTCTATGAGGCAGTAATAGGGTTCTATGAGGCAATAATGGGCCTCTATGAGGCAATAATGGGCCTCTCTGAGGCAATAATGGGGCTCTATGAGGCTATACTGGGGCTCTATGGGGCTATAATGGAGTTCCATGAGGCAATAATTGGGCTGTATGGGGCTATAGTGTTGTCTTTGAGGCAATAATGGGGCTCTATGGGGTTATACTGGGGTCTATGGGGCAATAATGGGGTTCTATGGGGCTATAATGGGCTGTATGATGCAATAATGTGGTTCTATGGGGCTATAATGGGGCTCTATGGGGAAATAATGGGGGTCTATGAGAATCTAACGGGGCTCAATGGGGCAATCATAGGGCTCCATGTGGCTATGCTGGGGTCTATGAGGCCATAATGGGGTTCTATGAGGCTATAATAGGGCTATAATGGGGCCCTATGAGGCAATAATGAGGTTCTTTGGGGCTATAATGGGGCTCAATGGGGCTATAATGGGTCACTGTGAGGCAATAATGGGGCTCTATGGGGTTATATTGGGGTCTATGAGGCTATAATGGGGCTCTGTGGGGCAATAATGGGCTCTATGAGGCTATATGGGGGCTATATGAGGCTATAATGGGGTCTATGAGGCAGTAATGGGGTTCTATGGGGTTTTATTGGGGCTCTATGAGGAAATAAGAGGGCTCTATGAGGCAATAATGGGGCTCTATGGGGCAATAATGGGTTTCTGTGAGGCAATAATGGGGTCTATGAGGTAATAATGAGCCCCATGAGGCAATAATGGGGCTCTATGTGGCAATAATGGCGTTCTATGGGGCTATAATGGGGTTCTATGAGGCAATAATGAAGCTCTATTAGGGAATAATGGGGCTGTACGAGGCAATAATGGGGCTCTATGAGGCAATAATGTGCTTCTATGGGGGAATAATAGGGCTGTATGGGTCTATAATGGCCTGTATGATGCAGTAACGGGGTTCTATAGGGCTATAATGGTGCTCTATTGGGGTATAATGGGGCACTCTGGAGCAATAATGGATCTCTATGGAGCAATAATGGGGTTCTGTGGGGCTATAAGGGGGGTCTATGAGGCAATAATGGTGTCTATGAGGCAATAATGAGACTCTATGAGGCAATAATGGGGCTGTATGGGGCTATAATGGGGCTCCATGAGGCAAAATGGGGCTATATGAGGCTATAATGGGGCACTATGAGGCAATAATTGGGCTGTATGAGGCAATAATGGGGCTCTATGGGACTATAATGGGGTCTATGAGGCTATAATGGGGATCTATGGTGCAAGAATGGGGTCTGTGAGGCTATAATGGGCCTTTAAGAGGCTATAAGGGGGCTCTATGGGGATATTATGTGGTCTATGAGAAAATAATGGGGCTCTATGGGGTTACACTGGGTTCTATGCGGCAATAATGGGGCTCTATGCGGAAATTATGAGCCTCTATGAGGCAATAATGGGGCTCTATGGGGCAATAATGGGGTCTATGGGGCTATAATGGGGCTCTATGGGGCAATAATGGGGCTCTATGAGGATATAATGGGTCTATGAGGCAATAAGATCATTCAGTTCCAACCCCCCTGCCGTGGGCAGGGACACCTCACACTAAACCATGCCACCCAAGGCTCTGTCCAACCTCACCACCCTCACAGGAAAGAATTTCCTCCTTAGATCCAATCTAAACTTCCTCTGTTTCAGTTTTAACCCGTCATACAGAGTCATAGAGGAGCCATAGAGGAGTCATACAAGGGTCATAGAGGAGACACAGAGGAGTCAGAGAGAAGTCATAGATTTATAGAGGATTCATAGAAGAGTCATAGGGGAGTCATATAAGAGTCACTGAGGAGTCATAGAGGAGTCCCAGTGGAGTCTCAGTGGAGTCACAATGCAGACACAGTGGAGTCATAGAGGCATCATAAAGGTGTCATAGAGGCATCATAGAGGCGTTCAAGAGGAGTCATAGAGGAGTCATAGAGAGTCATAGAGGAGTCAAAGAAGAGTCATAGAGTAGTCATAGAGGAGTCATAGAGGATTCATAGATTTGTAATGGAGGAGTCATGTAGGAGTCATAGAGAAGTCATAGAGGAGTCATAGAGGAGTCATGCAATGGTCACAATCTAGTCACAGTGGAGTCACAGAGGAGTCATACAATGGTCACAATCTAGTCACAGTGGAGTCACAGAGGAGTCATAAAAGCTTCATAGAGGCATCATACAGGTGTCATAGAAGCGTCATAGAGTTGCCATAGAGGTGTCCAAGAGGAGTTATAGACGAGTCATAGACAAATCATAGAGGAGTCATAGAGCATTCAAATATCTGTCATAGAGGAATCATAGAGTAGTCATAGTTATAGAGGAGTTATAGACGAGTCATAGACAAGTCATAGAGGAGTCATAGAGCATTCACAACCTTCCTGGGCAACCCATTCCAGTGTCCCACCACCCTAACAGGAAAGAATTTCCTCCTTATATCAAATCTAAACTTCTCCTGTTTAAGTTTTAACCCGTTACCCCTTGTCCTGTCACTACAGTCCCTAATGAAGAGTCCCTCCCCAGCACCCCTATAGGCCCCCTTCAGATACTGGAAGGCTGCTATGAGGTCTCCACGCAGCCTTCTCTTCTCTGCCCAACCTGTAGCTGTGCCTGGGATTGCTCCCACCCAGGTGTAGGACCTTGCACTTGGCATGGTTAAACCTCACGGGGTTGGCATCAGCCCACCTCACAAGCGTGTCGAGGTCCCTCTGGATGGCATTCCTTCCCTCCAGGGTATCAACCGAACCACACAGCTCGGTGTCATCGGCAAACTTGCTGAGGGCGCACTCAATCCCACTGTCCATGGCAGCGACGAAGATGTTGAACAAGACCGGTCCCAACCCCGATCCCTGAGGGACCCCACTCGTTACTGGTCTCCAGCCGGACACTGAGCCATTGACCACAACTCTCTGTGTGCAGCCATCCAGCCAGTTCTTTATCCACCGAGTGGTCCATCCATCAAATTGATGTCTCTCCAATTTAGAGACAAGGATGTCGTGTGGGACAGTGTCGAACGCTTTGCACAAGTCCAGGTAGATGCCATCAACTGCTCTACCCCTGACCATCAGTTCTGTAGCCCCATCATAGAAGGCCACCACATTGGTCAGGCAGGATTTCCCCTCAGTGAAGCCCTGCTGGCTGTCACCAAGCACCTTGTTGATTTTCATGTGCCTTAGCATGCCTTCCAGGAGAATCTGCTCCAAGATGTTGCCAGGCTCAGGGGTGAGACTGACTGCTCTGTAATTCCCCGGGTCATCCATTTTCCCCTTCTTGAAAATAAATACAGGGCCAGAGCCTCAAAACAGACCCAAAACAAGACAAAAACAGCAAAATCAGCCACAAAACAGACCCAAAACAACCCCAAAAAACCCTGGCCCTGCTTCTCCTGTGGGATACAGGGTCAGAGCCCCCAAACAGACCCAAAACAGGCCAAAAAAAGGCAAAAACAAGGCCAAACCACCCCAAAACCACCCCAAAATCACCTTCTCCTGCTTTTCTTATGGGATACAGGGTCAAAGCCCCCAAAAAGACCAAAAACAGGCCAAAACCACCCCAAAACCACTTTGTCCTGCTTCTTCTAGGGGATACAGGGTCAGAGCCCCAAGACAGATCCAAAACAGACCCAAAACAGGCCAAACCAAGGCCAAACCACCCTAAAACCACCCCAAAATCACCTTCTCCTGCTTCTCCTATGGGATACAGGGTCAAAGCCCCAAAGAAGACCCAAAACAGGCCAAAAAACAACCCAAAACCACCTTGTCCTGCTTCTTCTAGGGGATACAGGGGAAGAGGCCCAAAACAGACCCAAAACAGGCCGAAAACGGGCCAAAACACCCAAAGCAAACCCCAAAACACCCCCGAACCACCCCAAAACCACCTTGTCCTGCTTCTCCTATGGAATACAGGGTCAGAGCCCCAAAAGAGGACAAAACCAGGAGAAAAGTGGGCCAAAACACCCCAAACAACCCCCAAAATGGGCCAAAACCACCCCAAAATCACTTTGTTCTGCTTCTCCTGTGGGACACAGGTCAGAGCCCCAAAACTGGACAAAACCAACCTAAAACCACCTTGTCCTGTTTCCCCTATGGGTCACAAGTTCAGAACCCCAAAACAGGCTCAAGAAAGTACGAAAACAACCAAAAACTTTTCAAAAGCACCCCCAAAACAACCCCAAACCACCCTAAACCCACCAAAAAAACACCTTGTCCTGCTTCTCCTGTGGGATACAGGGTCAGAGCCCCAAAACAGACCCAAAACAGGCCAAAAAGAGAAAAAAAACACACCAAAACACCCAAAACCACCCCTAAAACAGCCCAAGCCAACCCCGAAGCACCGGCTCGTGCTGTAGCTCTGCCGCATTCCAGAGCCTTGGATCATCTGGGAGCACGGGATCCCATTGGCATCACAGCTCCTGGTGCTTGGGAGCAGATCCTATGGGATCTGGATCCAGATGCTCCACACATGGACACGGATCTAGGTCTGGATCCGGTTGTAGGGGGGAGCGCGGACACGGAATTCCATGGGGCTGGAAGAGCAGAACCGGGCTCCTGGAGGGGGGGCTCTGGGGTGGGGGGGAGAGACGCCATTGCCCCTCATTGTCTCCATTGACCCTATTGGCCCCCATTACCCCCTTTGCCCTCCCCATTACCCCCACTGCCCTTTACCCCCATTGCCCCCACTGCCCCCCATTGCCCCTGTTACCCCATTACCCCCCCATTGCCACCCGTTACCCCCATTCCCAACTCACTTCCCACTGCTCCGCACTGGATACAAAGATGGGGCTGGGGATGCCCCGGTCCCGCCGCACATCCGGTTGCGGCTCCCATTGAGGCTCCAGGGACCCCGGGTTCGAGCCCCGAGCTCCCGGGTTCGGGTCCCGCGCTCCCGGGTTCGAGTCCCGGTGCCCCCGGAGCAGCGGCGAGAGCCGGAGGGGGAAGCCCCGGTGCCCCAGCACCGAGCGGCGCCGCTCCCGTAGCAGCACCGGGGCCCGGTGCAACAGCGCCCCCAAGCGGGCGGCCAGGACCCGCGCTATGGGGTGTTGGGGGGCGGGCACTGGGACCCCCAAGTTATGGGGCGCCCCCTTTGTTGCCCCCAAGTCATGGGGCGGGGTCTTGGGGTCCCCGTTTGTGCCCTCCCCCAAGTTATGGGGCGTCCCCTTTGTGGCCCTCAAGGTATGGGGCAGGCTCTGGAAGTCCCCTATGGAGTCCCCCAAGTTATGGGGTGCCCCCTTTGTCCCCCCCAGGTTGTGAAGCGGGGTCTGGGTCCCCCGTATGGAGCCCCCCTTTGTGCCCCCTAAGGTATGGGGCGGGCTCTAGGGGTCCCCCTTTGTGCCCCCCCCCATGTTATGAGGCACCCCCTTCGTGCCCCCCCAAGCTATGGGACGGGGTCTGGGTCCCCACTATGGAGCCCCCCTTTGTGCCCCCAAGTTATGGGGTGGGGTCTGAGGGTCCCCCTTTGTGCCCTCCCCCAAGTTATGGGGCTCCCCACCTGTGGAGACCCCCAAGTTATGGGGCGGGGTCTGGGTCCCCCCTATGGAGCCGCCCAAGTTATGGGGCACCCCCGCTGTGCCCCCCTCAAAGTTATGGGGCACCCCTATAGTGCGGGGGGTGCCGAGGCCCCGCCCCACGTGACCCGAGGTGACCTGGAGGGCGAAGAGCCCGCGGGGGTGGGGCAGGAGGCGGTGCTGGGTGATGACCACGTGACGCGGAGGAGGGGAGGGGGCTACGGGGGGCGCGCAGGGGCCAGGATCGGGACCGGGCCCCGCCCCCTCCCCCCCCTCCCCCGCCCACCCCAGTTTGGTCCCGTCCAGTTCCCGCCAATTTCGCCCATCATGGCGGAGCTGGAGCTCCCCTCCGATCCCGACCTGCGCAGGTTGGAGCCCGCGGGACCCCCCAGTGGGGGCTTTTGGGGTCCTGGGGGGGTTGGGGTGCTCCTGACCCCCTCTCTTTGTCTCCCCCCCACCTCCAGGCTGTGCACGGGGCCCTGTGCCCCCATCCACGTGCGGCACCCGCGGTGAGGGGGGCACCCCAACATCTGGGGGGGGAGGAACTGCAACATCTGGAGGGACCCCAAACCTCGGATCGGTCCCTAAAATACATGGCGGGGGGGGGGGTGTTCCTATAGGAATGTGAAGAAGATCAAAGGGAACCTGCTGTGGTATTCGCTGCACCCCAAAGTGGGGGGGGACACCCAAGCTCATTGGGGAGCCTCCAAAACCCCTCAGGACCCCCCAGACCCCTTTGCCTGTTAGGACCCCCCCAAAATTCCTTTGGGATCCCAACAACCCCCAGCACCCCCCAATTCCCCCTTGTGAGCCCCCCCCAACCCCTTCTCCCAGATCCATGCACAGGAGCCCAAATTCCTTTAGGACCCCTCCAAATCCCATTGGGATCCCCAGGAACCCCCAATTCCCTCCCATGATCCTCCCCGCCCCCCCAACCCCTCCTTTAACTCCCCCTTCCCCCAGGTTTCCTCCTTAACTCGGGGCTCAGGTACCAGCACCTCAAGGAGATTCAGATTTGAGGGGCGGGGTGGGGAGCGTTAGAGGGTTTGGGGGGGCTCTATGGGGTTTTGGGGGGTCCCACAGGGACCAAAACACCCCTCTGCACCCCAAAAACACCCCCTCTGCACTCCAAAACCATTCCCCCTCCACCTCAAAACAACCCCCTGCATCCCAAAACGCCCCCCTGCACCCCAAAACCAAGCCCCCTGCACACCAAAACACAACCCCTGCACCCTAAAATCACCCCCATGCATCCCAGAAGCCCCACGGCACCCCAAAACCGCCCCCCTGCACCCCAAAACACACCTCTGCACCCCAAATCTACCCCCTCTGCACCCCAAACCCACCCTATGGATTCCCCCATGCACTCAAAACCCTCTCAAGGACCCCCCCCGAATACATCCTGCAGCCCGGTTTCCCCCCTTGCAACCCAAAACTACCCCTGGGCCCTCCCCCATGACCTTTTCCTCCCCACTCCTGAACCCCAGAACCCTTTAGGGACCCCCTCTATACTTTAAACCCCCCTGGGTTTCCTTCTGAAGTGGGTGCTGGGCTCATAGGGGTCCTTAAAGCCTCCGCACACTCTCCCTAAACCCAATGCTGAGACCTTTTGGGGTGCCCCCAACCCCTCCATGGTCCCTGCAGCCCTTTTGGGGTCCCCAAAATGGGATCTGGACCCCTTTGGGCCCCCCAAACTCCCCTCAGCGTTTGGCTTTGGGGCCCCTCTTGCCACCAGGTTGATGCTGGGGGCCACAGGGCTCTCAGGGGCTTGGGGGGCCCAGATCCAGCAGGGCCCAGAGCTACAGGGCAGCCCCATGGACTCCCCAGAAGCTGCCCTGGGGCCACTGAGGAGGCAGCTGCAGGAGGGGAAGCAGCGGCTGGTGGGTGCCAACGGGGGAATATGGGGATTTGGGGGGGGTCCTGATGGGCTTGGGGGGGTCTGGGAAGTGGAATTTGATGGTTATGGGGAGGGGTTGGGGTCCCTAAAGGGTCCTAGCGCTGCTTTTTGGGAGGGATGAGGGATATTTGGGGGTCCTGGAGGGGGATTTTGGGTCTATAGGGGATGACATGGGGGAGTTTGGGGCTTTAGGGGGAATTTTGGGGGTTCAGCGGTGCTGGGAGGGGGATCTGGGGGTTCTGGATGGGTTTGGTGTTAAGGGAGAGGCTTGTGGGGAAATATGGGGCGATATTTAAGGTGTTTGAGGGTCTTGAGGGGGTATTTGGATCCCTCCCATGGCTTTGGGGTCCCTCATTTCCTTGTGTCCCCCCCCTCCATCCCTTCCAGTCCCGTCGCTGGATCCAGCTCCGGGCTCTGGCCGCATCCAATGGGAAGCTCCAGGCGCAGCTGCGCCCCCTGCAGGCCCAGGTGAGCAAAGAGGGGGCGGGGCTTAAGGGAGAGAGGGCAGAAAATGGGTATGCGGTGGGGGAGGGGAAGAGGGGCCAAATGTTGGGGGGGAGGGGCGAGGAAAGGCCCCATATTCAGCCCCATGGGGGGCAGCCGGGACGGGGTTAAACGGGGACACGAGTTGGGGACAGCTCAGAGCTGATTGGCCGTTGCCTGGGCAACGGTCGCCAGAACGAGGCCGGCGGGGGGGGGGGACTGGCCTGGCAACGCGCGGGAAGCGGTACGGGGAGACCCCGTTGCTAGGCAACGGCGGCAACCAACCCGGAAGTGCGGAGAGCATCGCGGAACGGGGATGAGGAAAGGCCGAAACACGGGGGGGGAGAGGGGGCCTCGATTTCCTGTGAAATCTTTATTTATTGGTTAAGTTTCCTTTTTATACATTCTGAAGGTGACTCCTCCCCCCCCCCCCCCCCCCCCATTTACATCGGTGTCAATAAGACTTCGGATAGACACCCCCCCCATCCCCCCCTTTATCCTCCCCTCTCCCATCCCGGGTACAAAGAGGGGGGGAGGTGCCACCCCCCGACACCCCCGGGTGGGGGATGGGAGGTTGTGTCCCTTGGGGACCCTCCCCCACATCCACGCCCCCCGTTTTGGGGTGCTGGGGGGGAGGTGAGGCCCATCCCCCCCTTCCCCACAGACAGTTCATTAACAGGCACTTAATGACACCCCGCCCCCCCTTACCTTCCCCGCCCACCCCACCCCCGTTTTTGGTTACATGAAGCCGTTTCTACAGGGAACCCCCCAAAACCCACGCACGCACCCACAATGTGTTTGAGGCCAACACTAAAACAGGATTGCAAAGTCAAAGAACACGGACCTGGATGCGCAGGGCAGCCCCGGGAGATGCAGCCTCCCGAGGGAGGGGAGGGCTCTCCTCTGCACTGGTTACTGCAGGGCTCTCCCTCCTTAAAGAGCCCACGCTCACCCAGCTCCAACCCCCAGAGGCACAGGCAGGGACACCTTCCACTAGAGCAGCTTGCTCCACGGCCCTGTGTCTCTGTGCACTCCCAGGGCATCCTGGGGATACCCCTAGAGAATCCCAGAGAATGCCTGCAGCACCTCCAGAGCACCCCATGGACCCAGTCAGAGCTCCTGCATCACAATGACCTTGGGGACATGGAGACCACAGGGGTGGCTGATTCTGGAACTCCCCGTGTTCAGGTGTGTGAGGTCACAGAACCCCACGGAACCCTCCAGCAGAGGCACCGGGAGACGACAGCTGCCCCACGGAACGCAAGCTACCGGTGGAGGAGGCAAGAGCAGCTCCTCTGGTGGTTCCCGTCTTGGTGTCTCGGAGCCGGTGCTGCCTGTGGACAGAGGAGCGTGGAAGGAGGTGGGTGGTGATGGCGATCTTGGGGTGCTGTAGGAGTTGCCAGAACACCTCAAGAGACTTCCCCAGAGTGGCTGCTTTGGACTCGGTGTGTGAGTTGGGCTGGCTGAGCCGGCAGCGGAGCGCTGCGGCTTCCGAGGGATGATCCTGGGATCTGCCCTCATTTCTTGTGGGGAGAGTGAGGGCCTGTGGGGATGGGCCAAGGGGGAACGATTTTAACGTGACAGAGAGGGGAGATTGAGATGAGATCTTAGAAGTTGTTCCCTGTGAGGGTGGTGGGGCAGTGGCACAGGGTGCCCGGAGAAGCTGTGGCTGCCCCATGGCTGGCAGTGTTCAAGACAGAGCTGAAAATACCCTGACCCTTTCCTTGGTACATGGTTGAGTTGCAGGTTTTATTCTATTTTTGGCTAAATCTGAACTATTCATGAAAGTTTCTAGCCTATTTTAAGCTTTTCCTAGCTATTTCTTAACTGGTTTAGGCTGTTTCAAACCCTTTTTTCCCCAATTCTAACACTTTTTGAAACATTTTGACCTTTTCCAAACGTTTTTTGTCCATTTCTTACTAATTTCTTGCCATTTCTAACCCATTTTTGCTCTTTCCTGACTCGGTTTGAGCCATTTTTGACCATTCCTAATCCAGTGTTGCCAATTTCTAACCCATTTTAAGTCTGGCTATTTCTAAAAAAATTATGGCCATTTCTATCCTAATTTTGGCCATTTCTTACCAGTTTTAAGCTTTTTTTTTTGGCTATTCCTAGTCCATTCTTGCCTGCTTGTCCCCTGTTTGAAGCATTTTTTACCACTTCTAAACAATTAAAGACCATTTCTATCTTATTTTTGCCCATGTCTTACCAGTTTTAAGCCATTTTTGGCAATTCCTAAAGAATTCATGGCCATTTCTAGCCTGGTTTCAGCTTTTCTTAGCTATTTCTTAACTGGCTTGAGCTATTTCTAACCTTTTTTTTGCCCAATTCTCTTTTTAAGCCATTATGGCCATTTCCAAACCGTTCTTGTCCTGTACTTACCAATTTCTTTCTAACCCTTTCTATGGCCTTCCCTAACTTGGTTTAACCCATTTTTGGCCCTTTCTGACCCACTTTACCTTTTTTTTGGCTATTTCTAAACAATGGCTGGTCATTCTCACCTTATTTTTGCCCATTTCTTACCTGGTTTATGCCATTTTTGGCTAATGCTTCACTTTCTTATGGGCATTTCTAGCCTGGTTTAAGCTTTTCTTACCTATTTCTAAACAGCTTGAGCTATTTCTAACCCTTTTTTTCCAACTCATTTTAAGTCATTTTGGCCATTCCCAATCCATTTCTGTCCAGTTCTTACCAATTTTTTTCTGTTCCTAACTCAGTTTTTGCCCTTTCCTGACTAGGTTTAAACCATTTTTGGCCCTTTCTAACCCCTTTTAAGTCTTTTTTTGCTATTTCTAAACAATTGCTGGTCATTCTTATCTTATTTTTGCCCATTTCTTGCAGGTTTTATTCCTTTTTTTGGCTAAATCTGAACTATTTATGGAAGTTTCTAGCCTGGTTTAAGCTTTTCTTACCTATTTCTAAACTGCCTTGAGCTATTTCTAGCCCTTTTTTTTTGTGCAATACTGACTTTTTAAGCCATTTTGGCCATTCTCAAACGCTTTCGTCCAGTTCTTACCAATTTCTTTCTATTTCTAACTTGGTTTTGCCCTTTCCTGACTTGGTTTAAACCATTTTTAGCCCTTTCTAACTCATTTTAAGTCTTTTTCGGCTATTTCTAAGCAATTGCTGGTCATTCTTACCTTATTTTTGCCCATTTTTTGCAGGTTTTATTCTTTTTTGGCTAAATCTGAACTATTTATGGAAGTTTCTAGCCTGGTTTAAGCTTTTCTTAGCTATTTCTAAACTGGCTTGAGCTATATCTAACCCTTTTTTTGCGCAATGCTGTTTTTAAGTCATTTTGGCCGTTCCCAAACCCTTTCTGTCCAGTTCTTACCAATTTTTTTTTCTTTTTTTAACACAGCTTTTGCCCTTTCCTGACTGGGTTTAAACCATTTCTGGCTTTTTCTAACACATTTTAGGTCTTTTTTGGCTATTTCTGAACAATTGCTGGTCATTCTTATCTTAGTTTTGCCCATTTTTCTTGCAGGTTTTATTCCTTTTATGGCTAAACGTGAACTATTTATGGAAGTTTCTAGCCTGGTTTAAGCTTTTCTTAGCTATTTCTAAACTGGCTTGAGCTATATCTAACCCTTTTTTTTTGTGCAATACTGACTCTGTTCAAGCCATTTTGCCCATTCCCAAACCCTTTCTGTCCAGGTCTTACCAATCTCTTTCTATTTCTAACCTGGTTTTGCCCTTTCCTGACTTGGTTTAAACCATTTTTGGCCCTTTCTAACCCATTTTAAGTCTTTTTTGGCTATTTCTAAACAATTGCTGGTCATTCTTATCTTATTTTTGCCTATTTCTTAGTAATTTTATGCATTGTTGACTAAGTCTGAACGGTTTCTTGCCATTTCCAGCCTGGTGTAACTTTTTCTTACCTATTTCTAAACTGGCTTGAGCTATTTCTAACCCTTTTTTGCGCAATACTGACTCTTCTTAAGTCATTTTGACCATTCCCAAACCATTTCCATCCAGGTCTTACCAATTTATTTCTATTTGTAACCATTTTTGCCCTTTTCCAACTTGGTTTAAACCATTTTTGGCTCTTTCTGACCCTTTTAAGTTTTTTTTTGGCTATTTCTAAACAATTGCTGGTCGTTCTTACCTTATTTTTGCCCATTTCTTGCAGGTTTTATTCCATTTTTGGCTAAGTGTGAACTATTTATGGAAGTTTCTAGCCTGGTTTAAGCTTTTCCTTGCTATTTCTAAACTGGCTTGAGCTATATCTAACCATTTTTTTGTGCAATACGGACTCTTTTTATGTCATTTTGGCCATTCCCAAACCCTTTCTGTCCAGTTCTTACCAATTTCTTTCTATTTCTAACCTGGTTTTGCCCTTTCCTGACTTGGTTTAAACCATTTTTGGCCCTTTCTAACGCATTTTAAGTCTTTTTTGGCTATTTCTAAGCAATTGCTGGTCATTCTTACCTTATTTTTGCCAATTTCTTACCAGTTTTATGCCATTTTTGACTAAGTCTGAACAGTTTCTTGCCATTTCTAGTTTGGTTTAAGCTTTTCATAGCTATTTCTAAACTGGTCTAGATTACTTCTAACCCTTTTTTGCCCACTTCTATCTCTATTTTAGTCATTTTGGCCATTTCCAAACCATTTTTGTCCTGTTCTTACTAATTTCCTGTCATTTCTAACCCATTTTTGCCCTTTCCTGACTTGGTTTAAGCTATTTTTGGATTTTTCTAACCCATTTTAAGTCCATTTTGGCTATTTCTAAACAATTGCTTGTCATTCTTACCTTATTTTTGCCAATTTCATACCAGTTCTATGCCATTTTTGACTAAGTCTGAACAGTTTTTTGCCATTTGTAGTTTTGTTTACGCTTTTCTTAGCTATTTCTAAACTGGTTTAGACTATTTCTAACCCTTTTTTGCCCAGTTCTATCTCTTTTTTAGTCATTTTGGCCATTTCCAAACCATTTATGTCGTGTTCTTACCAATTGATTTCTGTTTCTAAACCATTTTTGCCCTTTCCTAACTTGGTTTAAACCATTTTTGGCTCTTTCTGACCCTTTTAAGTTTTTTTTTTGGCTATTTCTAAGCAATTTCTGGTCATTCTTATCTTATTTTTGCCCATTTCTTGCAGGTTTTATTCCATTTTTGGCAATTTCTGAACTATTTATGGAAGTTTCTAGCCTGGTTTAAGCTTTTCTTAGCTATTTCTAAACTGGCTTGAGCTATATCTAACCCTTTTTTGCGCAATACTGACTCTTTTTAAGTCATTTTGGCCATTCCCAAACCCTTTCTGTCCAGGTCTTACCGATTTCTTTCTATTTCTAACCTGGTTTTGCCCTTTCCTGACTTGGTTTAAACCATTTTTGGCCCTTTCTAACCCATTTTAAGTCTTTTTCGGCTATTTCTAAACAATTGCTGGTCATTCTTATTTTTGCCTATTTCTTAGTAATTTTATGCATTGTTGACTAAGTCTGAACTGTTTCTTCCCATTTCCGGCCTGGTTTAACTTTTTCCTAGCTATTTCTAAAATGGCTTGACCTATTTCTAACCCTTTTTTGTGCAATACTGACTCTTTTTAAGTCATTTTGGCCATTCCCAAACCATTTCTGTCCAGTTCTTACCAATTTATTTCTATTTGTAACCATTTTTGCCCTTTTCCAACTTGGTTTAAACCATTTTTGGCTCTTTCTGACCCTTTTAAGTTTTTTTTTTTGGCTATTTCTAAACAATTGCTGGTCATTCTTGTCTTATTTTTCCCCGTTTTTTGCAGGTTTTATTCCATTTTTGGCTAAGTGTGAACTATTTATGGAAGTTTCTAGCCTGGTTTAAGCTTTTCCTTGCTATTTCTAAACTGGCTTGAGCTACATCTAACCCTTTTTTTTTTGTGCAATACTGACTCTGTTTAAGCCATTTTGGCCATTTCCAAACCCTTTCTGTCCAGTTCTTACCAATTTCTTTCTATTTCTAACCTGGTTTTGCCCTTTCCTCACTTGGTTTAAACCATTTTTGGCCCCTTCTGACCCATTTTAAGTCTTTTTTGGCTATTTCTAAACAATTGCTGGTCATTCTTATCTCTTTTTGCCTATTTCTTAGTAATTTTATGCATTGTTGACTAAGTCTGAACTGTTTGTCTCCATTTCCAGCCTGGTTTAACATTTTCCTAGCTATTTCTAAACTGGCTTGAGCTATTTCTAACTCTTTTTAGCCCAATTCTAACTCTTCTTAAGTCATTTTGGTCATTTCCAAACCATTTTTGTCCAGTTCTTACCAATTTTTTTCTGTTTCTAAACCATTTTTGCCCTTTTCTAACCTGGTTTAAACTATTTTTGGCTCTTTCTGACCCTTTTAAGGTTTTTTTTGCTATTTCTAAACAATTGCTGGTCATTCTTACCTTATTTTTGCCCATTTCTTGCCCATTTGAAGCCATTTTTGGCAATTTCTGAACTATTTGTGGAAGTTTCTAGTCTGCTTTAAGCTTTTCTTACCTATTTCTGAACTGGCTTGAGCTACTTCTAACCCTTTTTTGCGCAATACTGACTCTTTTTAAGCCATTTTGGCCATTTTCAAACCATTTTTCTCCATTTCTTCTTATAAATTTCTTTCTGTTTCTAACCCGTTTTGACCCTTTCCTGACTTGGTTTAACCCATTTTTGCTTCCTTATAACCCATTTTAAATCTTTTTTTTGGCTATTTCTAAGCAATTGCTGGTCATTCTTATTTTTGCTCATTTCTTGCAGGTTTTATTCCGTTTTTGGCTAAATGTGAACTATTTATGGAAGTTTCTAGCCTGGTTTAAGCTTTTCTTAGCTATTTCTAAACTGGCTTGAGCTATATCTAACCCTTTTTTTTTGCGCAATACTGACTCTTTTTAACCCGTTTTGGCCATTCCCAAACCCTTTCTGTCCAGGTCTTACCAATTTCTTTCTATTTCTAACCTGATTTTGCCCTTTCCTGACTTGGTTTAAACCATTTTTGGCCCTTTTTAACCCATTCTAAATCTTTTTTGGCTATTTCTAAACAATTGCTGGTCATTCTTATGTTATTTTTGCCAATTTCT
Organism: Pezoporus flaviventris; assembly: GCF_033815535.1. NCBI lineage: Eukaryota > Metazoa > Chordata > Aves > Psittaciformes > Psittacidae > Pezoporus > Pezoporus flaviventris. The sequence continues at coordinate 1,117,032 of NW_026892636.1, read as the reverse complement.
TACTAATTTTATGCATTGTTGACTAAGTCTGAACTGTTTCTTCCCATTTCCAGCCTGGTTTAACATTTTCCTAGCTATTTCTAAACTGGCTTGAGCTATTTCTAACCCTTTTTTGCCCAATTCTAACTCTTCTTAAGTCATTTTGGCCATTTCCAAACCATTTTTGTCCTGTTCTTACCAATTGATTTCTGTTTCTAAACCATTTTTACCCTTTTCTAACCTGGTTTAAACCTTTTTCGGCTCTTTCTGACCCTTTTAAGGTTTTTTGGCTATTTCTAAACAATTGCTGGTCATTCTTGTCTTATTTTTGCCACTTTCTTGCAGGTTTTATTCCATTTTTGGCAATTTCTGAACTATTTATGGAAGTTTCTAGCCTGGTTTAAGCTTTTCTTACCTATTTCTGAACTGGCTTGAGCTATATCTAACCCTTTTCTTGCGCAATACTGACTCTTTTTAAGCCATTTTGACCATTCCCAAACCCTTTCTGTCAGGTTGTTACCAATTTCTTTCTATTTGTAACCTGGTTTTGCCCTTTCCTGACTTGGTTTAAACCATTTTTAGCCCTTTCTAACGCATTTTAAGTCTTTTTTTGGCTATTTCTAGACAATTGCTGGTCATTCTTACCTTATTTTTGCCCATTTTTTCTTGCAGGTTTTATTCCATTTTTGGCTTAATCTGAACTATTTATGGAAGTTTCTAGCCTGGTTTAAGCTTTTCTTAGCTATTTCTAAACTGGCTTGAGCTATATCTAACCCTTTTTTTTTGCGGAATACTGACTCTTTTTAAGCCATTTTGGCCATTCCCAAACCCTTTCTGTCCAGTTCTTACCAATTTCTTTCTATTTCTAAGCTGGTTTCGCCGTTTCCTGACTTGGTTTAAACCATTTTTGGCCCTTTCTAACTCATTTTATGTCTTTTTCGGCTATTTCTAAACAATTGCTGGTCATTCTTATTTTTGTCAATTTCTCACCAGTTTTATGCCATTTTTGACTAAGTCTGAACAGTTTCTTGCCATTTCTAGTTCGGTTTAAGCTTTTCGTAGCTATTTCTAAACTGGTTTAGATTATTTCTAACCCTTTTTTCCCCACTTCTATCTCTTTTTAAGTCATTTTGGCCATTTCCAAACCATTTTTGTCCTGTTCTTACTAATTTCCTGTCATTTCTAACCCATTTTTGCCCTTTCCTGACTTGGTTTAAGCTATTTTCGGATTTTTCTATCCCGTTTTAAGTCCATTTTGGCTATTTCTAAACAATTGCTTGTCATTCTTATCTTATTTTTGCCAATTTCATACCAGTTTTATTCCATTTTTGACTAAGTCTGAACAGTTTCTTGCCATTTGTAGTTTTGTTTACGCTTTTCTTAGCTATTTCTAAACTGGTTTAGACTATTTCTAACCCTTTTTTGCCCAGTTCTATCTCTTTTTTAGTCATTTTGGCCATTTCCAAACCATTTATGTCGTGTTCTTACCAATTGATTTCTGTTTCTAAACCATTTTTGCCCTTTCCTAACTTGGTTTAAACCATTTTTGGCTCTTTCTGACCCTTTTAAGTTTTTTTTTTTTGCTATTTCTAAGCAATTTCTGGTCATTCTTATCTTATTTTTGCCCATTTCTTGCAGGTTTTATTCCATTTTTGGCAATTTCTGAACTATTTATGGAAGTTTCTAGCCTGGTTTAAGCTTTTCTTAGCTATTTCTAAACTGGCTTGAGCTATATCTAACCCTTTTTTGCGCAATACTGACTCTTTTTAAGTCATTTTGGCCATTCCCAAACCATTTCTGTCCAGTTCTTACCAATTTTTTTTCTGTTTTTAACACAGCTTTTGCCCTTTCCTGACTTCGTTTAAACCATTTTTGGCTTTTTCTGACAAATTTTAAGGTTTTTTTGGCTATTTCTAAGCAATTGCTGGTCGTTCTTACCTTATTTTTGCCCATTTCTTGCAGGTTTTATTCCATTTTTGGCTAAATCTGAACTGTTTATGGAAGTTTCTAGCCTGGTTGAAACTTTTCTTACCTATTTTTAAACTGGCTTGAGTTATTTCTAACCCTTTTTTTGTGCAATACTGACTCTGTTTAAGTCATTTTGGCCATTTCCAAACCCTTTCTGTCCAGTTCTTACCAATTTCTTTCTATTTGTAACCTGGTTTTGCCTTTTCCTCACTTGGTTTAAACCATTTTTGGCCCTTTCTAACCCATTTTAAGTCTTTTTTGGCTATTTCTAAACAATTGCTGGTCATTCTTATCTTATTTTTGCCTATTTCTTAGTAATTTTATGCATTGTTGACTAAGTCTGAACGGTTTCTTGCCATTTCCAGCCTGGTGTAACTTTTTCTTACCTATTTCTAAACTGGCTTGAGCTATTTCTAACCCTTTTTTGCGCAATACTGACTCTTCTTAAGTCATTTTGACCATTCCCAAACCATTTCCATCCAGGTCTTACCAATTTATTTCTATTTGTAACCATTTTTGCCCTTTTCCAACTTGGTTTAAACCATTTTTGGCTCTTTCTGACCCTTTTAAGTTTTTTTTTGGCTATTTCTAAACAATTGCTGGTCATTCTTGTCTTATTTTTGCCACTTTCTTGCAGGTTTTATTCCATTTTTGGCAATTTCTGAACTATTTATGGAAGTTTCTAGCCTGGTTTAAGCTTTTCTTACCTATTTCTGAACTGGCTTGAGCTATATCTAACCCTTTTCTTGCGCAATACTGACTCTTTTTAAGCCATTTTGACCATTCCCAAACCCTTTCTGTCAGGTTGTTACCAATTTCTTTCTATTTGTAACCTGGTTTTGCCCTTTCCTGACTTGGTTTAAACCATTTTTAGCCCTTTCTAACGCATTTTAAGTCTTTTTTTGGCTATTTCTAGACAATTGCTGGTCATTCTTACCTTATTTTTGCCCATTTTTTCTTGCAGGTTTTATTCCATTTTTGGCTAAATCTGAACTATTTATGGAAGTTTCTAGCCTGGTTTAAGCTTTTCTTAGCTATTTCTAAACTGGCTTGAGCTATATCTAACCCTTTTTTTTTGCGGAATACTGACTCTTTTTAAGCCATTTTGGCCATTCCCAAACCCTTTCTGTCCAGTTCTTACCAATTTCTTTCTATTTCTAAGCTGGTTTCGCCGTTTCCTGACTTGGTTTAAACCATTTTTGGCCCTTTCTAACTCATTTTATGTCTTTTTCGGCTATTTCTAAACAATTGCTGGTCATTCTTATTTTTGTCAATTTCTCACCAGTTTTATGCCATTTTTGACTAAGTCTGAACAGTTTCTTGCCATTTCTAGTTCGGTTTAAGCTTTTCGTAGCTATTTCTAAACTGGTTTAGATTATTTCTAACCCTTTTTTCCCCACTTCTATCTCTTTTTAAGTCATTTTGGCCATTTCCAAACCATTTTTGTCCTGTTCTTACTAATTTCCTGTCATTTCTAACCCATTTTTGCCCTTTCCTGACTTGGTTTAAGCTATTTTCGGATTTTTCTATCCCGTTTTAAGTCCATTTTGGCTATTTCTAAACAATTGCTTGTCATTCTTATCTTATTTTTGCCAATTTCATACCAGTTTTATTCCATTTTTGACTAAGTCTGAACAGTTTCTTGCCATTTGTAGTTTTGTTTACGCTTTTCTTAGCTATTTCTAAACTGGTTTAGACTATTTCTAACCCTTTTTTGCCCAGTTCTATCTCTTTTTTAGTCATTTTGGCCATTTCCAAACCATTTATGTCGTGTTCTTACCAATTGATTTCTGTTTCTAAACCATTTTTGCCCTTTCCTAACTTGGTTTAAACCATTTTTGGCTCTTTCTGACCCTTTTAAGTTTTTTTTTTTTGCTATTTCTAAGCAATTTCTGGTCATTCTTATCTTATTTTTGCCCATTTCTTGCAGGTTTTATTCCATTTTTGGCAATTTCTGAACTATTTATGGAAGTTTCTAGCCTGGTTTAAGCTTTTCTTAGCTATTTCTAAACTGGCTTGAGCTATATCTAACCCTTTTTTGCGCAATACTGACTCTTTTTAAGTCATTTTGGCCATTCCCAAACCATTTCTGTCCAGTTCTTACCAATTTTTTTTCTGTTTTTAACACAGCTTTTGCCCTTTCCTGACTTCGTTTAAACCATTTTTGGCTTTTTCTGACAAATTTTAAGGTTTTTTTGGCTATTTCTAAGCAATTGCTGGTCGTTCTTACCTTATTTTTGCCCATTTCTTGCAGGTTTTATTCCATTTTTGGCTAAATCTGAACTGTTTATGGAAGTTTCTAGCCTGGTTGAAACTTTTCTTACCTATTTTTAAACTGGCTTGAGTTATTTCTAACCCTTTTTTTGTGCAATACTGACTCTGTTTAAGTCATTTTGGCCATTTCCAAACCCTTTCTGTCCAGTTCTTACCAATTTCTTTCTATTTGTAACCTGGTTTTGCCTTTTCCTCACTTGGTTTAAACCATTTTTGGCCCTTTCTAACCCATTCTAAGTCTTTTTTGGCTATTTCTAAACAATTGCTGGTCATTCTTATCTTATTTTTGCCTATTTCTTAGTAATTTTATGCATTGTTGACTAAGTCTGAACTGTTTCTTGCCATTTCCACCCTGGTTTAACCTTTTCCTTGCTATTTCTAAACTGGCTTGAGCTATTTCTAACCCTTTTTTGCGCAATACTGACTCTTTTTATGTCATTTTGGCCATTCCCAAACCCTTTCTGTCCAGCTCTTACCAATTTCTTTCTATTTCTAAAGTGGTTTTGCCATTTCCTGACTTGGTTTAAACCATTTTTGGCCCTTTCTAACTCATTTTAAGTCTTTTTTGGCTATTTCTAAACAATTGCTGGTCATTCTTATCTATTTTTGCCTATTTCTTAGTAATTTTATGCAGTGTTGACTAAGTCTGAACAGTTTCTTGACATTTCTAGTTTGGTTTAACCTTTTCCTAGCTATTTCTAAACTAGCTTGAGCTATTTCTAACCCTTTTTTTGTGCAATACTGACTCTTTTTAAGCCATTTTGGCCATTTCCAAACCATTTTTCAACTGTTCTTACCAATGGATTTCTGTTTCTAAACCATTTTTGCCCTTTCCTCACTTGGTTTAAACCATTTTTGTCTCTTTCTGACCCTTTTATGGTTTTTTTGGCTATTTCTAAACAATTACTGGTCATTCTTACCTTATTTTTGCCCATTTCCTGCTTATTTGAAGCCATTTTTGGCAATTTCTGAACTATTTGTGGAAGTTTCTAGCCTGGTTTAAGCTTTTCTTAGCTATTTCTAAACTGGCTTGAGCTATTTCTAACCCTTTTTTGCGCAATACTGACTCTTTTTAAGCCATTTTGGCCATTTTCAAACCAATTTTCTCCATTTCTTCTTATAAATTTCTTTCTATTTCTAACCCTTTTTTGCCCTTTCCTGACTTGGTTTAAAGCATTTTTGCTTCTTTATAACCCATTTTAAATCTTTTTTTGGCTATTTCTAAGCAATTGCTGGTCATTCTTATTTTTGCTCATTTCTTGCAGGTTTTATTTCATTTTTGGCTAAATGTGAACTATTTATGGAAGTTTCTAGCCTGGTTTAAGCTTTTCTTAGCTATTTCTAAACTGGCTTGAGCTACATCTAACCCTTTTTTTTTGCACAAAACTGACTCTTTTTAAGCCATTTTGGCCATTCCCAAACCCTTTCTGTCCAGTTCTTACCAATTTCTTTCTATTTCTAACCTGGTTTTACCCTTTCCTCACATGGTTTAAACCATTTTTGGCCCTTTCTAACTCATTTTATGTCTTTTTTGGCTATTTCTATACAATTGCTGGTCATTCTTATCTTATTTTTGCCAATTTCTTACCAGTTTTATGCCATTTTTGACTAAGTCTGAACAGTTTCTTGCCATTTCTAGTTTGGTTTAAGCTTTTCCTAGCTATTTCTAAACTGGTTTAGACTAGTTCTAACCCTTTTTTTCCCACTTCTATCTCTTCTTAAGTCTTTTTGGCCTTTTCCAAACCATTTTTGTCCATTTCCTACTAATTTCCTGTCATTTCTAACCCATTTTTGCCCTTTCCTAACTTGGTTTAAACAATTTTTGGCTTTTTCTAACCCATTTTAAATTTTTTTTTGGCTATTTCTAAGCAACTGCTGGTCGTTCTTACCTTATTTTTGGCCATTTCTTGCAGGTTTCATTCCATTTTTGGCTAAATCTGAACTATTTATGGAAGTTTCTCGCCTGCTTTAAGTCTTTTTTGGCTATTTCTAAACAATTGCTGGTCATTCTTGTCTTATTTTTGCCCATTTCTTGCCGGTTTTATTCCATTTTTGGCAATTTCTGAACTATTTATGGAAGTTTCTAGCCTGGTTTAAGCTTTTCTTTCCCCAGTTCTATCTCTATTTTAGTCATTTTGGCCATTTCCAAACCACGTATGTCCTGTTCTTACCAATTGATTTCTGTTTCGAAACCATTTTTGCCCTTTCCTAACTTGGTTTAAACCATTTTTGGCTCTTTCTGACCCTTTTCAGGGTTTTTTTTTGGCTATTCCTAAACAATTTCTGGTCATTCTTACCTTATTTTTGCCAATTTCTTGCCAGTTTTAAGCCATTTTATGGCAATTTCTGAACTATTTATGAAAGGTTCTAGCCTGGTTTAAGCTTTTCTTAGCTATTTCTAAACTGGTTTGAGCTATTTCTAACCCTTTTTTTGCGCAATACTGACTCTTTCTAAGCCATTTTGGCCATTTTCAAACCATTTTTCAACTGTTCTTACCAATTTCTTTCTGTTTCTAAACCATTTTTGCCCTTTCCTCAGTTGGTTTAAACCATTTTTGTCTCTTTCTGACCCTTTTATGGTTTTTTTGCTATTTCTAAACAATTGCTGGTCATTCTTACCTTATTTTTGCCCATTTCCTGCCCATTTGAAGCCATTTTTGGCAATTTCTGAACTATTTGTGGAAGTTTCTAGCCTGGTTTAAGCTTTTCTTAGCTATTTCTAAAGTGGCTTGAGCTATTTCTAACCCTTTTTTGCGCAATACTGACTCTTTTTTTAAGTCATTTTGGCCATTCTTAAACCCTTTAAGTCCAGTTCTTACCATTTTTTTTTTCCTGTTCTTAACACAGCTTTTGCCCTTTCCTGACTTGGTTTAAACCATTTTTGACCCTTTCTAACTCATTTTAAGTCTTTTTTGGCTATTTCTAAACAATTGCTGGTCATTCTTATCTTATTTTTGCCCATTTCTTGCCAGTTTTAAGCCATTTTATGGCAATTTCTGAACTATTTATGGAAGTTTCTAGCCTGGTTTAAGCTTTTCTTAGCTATTTCTAAACTGGCTTGAGCTATATCTAACCCTTTTTTTGCGCAATACTGACTCTTTTTAAGCTGTTTTGGCCATTCCCAAACCCTTTCTGTCCAGTTCTTACCAATTTCTTGTAAGCGGCGAGGAGAAGCAGACAGGCCAACCCAATATGGGTGATAAGCAACTTCTACTTTATTTGTGACACCGTTCACACATATATATAGGAGTGGTATTCAGCCACTCCTTCTTGGCACAACAGTATTGGTTAGCCCCCCACAGCTTCCTCCACATTCTCCTCCCAGGTCCGGTCTCCGGCTACCTGTGGGGGCCACCCCCTGCCTTGCTCGTACAGTCCTCCAGAACTCTATGGTCCTGCTCTTAGAGTCATTCTGCAACAATTCCCCCCTTTTTGTTTGTGCAAGCAAGGCGTTGTGGGTTATTCTGTTCACCTGTTTTATCACACAACTATAAGCAAGTCTAACAATTAACGTAATCAATGATACATAAGTGCAATACTTTAAACAGCAGTGTTTGACTCAACCTGTAATGCCCTGTAAAAACAACCATCTAATTATTCTTAGAATACTGCTCATTTACTATTGCTGGGTAAGCTGAGCCAGGGTTCTCAGCTGTGCGTACATCGAATTAGCATAATCAGAGACTCATACACCACATTCCAACAAACTCCTCAGATCCATGTCCCTGTTCCAACAACAAAAGGTTCTGCAGTCTTGCATGTCTTACAGAGTCAACATTAAAACAAATCAGGAATTGCCTTCGATGTAGAATTGTCTGCTTAGCAACTCAGCAACCCAGTCTGCTTAGTTGAGTCAAGGCCCCGGCTGAAGCACTTACGGTGATTTGGCATATTGTGATTGGATACATGTTTTGAAGACTCTTAGTGACTAACATATAATTGGTTAAACACAGGTGTGAGAACTCAACCTTGAAAGCTTGCCAACAGTCCACAGTTCTCATTAACTTGGTGAATTCCAGCTTCTTATCTTGCTTGCTTAAGCTTCTTCAGGCCTCTCATGGCCTTGCTGTATCTTTCAGGACTATTCAAAGTTTATGTACCAATCTATGTGTTCTCCTGTGAGAACACTGTCTCCACATCTTCCCCGTTTATGTTTTATATATGTTTTGGGTGACCCTACTTGAGCAGGGGATCTGGGCTAGATTATATCCCCAACATATGCCAACTACAGGCTGCTGGGCCTGCCCCTTTTTTCCTCTATATGGCTCTCTGGTAACAGGCTGTATAGCTCTCTGATCCTCCACATCAAGGTCTGGCATGGCATGTGTCCCCACCGCTCCACGCCTGCTGGGTTGCAGCCAACAGCAGAGCTAAAGGTTCTTCTTGGTGGCAAACACAGAAGCCAACCCAGTCTTGCCCTTGACTGTGGTAGCAGGCATTTTGTCAGCCTCAGTCCTTGCACCTTGTTGTCAATGCAGAGTTTCACCTCCTTCATCCAGTAACAAGTTGCTACTACAGCAAGGCACACACACATCTACATTAGCAGAGTAACTATTACAGGGTGCAGCAGCATGTTGAAGATGCTGATGGCAGCGAGGGACTAGCCAAAGAAATTTCTTACCACTGGAATTCTCCCACCTCTTAATTTGTTCCATCATCTGCTTTATAACACTACCATTGTATTAGAATCTTTCCAGCTTTTGCCTTAGCATTTTCTAACAGCTACTTCAAATTTCCATCCTCTAACATCTCTTTTACAAGTGACAAATCTATATAATACAAGGTGTGGTTTCTTATTAGCGACTGGCTAGTAAATACAGGTGGTTATATACACAAAATCACAGCCTCTAATAATAGCTACTTTACAAGCACACATATTCAAGCAGTTACTTTTCAGTTGGCCCCAAGTGACATTTTGCAATCATTAGATTTTCTCTTCCTCTATCTCATTCTGCTTGGGGTATTCACGGTCAGCTCCTGTAGCTGAGGCATCAGGTTCTTCCATTCGTCTGTCCAGCTCATGGCAAGGCTTCACAAACTTTGCAGGCAGTTGCTATGGACCTGTAGGCAGAAGGACACAAATATACCCCCTCCCCCAGGTTATCAGTTCTTGAGAAGCAGACAGGTTAAACTGCACGTTGTTAACTGGCAAGGAGTTTGCTGCATCATTGCCTTTGTTTTTGTTTTTTTTTAATCCAAAGTTGCTCACCCTACAAACCCCAGCCTGCTCAGCAGCAGCTACAGCTGCCTGCCTGCTTCAGCGGCAACCATAAACACCTGCTGGCAACCGCACTTTTGCATTAACCCTTTCATGCCCGAAATGTTAAACTGCTCCCCGTTAAAAACTTTTACATGAACCCAACACCAAAAAAACCACACAGAACACCGTCTGCCCTCAACACACGCACACACACACGCGTATGGGATCCCACAAGCACACACCACACAACTACAATATTTGAAGCACAAAATCCAGACAATCATTACTCCCACTACAGTCCCACGTACAGAACGTGGCACAAGGACCCTGTGGAGACTAACAGCAAACCAGCTCCGAGAAGCATCATTGCAGTGCGAGGTGGCAGGCTCAACCTTAGCGGGCTTCCCCACAGAGGCTCTGCCTCCCCCACATCGTATGAGGCTTGGGCTTTTATACTGACCAAAATGCACACTCATTCCGACACAGGTGGCCAGACTGTGCTGGAAGAAGTGGCCAGCAGTATCTACAAAGGTCTCCAAAGGTTGATAGAAACCTGGACATACTTATTTACTTATTTTTACCAACTTCTAGGACATGGGTATCACAGAGAAACTGTATGGGCTCCCCCTGTCAGTTGCAAGAAAAAATCATAACATATACAGCTTGAGTATAAGAGGATTTTAACGCATACGTGGTTACTGCTTGTCAGGCCTCCTTAACTATTTTGAGATCAAGAGCTTCTCACTCTTTAGCCCCCTGCTGTGTAGTAAACACAGGATATGCAGAGAGGCCCATTGCAGAAAATTCACCAGTGATCACATCTTTGATTAAACATTGTTGCAGCTGAGCATCTCCAGGGCCAGCGGAGTCTGAGCAGACCGACCTGGGAGACAAAGAGTCAGAGTCTGGAAGCAGAGGATATAAATCTGGCTCGGATTCAGGGGATTCGGGGGCTGATCCTGGGCCAAACTCAGGGTCTCCGTTGTTCGCAGCTATGTCTTTCTTGTCAGATGTCTCTCGTTTGGTATGTGGCCATCTGCAGACCTGGCTCCTCCGTAACTGAGTTAAAAATTTCCACTCTAGGGCATTAGTGGGCTGGAGAGGCTCGCGGTTCCTTTAAATCTCCCGCTCGCGCATGATCTCTATTTTCTACTGCGTGCTTCAAAGTGGCGCCGCAATCGATCCGGCGCCGAGGCACCGCCCTCTTTCTTTTGGATTCCTCTACATTCATCATGCGTATACCTTCTAATATACTTTCTCTGTCCTGTTTAAAGTCCCTACTTTCGGAACTGGGGTGGTGGGGGAGCAGGGGGTTACACCTCCTCCGCGGCACCTTCTGATGGAGGGGGAGAAAAGGAAGGGGGGGGGGAAACCCTGTGCTCCCGTGAGTTGGGGGAAACGAGTTGTAATCTTCCCCCGGTTTCAACCGACCGGGGACATCTGTTCCTAGTTTCTCCGTTGCTACCGCGGCAGTTTTCTTTTCCGCCTTGTATCTTTTTATACAGTTTATTACTTCTCTCCGTGGTTTACCGAGTTTCTTTGCCGTTTTATTATCATTGAGCATTGAGTCAAATAGTTCATCACCAAAACTTTCGCCACTCACTCTCCTCAAAAACTGTATTAGGATCTACAAAAATCCCTTAGCCTTCCCTACAGCCACTAGACCTGCTAGCTGCTTTAGAGTCTCAGGCTCAATTCCCTGCTTTTATAAAAAGCACTGTAATAAGTCCAGGGCTCAATTCCCCACTTTTATAAAAAGCACTGTAATAAGTCCAGGGTTACCTCTCGGTCCATTTTCATGGCTGGCCTTTCCCGGATCATCTTCTTCTGGGTCGTCCTGTAACCTCGGTCTCCGGATCGGCCTCCCGACGCAGCAGTGTCTGGTTCGCCCCAGCGGCGGACTCCTTTCGGTTAGTCCAAGCACCCGGGTCCGTCATGCCACCGCAGTGGCATTGCCCGTGCTCCCCGGCCGCTGCCGCTGGTGCCACTCACTCGCTGTTCCGGGTCCCTGATACTCGGGGCCCTGTATTCCGGGTCCCCGTAACTGGGGCCCTGTATTCTGGGTCCCCGTTTACCGGGGCCCTGTATTCTGGGTCCCCGCTAACCGGGGCCTTATATTCCTGGTCCCCGCTAATCAGGGCCCTTTATTTTGGGTCCCTGTTAACCGGGGCCCTGTATTCCGGGTCCCCGCTCACCAGGGCCCTGTAATCCGGGTCCTCGGTAGCCGGGGCCCTGTAGTCCATGGTCCCTGTTCGGGCGCCATTTGTAAGCGGCGAAGAGAAGCCAGACAGGCCAACCCAATATGGGTGATAAGCAAACTTCTACTTTATTTGTGGCGCACTTCGCTTAAATCTGCGTGGTGTTTAGCCACGCCTACTACTCAGAACAGTATTGGTTAGTTCTACACAGCTTCCTTCACATTCTCCTCCCACATCCGGCATCTGGTTACCTGTGAGGCCTACACCTTGCCTTGCTCGCACAAGGCCTCTAAGGCTCCATGGCCTTGCTCTTAGAGTCATTCTGCAACGGGTATATTTGTGTCCTCCAGCCTACAGGTCCATGGTGACTGCCTGAAAGTTTGTGAAGCCTTGCCATGAGCTGGACAGACGAATGGAAAAACCTGATGCCTCAGCTACAGGAGCTGACCGTGAATACCCCAAACAGAATGAGATAGAGGAAGAGAAAAACGAATGATTGCAAAACATCACTTGAGGGCAACTGAAAAGTAACATCCTGAATATGTGTGCTTGTAAAGTAGCTATTATTAGAGGTTGTGATTTTGTGTATAAAACCACCTGTATTTACTAGCTAGTTGCTAATAAGAAACTACACCTTGTATTGTATAGATTTGTCACTTGTAAAAGAGATGTTAGAGTATGGAAATTTGCAGTAGCTGCTAGAAAATGCTAAGGCAAAAGCTGGAAAGATTGTAATACAATGGTAGTGTTATAAAGCAGGTAATGGAACAAACTAAGAGGGTTGGAGAATTTCACTGGTAAGAAATTTCTTTGGCTAGTCCCTCGCTACCATCACCATCTTCAACATGCTGCTGCACCCTGTAATAGTTATTCTGCCTATGTAAATTTATGTGCCTTGCTGTAGTAGCGACTTGTTACTGGATATAAAACAAAAGGGGGGAGATGTGGAGACAGTGTTCTCACGGGAGAATGCATAATTGGTACATAAACTTTAAATAGTCCTGAAAGATACTGCAAGGCCATGAGAGGCCTGAAGAAGCTTAAGCAAGCAAGATAAGAAGCTGGAATTCACCGAGTTAATGAGAACTGTGGCCTGTTGGCAAGCTTTCGAGGTCAAGTTCTCACACCTGTGCTTAACCAATTATATGCTAGTCACTAAGGGTCTTCAAGGCATGTATCCAATCATAATATGCCAAATCACTGTAAGTGCTTCAGCCGGGGCCTTGGCTCAGTTAAACAAGCTAGGCTGCTGGCTTGCTAAGCAGACAAATGCTACATCGAAGGCGATTTCTGATTTGTTGTTTAATGTTGACTCTGTAAGACATGCAACACTGCAGAACCTTTTGTTGTTGGAACAGGGACATGGATGTGAAGAGTTTGATGGAATGTGTTGTATGAATCTTTCTGGTCATTCTAATTCGATATATGCACAGCTGAAAACCCTGGCTCAGCTTACCCAGCAATTGCGCAATGACCTAGGGATAACTAAATGGCTGTGCTCATGGGGCATTACAGGTTGGCTTAAAACACTGCTATTTGAAGGACTGTGCTTATGTATCATTGCTATTTTAATCATTGTAGTTGTTAGACTTGCTTACAGTCGTGTGATGAAACAAGTGAACAGAATAACCCACAATATTTTGCTCGCGCAAAAGAAAAAGGGGGAATTGTTGCAGAATGGCTCTAAGAGCAAGGCCATGGATCCTTAGGGGCCTTCTGCAAGCAAAGCAAGGTGTAGGCCTCACAGGTAACTGGAAACCAGATGTGGGAGGAGAATGTGAAGGAAGCTGCGTAGAAGTAACCAATACTGTTGTGACTAGTAGGTGTGGCTAAACACCATGCTGATATAAGCGAACTGCGACACAAAGTAGAAGCTTGCTTATCGCTCATATTGGGTTAGCGCGTCTTGCTTCTCCTCGCTGCTAACATAAGCTCTCCATGGGAACACTAAGTTCTCCATGGAAATGCCAAGTTCCCCATGGAAAAGCTAAGTTCTACATGGAAATGTTCACTTCTCCATGGAAACCCTAAGTTCTCCATGCGAATGCTAAATTATCAATGGAAACGCTAACTTCCCCAAGGAAAAGCTAAGTTCCCCATAAAAACACTAAGTTCCCCATGGAAACGCAAAAGTTCTCCATGGAAACGCTAAGTTCTCCATGGGAACTCTTAAGTTCTCCATGGAAACCTAATTTTCCCATGGAAACGCTAAGTTCCCCATGAAAACGCTAAGTTGTCCATAGGAACACTAACTTCTCCAAGGAAACACTAAGTTCTAAATGGAAACATTAACTTACCAACAGAAATGGTAAATAACCCATGGAAACGCTGTTTTCCAAAGTTCTTTGTTAAAATGCTAAGCTCTCCATGGACACGCTAAGTTCTCAATGGAAAAGTTAACTTCCCCGTGGAAACACTAAGTTGCCCATTGAAACACTAAGTTGGCCATGGAAACGCTAAGCTCTCCATGGAAACGATACGTTCTCCATGAAAACGTTTAACTTGCCCATGGATATGTGAATTTCCCCTTGAAAATCCTAAGTTCTCTATGGAAATGCTAAGTTCTGCATGGAAACACTAAGTTGTCCATGGAAACGCTATGTTCTCCATGGAAATGCTAAATTTGTCATGGAAACGCTAAGTTTGCCAAGGAAGCACTAAGTTCTCCATGGAAACGCTAGGTTCTCCATGGAAACACTAAGTTCTCCATGGGAAATGCTAGGTTCTCCATGGAAACGCTTAACTTCTCCATAGATGGGTGAAATTCCCCATGAAAAGGCTAAGTTGTCCATGGAAATGCTAAGCTCTTCATGCAAACACTAAGTTCTAAATGTGAAAGTTAAAACTTCTTAATGGAAACACTAAGTTATCCTTGGAAATGCTAGATTCTCAATGAAAAAGCTAAGTTCCCAATGGAAATGCTAAGTTCCCCTAGAAATGCTAAGCTCGCCATGGAAATACTAAGTTCGCCACAGAAATGCTAAGTTGTCCATGGAAACACTAAGTTGTCCAAGAAAACCCTGAGTTCTCCCTGAAAACGTTAATCTCTCCATGGAAATGCTAAGTTGTGAATGGAAACGTTAACTTCCCCATGGAAACGCTAAGTTGTCCATGGAAACGCTTAGTTCTAAATGGAAACGTTAACATCCCAACAGAAATGGAAAATTCTCCATGGAAACACAAAGTTCCAAAGTTTCCATGGGAACACAAATGTTCCTCATGGATACGTGAATTTCCCTTTGGAAACACTACATTTCCCATGGAAACACTAAGTTCTATATTGAAATGTTAAGTTCTCCATGGAAACGTTTAACTTCCCCATGGATATGTGAATTTCCCCTTGGAAACGCTATATTCTCTATGGAAACACTAAGTTCTCCGTGGAAACATTAAGATTGGTATGGAAACTCTAAGTTCTCCATGGAAACGCTTAACTTCCCCATGGATACATGAATTTTCCCATGGAAACGCTAAGTTCTCCATGGAAATACTTTGTTCTCCATGGAAACGTTAAGTTCCAAATGGAAACGTTGTCTTCCCAATGGAAAAAGTAAATTCCCCATGGAAACGCTAAGCTCTCCATGGAAACGCTAAGTTCTAAATGGAAACCTTAACTTCCCCATGGAAACGCTAATTTCTAAATGGAAACGTCAACTTCCTCATGGAAACGGTAAGTTCTAAAAGGAAACGTTAACATTTTCATGGAAACGATAAGTTCGCATTTGAAACTCTATCTTCTCCATGGAAACTCTAACTTCCCCATGGAAACGCTAAGTTCTCCATGGAAACACTAAGTTCACCATGGAAAGGCTAAATTTGCCATGGAAACACTAAGTTTGCCATAGAAACACTAAGTTCATAAAATCATAGAATCATAGAATACTTAAGGTAGGAAAGGACATTAAGATCATCTAGTTCCAACGCCCCAGCCTTGGGCAGGGACACCTTATGCTCAAGAATATCACCCAAGGCCTCGTCCAGCCTGGTCTTGAACACTGCCAGGGATGGAGCATTCACAACCTCCCTGGGCAACCCATTCCAGTGCGTCCAGTTCTCCATGAAAACGCTGACTTTCCCATGAAACCCCAAGTTCCCATTGAAAATGCTAAGTTGTCCATGGAAATGGTATCTTCTCCATGGAAACTCTAAGTTCTCCCTGGAAACACTGAGTTCAGCATGGAAATGCTAACTTCTCCATGGATATGCTAAGTTTGCCTTGGAAATGCTAAGATCCCAATGGAAACGCTAAGCTCTCATGGAGACATGAATTTCCCTTTGGAAACGCAAAGCTGCCCATGGAAACACTAAGTTCCCCATGGAAACAATAAGTGCTCGATGGAAACACGAAGTTCTCCATAGAAACACTAAGTGCTCGATGGAAACGCTGATTTCCCCATGGAAACAATAATTCCTCTATGGAAACACTACGTTCTGTGTGGAAACACTACGTTCTGTGTGGAAACGCTACGTTCTCTATGAAAAGACTAAGTTCTCAATGGAAACCCTATGTTCCCCACGGAACTTCTACATGGAAACGCTAAGTTCTCCAAGGAAACACTTCATTCTCTGTGGAAACGCTACGTTTGCCATGGAAACACTAAGTTTCCCATGGAAACGCTAAGTTCTCTATGGAAACACTTACTTCCAAATGGATACGTGAATTTGCACATGCAAAAGCTAAGTTCTCTATTGAAACACTTGCCTTCCCCATGGATACATGAATTACCTCCTGGAAACTCTAAGTTCTATATGGAAATGCTACGTTCGCCATGGAAACAATAAGCTCTCCATGGAAATGCTAAGGTCTTCATGGTAACGCTAAGTTGTCCATACAAAAGCTATGTTCTCCATGGAAACCATAAGTTCCCCATGGAAACGCTGATTTCCCAATGGAAACACTAGGTTCTCCATGTAAACGCTATTTTCTCGATGGAAATGCTAAGTTCTCCTTGGAAGCACTTAACTTCCCCATGGATATGTAAATTTCCCCTTAGAAAAGATAAGTTCTCTATGGAAACGCTATGTTTGCAATGGAAACGCTAAGTGGTCCATGGAAACGTTAATTTCTCCATGAAAACGTTTAACTTCCCCATGGATATGTGAATTTCTCCTTAAAAAAAGCTAAGCTCTCTATAGAAACGCAACATTCTCTGTGGAAACACTAAGCTCTCCATGGAAATACTAAGTTCTTCATGGAAACACTAAGTTCTCCATGGAAACGCTCAGTTCCTCGTGGAAACGATAAGTTCTCCATGGAAACGTTTAACTTCTCCATATGTGAATTTCCCCTTAGAAAAGCTCAGTTGTGTATGGAAATGCTACGTTCTCCACAGAAATGCTACGTTCTCCACGGAAACGTTAAGTTTTCCAAGGAAACACTAAGTTCTCCATTTTAATGCTAACTTGCCAAAGGAAATGCTATGTTTGCCATGGAAACGCTAAATTCTCCATGGAAACGCTAACTTCCCCATGGAAATGCTAAGTTCCCCATAGAAACAGTAAGTTCCCCATGGTAAGGCTAAGTTCTACATGGAAACGCTACATTCTCCATGGAAATGATAAGTTGTCCAGGGAAACACTAAGTTCTCCATGGAAATGCTAAGTTCTCCATGGAAATGTCAAGTTCTCCACGGAAATGATAAGTTCTACATGGAAACGTTAAGTTTGCAATGGAAACGCTAAGTTTGCAATGGAAAGGCTAACTTCCCCATGGATACCTGAATTTCCCTATAGAAACACTAAGTTCTCCATTGAAAGGCTAAGCTCTCCACGGAAATGCTACATTCTCCATGGAAACTCTAAGCTTCCCATGGAAATGCTAAGTTCTCCATGGAAATGTTAAGTTCTCCATGGAAACGCTAAGTTCTCCACGGAAACGCTAAGTTCTCTATAGAAATGCTAAGTTCTCCATGGAAACGATTAACTTCTAAATGGATACGTGAATTTCCCATTAAAAAAAGCTAAGTTCTCTATGGAAAACACTACATTTTCCATGGAATCTGTAAGCTATCCAAGGAATTGCTAAGCTCTCCAAGGAAATGTTAAGTTCTCCTTGGAAACGCTAAGTTAGCCATAGAAAAGATATGTTCTCCATGGAAATGCTAACTTCCCCATGGAAACGCAAAGTTTCCTATAAAAACACTAAGTTCCCCATGGAAAGGTTAAGTTCTCCATGGAAACGTTAAGTTCTCAATGGAAACGCTAAGTTCTCCATGGAAACGCTAAGTTTTCTGTGGAAACGTTAAGTTGTCCACAGAAACGCTAAGTTCTACATAGAAACACTAAGTTCATAGAATCATAGAATCATAGAATCGTTAGGGTTGGAAAGGACCTTAAGATCTTCTAGTTCCAACCCCCGTGCAATGAGCAGGGACACCTGACGCTAAATCATATCACCCAAGGCCTCATCCAACCTGGCCTTGAACACTGCCAGGGATGGAGCATTCACAACCTTCCTGGGCAACCCATTCCAGTGCCTCACCACCCTAACAGGAAAGAATTTTCTCCTTATATCTAACCTAAACTTCCCCTGTTTCAGTTTTAACCCGTTACCCCTTGTCCTGTCACTACAGTCTCTAATGAAGAGTCCCTCCCCAGCATCCCTATAGGCCCCCTTCAGATACTGGAAGGCTGCTATGAGGCCTCAACGCAGCCTTCTCTACTCCAGGCTGAACAGCCCCAACTTCCTCAGCCTGTCTTCATATGGGAGGTGCTCCAATCCCCTGATCATCCTCGTGGCCCTTCTCTGCACTTGTTCAAGCAGTTCCATGTCCTTTTTATGTTGAGGACACCGGAATTGTACACTATCCTCCAGGTGAGGTCTCACAAGAACAGAGTAGAGGGGCAGGATCACCTCCTTCAACCTTCTGGTCATGCTCCTTTTGATGCAGCCCAGGATACGGTTGGCTTTCTGGGCTGCAAGTGCACACTGCCGGCTCATGTTCATTTTCTCATCAACCAACACCCCCAAGTCCTCCTCCGCAGGGCTGCTCTGCATCTCTTCTCTGCCCAACCTGTAGCTGTGCCTGGGATTGCTCCCACCCAGGTGTAGAACCTCGCACTTGGCATGGTTAAACTTCATGAGGTTGCCATCAGCCCACCTCGCGAGCGTGTCGAGGTCCCTATGGATGGCATTCCTTCCCTCCAGGGTATCAACCGAACCACACAGCTTGGTGTCATCAGCAAAATTGTTGAGGGCACACTCAATCCCACTGTCCATGTCAGCGACAAAGATGTTGAACAAGACCGGTCCCAGCACCGATCCCTGAGGGACACCACTCGTTACTGGTCTCCAGCCGGACATTGAGCCATTGACCACAATGCTTTGCATGTGGCCATCCAGGCAGTTCTTTATCCACCGAGTGGTCCATCCATCAAATCGATGTCTCTCCAATTTAGAGACAAGGATGTCGTGTGGGACAGTGTCAAACGCTTTGCACAAGTCCAGGTAGATGCCATCAACTGCTCTACCCCTGACCATCAGTTCTGTAGCCCCATCATAGAAGGCCACCACATTGGTCAGGCAGGATTTCCCCTCAGTGAAGCCATGCTGGCTGTCACCAAGCACCTTGTTGATATTCATGTCCCTTAGCATGCATTCCAGGAGAATCCGCTCCAAGATTTTGCCAGGCACAGAGGTGAGACTGACTGCTCTGTAATTCCCCAGGTCATCCATTTTCCCCTTCTTGAAAATGGGGGTTATATTTCCCTTTTTCCAGTCATGGGAACTTCACCTGACTTCCATGATTTCTCAAATATGATGGCCAGCAGCTTCGCAACTTCATTCCCCAGCTCCTTCAGGACCCGTGGATGGATTACATCGGTACCCATGGACACGTGCACGTTCAGATTTTTAAGATGGTCTCGAACCAGTTCCTCTCCTACATTGGGCCGAAGGTCTTCATTCTCACAGTCCCTGCATCTGCCTTCCAAGACTTGGGTGGTTGGTCAGAGCATTTGCCAGCAAAGACCGAGGCAAAAAAGTCATTCAGAACCTCAGCCTTCTCCAAATCCTGTGTAGCCAGTTCTCCCGAGAGCTTCCTGAGGGGACCTACTTTTACCCTAGTCTGTTTTTTATTTGCTATGTACCTGTAGAATCCCTTCCTGTTATCCTTAACATCCTTAGCCAAGTTGAATTCTAACTGGGCCTTAGCTTTCCTAACCTGGTCCCTAGATCCCCGGTCAACATCCCTGTATTGTTCCCAGGATGCCTGTCTTTGCTTCCACCTTTTAGAAGCCTCTTTTTTCATTTGAATTTTCCTCAGGAACTCCTTATTGAAACAAGGAGGTCTCCTGGCCCTCCTGCTGCACTTCCTTCTGGTTGGGATGCAACACTCCTGAGCTTGTAGCAGGTGATCCCTGCATATCAACCAACAGTCTTGGGCCCCTCTGCCCTCTAGGGCTGGATCCCATGGAACCTTCCTAAGCAGGTTCCTGAAGAGGCCAAAGTCTGCTCTTTTGAAGTCCAGGGCAGTGAGCTTGCTGCACGGTCTCCTCACAGTCCTGAGGATCTCAAATTCGAGCATCTCGTGATCGCTGCATCAAAGACTGCCCTGGAGCATCACATTTCCTACGAGCCCTTCCCTGTTGGTGAGCACAAGGTCAAACACGGCACATCTCCTTGTCGGTTCTTCTATTTCTTGCAGAAGGATGTTGTCTTCTACGCAATCGAGGAACCTCCTGGAGTGCTTGTGCCGGGCCGTACCGTCATTCCAACAGATGTCAGGGTGGTTGAAGTCACCCATGAGAACAAGGGCCTGTGAGCGTGAGGCTGTTCCTATCTGTCTATAGAGTGCTTCATCCGCACGTTCTCCTTGATCAGGCGGTCTGTAACAGATCCCCACAGTAATGTCCCCCATCACTTTTCTCCCTTTATCTCTCACCCACAAACTCTCTGTTGGCTGCTCACCTGTCCCCAGGCAGTTCCATACTCTCCAGCCATCACAAAGCTGTGGCGGTCACTGTGGAGATGCCCATTGTGACGGGGCCCCCACGGTGAGCGGGCTTTTTAAGTTGCCAGAGCCCTGCAGTAACCAGTGTGGAGGAGACCCCTCCCTCGGGAGGCTGCATCTCCCAGGGCTGCCCTGCGCATCCAGGTCTGTGTTCTTTGACTTTGCAATCCTGTTTTAGTGTTGGCCTCAAACACATTGTGGGTGCGTGCTGGGAAGGGAGGAGAAGCTGTCAGGAGCTGTGCTGGTGCCATCCCAGCTGTAGGAGCAGGGGATGGATGGATGAGGAGGAGGCACTGGGCTTGTTCATGTGCTTGGAGCACAGCTCTGCTTGCAGAGGTGCTGGGGGCAAAGCAGGAGCCTTCTGTGTGGAGGAGCTGCTGGTGTCAGAGGTGCTGAGAAGGTGGCAGGGCAGGAGCAGCCCCTGGGCACTGCAGCTGCTGGTGCTGTCACTGGGATCTGAGCACAAGGGGACCTTCCTGGCTCCGGCAAGGATCACAGAAGCTCACCAGGCATTGCGGAAGGCGGCCGGGCCCTGGCAGGTTCTTGTGATCCCTGTGCTGGGCATTCCAGAAGGCACAGGAATTTCTAAACTTAAAAGTATGAAAACAAACACTTGTCAATAAGTTTTATCAGTTGCTCTTTGCAATCTTCCTGCACTCAGAAACCTCCAATATGCTGTGCAACCTGAAAGACTTGACAAAACGCAGAGGTTTTAATGAGCCCCATGGTGTATTTGGGCTGAGTCCATGAACCTCAGGGGCTGAGAGGAGACTGAGGAAACCTCTCAGGAAGTCCAAGTCAGAAACAAAGCCCCAGGTGCCTTCAGCATTAATGGGCCCCACTGAGGGCTGTTACTGATGATGCCTCCCCAGGGACTCGTTAAAGCAAGTAACTGGAGGCTGTGATTACAGGGAGACAAAGGCAAAATGCAGGTGTCTGATGGTGAGAAGGCCAAGCCCTGACTGCAGCCCTTAGGGAAGAGCCTGAAATCCTGAGAATGAAGGTTCTCCTCATAGGCCTTGATGAAAGAGGCAACTGCCATAGCCCAGGGCACAGAGGCCTTTTGCTCTTTTGGGCCTTTTAGCAATGCCAGAACCCTGTCATCTCTGCTGCAGGCTGTCCTACACTGGCCCATGCCTGCACCTCTTTCCCTTCAGGCTGTTGACCCCCATCTTGCTTTCCCACCTAGCTCTCACCTGGCATTTCTGTACCTTCAGTCCCATCTCTGCACCCATCGCTGTCTGTTCCTTGAAACACAAAGCCATGGGCTGAGCCAGACTCCCTCTGGGTGACCACAAGTCACCACAAGTCCACCTTTTGAGAGACATTTCTCTTTCCTAACTTCGAATCTGAACCTTCCAAGCCGCACTTTGCAGAGGTTTCCTTCTCTTGCTGCTAGCAAGAAAACCTCCATCATCTCTGCAGCCACATTTCACATAGTTGTAGGCTGCTACTACAGTGTCAATTCAGCAGGTGGAGTGAATACCCCTCAGCAAGCTGATCTAAAGGAGGCTTCTAGAGGAATGGGTGATGCAATCAGTATAGAGAAAAAAGCACCATGAGAGAGCAGTGGGAAAACAGAATGGTCTGGATTGAGAACTTCTTGGCAAGAGCCAAAAGGAAAGGTGGTGTCCTTGGGTGCAAGGTACCCCATGCTCTGGGGACAGGGCGCTCCATCTGGGACAGCTTCCTGCCTGTAGCACCCTCTCTGCTGCGCACACCCCGCTCTCTGCCCGCACTCACAAGTGTCTCACAGAAGCTTTGCACCTCCACTGCAGGAGGTTCCTGCATTCCCCAGGCTCAGGGATGGATCCTGTATCCCACAGGAGAAGCAGGATAAGGTGTTTTTGGGGTGGTTGTGGTTTTCTGAAGGGCTGTTTTGGCTGTTTTGTTTTGGTTTTGGTCTGGTTTTGGCCTGTTTTGGGTCTGTTTTGGGGCTCTGACCCTGTATCCCACAGGAGATGAAGGAGAAGGTGGTTTTGGCATGGTTTTTGGTATGTTTTGGGGTGGTTTTGTTCTCTTTTGGGGCTGTTTTGGGGCTCTGACCCTGTACCCCACAGGAGAAGCAGGACAAGGTGGTTTGGGGCTGGTTTTCTCCTGTTTTGTGGGTGTTTTTGGCTGTTTTGAGGCTCTGGCCCTGTATCCCCTAGGAGAAGCAGGACAAAGTGGTTTTGGTGTGGTTTGGGTTTGTTTTGGTTTTTTCGGTGGTTTGGGGTTTTCTCCTGTTTTATGCCTCTCTTTTGGGGCTCTGACCCTATATCCTACAGGAGAAGCAGGAGAAGTTGTTTTTGGTGTGGGTGTGGGCTGTTTTTGTACTGTTTTTGAGGTCTGACCCGGTATCCCATAGGAGAAGCAGGACAAGGTGGTTTTGGGGTGGTTTTGGCTGTTTTCTGGGTTTTGGGTTGGTTTTGGCCTGGTTTTTGCCTCTATTGGGTTTGTTTTGGGGCTCTGACTTTGTATTCCACAGGAGAAGCAGGACAAGGTGGTTTTGGTGTTGTTTGGTGGTGTTTTGTGGGTGTTTTTGGTTAGTTTTGTCCTGTTTTGGGTCTGTTTTGGGGGTCTGACCCTGTATCCCATAGGAGAAGCAGGATAAAGTGGTTTTAGGGGTTTTTTTGGGTGTTTTGGGGCTGTTTTGGGAGTTGTTTTGGGCTGTTTAGTCCTGTTTGGGTCTTTTGGGGGGTCTGACCCTGTATTCCAAAGAAGAAGCAGGACAAGGTGATTTTGGGGTGATTTTGGCCTTTTTTGTGGTTTTCTTTGCATGTTTTGGTCTGGTTTTCCCCTGTTTTGGGGCTGTTTTACGGCTGTTTTGGGGCTCTGACCCTATATCCCATAGGAGAAGGAGGAGAAGGCATTTTTGGGCTGGTTTTGGGTGTGCTTTGGGGCTTTTTTTGTCCATTTTTGGGGCTCTGACCTTGTATCCCACAGGGGAAGCAGGATAAGGTGGTTTTGGGATAGTTTTGGGGTGGTTTGGGGGTGTTTTGGTCTTGTTTTGTGTGGTTTTGGGGTAGTTTTGTCCTGTTTGTGTGGCTGTTTTTTGGTTCTGACCCTGAGTTTCATAGGAGAAGCAGGAGAAGATGGTTTTGGGCTGTTTTTTGGGGGGTGTTTTTGTCCTGTTTTGGGTCTGTTTTGAGGCTCTGACCCTGTATCCCATAGGAGAAGAAGGACAAGGTGGTTTGGGGGGGGTTGTGCTGTTATTGGGGTGGCACAAGATCTCAGGTCCCCATGAGCCTTCCCTTCTCCTGGCTGGAGAAGTCCAGCTCCCCCAGACTCTCCCCGCCGGCATCGTGCTCCAGTATCTCCTGACCTGAGGGCCCATTACTAAACCCACTCCTGAACTGGGGATCTGAATCCTCTATGGAGTATTCCAGATCATTCTTTCCCTTGTTCTCCTCTGTGCTCCTGCTCATACATCCCGTGATGCTGCTGTCCTCCCTTGCTGCCAGGGCACACGCTGCCTCCTGTCCAGCTCCTGCCCACCCAGACCTTTCCCATGGGCTGTTCTCAGCCTGGCAGCCCCAGCCTGTGCCATTGCAGGGGAGTCCCCTGCAGGGACCCCTGTGTCCCCTGCTCCCCTGCCCAGCACACCCTGAGATCTCTGCATCCCCCCCATGCCATCCCATCTCCCCACTCCAGCACAACAGCCACAATCATGGGGCTCCTCAAGAGCTCTTCCTGCTGCAGGCACAGAGCAGCCATTCCAGAGCTGGAGCAGCCAGAAAGCTGCTTTCGTTCCCCTTCATTCCTGACATGTGAGGACATATCACAGAGAAGAAGTTGCTGCAGGATCATTTATTTCCCTGAAATACAATCAGAGACCAGAGTGACACAAAGTCTGTGGGTCACACAGCACGAGTGGCAACTTAATTAGGAGATGAAAACTGACATTTCTATGAAGACAACATCATCACAAATTGAAATAGGAAAACAAATGTAAAGCAGGAAAGACAGACATGGTCTGTCATGACCTACAGTGGAAGCCCTTTCCAGGGTAAAGCAAGCAGTGTATACCTGCTGAAACACATCTGGTCACCAGCTTCCTCATAGCATCCTTCAGCTCCTGGTTCCTCAGGCTGTAGATGAGGGGGTTCACTGCTGGAGGCACCACCGAGTACAGCACTGACACCATCATATCCAGGGATGGGGAGGAGACGGAGGGGGGCTTCAAGTAGGCAAAGACAGCAGTGTTGACAAGGAGGGAAAGCACGGCCAGGTGAGGGAGGCACGTGGTAAAGGCTTTGTGGCGTCCCTGCTCAGAGGGCATCCTCAGCACGGCCCTGAAGATCTGCACGTAGGACCCCACAATAAAAACAAAACAGCCAACAGCAATCAGGGCAGCAACCACAAGAAGCCCGACTTCCCTGAGGTAGGAGTGTGAGCAGGAGAGCTTGAGGATGCGGGGGATTTCACAGAAGAACTGCTCCACAGCATTGCCTCGGCAGAGGGGCAGTGAAAATGTATTGGCCGTGTGCAGCAGAGCACTGAGAAACCCAGTGCCCCAGGCAGCTGCTGCCATGTGGACACAAGCTCTGCTGCCCAGGAGGGTCCCATAGTGCAGGGGCTTGCAGATGGCCACGTAGCGGTCATAGGACATGACAGCAAGGAGAGAATACTCAGCTATGAGAAAAA
Source organism: Pezoporus flaviventris (assembly GCF_033815535.1). Classification (NCBI taxonomy): domain Eukaryota; kingdom Metazoa; phylum Chordata; class Aves; order Psittaciformes; family Psittacidae; genus Pezoporus; species Pezoporus flaviventris. The sequence continues at coordinate 1,091,836 of NW_026892636.1, read as the reverse complement.
AGAGAAAGAAAAAGAGCTGTGCAGCACAGCCTGTGTAGGAGATGGCCCTGGTGTCCCAGAGGGAATTGGCCATGGATTTGGGGACAGTGGTGGAGAAGCAGCCCAGGTCCAGCAGGGAGAGGTTGAGGAGGAAGAAGTACCTGGGGGTGTGGAGGTGCTGGTCACAGGCTGTGCTGGTGATGATGAGGCCATTGCCCAGGAGTGCAGCCAGGGAGATGCCCAGGAAGAGCCAGAAGTGGCAGAGCTGCAGCTCCCGCGTGTGTGCGAATGGCAGGAGGAGGAACTGGGTGATGGAGCTGCCGTTGGACATCTGCTGCCTCTGGGCATGGGGCACTGTCAGAGGAGAAAAAGGCAGTGACAGGTCAGGACAGGAGGGATGTCAGATACAGAAGTTCAGTTTACACACGACTCTGAGCACATTATAGGAGGACAGGAGAGGCTCAGTGTCATCACCAGTGATGTCATTATACTGCTGGGCTTTCTTCATACATACAATCAGGAGAACATGCATCAGGCAAAAAGTCTCAGTTTTTTGCAGCTTAGTACATAGCCTAGAGAGCTTCAGTGTCCATCACTCCCATTTGCCCTCTTCTTACACTTGCACTGCCTGTAAGATGCTTTCACACACATTGATCTTAAATGCCCAAGAAATATTTGTCCTGTGCTGAGACCAGGGGAGAACGGTTTCAAAGGGCAGATCACAGAGCTCTCACGCTGAGAAGCAAAGGGCTGTGGGCAGCAGAGCACAACCAGCAGCCACCTCCAGTGGCAGACCCCAAGAGAGCTGCCTGAACGCACCCTCCCCAGGGCTGGGCTGCACTTTGCCCCCACTCCCTGCCCATCCATATCTCTGCTGCCTGGAGCTGTCCCTGCCAGGAGCTGCTGCTCTGTGCCCAGCTCTGCTCCCTCTCAGTGCTCCCAGAGCCCATGCCATGGGCTGTGTGCTCAGCTCTGCCCTGCACACCCCTGCCTGTGCAGGGGCTCAGGAGCAGCTCACACAAGCCCTCACAAGACTCTCCGTGCCTTCCCCAAAGCAGAGAAGTAAATTCCCAGCTCCCACTGCCCAACCTGCCCACCAAGAGGGAAAAACATCAAAGCTCAGCATCCTTCCCTATCAGGTAAATGATGCCTCAGTGTCTTTCAGAAGGAGCCTCTGAAGAAGTGCTCAGAGTGATGGCAGATTGGAGCAGCGTCACCCACCCAGCACTTCCCTTCCCTGTCAGGGGTTTCTCCTTTCCCCTCAGCTCCCCTCGAGCTCCATGGAGAGCTCCCGGGCAGGCCGAGTGCTGACCCTGGCAGGCAGCAGAGTCCCTGCCCCTGCACACAGCCTTTGGGCTGCAGGGACCCTGCTGCAAGGGCAGCGCTGGGCACCCCTGGCTGCACACCCACATTCACACCCTGCAGCCAGCCCCGGGACAAGGGACCTGCCTTGTCCTGTCCCTGCATGGTGCAGGGGGAAGCCCTGCTCTGCAGCACATCCTCCTCCTTATCTACAGAGAGAAACTGCAGCTGCATTGCCCTGCACCCAGTGCCTTACCACAAACAGGGCTGGGAAGGTTTCTCCTTCAGAAGGTTCCTCCTCCTCGTCCTCAGCATCCTCCACTGCCAAGTGCCTTTAAGCTCCCTGTGTCTCGCCGGTCTCCCCTCGGTCCCAGTTCAGCAGCAGAGGCCCAGCCCAAGGTGGCTCTGCCTCTGCCCCCATGGGCTCCTTCCAGGGCTCCCTGGGGCTCCAGGGAAACACCATGGGAAACAGCCTGATGATACAAAGATTTAAGGCTAAAAATCTTTGTTTCTTACAATCAATCAATTAATTTGAAAATGGCCCTTTGAGAACATCAAATCCAACCATTAACCTATCTCTGGCAAGTCCACACACTGAGCATGAAAACATCTCTGGTAGGATACCCTGTTTGGATGGTCAGCAACAGCAACTGGGGCTTTAAAGTTGAATTTTACATCCTACCTTAATTTCACTAATTTATATCCTATTCTGTTTGTTGTTAAACATTCTGCTATACATTAGAGCATAGAAATCAGCTGAACAGGTTATGTTGATGCAGAAACCTGTCCATATATATAATCGTACTTAAACTCATTTAAGAAATTCTTAACAACTAAGCAACCAGACATTGCCCTCAATTTATAACTGGAATTCAGCTCTACTTTGTTTACTGGCACAGCGGCAAGAGGTGAGCACACCACTCTGAGAAAGATGAACTGACTTTAGTTACGGGGTGGAATGTGCTGATGCACTTCCCCCCCATTTCCTGGAGCCCTCTGCTTCCCCAGGAGTTCCTGTTAGGCCCCAGCCTTTGCACACTGCAAGGAGTTGGCTGCTAGCTGCTCCCTGGCTGCACCAGGAGCTCTGGTTGCCTGGCAAAGGTGGGAGCAGCACACAGAGATCAGGAAAGTCGGATACTCCCTGCTCATACCAGGAGCTCTTTCAGGTTGATCAGGCATTCCCTGACAGCCTGCAACAGAGCTGTTGTGCACTGTTGAAACTGACACAGAGTTGTGGCCAGGATGAAATCTGACTGATGACTAAAGCCCGTCATCTGACGACCCTACAAGTGGTAGTGCCAAGAGAGAGATCCTTTGAGCTCTCCTGGACCGCAGTGTGCTGTGAGCAGCATCTCCCTCATAGTGAGGCATCTCTGAGAGCCCCCTAAACTCTCCAGTTTAGCTAATAGGGAGATCATCTGGCTGGGCCGATCCTGCTGCTCACTGACACTCAGCCCTTCGCCCACTGAGGAGTGCTTCCAGAGCTGCTGGGAGTATTGTGCTCTGCTTTTACTTTTCACTGCACCAAGGGCAGCTTCAGCATAGGGATGCATCTAGATCTGTGCACAGCCATCTAGCTCCATCTCAGTGTGTTGTGTTAGGTTGGATATTTAATTGCAAGTGTGTGTATATTAGCTTCAGTGATCAAGTGCTGTTAGAAATCCTGTGATTGAGTTTACAAATGCGAACTGCTGCTAGCTGGCATTTGTGATCCTTTAGATGAATAGCAGGCCTGAGACTAAGATGGAATCCAGCTGCACGCAGACTGCTCTCAGAGAGGGATCTTAGAAAGCAAAGAGATCCAATCTGAACCTCGTGACTCAACAAGAGGGTCTCCCTTATTCCTTTCTGTTTGCAGTTTCTATACACATGATTTCAGTTGAATGCCGTATAAATCACTTGAATCCAGTCCTGGATAAATCCTTGCCAAGTCTGACACAATCTCTTTTTGTAGATGGTGGAGTGGGGCCTCGCCACCAAATCCTGAGGAATCCTGCTTTTAGAAATTCACATTAAAATCACTTTTGCTGGTATGTGTGGAAGTGATTCTTTCAGCAATCCTAAAGAGTTTCACAAGAAGCACGCGGGATTTCTCTGGGAAACCCATTCCAGTGTCTCACCACCCTCCCCGGAAAGAATTTCTTCAGAGAACACAGTTTCTGTTTCACTGCAGACAAAGGAGGCAGGAGAGAAGGGGTGGGGAGCACGCACCCCAGCCCCGACTCCGCACAGGGCAGCGAGGGGTGCTGCTCTTCACTACAGCACAGCTGGGCTGAACTGAGTCAGTGCTTACACAGAAACCTGTCCTTGTCCCTGATGAAGCTCTACAGCCCACAGGCTTCTCCACAAGTTCCAGCCCATCTGTTTTTCTTGTCACGTCTTGCCCAGTGTCACAAGCTGTAGCACAAGGGGAGGCCCTTGCTGCTGTTTCTCCTGGAACACAGGGAAGTAGAAAATTAAATACTTTTTTTAATAGTGAAACCCATTCCAGTTACCACGGAAAATATGGAACAAGATGCTAGAGCCCTACAGGTTTTACCAGGAAGAGCTACAATTAGCTAAAAATTCCCTCCTGCGCTGTTTCCTTTCCCAGCCCATGGATACTTTCCTCAGTAACTGGCAAGTGCACATGGCACAGCAAGAGATCTGTGTCAAGCAAGGCCAGGCAAGGCAAGGCAATGCAAGACAAAGGAAGGCAAAGCAAGGGAAAACAATGCAAGGCAAGGCAAGGCAACGCAAGGCAAGAAATGGCAAGGCAAGGAAAGGCAAGGCAACTCAAGGTAAGGCAAGGCAAGGCAAGGCCAGGCAAGGCCATGACAGGCCAGGCCAGGCCAGGCAAGGAAATGCAAGGAAATGCAAGGAAATGCAAGGAAAGCCAAGGCAATGCAAGGCCAGGCAAGGCAATGCTAGCCAAGGCAAGGCATGTCCAGGCCAGGCTAGGCCAGGAAAGGCCAGGCAAGGCAAGGCAAGGCCAGGCAAGGCAAGGCAAGGCCAGGCAAGGCAAGGCATGGCAAGGCTAGGCAAGGCATGGCAAGGCAAGGGAAGACACGGCAAGACAAGTCAAGGCAAGGAAAGTCAAGACGTGGCAAAGGAAGGAATGGCATGGCAAGGTGATGCGAGGCAATGAAAGGCAAGGCAAGGCAAAACATGGCAAGGGAAGGTAAGTCATGGCGAGGTGAGGAGAGGCAAGGTGATGCGAGGCAATGAAAGGCAAGGCAAGGCAAAACATGGCAAGGGAAGGTAAGTCATGGCGAGGTGAGGAGAGGCGAGGCGACGCGAGGCGAGGCAATGCAAGGCAAGGCATGGCAAGGCAAGGGAAGGAAATTCATAGTGAGTCGAGGTGAGGCGAGGTAAGGCAGGGCAACAGAAATAAAGACATAGTGAGGTGAGGTGAGGCAAGGCGAGGCGAGGCAAGGCAAGGCAAGGAAAGGCATGGTGAGGAGAGGGGAGGCAAGGAAAGGCATGGTGAGGCGAGGGGAGGCAAGGCAAGGCGAGGTGAGGCAAGGCAATGTAAGGTAAGGCAAGGCAAGGCAAGGCAAGGTGAGGCAAGGCAATGCAAGGCAAGGCAAGGTAAGGCAAGGCAAGGCCATTAAAGTCCAGGAAAGGAGAGGAGAGGTAAGGCGAGGCGAGGCAAGGGAAGGGAAGGAAAGAAAAGTCAAGGCAAAGCATGGCAATGGAAGGCAAGGCAAGGCAAGAAAAGGCAAGGTAAGGCGAGGCAAGGCGAGGCAAGGCAAGGCAAGGCAATGCAAGGCAAGGCAGTGCAAGGCAAGGCAAGGCAAGGCAAAGAAAGGAAATTAATGGCGAGGTGAGGCAAGGTAAGGGAAGTCCAGGCAAGGCAAGGAGAGGCGAGGAGAGGCAAGGCAAGGCAAGCAATGGCAATGTAAGGAAAGTAATGGCGAGGTGAGGCAAGGCAAGGCAAAGGAAGGAAAACCCTCGCGAGGCGAAATGAGGTGAGGAGAGGTGAGGCGATGAGAGGTGAGGCGAGGTGATTAGAGGCGAAGCAAGGCAAGGCAAAGCAAGACCAGGGAAGGCAACGCATTGCAAGGAATGGCAAGGCAAGGAAAGGCAAGACAAAGCAAGGGAATGCAAGGCAAGGCAAGGGAAGGCAAGGGAAGATAAGGCAAGGCAGGGCAAGGGAAAGAAAGACCTGGCGATGTGAGGCGAGGCGAGGCAAAGCAATGCAAGACAAGGCAAGGAAAGGCAAGGCATGGCAAGGGAAGGAAAGGCATGGCGAGGCGAGGCAACACAAGGTGAGGCAAGGCAAGGCAATGCAAGGCAAGGCGAGGCAAGGTGATGCGAAGCAAGGTGAGGCAAGGCGAGGCAAGGAAAGGCCATTCCTGGATAGGCAGGGCGAGGCTAGTCGAGGCAAGGTGAGGCGGTGTGAGGCGATTCCAGGCAAAGCAAGGCAAGACGAGGCAAGGCAAGGCAAAGGAAGGAAAGGCATGGCAAGGCATGGCACAACACGGCAAGGCATGGCAAGGCAAGGGAAAGCAAGGCAAGGCAAGGGAAGGCAAAGTGAGATGAGGCAAAGCCAGGCAAGGCAAGGGAAGGGAAGACCTGGCGAGGCGAGGCGAATCAACGCAAGGCAAGGTCAAGCATTGAAAAGCAAGGCAAGGCCATTTAAGGCCAGGCGAGGCGAGGTGAGGCAAGGCAAGTGAAGGCAAGGCATGGCATGGCAAGGGAAGGAAAGTCATTGTAAGACATGGCAAGGTGAGGGAAGGCAAGGCACGGGAAGGCCAGGCAAGGCAAGTCAAGGGAAGGCCAGGCATGGCATGGCAAGGGAATTAAAGGCATGGCAGAGAGGGGAAGGCAAGGCAAGGGAAGGCCAGGCAAGGCAAGGCAAGGCAAGTGAAGGCCAGGCAAGGCAATGCAAGACAAGGAATGGCAAGGGAAGGAAAATCATAGCAAGGCATGGCAAGACAAGGGAAGGTAAGGCAACGGAAGTCAATTCAAGGGAAGGCAAGAAAAGGCAAGGCAAGGCATGGCAAGGAGACGCAAGGCGAGGCGAGGCAAGACAGGGCAAGGCAAGGCAAGGCATGGCAAGGGAAAGAAAGGCATGGCAAGGCAGGGCAAGGCAGGGGAATGCAAGGCAAGGCAATGCAAGGCAAGGTGAGGCAGGGCAAGGAAAGGCAAGGCCATTCCAGGCCAGGCAAGGCAATGAAAGGCTATGCAAGTCGATGTGAGGCAAGGCAAGGAAAGGCAAGGCAAGGCAAGGATAGGCAAGGCAAGGCAAGGACAGGCAAGGCCAGACCAGGACAGGCAATGCCAGGCTAGGCATGGCAAGGCAATGCAAGGCAAGGGAAGGCAAGGCAAGGCCAGGCAAGGTAAGGCAAAGAAAGGGCAGGCAAGGCAAGGCAAAGCAAGGCAATGCCAGGCAAGGAAATGCAAGGCAGGGCAATGCAAGGCAAGGCAAGGCAGGGCAATGCCAGGCAAGGCCAGGCATGGTAAGGCAAGGTAAGGCAAGGCAAGACAAAGCAAGGCAAGACAAAGCAAGGCAAGTCAAGGCCAGGCCAGCCCAGGAAGGAGAAGGCAAAGCAAGGCAAAGAAAGCCCTGCAAGGCTAGGAAAGGCCACGGCAAGCAGGGCAAGGCCAGGACAGTCAAGGCAATGGAAGGTACGGAAATACAATGCAAGGCAAAGCAAGGCCAGGCCAAGCCATGCCAGGAAAGGCCAGGCAAGATAAGTCAATGCAAGGCAAGACCAGGCAATGCAAGGCAAGGAAAGACAAGGCAAGGTCATGCAAGGCCAGGTAAGGCCAGGCTAGGCCAGTCCACGGCAGGCAAGGCCAGGCTAGGTCAGTCCAAGCCAGGCAAGACCAGGCAATGCAAGGCAAGGCAAAGCAAGGCAAGGCCAGGCTAGGCCAGGCCAGGCCAGGCAAGGCCAGGCGACGCCAGGCAAGGCAAGGAAATGCAAGGCAAGGCAAAGCAAGGCAAGGCCAGTCAAGGCCAGGTAAGGCCAGGCTAGGCCAGTCCAGGGCAGGCAAGGCCAGGCTAGGCCAGTCCAGGCCAGGCAAGACCAGGCAATGCAAGGCAAGGCAAAGTAAGGCAAGGCCAGTCAAAGCCAGTCCAGGCCAGCCTAGGCCAGTCAAGAACAGGCAAGGCCAGGCTAGGCCAGTCCAGGCCAGCCAAGGCAAGGAAATGCAAGGCAAGACAAAGGAAGGCCAGGCCAGGCAAGGCAAGGCAAGGCAAGGCCAGGCAAGGCCAGACAAGGCAAGGCAATGCCTGCAATGCAAGGCAAGGCAAGGCCAGGCAAGGCAAGGAAAGGACAGGCAAGGCAAGACAAAGACAGGCAAGGAAATGCCAGGCAAGGCCAAGCCAGGCAATGCCAGGCAAGGCCAGGCAATGCAAGGCAAGGCAAGACAAGGCAAGGCATTACAAGGCAAGGCAATGGAAGGAAGGCACGTCAAGGCAAGGCCAGGCCAGGCCAAGTCAGGCAAGGCTAGGCAAGGCAAGTGTCGTGGTTTAAAACTAGTCAGGCAGCTTGTTCACTCACTTCCCCCCTTCTTGCTCTCCCCCTACTCCCAGAGGGTACGGAGAGGAGAATCAAAAAGAATGCAACTCCCACAGGTTGTGAAAAGAACAGTTTAGTAACTCAGGTATAACACAAATCACTACTGCTACCACCAGTAATATTAATGATAAAGGAAGTGTCCTGGGTTCAGCAGTAGCAGTCATTTTTCTCCTTCTTGGTAGCTGGTGCAGTGCAGTGTTTTGACTTTCGGCTTGGGAACAGAGCTGATAACAAGGATGTTTTGGTTTGGCCAAGGACTTTGTGAGCCTCATGCTCTGCCAGGGGGGAGGGGAAGCCGGGAGGAAGCAGAGACAGGACACCTGACCCAAACTGACCAAAGAGGTATTCCATACCACAGCACGTCATGCCCAGGATGTAACTGGGAGTTAGCCGGAAGGGCTGGGAGACTGCAGGGTTGGAGGAGGTATCGGTCGGTGCTTGGTCGGGCTGAGGGGGGGCAAGTTATCGGTCTGCTGGTGCTGAGGTGTTGTATTCTCTTCCCTTGTGATTTCCTTTATCATTATTATCATTGGTGGTAGCAGTAGTGATTTGTGTTATACCTTAGTTACTAAACTGTTCTTATCTCAACCCATGGGAGTTGCATTCTTTTCTATTCTCCTCTCTGTCCCTCCGGGAGCAGGGGGAGGGAAAGAAGGGGGGGAGTGAGTGAACAAGTTACCTGACTGGGTTTAAACCACGACAGGAAGTAACAAGGGAAGAGAATACAACACCTCAGCACCAGCTGACCGGTAACTCGCCCCACAGCCTCACCAAGCACCGACCGATACCTCCTCTAACCTGGAGTCCTAGCCCTTCCAGGTAACTCTCAGTTACATCCTGGGAATGATGTGTGGTGGTATGGAATACCTCTTTGGTCAGTTTGGGTCAGGTGTCCTGTCTCTGCTTCCTCCCGGCTTCCCCTCCTCCCTCGCAGAGCATGAGGCTCACAAATGTCCTTGGTCAGAATAAACATGACTTTGCAAAAACTAAAAACATTGGTGTTATCAGCTCTGCTCCCAGGGCGAAAGTCTAAACACAACGCTGAACCAGCTACTAAGGTGAAATATGACTGCTACTGCTAAACCAGTATCCAGCCCTGATTGCATACCATTCACGTCATGCCCAGATCCTACATTTTCAATATGTCATTGCTCTTACATATATACATCCATATATACACACAGACAGTGAGAAAGAGATCATTTCTTAGCGCAGGGACCAATCCCTATAAAGCTGCTGAGTCCATTTGGTCCATGATACCGGGTTTCATCTCTTATAACAGTCTTTCAGAACAGGAGAGGCTGTGTGCAGTGTTCACACAAGTGAATCTCCTGGGCAATAGCGTCCATTGCTAAGTCCACCCCTTCATCATGAGTTCACCTGTATGTTGCATCTCTGCCCTGATGTCCTGAAGTGCTATGGGCCCACCAGGCTCAAAATAATTCACTGTCCCCTTCAGCAGTTTCTGCCCCTTGTTGCTGGGGACTCCATACAGCTGCCTTCCATCTCTGATGCTTCCAAAATACTGGAGGGGCCTAGTTTACTAGATACTAGCCCATACTGTCCCACACATCCTGCCACTCATGACTGTACAGCCTTGAGGAAAATCTCTTGGTCCTCCAATATCAACCATAGACAAGACCCAAACTCGACTCTGCTTAACTTTTGAGATCAGACAAAATGGTGGTGGGTAAAACACAGTCTGTGTGTCTGCCAACATGCTGATCCCCACCACAATCAGCAGGCAGGTCCCAAGGGTACCCAAAGGCCATTCAAAACCTTCAGACCTCTCAAACAATGCTGCTGTACTTGTCACTGGGACTGGGGTAGCTGCTGTGCTTGCTGGCACTCCCACCACCAGCTTCCCTTTTCCTGAGTCCAGATCTTCCTCCTCTGCTTTGCTGGGAAATGCTGCGTGGTCTCCTGCATCCTCCTGGGGCTCGCCTGGCAGCTTCCAGGGAATGCTCTCGGCCGTTGTGGGGCTGGGCTTGGTCACACGTCTCGGCTACTCCACCGCCTTATCCCGCTACTCTGCAGCCACCTCCTTCTGCCCCTCGACAGCCCTGACATCCCCCACCAGCAGCCGCTGCCTGCCGGCCTCCAGCCCCGCTCCCCCCACCTCTTGGTCCCAGGGCTGCTCTCCCGGGCCAGTTCGGCAGCTGCTGGCTCCCTCGACCGCTCCCCCTCGGCTCCCCGCAGCCTCTTGAAGATGGATTCGAGGACTAGGGCCACGACGGGGCAGAGCAGCGTACAGGTACAGGTACAAGTCCACGGCCACGTCCGTCCTGCGCTGCTGCTGGAGCCTCCCCGTATTACAAGTTATTGCACAAGGGGGAATGGCTTTAACCTGAAAAAAAGGGAGATTTAGCTTGACTTTAGGAGGAAGTTGTTCCCTTTGAGGGTGGTGGGACACTGGCACAAAGTGCCCAGAGAAGCTGTGGCTGCACCATCCCTGGCAATGTTCAAGGCTGGATTGGATGGGAGTCACCTTTGCTCTGAAGCAGTGAAGTCCAGCTCTGCTTTGCACAACACATGTCAGATGAAATCCAACGTGGTTGTAAAGTTTTCTACATGTACTCATGATTTGAATGCGTGTGGGCTGTACAACTGAAGCTCAGCATGGCCTTAGAATCATTTTCTCTCTGTTATTTATTTACTGGCTTAACATTGCTGAGGTTGTTTTGGGGGGTATAAAACATAATTTCTTTGAAAGAAAATCAGAAGAGTATTGAAACAGGGAGAAGTTCTCAGCTCTTTGAAGCTTAGTGCAGAGCCAGGGGAGCTGCAGCATCCATCAGTCCTTTCCATTTCCCCTGTGCTCAAACTTGCACTGCCTGTAAGATGCCTTCACACAAAAACTGATCTGAAGAACCCCCACAAACATCTGTCCTGTGCGGAGAGCAGGGCAGCACGGTTTCAAAGGGCAGGTCACAGAGCTCTCATGGGCAGAAGCAGAGGACTGCGTGCAGCAGAGCATGGCCAGCAGCCACCTCCAGTGCCAGACCACAAGAGAGCTGCCTGAATGCGCCCTCCCCTTTAGATCCGCTTGCTGAGGGATGTTCAATGCATCTCTTGAATTGACACTATAGTAGCAGCCTACAGCTACTTGAAATGTGGCTTCAGAGATGATGTAGTTTTTCTTGCTAGCAGGAAGAGAAGGAAACCTCTGCAAAGTGCAGCTTGGAAGGTTCAGACTCAAAGTTAGGAAAGAGAAATGTCTCTCAAAAGGTGGACTTGTGGTGCAAGAGGTCACCCAGAGGAAGTCTGGCTCAGCCCATGGCTTTGTGTTTCAAGGAACAGACAGCGATGGGTGCAGAGATGGGACTGAAGGTACAGAAATGCCAGGTGAGAGCTAGGTGGGAAAGCAAGGTGGGGGTCAACAGCCTGAAGGGAAAGAGGTGCAGGCATGGGCCAGTGTAGGACAGCCTGCAGCAGAGATGACAGGGTTCTGGCATGGCTGAAAAGCCCAAAAGAACAAAAGGCCTCTGTGCCCTGGGCTATGGCAGTTGCCTCTTTCATCAAGGCCTATGAGGAGAACTTTCATCCTCAGGATTTCAGGCTCTGCTTCTCCAAGGGCTGTGGTCAGGGCTTGGCCTTTCTGCATCATCAAACAAACCAAGGGTTTTCTCACCATCAGACACCTGCACTTTGCCTTTGTCTCCCTGTAATCACAGCTTCCAGTTACTTGCTTTAACGAGTCCCTGGGGAGACTTTGTCAGCAGCAGCCCTCAGTGGGGCCCATTAATGCTGAAGGCACTTGGGGCTTTGTTTCTGACTTGGACTTCTTGAGAGGTTTCCTCAGTCTCCTCTCAGCACCTGAGGTTCATGGACTCAGCCCAAATACACCATGGGACTCATTAAACCCTGATGAGCCATGTCTCACTGTGTAGTTTTGTCAAGTCTTCCAGATTGTCTTCCAGGGAACTGGGGAGGTTTCCGAGTGCAGGAAGATTACAAAGGGCATCTGATAGAAGTTATTTGAAAGGGTTATTTGAAAGGAAAATCTACGAAAGATGAGAGGAATGAAGGACGCGGTGTAACAGGCAGGAGAGTGGCAGTGCAGTTACAGGGGAAGATCGGCATTCCTTTGGGATCCCCCTTGTGAAAGGCCATTGGATTGGCAGAGGTCTCTTGGGAGAGAGGACAAGGCCATGTTGCAGTTACCTTTGATAAAGGTGCCAAGGGCAACCCAGGGGAGCCCAGACTGTACAAGCTGCCTTTGGTGAGGCGTGTGCCAGCATCAAAGTCCTCTTGGCTGACATCTCTGGGCACCTAAACGCCGTCCGAAGGGTAACTGCTGCCTGGCCAAGCTGAGAGCCTGCAGTTGTGCGTGAGGAGGCAAAGAGTGGATGTGGTTTCCCTCAGCTCCAGCACAGCTCTTGGAACGGTCTCCCTCAAGGCTGCTGTACCCAAGGGGTACACCACAGACATAACAATCCTGCTGTCCTTCTACTTATCAATTAGTTTAACTGCAGCCCATCCTGGACACCTGCCATTCCCAGATACCCCTTATCCCTGTGTCCTGTTCTTCTAGCCTGTTTTTCTTACACTCATTTTGTACTAAGGTCATAAGGGCCTAAAACTACGTCAGCTATAATGGTTTATCCTACATGAGAAAGAATTCTCAGCCTGTTCTCTAGCCGTGCTGCTTTTTTTTCTGTGTATCATGCACCTCCGTAATTTTCCATTGCTACTGTTACAAAGCCATCAAACAACATTACTTAAAACTGATTCTAAAAGGTATATATATTTCATTTTGTAATGTTTTGCCTCCCCCCTTTTCTCAAATTCCCCCTTTTTATGTCCTTTTGCAAAGTCTTTTGCAACATTTTTTATATTACCATTACCGTCTAAAGACTTTTTGAAATAATTTCCCGTTTCTACTTGGTGCTTAATTTCGTTCCTTTGCCAATCGTCATAATTGATCATAGACCATTTACAACAGCAGAGGGAACATTGTATCATACCACAAGTAATCAATATTAAAACAAATAACATCAATATTCCTGAAACTGGTTGTCTCAACCAGGAGAGGTTCAGGTAACCATGAAGTTATTTTTTTTCCATATTTTTTCAAAACCCCAGGAGGTGTCATCCATGGCCATTTCATGAAATATCTTAGTTTGTTTCCAAATTTCCTCCAGATCTGTTTCGATTCTGCCACTTCAGTCTGTATAGGAACAACAACTTTCATTGATTATGGAAGAAAACCCTCCTTGTCATGCCAATAACATGTCTAGAGCTATTCAGTTTTGTAATACCACTTTAGACGGGCTGGTTATCTCTTGTTGTTCTGCCTGAATTATATCAATGTTTTTACTTTCCATTTCCTCTATGGTTGCTGAGATATTTACAATTGCCTTCTCTAATTCACTTACTCCCAAAGATGGAATTAGCCCTCTTACAAAACTATGAAATGCAGTGTGCCATTCAATAATAGGGTTTTCCCCTCTCTTAATCCGTTTAGCAAAACTTCTAATCCAGGTCCCAGAAGGATACCTGTTGATAATAAAAATAGTAAAATTGGGTATTACAGCACCTAAGGTGCATGCCTCCTTCCAGCTGGGGGGCAGAGTCTTATAAGCATTTTCTCCACATAACCAGTACCTTTAGGAACAGGCCATCACTGAACTACAATACCATCTATATTAATAGCACGATTGCAATTTGAATGGTGACCTACATCTGTGGCATTGAAACAAGCATGATCTCCTACCCTGGTTCCTGGTGTAATACATCTTTGTGCACAGGTGTAATGTTTATTACCTGGATTAGGATTAACTATTCCAAAGTTTAACCTTTCCTTCGAATACAGATTGCTAGTGTTCACCCACAAATTTGTCCATGAGGCAGTGTTTGGAATTGGAACTCCAATTAATGGGAGATCCAGGCTTTCTCCTGATTTAGGCAACTGTGCACACACCCAATAGTCAGTACGATTAAAAACATTAGTAATATTCTGCACTAACTTCAGGTGTAAGTTCTGGTCCCAAGCTCGTGCACCAGTTATCATATGAGTCCAAATTATGACCGACGCAATTTCATACGTAAGGGTCCTGAAGGTTCGATCCGCCATGTCTTCTGTAGCTCTGGTGCTTTCTTAATTCTTGAATGATGTATCCAAGCAGGTTGTTCCTTTATCTTCACTGCTGTAAAGGTGGTCAGTAATATTGTAGGGGAGTCGTAGAAGAGTCATAGTGTGGTAGAGGAGGCATAGAGGAGTCAGATGGCTAACAGACGGCTCATAGAGCAATCTTAGGAGTCATAGTAGAGTCACAATGGGGGTCATAGAGGGGTCATAGAGGCATCATAGTGGCATCATAGAGGAGTCATAGAGGTGTCTTAGGGGAGTCATAGAGGAGTCATAGAGGAGTCATAGAGGTGTCATAGAGGAGTCCTAGAGAAGTCATACAGGAGTCCTGGATGAGTCATAGAGAGGTCATAGAGCAGTTGTAGAGGAGTCATGGAGGGGTCATAGAGGACTCATAGATGGGTCATTGAGTGGTCATAGAGGAGTCACAGAGGGGTCATGGAGAAGTCATAGAGGAGTCATAGAGGTGTCATGGAGGATTCATGGAGGAGTCATAGAGGAGTCATGAAGGAGTCATACAGGAGTCTGAGAGGAGTCTTGATGTCAAAAGTCACAGAGGTGTCATTGAGAAGTCATAGAGCAGTCATACAGCAGTAACAATGTAGTCATAGAGGAGTCATGGACGAGTCATAGAGGAGTCATAGTGACATAGAGGAATCACAGAGGTGTCATAGAGGTGTCCTAGAAAAGTCAGAGAGGAGTCACAGAGGAATCAGAGAGTCATAGGGCAGTCATAGAGAAGTCATAGAGTCATAGAGGAGTCACAGAGGTTTCATAGAGGTTTCATAGAGGAGTCATAGAGGAGTCATAGACGGGTCATAGAGGCGTCACAGAGGCATCATAGAGGTGTCATAGAAAAGTCATCCTGTCCAAGACTCATAGAGGATTCGGAGAGGAGTCATAGAGTCATAGAGTCATGGAGGTGTCATAGAGGACTCATAGAGGAGTCGTAGAGGAGTCATAGAGGAGTCATAGTGTTATAGAGGAGTCATAGAGGAGTCATAGAAGAGTCGGGGGCTCATTGACGACTCAGAGGAGTCATAATAGTCATAGTGGAGTCAGAGGGGTCATAGATGCGTCATAGAAGCATCATAGATGTGTCATAGAGGAGTCATAAAGGTTTCATAGAGTTATAGAGGAGACATTCAGGAATCATAGGGGAGTCATAAAAGAGTCATAGAAGAGACATAGAGGAGTCATAGAGGAGTCAGAGGAGTCAGAGGAGTCATAGAGGACTCATAGAGGGGTCATAGAGAAGTCATAGAGGAGTCATAGAGGAGTCATAGAGGAGTCATAGAGGAGTCATACTGTCCTAGAGTCAAAGAGGGGTCATAGAAGTGTCATAGTGTCATAGAGTCATAGGGGTGTCATAGAGGAGTCATAGAGCAGTCAAATATCAGTCATAGAGGAGTCATAAAGGAGTCATAGAGGAGTCATAGAGCAGTCAAATATCAGTCATAGAGGAGTCATAAAGGAGTCATAGAGGAGTCATACAGCATTCACAGGGGAGTCATAGAGAGTCATAGAGAAGTCATAGAAGAGTCATGGAGGAATCATGGAGGTGTCATAGAGGAGTTATAGAGGAGCCATTGTGTCATAAGGGCATAGTGGAGTCATAGACAGGTCGTAGAGAAGTCATAGAAGTTTCTTTTAGTGGTCATAGAGGAGTCATAGAGGGGTCATGGAGGAGTCATAGAGAAGTCATAAATTCATACATGTGTCATAGAGGAATCAGAGAGGAGTCACAGGAGTCATAGAGTAGTCGGAGAAGTCATAGTGGAGACATAGAGGAGTCACAGAGTAGTCATAGAGGTGTCATAGAGGAGTCATATAAGAGTCATGGAAGAGTCATAGAGGAGTCATAGAGGAGTTATATTGGAGTCATAATGGAGTCATAGAGAAGTCATGGAATAGTCATGGAGGAGTCATGGAAGAGTCATAGAGAAGTCATAGCGGAGTCATAGGCGTGTCATAGGGGACTCATAGAGGAGTCATAGGGGAGTCATGGAGGAGTTGTAGATGAGTCATAGAGGAGTCATACTGGAGTCATAGAAGAGTCCTAGGGGACTCATAGAGGAGTCCTAGAGGAGTCAAAGAAGATTCTTAGAGGCATCTTAGAGGAGTCATATAGGATTATTAGAGGGTTCATTGAATAGTCACAGGTGAGTCATAGAGGATTTATAGTGGAGTTATAGTGGAGTCATAGTGGAGTCATAGAGGAGTCATAGAATGGTCAAAGTGGAGTCATAGAGGAATCATAGAGGATTCAGAGAGGAGTCAGAGAGGAGTCAGAGAGTCATAGAGGTGTCACAGAGTCACAGATGTGTCATAGAGGCGTTATGGAGGAGTTAAGGAGGATTCATAGATGAGTCGTGGTGGAGTCATAATGAAATCATAGAGGAGTCATATTGGATTCATACAGGAGTCATAGAATAGTCAAAGAGGAATCATAGAGGAGTCAGAGAGGAGTAAGAGAGGAGTCAGAAAAGAGTCAGAGATTCACAGAGGAGTCATAGAGTCATAGATGTGTCATAGAGGAGCCTTGGAGGAATCAGGAAGGAGTCATAGTGGAGTAATAGAGGAGTCGTATAGCTTTCATGGAGGAGTCATAGAGGGGTCATGGAGGAGTCATAGAGGGGTCATGGAGGAGTCATAGAGGAGTCATGGAGGAGTCATAGAGGAGTCATGGAGGAGTTGGAGGCATCATAGATTCATAGATGTGTCATAGAGGAGTCATTGTGTCATAAAGTCATAGAGGTTTCATGCAGGAGTCATTGAGGGGTCGTAGCAGAGTCATAGAATGGTCATTCTGTGGTCATAGAGGAGTCATAGATAGGTCGTAGAGAAGTCATAGGGGTGTCTTAGAGGAGTCATAGAGTATTCTTAGAGGAGTCTTAGAGGAGTCATATTGGAGTCAGAGAGGAGTCATAGAGGAGTCGTAGAGGAGTCGCAGATTACTCACAGAGAAGTAGAGGAGTGGAAGAGGAATTGTAGATTAGTCATAGAGGTGTCAGAGGATTCATAGAGAAGTCATAAGGGAGTCATAGATTCATAGATGTGTTGTAGAGCATTCATCGAAGTGTCATAGAGGAGTCATTGCCTAAAGTCATAGAGGATTCATACAGGAGTGATAGAGGAGTCATAGAGGAGTCATAGAGAAGTCATAGAGGAATCATAGAGAAGTCATAGAGGAGTCAGAGAGTCAATAAGTGTAGAGAGCTTAACAGCAGAATGGCTGAGTAACAGAGGTCATGATACTGTGCAGCTGGTGGAAAGATAGGCCTCAGGGCTGCGCCTCAAGGCCGCAATTATCTTGTGGTTGATGCTTATTCTGAGTTGCTCAAGAAACAGGATGTACATCTTGCTGAGATAAGCGCAACGGTAATGCTTGAGCAAGCTGGGATATGTCAAAACAAGTTGAAACAAGAAGTGGTTACAGTTACTTAGAGACCCCTGCGTCAATACCGATTAACCAATGATTTTGCTGTATCCTGGCAGACAATGTACCTAACACCGCGGGCTATAAAAATGAGTGTATCACGCTAAATAAACGAGACTTGCTGACCATGATAGCATGAGGCTTGTCTCCCGCGACTCCCGGGGTCACCAACATATTGGCGCCCGAACAGGGACTTGGGACCAACCGGAACAAGGACCCAAAGGAGTTGCGTTGGGTGCAGGTCTCGACTTAAAGACAGCTTCTGCGGGACAGCAGTGACACATCGGTGTGCTGCTTGCTTTCTGCTTTGGCCCGGAGTGCAGCATCGGCTGGCTCTGCTGCTACGCGCTGCCGACGCCTGGAGGGTGCAACGGAACCGGTAAATATGGACAGGCAAGCGGCGTATGATCTTTTTACTGCCTTCCTCCGTCGTCGGGGGTTAAAAGGCTTAGATTTAGATAAGGACCTCCCTTCCCTTCTTTCCCACGCTCGGTCTCTCGGTATTTTCGATGATCCCCATTCAGTCCACCAGTTGTCGGAATGGCGTCGCTACGGTGATAAATTATGGGATCTTACATTAGATGATGATAAAACTGCTAAAAAGTTATCCAAATTATGGCGTTTGATACATAACGAACTCTTAATGGTACAGGCGGAGAAACGTGCGGCCGAAAGTGCCCGTTTGGCACAAGATCTAAATCGTCACTACGATCCCTCTGCCCCTAATCCGCCGACCGTCTCGTCAATCGAGATACCCCCCCCTCCTCCTCCGCCTCCTCCTCTCCCCCCCCCACCCCCCTCTCCCCCGTCTCCCCCGTCTGCCCCCGTCCCTGAAAACGGACCGCCTGAGTCTCCTCAAAACTCCCTTCCCTTGTCTCTCAATGCCACGGAGCCGTTCCCCGGAGCCCTTTCGGACCTCGCGGAGGCTATGGCAAGTCAGAGACGGGAAGCTTGGGCTGCTTTGGCACGCCACGGAGTCGAAAACGGAGATAGGGTCCTTGCCGATGCGGCACAAGACCATGTTACTACTTCCATGGCTTTTCCTGTTATTTTTCACCCTCGGCCTGGCGGCGGTTATAGGGCGGAGATTACTCAAATTGATTGGAAATTATTGGCTCAACTTCGTGCCACAGTCGCTCAATTCGGTGTCACCAGTGAACCGGCCAAACAGATGCTTGATTACTTATTTAATTCGATGATTCTCTTGCCTGTAGACATTAAGGGTATCGCTCGTTTAATCTATACCCCTCACCAAAAACTTACATTTGATGCCCGATGGGGGGAAGAAGCTGCTGCTTCAGTAGCTTTACCCCGTATTCAAGGAGACCCCCTCTTTGGAATAACAATGAATGAACTACTAGGGAATGGTGATTATACTCGAACAGATGCCCAGGCAGGCATAGGGGCAGAGAAATTAAGGGAAGCAATGAGGGTGGCGAAGCGAGCGATGGACAAAATCCGAGAGCCTGGAGGACCCCCTATGTATATGAATATTAAACAAGGAAGAGAGGAATCCCTTGGGTCATTCGTTGATAAGTTAATGCAAGCCCTTTCTAAAGCAGGAGTAGCAGATCACATGCAGGATGCTCTCCTGAAACAATGCATCATACAAAATGGCAATCAGGTAACACGCTCCCTTATAACAACTGCTCCGGGTAATTGGGTGATTCAAGATTTGTTGGACAAGGCAAACACGCTCCCCTCAGGTAATCAAATTTTTGTAGTAGAAGCTCTTAATAAAATTAGTGAAGGTCTTGGCACAGCCCTTGCACCCCTCCAGGCGGCACTTGCGCAAACTCGTTCTCTAACCCCAACCACCCGCATAAAATGTTATCGATGCGGGAGACCCGGCCACACTCGTCGCGAATGCCAGGCCCCTGGTGTTTGGTGCGGACCGTGTCAATCATCCAGTCATAATACCAATGCCTGCCGTAGGCGACATACCCAGGGAAACCCCCCGGCCAGCGCGAGGATGAGCCGCGCCAAGACACAAATAGCCGCCCAACCTGCAACAACCTCGTCCCTGCAACAAGCGGTAGCCTCGGATATGACCTGGCAACAGCTGTAGATGTTACCTTCTACAATACAGATACCCACGCCGTCCCTACAGGCATTCAAGGTCCCATTTTGATTAATAATCGGCCGGTGGGAGGTATAATATTGGGCCGTTCCTCAGCTACCTTACACGGTCTCTACATCGACCCTGGTGTGATAGATCCTGATTCCACTGGAGAAATTTTTATCCTTGCTCGTACCAACTTCCCTCCATTGACTGTCCCAAAAGGCGAAAAGATTGCTCAATTTATTCCTCTCCTCTCTACCACACCAGTATCACCACGAAATTTACCTCAACGACAAGGACAATTAGGATCTACAGGAAAAATTACTATGCTAAGCCTCAACCTTTCGGAAAGACCAAAACGTTGTTGTACAATCCTATGGCAAGGCCGTACCCTATCCCTGTCAAAAGCTCTTCTTGACACAGGCGCTGATTCTTGTATTATAGACTCTAAATTATACCCTGATTCATGGCCCACAATTTCAATTAATAATGCTATAACAGGAATAGGAGGGGTTCGACTTGCACGACAGACACCAGTGTTAACCGTCCTCTTGGAGGGGAAACAGGCTTCCGCCCCCTTCTCCCTTACTCTACTCCCTGATGAAGTTGATTGCATTTTGGGTCGTGATGTGTTAGCACAATTGGGACTTAAATTAACAGACTCCCCTTTAGCATAACGGCCATTGCTTGGGCTTTCCCAATACCTCTTACATGGACCACTAATACACCTGTGGTCGTTAAGCAATGGCCATTAAAAGGGGAAAGCCTCTTACAGGCGCATAAATTAGTGGCCGAACAGTTACAACTTGGCCACTTGACGCCGTCCGTCAGTCCGTGGAATACCCCCATTTTTGTGATAAAGAAAAAGTCTGGATCTTATCGTTTATTACATGATCTGCGCGCAATTAATTCTCAAATGGAACCTATGGGGGCTTTACAGCCCGGCCTCCCAAACCCAGCTATGATACCACGAGATTGGTCCCTTTTGGTTATTGATTTAAAGGACTGTTTTTTCACAATTCCTTTACATCCTCAGGATACCAAACGCTTTGCATTCACCTTACCTGCCCAAAATAGAGGAGAACCTGATAAAAGGTTTGAATGGAAAGTGCTTCCACAAGGTATGCGCAATTCCCCCACCCTCTGCCAGCTGTTTGTGGACACTGCCTTACAGCCAATACGAAAAAATTTGCCTGACGTTATTATATATCACTATATGGACGATTTACTATTTGCTCAGAAATACCCCTTTTCTACTGAACAACTTCAAATGATTATAATACTGTTACATCGCCAGGGACTAAAGGTATCTGAACAAAAACTTCAATCTACTGCCCCTTGGAAATATTTGGGATGGATTATCACCGATAGGGTTATACGTCCACAAAAAATGTTGGTTGCTAATATTCCAACCAATTTATATGAAGTCCAACGATTAATGGGAGATTTACAGTGGCTTAAACCGGTAACAGGAATCCCTAATGACCTTCTTGATACTTTACGCCCTTTACTTAAGGGCACTGACCCGGCTACACCTGTAACATTGTCTCCAACACAATTACAAGCTTTTCAAGACATTATGCATTGTGTTACAACTGGTTTTGTCTCTCGCCGTGATCCAGTCCTCCCTTTAGATCTGGTTATATGGAACACGGCGGACCATCTTCTAGCAGCAATTACCCAAATAACGAACGCGGGGGACAAGGCCCAGGAAACCTTAGTTATTGAATGGTTAACTCCACAATTACAGCAGCGAAAATCAATTACAAAGAAATTGGAACGATTAGCAACCCTGATACGCAAAGGCCGACTACGGACTATTGAAATTAGTGGCAAAGAACCTGAAACTATTTACTTGCCCATGGAACATTCTGACTTAGATTGGTTTCTTCTCAATGATAGTGACCTAGCCCTTGCCTTGCTGAGCGCTCCTTGTAAGGTACTCACGTCAAAAGTTAAACCTAGCGCTTTAGCATGGCTTGGTCATTGGCAATGGATTGTCAAACCTCTTAGGAGCGAATCACCTATTACAGATGCTATCACAGTTTTTACTGATGCAGGACACAGGACCTTGAGAGCAGCAGCTACATGGAAACAAGGAAATACGTGGTGTCATCACATTCTCGACGCCACACCTGAGGACAATCTTCAAACCCTTGAACTTTTAGCTGTTATCTGGACCCTTCACACGTTCCAACAGCCTCTTAATGTTATCTCTGATTCTTTATATGTTGTGACAGTAGCTTCTCGTGTTGAAGATGCTGCTATTAAGGATGTTACAAATCCTAGGCTTGGGGAACTCTTTTTATCCCTTAAGAGGGTGATACATGCCAGGGCCTATCCCTATTCTATACTCCATATTAGAAGTCATAAGTGGGATATGGGCCTAGGGGAAGGAAATGCAAGGGCCGATAAGTTGGTAGCTATACAACAACCAACAACAATTCCCCGCAGCATTGCTGCGAGGGAAAGTCATAATATTTTCCACCAAAATGCTAAAGGATTGGCTAAAGAATTTGATATTCCCATACATGAAGCTCGTGCTATCATTAAAACCTGTTCTGTTTGTAGTTATCCTCAAGGGGGAGTAGGCTTAAGCATGGGAGTTAATCCCAAAGGATTAGACTCAAATCAAATATGGCAAATGGACGTTACTCATATACCCCATTTTGGGAAGCTAAAATATGTTCATGTTACCATTGATACGTATAGTCATTACATTTGGGCAACTGCTCAAACAGGTGAAAAGACAACGCATGTAGAAAAACATTTGAATAGCTGTATAGCTATAATGGGAGTCCCTAAAGAAGTTAAAACAGACAATGGCCCAGCATACATCAGTGAACGTTTCCAAAAATATATGCTATTTTGGGGAATTAAACATACTAAGGGTATCCCCCATAATCCAACTGGCCAAGCAATAGTAGAAAGGGCTAACAACACTCTCAAAACATATGTTACTAAATACCCAGACCTCCTGACCCCCTCAGAAAAACTATTACGAGCTTTATTTGTGTTGAACCATCTCTGTATATTTGGGGAAGAAAAATTACCCCCAGCCATCAAACATTTTCAAAAGGAACCAACCCCTATGCCGCCTATCTATGTACGATATAAAGATCTAACGACAGGTTTATGGCAACCCCCAGCCCAAGTACTTTATTGGGGGAGGGGCTATGTTTGTGTTTCTACCCCAACAGGACCCAAGTGGATCCCTGCTCGTTGGACTCGAGCTGTACAGACGAATGAACAGCCCAGAACTCCGCCGCCGTCATCGTCTGCAGCTGATCCTACGCCCGTTGCTGGAACCGCTTGAGAGACGTTTTGGAATTCGCCTATCCTATTCAACCCAAGAAGAGGCAGAATTCCATTTGTTTTGGGAACTTGTTAAACTATTTAATCGAATTCTGTCTCCTATTCATTATTGTTTAGTGTGTTTACAAGATCATAGAGCTTGGATTAAAATCAAGTGTGGAGGTTGTCATCAAAAGGTTTGGGTGTCCCAAAGTCATTTGCAAGCACATGGTGCTTGCGTAAACTGCACCTGGAGTCCCCATCGTAATAACAATCCTTATAGAGCACTATTGGCTGAAGCAGGCATAACACCTCTCATAAATTCTCCGTTAACATATCCATTAATCGAAAATAGGGAAGATCTGGAACAGCGATACCTAAAGTATCGGGTCCAGGAGATTCTTTTCCAAATTCAAACTGCACTGACCACAGTGTCTCTAGAGATTAAGTGCGGTAAAGATGTGGGTATTCCGCTCCTGTGGCAAGTTAAACCTGAAGATTGGGATCGTACTTGTCGCCGTTTTCGGCCTCAACACAGGAACTTGGGACACTCTAAACAAAATCGAAGAGCGAAAAAACATGTGGGTCACATGGGCTGAAAAAGTTAATCAAAGTAGTTTATGTCTTGCTCTTGCTAAAGCTTCTGATCCTTTTAGAACTTGTTTGGTAGGAGTCCCAACTAATTATTCCTTCAACCCCTCTTGTTATAAGAATGTTTCGGAAATCCAAGAAATTAACTTACTTGGCTCTGCACCTGCAAATTATTGCCTTGAATTTAACCCTCATAAATTCCAGGATCGCCCAGTAAACGTCTCGTCATATAGACCATATAATGAAACTGCATATTGCCGACACATTACCCATAAAACTGTCATAACTTCTCATACAGGTTATCTACCTGATGGATATTTTCTTATCTGCGGTGATAGAGCATGGCAAGGAGTTCCTAGAAGTCCGGTAGGAGGACCCTGTTATATAGGCCATTTAACAATGTTTGCACCTGATATCATGACAGTTCTTAAGGCCAACCATACTCGTATACGCCACAAAAGGGCAACCACACAGTTGGGCTCAGACTGTCACGATACTGTCACACTTTGGGACCCTCCCGAGGTTATTCTAGCCAGTATTTTCGCTCCTGGTGTAGCATCTGCCCAAGCTCTCACCCAATTGAGAAAATTGGCTTGCTGGACAGGGAAACAAATAAACATCACAACAAGTATTTTGTCAGATCTGGCCACAGACTTAGAAGGAGTCAGACATGCAGTTCTCCAAAATCGAGCTGCTATAGATTTTTTACTCCTTGCACAAGGTCATGGGTGTGATGAATTTGAAGGCATGTGCTGCATGAATCTTTCTGATCACTCTAATTCCATTCATAAACAATTGGCACTGTTAAAAGACAATATGCGAAAATTACAAGAGACAAATGATCCTTTCACAAACTGGTTAGCGTCCCTTGGACTATCTCCCTGGTTAATCAGTTTGATAGAAAAAATTGTTGTGGTGTTGGCCATAATTTTGCTTGCGATTTTGCTTTTACCATGTATTATGCAGTGTTTGCAAAAAATGATATCGAATGCTTTTAATCATAACATGGCTATGCTTGCTACTAAAGAAAACGGGGGAAGTGTAGAGAGCTTAACAGCAGAATGGCTGAGTAACAGAGGTCATGATACTGTGCAGCTGGTGGAAAGATAGGCCTCAGGGCTGCGCCTCAAGGCCGCAATTATCTTGTGGTTGATGCTTATTCTGAGTTGCTCAAGAAACAGGATGTACATCTTGCTGAGATAAGCGCAACGGTAATGCTTGAGCAAGCTGGGATATGTCAAAACAAGTTGAAACAAGAAGTGGTTACAGTTACTTAGAGACCCCTGCGTCAATACCGATTAACCAATGATTTTGCTGTATCCTGGCAGACAATGTACCTAACACCGCGGGCTATAAAAATGAGTGTATCACGCTAAATAAACGAGACTTGCTGACCATGATAGCATGAGGCTTGTCTCCCGCGACTCCCGGGGTCACCAACAAATAAGGTGTCAGAGCAGTCAATAAGGAGTCCTACAGGAGTCATAGAGGAGTTGTGGAGGAGTCATAGAGGAGTCATAGAGGAGTCATAGAGGAGTTGGAGAGTAGACATAGTATCACAGAATTATAGGGGTGTCATAGAGGAGACAGAGGACTCAAAGAGGATTCATAGAGGAGTCATAGTGTCTTAGAGGAGTCATAGTGTCTTAGAGGAGTCAGAGAGGAGTCAGAGAGGCATCAGAGAGGTGTCCTAGAGGAGTGCTAGAGGAATCCTAGAAAAGTCCTAGTGGAGTCTTAGAGGAGTCCTAGAGGAGTCATGGAGGGGTTATTGGGTGTTCATAGAGGAGTCTTAGACGAGTCATGGAGGATTCATAGAGGAGTCTTAGAGGGGTCATGGAGGAGTCATAGGGGCATCTTAGGATGGTCATAGAGCAATCATAGTGGAGTCATAGAGGAGTAATAGAGTCAAAGAGGAGTCATAGGGGGGTCATAGAGGAGTCATAGAGGAGTCATAGAGTAGTCATAGAGGATTCATAGAGGAGTCATAGTGTCATAGAGTCATAGAGGAATCGTAGAGAACTCGTAGAAGAGTCATAGAGGAGTCATAGGGGAGTCATAGATTCATAGATGTGTCATAGAGCATTCATAGATGTGTCATAGAGGAGTCATAGGGGAGTCATAGATTCATAGATGTGTCACAGAGCATTCATAGCGATGTCATAGAGGAGTCATAGAGTAGTCATTGTTCCATGAAGTCATAGAGGATTCATACAGGAGTCATAGAGGAGTCATAGAGGAGTCGCAGAGGAGTCAATAAGGTGTCAGAGCAGTCAATAAGGAGTCCTACAGGAGTCATAGGGGAGTCATGGAGGAGTCATGGAGGAGTCATAGAGGAGTCATAGAGGAGTAATGGAGGTGTCATAGGGGAGTCAGAGAGTAGTCATAGTATCATAGAGTCATAGGGGTATCATAGAGGAGACAGAGGACTCAAAGAGGATTCATAGAGGAGTCATAGTGTCGTATAGGAGTCACAGAGGAGTCATTGAGTAGTCACAGAGGAGTCATAGGGGAGTCATAGCGAAGTCATAGCCGAATCACAGATGCGTCATAGTGGAGTCATAGAGATGTCGTAGAGGAGTCCTAGAGGAGTCATAGAAGAGTCTAAGGGCAGTCATATAGGTGCTACAGAGGAGTCATAGAGTAGTCATAGTGGAGTCAGACTGGAGTCATAGTGGAGTCATAGAAGTGTCATAGAGGAGTCATAGCAAAGTCCTAGAGGAGTCATAGAAGAGTCATAGTGGAGTTTGAGTGGAGTCATAGAGGTGTCATAGGGGAGTCCTAGAGGAATCCTAGAATAGTCCTAACGGAATCATAGATGACTCATAGAGGAGTGTTAGAGGAGTTCTAGGGGAGTCATAGACGAGTCACAGAGGAGTCATAGAGTCAAAGATGAGTCATAGTGGAATCATAGAGGAGTCATTAAGGAGTCAGAGAAGTGTCACAGAGGTGTCACAGAGGAGTCACGGAGGAGTCCTTGAGGAGTCATAGTGTCATAGAGAAGTCATAGAGGAGTGAAAGAGGAGTCAATGAGGGATCAGAGAGGAGTCAGAGAAGAGTCATAGAGGATTCATAGAGTTGTCATACAGGGGTCACAGTGGAGTCACAGTGCAATCACATTATAGTTATAGAGGTTTCATAGAGGCGTCCAAGAGTAGTCACAGAGATGTCATGGAGGAGTCACAGTGTCATGGATATGTCATACAGATGTCCTAGAGGAGTCCAAGAGGAGTCCTAGAGGAGTCATAGTGGAGTCATATTGGAGTCAAAGTGTAGTCACAGTGGAGTCAAACAAGAATCACAGTTCAGTCATAGAGGAGTCATAGAGGTGTCACAGAGGAATCATAGAGTTACAGAACAGTCTTAGAAGGAGTCATAGAGGAGTCTTAGAGGAGTCATAATGGAGTCAAACAGGAGTCACAGAGGAGTCACAGGGGAGTCATAGAGTTATAGAGAAGTCCTACAGGAGTCCTAGAGGAGTCAAAGAAGAGTCATAGTGGAGTCAAAGAGGAGACATAGTGTAATCATAGAGGAATCAAAGAGGAGTCACAGAGGAGTCATAGAGTCATAGAGGAGTCATAGAGGAGTCATAGGAGAGACATGAATGAATGATAGTGAAGTCATAGAGTCATCAAAGAGGCGTAATATAGGCGTCAGAGAGGAGTCAGAGAGGAGTAGATGAGTCATTGAGGAGTCATACTGTTATAGAGGAGTCATAAAGGAATCATAGTGGAGTCATAGGGGCGTCACAGAGGCGTCACAGAGACACCTTAGAGGAATAATAGATCAGACATAGAGGTGTCAATGAGCGGTCATAGAGGAGTCATAGAGGTGTCATAGAGGAGTCAGAGTCGAGTTAGAGAGGAGTCAGAGAGTCATACAGTAGTCATAGTGTCATAGAGGAGTCATAGATTCATAGAAAAGTCATAGAGGAGTCACAGAAAAGTCATAGTGAAGTCATAGAGGACTCAGAGAACTCATAGAAGACTTGTAGAGGAGTCATGGAGGAGTCATGTTGGAGTCTTAGATGAGTCATAGTGGAGTCATAAAGGATTCGGAGAGGCGTCATAATGACATAGTGTCATTTAGCTGTCATAGAGGAGTCATGGAGTCAAGGAGGAATCAGAGAGTCATAGAGGGCTCATAAATTAATAGAGTGTTCATAGAGTCATAAAGGAG
The DNA here is from genome assembly GCF_033815535.1 of Pezoporus flaviventris. Classification (NCBI taxonomy): domain Eukaryota; kingdom Metazoa; phylum Chordata; class Aves; order Psittaciformes; family Psittacidae; genus Pezoporus; species Pezoporus flaviventris. Next base: position 1,064,393 of record NW_026892636.1, on the reverse strand, counting down.
TCATAGAGAAGTCATATTGTCATAGAGGATTCATAGTGTCATAGAGGAGTCATAGAGGAGTCATAGAGGAATCATAGAGGAGTCAGAGGAGTCATACAGGGCTCACAGTGGAGTCCCGGTGGAGTCAAGGTGGAGTCATAGAAGAGTCATAGATGAATCATAGAGGTGTCTTAGAGTCATAGAGGAGTCATAGAGGTGTCTTAGAGTCATAGCATCATAGAGGAATCATACTGTCATAGAGGAGTCATAGAGGAGTAATCCAGGCGTCATAGAGGCATCATAGAGGCATCCAAGAGGAGTCATAGAGGAGTCATAGAGGAGTCATGCAGGGGTCACAGTGGAGACACAGAGGAGTCACAGTGGAGTCATAGAGGCTTCATAGAGGCATTATAGCAGCGTCACAGAGACGTCCAAGAGGAGTCATAGAAGAGTCGTAGAGGTGTCATAAAGGAGTCATAGTGTCATACAGAGTAATAGAGGAGCCATAGAGGAGTCATAGAGGAGTCATGCAATGGTCACAATCTAGTCACAGTGGAGTCACAGAGGAGTCATACGACAGTTACAATCTAGTCACAGTGGAGTCACAGAGGAGTCATAAAAGCTTCATAGAGGCATCATACAGGCGTCATAGAAGCGTCACAGAGTTGTCATAGAGGTGTCCAAGAGGAGTTATAGACGAGTCATAGACAAGTCATAGAGGAGTCATAGAGCATTCAAATATCTGTCATAGAGGAATCATAGAGTAGTCATAGTTATAGAGGAGTTATAGACGAGTCATAGACAAGTCATAGAGGAGTCATAGAGCATTCAAATATCTGTCATAGAGGAATCATAGTCATAGAGTTATAGAGGAGTTATAGAAGAGTCATAGACAAGTCATAGAGGAGTCATAGAGCATTCAAATATCTTTCATAGAGGAATCAGTCATAGAGTTATAGAGGAGTTATAGACTAGTCATAGAGGAGTCATAGAGCATTCTGCTTCCTCCCAGCTTCCCCTCCTCCCTGGCAGAGCATGAGCCTCACAGAGTCCTTGGTCAGGGTAAACATCACTTAGCAACAACTGAAAACATCGACTTCACCAACACTGTTCTCAGGCTGGAAGTCAAAACACAGCACTGTACCAGCTACTACAAAGGAGAAAAAAAAACATGACTGCTACTGCTGAACCCAGGACATTATCCACCCCTTATTCCATACCATTCATGTCGTGCTCAGATCCCACATTTTCAATACACCATCGCTCTCCCATATATATACATCCATATACATACAGGCCAAGAGGAAAAGATCATTTTCTTAGTGCATGGACCAATCCCTATATTCGGTCCATGATGTTCAAAGTTCATTCTCTGTTGGGATGACGGCTGGAGGGAAGTCAGGGCCAGTCGCTGGTGACCTGGAGACATCTAGTTGATGGGCTATAAAAGCATTATACAGCAGGCAACAGCATACAATTGAGTTCACTGGCTGTTTTCCCCTAAAATCAAATCCCCTTGAGGTATACATCGGACTTCCCCATCTTCCCGCATTACCCACCAAGTATATCCAGGTCCCTGAGCAAAAGCAATCCCACGAGTGGGTTTGCCTTTACCTGAAGCAGGAATTACCCCTGAAGCAGGTCTTCCCCAGCAAATTCTTCATATGCACCATGGGAACTTTGTCCCCCTCTACAAGATGTAAAAGTTCTGACTGGGCTGGGCCAGCCCTGTTGGCAGATCCTCTGGTGTTGACCAACCAGGTGGCCTTTGGTGTATCCCAATGCTTGAAAGTTCCCCCACCCATTGCTCTCAGTGTAGTTTTTAACAGCCCATTGTACCGTTCGATTTTCCCAGAGGCTGGTGCATGGTAGGGGATGTGATATACCCACTCAATGCCATGCTCTTTGGCCCAAATATCTATAAGGTTATTCTGGAAATGAGTCCCATTGTCTGACTCAATTCTCTCTGGGGTGCCGTGTCGCCACAAAATCTGTTTCTCAAGGCCCAGGATAGTGTTCCGGGCAGTGGCATGGGGCACAGCATGTGTTTCCAGCCACCCGGTGGTTGCTTCCACCATGGTAAGCACATGGTGCTTGCCTTGGCGGCTTGGTGGCAGTGTGATATAGTCAATCTGCCAGGCCTCCCCATATTTATACTTCAACCATCGTCCTCCATACCAAAGAGGCTTTAACCGCTTGGCTTGTTTAATTGCAGCACATGTTTCACACTCATGAATAACCTGGGCAATAGTGTCCATTGTTAAGTCCACCCCTCGGTCACGGGCCCATCTGTATGTTGCATCTCTGCCCTGATGGCCTGAAGTGTCATGGGCCCACCGGGCCAAAAATAATTCACCTTTATGTTGCCAATCTAAGTCCATCTGAGCCACTTCAATCTTAGCCGCTTTATCCACTTGTTGGTTGTTCTGGTGTTCCTCAGTGGCCCGACTCTTGGGTACATGGGCATCTACATGACGTACCTTCACCACCAGGTTCTGCACCCTGGCAGCAATATCTTTCCACAGTGCAGCAGCCCAGATGGGTTTACCTCTGCGTTGCCAGTTGCTCTGCTTCCATTGCTTCAACCAACCCCACAGGGCATTTGCCACCATCCATGAGTCAGTATAGAGATAAAGTACTGGCCACTTTTCTCATTCAGCAATGTCCAGGGCCAGCTGGATGGCTTTCACCTTGTCAAACTGACTTGATTCACCCTCTCCATCAGCAGTTTCTGCAACTTGTCGTCCAGGACTCCATACAGCTGCCTTCCATCTCTGATGCTTTCCCACAATACGGCAAGAGCCATCAGTAAACAAGGCATACTGCTTTTCACTTTCTGACAGTTTATTATATGGTGGGGCCTCTTCAGCGCGCACCACCTCCTCCTTTGGTGACATTCCAAAATCTTTGCCCTCTGGCCAGTCCATGATGACTTCTAGAATGCCTGGACGACTGAGATTTCCTATTCGAGTTCATTGTGTAATTAGTGCAGCCCATTTACTCCATGTAGCATCAGTTGCATGATGTGTAGAGGAGACCCTGCCTTTGAACATCCAGCCCAGCACGGGCAACCGGGGTGCCAGGAGGAGCTGTGCTTCAGTGCCAATCACTTCCGAAGCAGCTCGAACCCCTTCATAGGCTGCCAGTATCTCTTTCTCAGTTGGGGTATAACTGGCCTCAGATCCTTTGTATCCCCGACTCCAAAAGCCGAGGGGTCGACCTCGAGTCTCCCCTGGAGCTTTCTGCCAGAGGCTCCAGGTAGGACCGTTCTCCCCAGCTGCAGTGTACAGTACATTTTTTACATCTGGCCCGGTCCGGACTGGTCCAAGGGCTACTGCATGAACTATCTCGCGTTTAATTTGCTCAAAGGCTTGTTGCTGCTCAGGGCCCCATTTAAAATCATTCTTCTTCCGGGTCACATGATAGAGAGGGCTTACAATCGAACTGTAATTTGGGATGTGTATTCTGCAGAACCCCACTGCACCCAAGAAAGCTTGCATTTCTTTCCTATTAGTTGGTGGAGACATTGCTGTTATCTTGCTGATCACATCTGTGGGGATCTGTCTACGTCCATCTTGCCATTTTATTCCCCAAAATTGAATCTCCTGTGCAGGTCCCTCGACCTTACTCCGTTTGATGGAAAAAACAGCTTTCAGCAGGATTTGGATTATTTTCCTCCCTTTCTCAAAGACTTCTTCCGCTGTATCGCCCCACACAATAATGTCATCAATGTATTGCAGGTGTTCTGGAGCTTGCCCCTGTTCCAGTGCAGTCTGGATCAGTCCGTGGCAAATGGTAGGGCTGTGTTTCCACCCCTGGGGCAGTCGGTTCCAAGTGAACTGGACACCCCTCCAAGTAAAGCAAACTGTGGCCTGCACTCTGCTGCCAAAGGAATGGAGAAAAATGCATTGGCAATATCAATCATGGCATACCACTTGGCTGCCTTTGACTCTAGTTCATACTGAAGTTCTAGCATGTCCGGTACGGCAGCACTCAATGGTGGTGTGACTTCATTCAGGCCACGATAGTCTACTGTTAGTCTCCATTCTCCATTAGACTTTCGCACTGGCCATATGGGGCTATTGAAGGGTGAGCGGGTCCTGCTGATCACCCCCTGACTCTCCAGTCTACGGATCAGTCGATAGATGGGAATCACTGAGTCTCGGTTGGTGCGATACTGCCGCCGGTGCACTGTTGTGGTCGCAATTGGCACTTGTTGTTCTTCAACTTTCAGCAACCCCAAAACAGAAGGATCTTTTGAGAGACCAGGCAAGGTGGACAGCTGCTCAATTTCCTCAGTCTCCAAAGCAGCAATACCAAAAACCCATTGCTACCCTTTTGTGTCTTTGAAGTACCCTCTCTTGAGGTAGTTTATGCCGAGGATGCATGGAGCCTCTGGACCAGTCACAATAGGGTGCTTTTGCCATTCCCTCCCAGTCAGGCTGATTTCAGCCTCCAGAGCAGTCAACTCTTGGGATCCTCCTGTTACTCCAGAAATATAGATGGGTTCCCCCCCTTGCCAACTTGATGGCATCAGGGTACACTGTGCGCTGGTATCTACTAGAGTCTTATACTTGTGTGGGACTGATGTGCCAGGCCATCTGATCCACACAGCCCAGTAAATCCGATTGTCCCCTACCTCCACCTGGCTGGAGGCAGGGCCCCTCTAATGGTCATCACAGCATTGGACACTTAAATCGGGGTAAAAGGGATTATTCTTCGTTATCATTGAATTGCTGAGGTGAGTAGCTCGAGAGAGGACGCCTTCAACACCGGAGCGGGGGGAGATCAGGGTCCAGGAGCCTCAACTCAGAGCGACAAGAGCCACTGAGGGAGCCTCAAGTCCTCGAGAGGACCTGCCCAGGAGCTGTCAGCTCAGCTTACGCGAGCAGCTGACTCACACAGGGCGGAGCCTGAAGCAGTGGCACTAACCCTGACTGGTTAATGACCTGCCACAGGGAGCGTGAGCGACCAGGAGCCCGGCGAACAGAGCGGGTCGAGGCAGTTTGCGTGGCAGTTCGCACCTCCCGCGTGAAGACAGGCTGAGGAAGTTGGGGCTGTAAACCTGGAGAAGAGAAGGCTGCGGGGAGACCTCAGAGCAGCTTCCAGTATCTGAAGGGGGTCTATAGGGATGCTGGAGAGGGACTCTTCATTAGAGACTGTATTGACAGGACAAGGGGTAATGGGTTAAAACTTAAACAGGGAAAGTTTAGATTGGATATAAGAAGGAAATTCTTTCCTGTTAGGGTGGTGAGGCACTGGAATGGGTTGCCCGGGGAGGTTGTGAATGCTCCATTCCTGGCAGCATTCAAGGCCAGGTTGGACGAGGCCTTGGGTGATATGATTTCGTGTGAGGTGTCCCTGTCCATGGCAGGGGGTTTGGAACTTGATGATCTTAAGGTTCTTTCCAACCATAACTATTCTATGATTCTATGAGGATTTGTTCCAGAGGCTATGGAGCCTCCACCCATGGACATGTTCAGAAGCTGCCTGAATGAGGCCAGGAGCAACCTGATGCGGCCATGACTAGCATGACCATGACTAGTCACTGATGTGACTATGACCAGCAGGATGTAGTTATTGGTCAGAAAGGACATCTTGGAGGTCTCTATTCCTATGATGGGCAAGTTATACACATAAACAGATATATATGTGTGTATATATATCAAAACACAATATTAAATGCATTCTAAACTATATATATATAGCACAGTATATTCTTGTGTTAAATGTCAACACCAACACACACAATACTAGTTTTCCTTGCCTCAGTTTAGTTGGGGTCTCAGTGAATTGTGGGCTGGGTGGGGGAGGCAGCTCCTATGAAAAGCTTTTCCCAGGAAGGATGGAAACCCAAGATCTAAATGGATGAACTGATCTTTTAATGCAGTTATGGAGCAATGGGATATCGTGCGTGAGCCAAGTGAGTGAAATGCAAATTCTTCAACAGGTCTGTGTTTGGAACCGGGCTGCTGAGTTAAATCACAGTCAAATTGGGCTTTGCCACTTCTTTTCAGGCAGCTGTGGAACTTCACCCTTTCAGTTTTCCTCCTCAAGTTCTGCCTCTCTCAAAGCCTTTAAGAGAAGCTCTAAGGAGTTTTCTAATTTATACCCACAGTGGTTTGTTAAAAACAAAGGCAAGAATGTTATCAGTAGAATTTGCTGCAGGAGAGTTGCACCTTGGTTTGAGGCAATGGGGATTAGAGAAACAACGGGAAAATTGAAGGTAATGGAAAAACCCAACCAAAAGTCTTTATTTCCTATGCAAGAAGTCATTCCTGGCACAAATTGCAGCTCCCCCATATCTTGGTTGCTATAAAATCACAATGCCACCAGGGGAAACAGTCACCACAGGGTTTCCCCACACACCCAAAACTTCCCTATTTCTTTAGCAGCTCATCACTCAAAGGTGAGAGATGTCCCTGATCCAACTGTGTTAACAAGCTCCACTGGGAATGGATTTGGAGCTGATGGGCTTTTAGGAAGGGGAAGGCTTGGCTGAGTCCTGGATGGAGATTTTCCACCTGTGGTCACTTGAGCTGTGGCATCTCCAGTGGGAAAAACACTCCCTAATCCAGGGGAAAATAACCTAAACAGGGATGTGACCCTGGCCAGCACTAAGAAATAAATATTCTTTTTTTATACTTTATTCTGTATTTGTACTTTATTCTCTATCATTTACGTTGTATTTTGATTATATATATTTTTTATTTTATATATATATTATATATATTCTTATTCTTTACTCTTATTCTTTGTTCTTACTCTTTACTAAAGTTACCAGCCTGAACCTGACTCTTACTGTTGCCAGCAGGACATGACAGTATCCACGTATGCTTGCTCTTTAGATGTCCATTTCCCCTTCAAAACTACATTTCATCTACTTCTGAACAAAATTCATTCCTTTTCCTGTGTGATTTTTGTTCCTTCTTGGTACCATTGCTCTCTGCGGTCACCTCCAAGAGGTGCAAAATGGTCACAGGAGTCCCTGTAGGTATCAAAAGGAAGAAGTTTTGAAATAAGTGGCTAGAAACTCATGGATCAGGATTTCTTATACAACACCACCATCTATTGGACGTTGCTGGGAATAGCCACTCCTTTAAGATAAAAACTTATGTGCTGGGAAGCTTTGGGTAGCCAAGTGGCTTGTTCTTACCCAAGAAACTGAGAAATAATAGATAAGTAAACTAAGGCCATCATGTTGCCTCTACAGTTGGCTGATCCTATGTAGACAGTTTATTTCCTGACCCTGTTCAAGCAATGTCAGATAGTTTAAAAGCTTCAAACAAAGTCCCCTCGGATTTAGAAATGATGCTTTAAAACCCACTTTTCCTAATGCAGTTCTTGGCTGAGGCTTCAGGTTGTATGAAATGTAGATTATTGTAGAATCATAGAGTGGTTTGGGTTGGAAAGGACCTTGGTTCCAACCCCCTGCCATGGTCAGGGACACTACATGTTAGACCATGTCACCCAACACTCTGTCCAAACTGGCCTTGGACACTGCCAGGGATGGGGCAGCCAAAGCTTCTCTGAGCACCCTGTGCCAGTGCCTCAGCACCCTCACAGGGAAGAGCTTCTTTGTTATCTGTAACCTGAACTCCCTGTGTTTCATTTGAACTCATCACCCCTTGTCCTGTCAATCCAGTCCCTAATGAAGAGTCCCTCTCCAGCATCCTTGTAGCCCCCTTCAGACACTGGAAGCTGCTCTGAGGTCTCCACACAGCTTCTTTTCTCCAGGCTGAACAGCCCCAATGTTCTCAGCCTGGCTCCATATGGGAGGTGCTCCAGCACCTGATCATCCTCGTGGCCTCGCCTGGACTTGATCCATGTCCTTCTGTTGTTGAGGATATCAAATTCACTCTGCCTTTTAAATGTTTTTTTCATTAAATAGCCTGTGCTATCCATACACAATTTGAAGTGCTTATTTGTGGTGTTTTAAATGATTCCTTTCTCCATCAGTTGTTTCCTCTAGATCCACAGATCCCTCTCAGAAAGTGTCCCCATTGCACATCTTTACTCCTGACAAAGCCATCCAAGATTTCATAATGGAAGCAAACGAAAACACATCAGATCTCAAACCTGGTAAGGTCTCAAGCTTTATCCCATGGAGGTGAAGGATTTAATTCCTTGTTGTTGATGTATGTAAATCACACCCATCACCACCTAAATCATCCCAGGGGAGCAGCTGGGCTTATTTAGGTGCTCTCTGATGCTGAATTAAATGGGTGAGGATGCCTACACAGTAACCAAGTTCCTGGGTTACTGGTGGATCCATCCTGGTAACCTGCATGGGGTAGGAAACCCACCTTTTGTTACAGAACATTAAGTGCTAGGCAGGAATAGCCAGGGTCATTCCCTACTAGGGCTTTTGGGGAGTAAAGAGGTGATTTCTGTCCTTTCCTGGAAGGCCCTGCAGCCCCCTCTCATCTTTGGGAGCACAGTAACGAAAGCATTTCTGATTGAAAAGTAAAGGCAGCTGCTTCAAAATGAAAAGGAAGTTGTGCTTTTATATTTTCATTCTAAGTAGCAGCATAAACTGAGATAAAGGAGAGCTGTATTTTCCCTACACTGAGGGTTGAACACATCTAAGAGTGCTTCCCAAGAGGTAATCTTGTTTTTGAATACGGATATGAGACTGTACATACTGCTATGTACTAAAAAAACTACCTTTGGGGATGTTTGAAGGCTGGATAAAACTCTTAAAGGCAACGATTTTGGGCTTGTATTTTTCAAATAAGACCTTCTGATGCCATTAATTTTAAAACCTGTTGGGTGTATCCTGACCTGGCTCTTGGGAGCCCTTTGGGCTGACCCTTGCCTGGTCTGACAGCTCCCTGCCAGTTAATGTGTAATCCCCTGACTTGTTTCACCCCTGGCTCTGTGAATACCACAAAGGACAAGGCTCTGGAAGGACGGGTAGATGCTGCATGGGGGAAGACAGAGCAGCATTACCCTTCTAGCTGGAGCCTGGAGAAGCTGGGAGTATTAAAACCCATTTCAAGTGGATCTGAGAGCAAAGAGGAAGAAATCCCTGATATGAAAACCCTGCTTTGTCCTGTGGCATCCACAGGATCCACAGGCCTTGTAGCAAACCTTAACACCTCTGCTTTATATCAGGGCAGCAGAAACCATCCCCTTGAGGAATCAGAGGGATGCTGGTGCTGTGAGCATGGGGCTCTTTTGCTTCATATTTTAAACGATCCTTTTCTTTTGATAGTTTGTGCTGTATGACTCTCGAAAGAACAGCTAACCAGTGCGTTATAACTTTATATATCTGGCACCTTCCCCTTGTGCCTGTACTGAAATCTTGAGGATGACATCCACCATGATGGCTTTGGACTGCCTGAGGGGAGACTGAGATGAGCTCTTAGGCAGAAGCTCTTCCCTGTGAGGGTGCTGAGGTGCTGGCACAGGGTGCCCAGAGAAGCTGTGGCTGCCCCATCCCTGGCAGTGTTCAAGGCCAGGTTGGACACAGGGGCTTGGAGCAAGCTGCTCTAGTGGAAGGGGTCCCTGCCCGTGGCAGGGGCTGGTGCTGGATGAGCCTTAAGTTCCCTTCCAAAACAAACCTCTCTGGGATTCTATGGTTCTATGAGAACAAGCTCACTGCTACCTAACCAGGAGGTTGTGCTGCCAGGTTTTTCTTTGCTGTAGGATCTCAACAGCAGTCGGTTGTTCCCTTATCCATGTCAAGAGTTACATCTTGGATAACACTAGCAACAGTCTGCTTGGTGAGTCCTATTGCAGCTTGTTGAAAGCTTGGCCTAAAAGCAAGATGTTGCCAAATCGGAGTAGGAAAGCCACAAATGGAGGTCCTTTCCCCAGGAATACAGGGATAAATATTCAGTTAACTCTTCAGCAGAGTGTGGACCCACAACCTGCATGGATAATATCTAAACGAAGTGAGCAAGGTATGGGTTTTCAGATTAATTTATCTCCATTCCAGTGAGTGTGCGCAAGCTGCAGGGAGATGTGATTGCTGGGGGGAAGCTGTCGTGTATAGCACAAGATGCACCCTTAGAAACATCCCAGGTTTCATATCTGCACCTTGGATCACTTCAGACCAAGCACTTGGTTTGTCAAGCAAAAAAAAGCGAGGGTGAGCCTTTGTTAATTGTGAGCTTCAGGTCAATTCTCCCCTGGCAGGAGATGTGTGTGTCTGGGCAGGTGGATGCTGCCTCAGGGAGAGGATTGAGCCCCAGACCCAAACAGTTCGATTTTCATTACTTGGCTCACATCTTCCAGCTCCATGGTGATGGTTCAGGAGCTGCTTTGCGTCCGGCATCTCTATGTGAGCAGTGAAAAGCAGCTCTAAATCCCAATTAATAACACCAGGAGACCACATGCATTGCTCACAGGACATCTGAAATGAGGAGTCTGGCTCTGGAGGTGGACCTCACCCCTTCAGCAAAGGGCCATCGAATAATGATGACTCTTAAGCATGGCTCTGCTTGTCAGACACCAGCCACGCGCACTCCTGCTTTGCTCCCTGGTGTAACTCTATCAAGTGATGATTAATGTTAGGCAGGAAAAATCAATGAGGATTTATTCTACCTGTCGTAAGCTGTGATTTTTGGAGCTGCTGATTTCTCCCAGGGAGAACATATCTTTGATCAAGCCTGAATGTATCTTTTGTCTCCAAGTTAGGCATCGTGTCTAAAGCAAAGTGAGACGAGAAATCCTGGCTCTGCACCATCCTACCTTAAGAAAAGCCACATTTGCTCTCAAAGAGCTCCTCCTGGGTCACAGAGAACAGCTATTTATTCCTCATGTATCACACTAGATTGGCAGCACCCAAAAGATGAGAAATAATTGCCTTTCCCCAGCAGTTACTCAGGATTTCAAGGACTTCCATGTGTCAATGGCTTGAGAGGAACTATGAAGAACCCTACAGTTTATTCATTCTGGTGTTGCCCTCCCTCCTTTGCCTTAAAATATCTACTTGCTTCCAAGTGTGTTGGTGGTGGTTGTGGTGCTTAGCCAAGACTGGGCTTGGGAACTTGGTGTTTTCCTCTCTCAGAATGAATTTACCTTATATTGATTTATATATATGTATGTGTGTGTATATATGTATATATACACACTATCCTGACTTAAAGTGGTGTAACTGACTGATAGGCAAAACCTGACATTCTTAACATTATTGAGGGATTTGGGCCTATTCCACATATCAATTTCAAGACATAAAGCAGGTAATCCCAGGCGCAGCCACAGGTTAGGCAGAGAAGAGATTCAGAGCAGCCCTGCGGAGAAGGGGTGTCGGTCGATGAGAAAATGAACATGAGCCAACAGTGTGTGCTTGCAGCCCATAACCCAACCATATCCTGGGCTGCATCAAAAGGAGCGTGACCAGCAGGTCCAAGGAGGTGATCCTGCCCCTCTGCTCTGCTCTTGTGAGACCTCACCTGGAGCATTGTGTGCAGTTCTGGTGTCCTCAACATAAAAAGGACATGGAACTGTTGGAACAAGTCCAGAGAAGGGCCACGAGGATGAGCAGGGGACTGGAGCACCCCCCGCATGAAGACAGGCTGAGGAAGTTCAGCCTGGAGAAGAGAAGGCTGTGTGGAGACCTCAGAGCAGCCTTCCAGTATCTGAAGGAGGCCTATAGGGATGCTGGACAGGGACTCGTTATTAGGGACTGTAGTGACAGGTCAAGGGGTAATGGGTAAAAACTTAAACAGGGGAAGTTTAGGTTAGATATAAGGAGGAAATTCTTTCCTGTTAGGGTGGTGAGGCACTGGAATGGGTTGCCCAGGGAGATTGTGAATGCTCCATCCCTGGAAGTGTTCAAGGCCAGGTTGGACGAGACCTTGGGTGATATGGTTTAGCGTAAGGCGTCCCTGTCCACGCAGGGGGGTTGGAACTAGATGATCTTAAGGTCTTTTCCAACCCTGACGATTCTATGATTCTATGAATCTCCTTATAGGTTCAATATGGTTGAAGATAATTATATGTCCCCCTCTGAGTTTATTCTCCTGGGCTTCTCAAACAGGGAAGACCTGTGGGTGATGTGCTTTGTCTTATTCCTTGCCATCTATGTGGTTACCTTCATAGGAAACCTGGGAGTAATTGCATTAATCAGAATGGATTCCTGCCTACACACCCCCATGTACTTCTTCCTAAGCCACTTGTCTCTCCTGGATGTCTGCTACTCCTCTATCATCATCCCTCAAGCCTTGCTCCATGTTCTAGTGGAGAAGAAGGTGATTTCCTTCATTAGATGTGCCACTTAGCTCTTTTCCTTTGCAACCTGTGCCACCACCGAGTGCTACGTGCTGGCTGCTATGGCTTACGATCACTACGTGGCCATTTGTAACCCCCTTCTCCTACTCCATGGTCATGTCCCAAAGGCTTTGCATTGGGATGTTGGCTGGTGCCTACTTAGCTGGCGTGATCAGCTCTACCATACACACGGTTTCCATATCTCGTCTCCCATTCTGTTGTTCCAAGATGTTCCATCACTTTTTCTGTGATGGACCACCACTGCTAGCCCTCTCCTGCTCTGACACCCCTGCCATCGAGGTGATGGTTGCTGCCGTGGTGGGGTCCAAGGTACTGAGCACCACGGTCTTCATCCTCATCTCCTACTTTTTGGTCCTTTCCACTGTCATGCGGATGCGGTCTGTGGCTGGTCAATGCAAAGCTTTCTCCACCTGTGCCTCTCACCTCATCTTCATTGCTTTGTACTATGGCAGCTCTCTCTTCATGTACCTGCTCCCCAGCTCCAGCTAGTCCTCGAAGTATGACGAGGTGGTCTCCATGCTGTACTCTGTGGTTGTCCCCATGCTGAACCTGCTCATCTACAGCCTAAGAAATGCAGATATGAAGAACGCCATGAGGATAGCAAAAAGTAGAGTCTTTGTCCATTCATGGTTCCTAGTCAGCTGAAAGGAGAGGGCTACCCTGCCCTGGTGAGGAGAACAAGCAGGCTGGATATTGCACCTTCAAGGATGGCTGGATATTGGAGATTGAAAAGGATGATTGGATATAGCACCTTCAAGTATGGGTGGATATAGAACCTTCAAGTATGGGTGGATAAAGCACCTTCACAAAGCAGGGACTAAACATACTTGGAAGCATGACACCGGGAAAACACGCTTCTCCTTAAACCAAGGCTACATTCTGTGCTGGCATGGACAGGACTTTCTCTGGCTGCAGCCTGAAACCTGACAGTGACTGTGTACTGGAAAGAAAGTTGTTGTCCAAAGTGATTATTACTTAAATATTACTTGAAATTAATATATTTTAATATTTAAATGTTATTAAACATAACAATAAACTTTATTTCAGGCTTCAGAGAGCAAAATGGAGAAGGTGGTGGCTTTGCCCTCCTGGCATCAGACCAACTGGTACCTAAGCTCATGTTTTATATTAGCAAATGATTTCTGGTGTTATTTCTGGTCTTAAGGAAATATCAACTTATATTTCCAGGTATTTCAACTCCAGACCACAAGGTTTGGTCACATGAAATGACAGAGGGGATATTGAGGTGAGCTGTTAAGTAGAAGTTGCTCCCTGGGAGGGTGCTGAGGTGCTGGCACAGGGTGCCCAGAGAAGCTGTGGCTGCCCCATCCATTGGACACAGGGGCTTGGAGCAAGCTGCTCTAGTGGAAGCTAGACAAAAGTAGACAACTACAAGTGTGCAGCTCTCTTCATTTTAGGATAAGGGGGGACCTTATCACTTCCTACACCTGCCTGACAGGAGGACGGAGCCAGGAGGGGCTGGGCTCTGCTCCCAGGGAACAAGGGATGGGACAAAAGGAAATGGCCTCAAGCTGCACCAGGGCAGGTTTAGATGGAGCTGAGGAACAATTCCTTCCCCAGAGGGTGCTCAGGCATTGGAACAGGCTGCCCAGGGCAGGGCTGCAGGCACTGGCCCTGCAACTGTTCACAAACCCTATAGACAAGGCCCTCAGTGCCATGGGTCAGTGGTGGCCTTGACAGTGCTGGGGAATGGTTGAACTTGATGAGCTTAAAGCTCTTTTCCTTTTTGCTCTCCCTTTTGCTTGGCAAATGAGAATAAACAGAGAGTGAATTCTACCGTTCCACTGGATCAAACTCCATTTCTAGACAGTGTTGTTAAATTCATTGAGGGCCTTAAGAAAAGGACAAAAACACCTTTAGCAAGAGAAATAGAGATGACAGCAAATAAGTGTGATGCCATACAGGCAGTATTTCTAGGTTTTGATGTACAAACCTAATTCAATGATTTCTAGCACCATTCACCTCATTTCATTTCAGACAGCAAAGAATTTCAGTGGAATATGGTAAATTGTGTGACCACTACTATGAATGAAGGTGCTTTGAAAGTGTTTTAAGACGTGATAGTGATGAATCCCCACCAAGGGCAGAAACTATCAAGGAATCCCCATCCACTGCTCCACGCCTTTGCTTTTGAGCTCCCTGTTGGCAGCAACAGAAGCCACGATCTCCATGGCAGCCTGATCACACCAGAGCACAGGAGCTCTGGTGTTGCTCATCAGCCTTCAGACCTCCTGTGTGGCAGCCCATGGATTCCCGTACTGATGGCATTGCCTGCCCTGATGTCTCTCCTGTTGCTTTCCTGCACAGAGAGCTGATTGGTGATGGGCAAACATTGCATACATAAACCACCCCAAAATACTCCAATGTGTGCATTACCTCAGCCCATAGACCTGCAGCCTCTGCCAGGCCCATGGTGAAACCCGGAGCCATGGCTGAGCTTTAGGGCTATCCTAGAGACACATAATAACCTAGGCTGGAGGGAGAAGCTCCATGGCTGGATTCAGTTAAGTCAGGATCAAAGTGGTTTGCTCATTTCTTAACAACACACAACTAGCAGGCACCCAGGGTCAATCAGCTGAATCCTGCTTTGTTCCCAAAGCTTCCTGATAATTCCCTGGTTATTATTTAACCCAGATGACAGTTGTTTTCCTGCTGAGCCTTGGGGACAAGCAGGAGCAGAGGTTTCACACCCTTCTTGGCCCCTATGTCAGTGTTTGGCTGCTCTTACAGTGGGGTTTTCCCCCTCCCTCTGTTTCTAACTGGAATTTCTCATGCTGCACATTCACAATAGGAAATCTGAGATTTACCCTCATCTGCACGATAACGCACATGGAGAACTTGCAGATGGCATCAAGTCAAAAAGAATGTGACACCATTAATTCTTTCATGCATCCTTTCTCTTTTTCTAAAATCATAGAATCATGGAATGGGTTGGCATGAAGGGAGCTTAAAGCTCACCCAGTTCCAACCCCAACCCCTTCCACTGGAGCAGCTTGCTCCAAGCCCCAGTGTCCAACCTGGCCTTGAACACTGCCAGGGATGGGGCAGCCACAGTTTCTCCCGGCACCCTGTGCCAGTGCCTCAGCACCCTCACAGGGAAGAGCTACAACCCTGTCGCTCTGCTCATTGTGGCTTCACTTCAGAGGTGCTGCTCTCAGAAGGGAAAGCTTTTTGCTCCTTGTTGTGTGTGTTTAAGGAAACCAGTGGTTTGCTGTGTCTAAGGGCTGCCACTGCCTTCAATGGGGTTATCATCTGACCAGGAGAGCAAACACCAGGTGAGGTTCTAGGAAGCAGAAGCAGCAGCCAGCATTGCAATTCATCTTCCTGCTGGGTCATGATGAGCAGGCAATGAGGTGCCTGGCTTCTGGCGTTCCTGCTGATGAGCTCCTAATGGCTTTAGCTCCCCATTCTCAGGTGGAGTTGCTTTCATTGTAGTTAAGTCTGGTTTAAAGGCAGCTGAGCAAATGCTGGGTAGGAGCTACCTCCCCTTCTTTGGGTACTTAGTGATTGGATTTAGGAATCACCTCAAATGTCCTTAGGCAAGCACTTATCTCCTTACATTTGAATGCACCATGTCACCCCTATGTGTTTACTGGGTCCATCAGCTCCCTTTAGTGTTGAGGGAGATTTGGTGGGATTCATGCCTCTCACTGCAAGGCAGACACCTCCATTGCTCCAGCTGAAGAGAGCTGAATGAGCTCTGCTGATTGCATTGGCCTGAGTCTCCTTAGCTGTAATGGGACCTTGGCTCATAAATAGGTAAGGAGATACACTCATTTTTGGCTCTTAGTATTAGCTGTAGCTGTAACTGGGTGAAACAAATATCCTGATAGGTTAAAAAAAGACCCAGAAGCAAGCGAATGATGGGTTTTCCCTTTGGTTGAAAAGGTTTTGAAGATTAGGGCCTCAAATGAGTAGATCCTGCACTGAGGTTGTGATGCTCCCTGTTGTGTAAGTTCATGTATGGGAAGAACCAGGAACATTGAGTGTTGTTTTCTTGTCTCCAGGTTAACTGGAAATAGAGCTGTCTTGGTTTGGTCTTACTCCTTTTGAATTTGGTTACTAGGATATTTCTCTTATTTTTGTTTGTTTGCTTGTTTGTTTGTTTTTAATGAGAATCGAGAGAGTTTAGATTGGTTTTAGTCACCATTTCTACCATGAAGGGAAGCAACCTTGTGAGGTTGTGGTGGAAGAAGCAAGGATATCTTCTTCAAACACTGGTGAGTTCATTTCTGTGTCTGCCTTTATCACTGTTCATGGCTTGGAAAGATATGGGGTGGATTGAGATGAGCTCTTAAGCAGAAGCTCTTCCCTGGGAGGGTGCTGAGGTGCTGCCCCATCCCTGGCAGTGTTCAAGGCCAGGTTGGACACAGGGGCTTGGAGCAGCCTGCTCTAGCAGAAGGTGTTGGAGGTGGAGCTGGAGGAGCTTTAAGGTTCCTTCAACCCAAACCGTTCTATGATTTTCATTTATGATAGTTTGAACTCAAGAAAGAGCAATTTGCATATGCCAGATCTTGAGAAAGGGTGAAAGAGTGAAAGGGAAGGTTGGGTTGATCAAGGACAGGCAGACCCATTGGCAGTACTGGTCTTGCAGTTGTGTGTCTAAAGCAGGGACCACAGAGAAAAGAGTGCTTCTGTGTGTGATAAGATGTGGGTATTTGATGTGGGATGGGTGATGTTTTGCGCTGTTTAGACAAGCTGTGGCATTGAGAATGGCTGGTTTGGGTGTTGTTAGATGCAAGGTGTGTGTTTGAGATGTCTACTGTTTACGTAGCTCTAACTTAATTATATAAGTACTAAACAAGGTGAAGGAGGAGAATGAGGATGAGGAGATGGCCATTGAGTGTGTGAGCCATTAGCAATGGGAAACAGCAGTTGCCTTCATCCCCCTGCCTGAGGTGGCTGTAGACAACTCCAGCTGGATCTTCTGAACCCCTTAGAAGGTGTTAAAGCTTTAGCAAAGCCCTGTCTGCTGTCAGCTGCTTTTCTCTACAAGGAACAAGTCCCACTCTTGGTTTCGTTTCTTCCTTTTGCAAGCATCAAAGAGCCGTCCTGAGGGTATTTAAATCTTGAGGCATATAATGTAAAATAGCATTTCCAAGGCAAAATTTGGGTTCAAAATGGGCAGGTGGAATCAGACAGATTTCAAAAAGGGAAAATGCTGAGTCCTGCCCATGGGGAAGAGTTGCTCTAAGCACCATGACAGGCTAGGGGGCAGCTTAGCAGAGAGGGACAAGGTGGTTGTGGTGTCCACTGTGTTGAAATGAGCCATCAATGTGCCCTTGCAGCAAAGGCACTCACCAACAACATGAGAAGAGCATTGGTGGTGGGTCAGGGGACTTTGTGCAATGAACATCTGAGCACAGGCTGGGGAATGGGGAAGTAAAAGCTGCTTTGGGAAAGGTGGAGGGAGAAGATGAATTGTGCTGAAGAAATGGTCATCTTGCTTGAAAAGGGGCTGATGGAAAGAAGGACGTGGTAGGGGAAGGGGGAGGAATGCTCATTTCTCAACAGGCAATACGCATATTTTAAGGTTGTCTCCTCATCATTTTAAGGTCTGCATATTCCAGGTTAACATGAACAGCAGTCATCTCGTGTACATCTATATATACACACATGTTCATTAAATAGAAGTAAGCACAGAGGAAGAAATATATGCAAGAATAATTCAGATGAGAAGGGGTGGTTTTTCCCTTGAAGCTATAAGTACATGGAATTGCATTCAGGGATTCTGGTCTCACCTTAATCAAGTCAAACATCACTGCAGAGTAAAAAAAATCACTGCAATGTGACCTCTTATCTGTTTAATGCAACACTAATTCTTGTGGCAAATTAAGGCATGATATTATTGTATTTACTTGTTCTTAAATAAGAACAACCCCCACAAACAGGAAGGAAATCATCCCAAACAAGCCTCCTTCTTAAAAAGAATTTGGATGCTCATGAGAAGATGCTCATCTTTTGCAAAACCAATTCTTTCCCTAACGGGCCAGTCATACCTTTAGGTTTTAAGCTCTAAGATGAGTTTTTAGGTTATAGGAACTATAGACTGTTATTTATCAAGGTATCATTTTTCAGTGTATTATTTAGAACCTTCAACCATCATGGTTTTATCTCCCAGGAATTGGGTGCAGTCCTAAAGGAAACCCCAAATCCTGCATTAACCTCATGCACTGTGTGCTCCTATGAGCTGGGAGAAGTGATTCAACCTCTTGCCATGTTTCTTTGTCTCCTGCTGCCAAGAGAGTGGCTGGAGGAAACCACTTGAGTGTGACCACGTTTGTCCTCTTGGGCTTCCCCAGCGTGTAGAAGCTGCTCTTTGGGACTGTTTTACTCATCTCCAACACCATGGTGGTGGGGAACCTTATCAAGACCAGCTCTCAGCTTCATGTGCCCATCTACTTCTTTCCTCATAGGAAATGTATTTAGTTCCTCCATAGGATGTAGCTGGGCATTTTGCTCTTCTGGATGGGCCTGCACCATGGAAAGCTGCCAGCATGCTGACCTAGGAGCAAGGTGGAATTTCATCCCCTGTGATAAGCAGTCACCCAACTTGGTTCGGGAACAGCCTTTCAAGGCACTGCTTGAGCAGTGTTGGCTTTTCCTTGGATGCCATCTGGTGCTGATGATACAGATGCTCCATGCTTCTGGCCATATGTTGTATGCAGATGTGCCCTGTTGCAGAATGACTCTAAGAGCAGGGCCATAGAGCCCTGGAGGACTGTGCAAGCAAGGCAGGGGGTGGCCCCCAGAGATAACAGGAAACCGGACATGGGAGGAGAATGTGGAGGAAGCTGTGTGGGTCTAACCAATACTGTTGTGCCAAGGAGGTGTGGCTGAATACCACTCCTATATATATGTGAACTGCATCACAAATAAAGGAGAAGTTTGCTTATCACCCATATTGGGTTGGCCTGTCTGCTTCTCCTCGCCGCTTATAAACAAGTGTACCCAGAGGAGATGACCTCAGCTTGAGCGAGCCGCAGGACTTTGGGCTCCCTTAGAGCAAACCACAGAACAAGCCCACCTTTCACATCCACTTTTGGAGCATTTCTGCGACAGTTACATCTTCAGAAGGGCCATGGTTGACATTATCATGGCAGGTAGATGAGGGGAACCTTGCTGATGGGAGCTGGCACCAGCGTCCATCAGCAATGTCAGGCACCACAGGCAATGAAGCAGCTTTCCACCCATCTTCAATTCCTTTTGCTCAAATCATAGCTCACAAGTTTGGCTGCAAAGAAGCCCACAGGAGATCGTGGTGACCTTGCTAACAGTGAGGTAAATGCTGTCCTCTACTTCTTGTCCATGCAAACATCAATGCTCACATCACCCAAGGCACTCAGATTGGTCAGGTGTGACTTGGTGTCGTGGTTTAAACCCAGTCAGGTAACTCGTTCGCTCACTTCCCCCCCCTTTCTTGCCCTCCCCCTGCTCTCGGAGGGACGGAGAGGAGAATCTAAAAGAATGCAACTCCCACATGTTGAGATAAGAACAGTTTAGTAACTAAGGTATAACACAGATCACTACTGCTACCACCAATGATAATAATGATAAAGGAAATAACAAGGGAATACAACACCTCACCACCAGCCGACCGATAACTTGCCCCCCCCAGCCCCGACCAAGCACCGACCGATACCTCCTCCAACCCTGCAGTCTCCCAGCCCTTCCGGCTAACTCCCAGTTACATCCTGGGCATGACGTGCTGTGGTATGGAATACCTCTTTGGTCAGTTTGGGTCAGTTGTCCTGTCTCTGCTTCCTCCTGGCTTCCCCTCCTCCCTGGCAGAGCATGAGGCTCACAAAGTCCTTGGCCAAACCAAAACATCGCTATCAGTTCTGTTCCCAGGCCGAAAGTCAAAACACTGCACTGCACCAGCTACCAAGAAGGAGAAAAATGACTGCTACTGCTGAATCCAGGACACTTGGCCTTGGTACCTCTGTGCTGGCTGCTCATGGTCACCCTCCTGTCCTTCCTCTGTGTGGTGACGGCTTCCTGGGGAATTTGGTTCTTCACCTCAGTGGGGATTGAGGCAGCCTCAGTCCTTGTTCTCTCCCTGATGATGACATTCACCTTCTTACACCCATTGTGTTGGAAGCACAAGAGACAAAGGAGAGCCTGAGGGAGCGGTGCCCAAAAGTGGAAGGAAAGAGATGGGGAGGAGCAGTGAGGAGTGTGGTGAAGGACTGAAATGGGCAGCAACAGGGGGAAAGGGCCCTTCTGAATGGGGGTGCTTTAAGATTGCCTTTGTCGCTGGTGGCTCTGATGGATGCTCCCAAGCCCATCACAGAATCCCAGCCTGGTTTGTGTTGGAAGGGACCTTAAAGCTCCTCCAGCTCCAACCCCTGCCATGGGCAGAGACGCCTTCCACTGGAGCAACTTGTTCCAAGCCCCTGTGTCCAACCTGGCCTTGAACACTGCCATGGATGGGGCAGCCACAGCTTCTCTGGGCACCCTGTGCCAGCGCCTCAGCACCCTCACAGGGAAGAGCTTCTGCCTAACCTCTGGCAGGTTAAAGCCTTCATGGGTGTTGTAGGAAACCTCCTTCTGCAGCGAAACATGAAAGGAAAGTGCATGTCACACGGATTCCCACCAGAGATCATCCGGATCCCCTGGCAGTGCACACTGGGAGCAAACCCTAACTATCTGGGCACCATTTTGTGTTCCAGCCACTTCCAGAGCCACATCCTCCCCTTTCCTTCTCTCTCCAGCAGTAAAACCATTCACAGGAGCTGCAGGACATGGTGAGATGCTGAGGATGCGCCCCCTCCATCCTGCTCCTGCTGTCAGCTCTGCCTCTCACACCTCCTCATCTCCCTGCTCAATACCAGCCCCACAGGCACAGCAGGAGATGGATGGGGGAGAGCCTGCTGAGGCTCTGAGGGCATGAGATATGTGTATGTATGTGATGGACATAGTAGGTGTACACAGGTATGGTCCCTCCTTGCTTTGCATCAGTCCTGGTCCCAAATCCTCACACTGCTCACGAAGCCCCCATGGCCATCTTGCAGGACATGGGAGGCAGAGGGTGTCCTCTCCATTATGATGGCCATAGGAAGGATTTAAGCACTGATCCCTAAGAAGTGAAAGGTGAGTCCCAGTTTGGATCCAGCTCCATGCAGAGCAGGGAGGGATATCAGCCCTTGCCTCCATCACCAGGGTACCATCAGGGGCAGAAGCCATCAGCGTCCATATGAGAATGTTTCCTGTAGAGCCTCAGCATCCTTCACCCTGTCCCATGGTGTGCAGTGAGGTGCTGGAGTTTGCAGTTTGAATGAAGTCATAATGCAGGTTTTAAGCTATCACCTGGAGATGCTGACAGCTTTGGAAGATATTTTTGACAGGCTAGCAAGGATCCTGGTGCTGATATCCAGTGTGGATCAGAAAAGACCAAGACACAGGGAAAAAAACCCAGATACTAAGGGCAATAAAAGAGTGTAGATAAATCGGATTGTCTGTGGTCTTTCTACACAAACCAGTCATAGGAAAAAAGCAAGACTTAGAAATGGTTCCAAACCAAGCCTGGAAACCCAAGGAAGTGGCTGGGGAAACCAAAGTCCCTGGTGTCCATGAAGCTCTGGTGTCCTCTGTCACAAAACCAGCACAGAAACGTTGTTCTAAAGCTACATTCAAACAAAAGTGTTGATAAACTACTGAAGAATGAAAGTCTAATTTTATACTTGGTAAACAAGAAGGCACTAAGGAAAAGATAAGAACACTTGAATGTAAGGATTAATTTATTGCTATCGTCTCCTAATTTGCTCATGCAGGGACATGTTCTGGGTGGAGAGGGACTGCCAGAGCAGTGAGCACTGGCTGGGCTGTTGGGGTGCAGAGGGTGATGGGTTCTACTCTGCAGAAGCCTGGAAAGTACCACAGGGGTTTGTCTCCTTTATCTGTCTAAACAGAACCAAAGGAGAACACCCTGGTGTGCAGGGACCATCCCACAGCACCTGAGCAAGAGAAGTAGGACAGGAACAGAGAACTGGGCCAAGTTTAATCAAGGCTCCAGAGCATCAGGAAAGCTGGTGATGAGGAGGCAGATTCAAGACCAAGCCAAGTCAGGTCGAGTCAGTCTCTTTTTCAGGATCAGGTGAAAAAATTGCGAGGAAGATAGATGAGAAAACCTAGGTGACCACCAAAAGATTGCATAGGTGTGCTGAACTCCTACTAAACTGGAAACCAGAACTGCTCTAGTAAAGACTAATCCTACCTGTTCTGAGCTGAAATAGAGATGGGGGAACAATAGGAGGAGGGTGGGGATGGAGCCCCAGCTGAGGCTGCTCAGGGGGATAAAGGCCTATTAGTTCAGCCTGGGACAATTCCTCCCTGCCTCAAAATGCCTGTTTTTCATCCTTGAATACAGTGGAAGTCCAGATGCACCAGCTCAGCCTCTGGACATCCAGACACTACATGTGGATAACCCCATTGAGGCTGGAAAACTGGGTTCACCCTCCACAGAGGGACATCAGCAGCTCCAGAGATGGAGTCACTTGTTCTTCCTGTTCCTTTTGAGGACTGTGTGCAAGATCTGGAATGTCTCTAAACCCATTTTCATTGTGTCTGTATGTTCAGACCAAAATGTTTGCATGGTCCACAAGTATGTCAGAAGCATCCTATGAGCTACCCATAACTGTGTAGCTGTTCTCAGGGATGGCTCACCCACACCATGTCTCTCAGATTCCCAAGCACCACAATGCCTTTCAGAGTTGATTTCACACCCTTTGCTTTTCCTTCTCTTTGTTTTCCTCTGCTAAAGCATGAGCAGCCCTGGAGGCTTCCTCCCAGGAGAGCACATGCAACTGTATTTATAGCCCCAGCACCACAAGATGGGCTCTTGGAGTAGATGCTCTCTGCTGCATTGGAGATAAAACCTTGACTCCCATCACTCGATGGCAGAGGGAAGGCACAGGAGGTAATACCAACACAAGGCAGAACCTCACCTGCGTTGAGGTCGTGTGCTTTTGTCTTCATGTTCTTGCGTCCTCTTAGGTAAAGCTGTGTCAGAAAACAGCCTTACCAGTGTGGGTTTTCTTTATAAGAGGGAGTAATGTCTGATACATGCTGTGTTTCTTTTGCATAGGCAGCTAAAGCAAGATGCACTGATTTATTCAAGAGTTAAAAGTTGACAACTCTTATTCTGTTATACAGAAATGCAACAATTCAGATTGTCATCAGAATATAATCACTAACAAATGAGCCTTTGGAATCAGCCTGTTAGAACATAAATTCCTTTTTAAAGCAAGAAACTTAATGCCCATATGTTTAAGATGCTATAGCCTGCTGTAACTCAGAAGTGTATAAATCATGAATTTACCAATGTCAATGTTATTTGATGTAAATGATCTCAAATAGTTTTGTAAATGTGATTTGGTGACTGGAATGATAACTAAAAGCTGAGGGAAAATGTCTGGAGGTCATTCATGTGTAAGCGGGGCTTTCACTGCGACTGACAATTTCTCTTGATCCATGATTAAATGCGATCCTATGAGGTTCCTCTGAGGTGTCTTCTGGTACAAATTGCCTTCAAATTGAAAGTGAATATAGATCTGAATCTTTGCTCAAACCTGAAAACACGTGTGCCTGAGTAACTCTGGTGTTTTAACTATCCCACCACAGAAAAACAAAAATGCCCCTTTTTGCTTCAAGAAACTCCATGTTCTTTTCTAAACACCTTATCTGAAAAGCATAAAATAGATATAATTTTGGTTAGAAAATAAAATGGAAAATTCTATTTGCAGTTATTCTATGGCAGTTAAAATGGTCACTGATTGAAGTTAGATATGGTCCAAATCTGAATGTCCATTTTTGAACAGTTTGATGTTTCTCTTCCTTTTGCCTCAGGAGGTAACACCTGGTCATGAGAGGAAATCACACGCAGACTAAATTTATCCTCTTGGGAATTGCAGACAGGCCATGTGAGCAGACTCCTCCTTTTGTCTTGTTTCTCCTGATTTACATTGTCACTCTGGTGGGGAACTTTGCCATTTTCACATTGGTTTGGGTGTCTCCCAGCCTCCACACCCCCATGTACTTCTTCCTCACCCATTTTGCCTTCACTGACATCTGCTATTCCACAGTCATCTCCCCCAGGATGCTGGCAGACCTGTTATCAGAGGACAAAACCATTTCTTTCACTGGCTGCATGACGCAGTTCCTCACTTTTGCTTTCTTTGCTACTATTGAATGTTACCTCCTGGCCATAATGGCCTATGACTGGCAGGTTGCTATCTGCCAGCCCCTGCTTTATGTGACCATCATCTCCAGCCGTGTCTGCTGGCAGCTGATAGCATCATCCTACCTATTCGCCTTCCTCAGTGCCATGGTGCGTGTTTGGAGGTTCCTTCTGTGGTCCCAACCGCATCGACCACTTCTTCTGTGATGTTGTCCCTGTTCTAAAGCTCGTGTGCTCTGACACCCACAGCAGTGAGATGGTCATCTTTGCCTTTGTCACCATCAACGTGGTGGGCACGAGCATGGTCATTTTACTCTCCTACATCTCTATTCTCTGTACTGTGCTAAGGGTGTGCTCAGCACAGAGCAGGGCCAGAGCCTTCCACACCTGCGCCTCCCATTTGATGTCTGTTTCCTTGTTCTTTGGGACATCATTCTTCATGTACCTACAACCTCCATCTAGCCACAGGAGCCTGGATAAGGTGGCCTCCATCATCTACACAATGGTCACCCCCATGCTCAACCCATTCATCTACAGCCTGAGGAACAAGGAGGTGAAGGGGGCTCTGCTGAAGTGCAGGAGAAATTCTTCAGCCACTGGCAACATAGAAGAGTTCTGTCATCTGGGACATGAACAGTCCATGTGCAGTGTGAAAGCCAATGGGGCACTGAAATACTGAGATTTTCCACTGATACTCATGACTTTACGGAAGTTCTTCCACAGTTTCTGCACAAAAGTCTATGATAGTACTGAATGCGAAACAGACCCCCAGATCACACCATTCTTGGAAGAAAACCAAGAGGAGATTGAGCCTCAAAGTTCATTTCACTTCGCAGGCCCGCTCCTAGAAGAAGAAATTACCCTCAATAATCCCAGGCCTCTTTTCCTCACAGGAAACACCAATCAGCTTTATTCATATTAAACGTTTGTCATTCATAAATGTGTATTTTCATTGCAAGATTCTTGACCTTGTTCCTCAGCTCCAGTAGAGGTCCTCACTATTACCTGTGAGCTCTTTATTAAAGCTGCTGGGGTGGGAGGGAAGAGGCAGTGTAGTTTTACATTTGCTTGCTGAAAAAGAGTCAGAGAAAAGGCTTCAAAAGATTGATTGCATTTGTTTGTGCCTTCCAAAGAGAAGAAGTTGGTGGGAATCAAGATCTCAAGCTGCACCTTTGAATATCATGAGGAATCCCACCCCAGTCTGCAGATTCACAATAAATTTCACTTCAAAGAAGAAATTGTAGACAATATAATTCATAATACAGGATGATGAACTGTGTTGATATTTCTCAGTGTGAAGGACAATTTGGGCACATCAGGGGGTCTCCCATTCATTTTAAGTGGAGTTTTACATTCATTTGCAGTGCTGTTTACTTCAATAGTGAGAGAAATGGAATTCCAGCTGGACATCAGCACACACATCCCATGTCCATGCCCAGCTCATGCTAAAGCCCACCAGGAAACCAAATTGTCTATTTCATATAAGAATTAATTCTGTAGAAAGCTTCCATAGATGAAACACAATGCTGAACAGAATCAATGGTAATTGAGAGCTTTCTGGGTCTGAAAGAAGCCAAAGCACACTGATGGGGGAAAATATCTTTCCTTTAGCTGTTGTGACTGAGAATTAACTTATATTTGGAAAGTATGTGGATGGTGAAGAGACTGTTTATGTGCTCTGAAAAACAATGATATGAAAGGAGACTGTCTTAGGTATAAGGGGAACGTGGCTTCTACCTGCAGTCAATGAAGGGGCCAGACCCTACATCATTAAATGCTATAGAATTTGCAGGACAGAAACCTTTGATATCAGAGAACTTCCTTTAAAAACTTCACTGAACCTTGTTTTCTTCCAATCTATTTTATTGGATATTTCTGCTTAGACTATAGGTATGGAATCATGCAGCTTCAAAAAGCCCAAGTTTGACCTCAAAATAGAGGTACTGGAGAAACACAATTGTGAAGTCCAGCAATACATGAAACAGGCTTGAGGTTTTGGAAATACATTTTATACTGAGATCATCATTGCATGATTCTGCTTCAATCTTTGCAGAGAAAGGGTCTACATAATGCAGAAACTCCTGGCTGTAGACACAAAATTCCCACACCAAATACATACCAGATTTCCTCTCAATCCAAGTCTAAGAGTTTACCTGGTAAAGGAGAAGTCACTATGAACCAGAGAATGACACTTGTATATAGGGTTCAATTCATTATTCTATTTCCCTCACTGAGAACACTACCTCCTATTTTGCCCATGCAGGGACATGGTCCAGATGGAAAGCAATAGCCAAAGCAGTGAGCACTGCTGGGTGCAGAGCATGATGGGTTCTCCTCTGCAGGAGCCTGGAGACTGCCACAGGGTTGGTCTCATTCATCTCTTTAAAGAGAGGCAAAGGGGAACACTCTGGTGTGCAGGGACCATCCCACAGAATCTGAGCAAGAGAAGTTAGGCAGAACAGAGACCTGGGCCAAGTTCAGACAAGACTCCAGAGCATCAGGCAAGTTGGTGATGAGGAGGCAGGTCCAAGAACAAAACGGGTCAATACAGAAGAAGTCAACAACCTGCTCAGGATCAGGTTCAGCAATGGCTAGGGAGATCCATTAGCAAGCCTAGGTCACCATGAAAGGATTCCATAGGTGTGCACAACGCCTGCTAAACTGTAAACCACAATGCCTTTAATAAAACTCAAACTCTCTGGGCTGAGGTTAAATAGAGATGGAGGTCAAATATGCAGAGGGTAGGGATGGAGCTGCAACTGAGGCTGCTCAGGTGGATGAAGGCCTCTTAGTTCACCCTGGGATAATTCATCATTGCCTGGAAGTGTCCATTTCTCGACCTTGAGTACAGTGGAAGCCCAGAGTCAGCAGCTCAACTGTTGGACATCCAGGTACTTCATAGAATCATAGAACAGTTAGGGCTGAAAAAGACCTTAAGATCATCAAGTTCCAAACCCCCTGCATTGGGCAGGGACACCTCACACTAAACCATGTCAACCAAGGCTCTGTCCTTGAACACCACCAGGGATGGAGCTTCCACAAGTTCCTTGGGCAATCCACTCCAGTGCCTCACCACCCTCACAGTAATGAACTCCCTCCTTAGAGCCAATCTAAACTTACCCTGTTTAAATGTTAACCCATTAGCCCTTGTCCTATCACTACAGTTAATAATGAAGAGTCCCTCCCCAGCATCCTTATAGGCCCCCTTCAGATACTGGAAGGCTGCTATGAGGTCCCCATGCAGTCTCCTCCAGGATGAAGAGCCCCAACTTCCTCAGCCTATCTTCAAACAGGAGGTGCTCCAGCCCCTGATCATCCTCATGGCCTCCTCTGGATTTACCATGTAGATAGCCACACTGGGGATGGAAAACTGGGCTCTCAAGTGTCCACAGAGGGACAGCAGCAAATCCAGAGGGGGAGTCCCTTGTGCATCATGTTCCATTTTGGGACCCTCTGTAAGATCTGAAATGGCTCTAAACTCATTCTCATTCTGTGGCCAAGAACAGACAAAAAACTTTGCATTCCCCACAGGTGTGTCAGAAACACCACGAAAGCTGCTCATCAGTGCTGCTGTGTAGCTGTGATAAGGGATGGCTCAGCAACTCCATGACTCTCAGATGCCCAAGCACCACAATGCCTTTCGGAGCTGATTTCACACCCTTTGATTTTCCTTTCCTTTGTTTTCCTCTGGGAAAGCATGAGCAGCCCTGGAGGCTTCCTCCCAGGAGAGCACATGCAACTCTATTTACAGCCCCAGCACCACAAGCTGGGCTCTTGGAGTCTGGCAGGAGCTCACCTCTCTTCACATCAGGTACTTAACAGAGCTGATGCCGGCACGTAGATGTAGATGTACTCTGCTGCACTGGGGATAAACCCTTGGCTCCCATCACTGAGTGGCAGAGGGAAGGCACAGGAGGTAACACCAACACAAAGCAGAGCTTCACCTGCACTGAGGTAGTGGGCTTGTGTCTGCATGTTCTAGTTGCCTCTTTAGCAAAGCTGTGTCAGAAAACAGCCTTACCAATGTGGGTTTTCCTTATGATAAGATGGAGCAATGTCTGATGCAGGTTGTTTTTCTGTTACATAGGCAGCTTAAGCAAGATACACTGATTTATTCAAGAGTTAAATGAGGATGAATCTTATTCTGTTATAAAGAAATGCAACAGTTCAGATTGTCAGCAGAATATAGTCACTAAGAAATCAGCCTTTGGAATCAGCACATTTTAACACCAACTCAGCTTTCAAGCAAGCAGCTTAATGCCCATGCTTTTAGGATGCTTCAGCATGCTGGAGCTCACAAAGGTATAAATCATGATTTTACCAATGTGTATTTCATCCTTTGAGAATGATCTCAAATAGTTTGATAAATGTGATTTGAAGACCAGAATGATGATCAAAAACCAAGGGAAAATATCCCTTGCATGTGAAGTCATGCACGTGTAATCTGGGGTTTCCCTGGGACTGGGACTTTCTCTTGCTCCAAGCTTGCGTGCACTCATCATGAGTTTCCTCTTAGCTGTCTTCTGAAACGAATTGCTTCCAAAGTGAAAGCTAATAAAGATTTAATTCTTTTTTTTCCATCTCAAAAAATATTTGTTGCAGAATGGCTCCAAGAGCAAGGCCATGGATCCTTAGAGGCCTTGTGTGAGCAAAGCAAGGTGTAGGCCTCACAGGTAACCGGAAACCAGATGTGGGAGGAGAATGTGAAGGAAGCTGTGTAGAACTAACCAATACTGTTGTGACTAGTAGGCGTCGTTAAACACCACGCGGATTTAAGCGAAGTGGGCCACAAATAAAGTAGAAGCTTGCTTATCACCCATATTGGGTTGGCGTGTCTTGCTTCTCCTCGCCACTAACAAATGGCACCCAAACAGGGACGCAGACTACAGGGCCCCGGTTAGCGGGGACCCGGACTACAGGGCACCGGTTGACGGGGACCCGGAATATAGGGCCCCAGTTGATGGGGACCCAGAATACAGGGCCCTGAGTAACAGGGACCCGGAACGGCGAGTGAGCGGCACCAGCAGCAGCGGCCGGGGAGCGTGGGCAGTGCTACTGCGGTGGCGTGACGGACCCGGGTGCTTGGACTGACCGAAAGGAGTCCGCCGCTGGGGCGAGCCAGACACTGCTGCATCGGGAGGACGATTCGGAGACTGAGGTTACAGTACAATCCAGAAAAGGATGATCTGGAAAAGGCTGGCCATGAAAATGGACCGAGAGGTAGCCCCTGATTTATTACAGCGCTTTTTATAAAAGCGGGGAATTAAGCCTGAGACTCTAAAGCAGCTAGCAGGTCTAGTGGCTGTAGGGAAGGCTCAGGGATTTTTTGTAGATCCTAATACAGTTTTTGAGGAGAGTGAGTGGCAAAAGTTTGGTGATGAGTTATTCGACTCGATGCTTGATGATGATAAAACGGCAAGGAAACTTGGTAAGCCTTGGAGAGAAGTAATAAATTGTATAAAAAAATACAAGGCGTAAAAGAAAATCGCAGCTGTAGCAACAGAGAAACTAGGAACAGAGGTCCCCGGTCTGTTGAGGCCGGGAGAATATTATAACTCGTTTCCCCCAACCCGCGGGGCGCTCCCTGTGCTCGGAGCGCAAGGTTTCCCGCCCCCCTTTCCTTTTCTCCCCCTCCTTCTTCATCAGAAGGTGCAGCGGAGGAGGCGCAACTCCCTGCTCCCCCACCACCCCAGTTGAGTTCCGAAAGGCAGAGGGATTCCGACAGGAGGGACTTTGAAAAGGACAGAGAGAGTGTATTAGAAGGGATACGCATGATAAATGTCGAGGAATCCGAAAGGAAGAGGGTGGTGCCTCGGCGCCGGATCGATTGGGACGCCATTTTGAAACACGCAGTAGAAAATAGAGATTATGCCCTAGCGGGAGATCTGGAGGACCTGCGAGCCTTTCCAGTCCGGTACGAACCAGATGGACTGGGAGGAGCACAGGGAACCCATTATGCCCTAGATTGGAAATTTTTAACTCAGTTACGGGGTATGGTAAATGAATCAGGATTGCACGGTGAGCCCACTAAACAGATGTTAGGTTATATATGGAGTGGTACAGTTTTATGCCCTGAAGATAATAAGGGAATAATTAGGATGATCATGACACAAGCACAGCAGCTATTGTGGCAGGCGCATTGGCAGCAGCTCTGTGATAGATCATCAAATCTGCCCAGAGGTCAAAATGACCCGCTGTTTGGTGTTACAACAGAACAATTGATCGGAACTGGGTGATTTGCTAGTATAGACATTCAAGTGCAAATGGGGCCAGACGTTTGCCTGAAATCCATGCGTACTGCCCAGGAAGCCATGCAGAGGGCGTGCACGGTGCCCCCCACCCCCTGGTACATGTCCATTAAACGGGGAAAAGATGAACTATTTGCTGATTTTGTGGATAGACTAACCACAGCCATAGCGGGTACTCCAGATTATATGAGGGGTCCGTTGTTGCGCCAGTGTGTCATGGAAAATAGTAACACCTACACAAAAAGTATTTTAGTTACCCTACCCGCAGATGCCACCATAGAATGCATGAGCAGGGTGCCCGTAGGAGCTCAGGCACTATTTGTAGAAACTGTTAAAGAGATGGGAAAAGAGATAGCTCAGGCACAGAGGGAGGCAGCCCAGGCTCAGGTACAGGCTTTTGCAGCGCTGGGTCCTCTCCGGTCCAACAACATAGTGCCGGCCCAACCAAGACGGGAATGCAAGCCGCAGATTCGTTGCTTCCGATGTGGCGGAAGACATTTGAAATGAAACTGCAGAAGGACTGTCTGGTGCTCTAATTGTCACCGAAACAGCCACAGCACAGAAGCCTGCAGCTGCTCGGGAAACGGACAGATGACCGCGAACGGCCGCCGCGCGCACATAACAATTGCGGCCCCTGTTCAGGCCGCCGCCCAGTGGCCAGCGCCAAGTGCGACACCGTCGGCTGCCGCCCAGTGGCCAGCGCCAAGTGCGACACCGTCGGCTGCCGCCCAGTGGCCAGCGCCAAGTGCGACACCATCTGCCGGGAGCTGCGGCCCGCAGCCGGCCTACAGCCCGCCACAAGAGGGAGCCTTGGCTTGGACCTGGCAACCGCAGTAGATGTGACCCTCATTGATCAACGGCCGTGTAAGATCCCCACCACAGTACAGGGACCACTAATGATCAATGGACAGGGCCATGGGGCATTGCTGCTTGGGCAATCCTCCAGTGGACTGAAGGGTCTGTTTTATATTACCTGGACTGATTGATGCAGACTTTACTGGAGAAATTTGCATGGTAGCTCAAATGTCATTTCCTCCGATTCATATCCCTGAAGGGAGTAAAATTGCCCAGCTAGTCCCCTTGCCACAATTAACTGCTGCAATGCAAGATACTGGCCCACTGGCCAAGCGTGGGTCCCAAGGATTTGGCTCCACAGGAGGCCTTGTTATGTTAACTGTCCCAATGACCACCAGACCTGTCGTTGACTCCACATGGTCTCGAGGGAATCAGCGTCTAAATCTACCAGCATTACTGGACACTGGAGCCAATATCACCATAATAAACACTGACAAGTGGCCACACTGGTGGCCGTGCCACCCTACCTTTGGCGGGGTTGAAGGCGTTGGTGGTACTGCTTCTGTGCAACGCACCTCTGATTTAATACAGGTGGCCGTCGATGGTCAGGTTGCCTCCATCTATGAAACCATCATTTCGTTGCCGACTGGGGTTAATGCCCTAATCGGCCTAGATGTGCTAGACCAGCTGGGACTGGTGCTGACTAACCAACATTTTTAGGAGCGGTCGCTGCACTATGGACTTTCCCAATCCAGCTCACATGGACTACTAACACTCCGGTGTGGGTCGAGCAGTGGCCGCTGAAAAAGGAAAGTCTAGAGCAAGCGCAACTTTTAGTGCCGGAACAATTACAACAGGGACATCTACGACCTTCCATGAGCCCTTGGAATATGCCGATTTTTGTTATAAAAAAGAAAACAGGAAAATATAGACTGCTACAGGATTTGAGAGCTGTCAATGCACAGATACAAGCGATGGGTGCCTTGCAGCCAGGACTGCCCAACCCTGCTATGCTCCCTGAGGGTTGGCACCTGCTGATTATTGATCTCAAAGATTGCTTTTTCACAATTAAGCTGCATCCACTAGATACCGCACTATTTGCCTTTACCTTGCCAATGCCAAATAAAGCAGCACCTTTTCGCCGTTTTGAATGGACTGTATTGCCACAGGGCATGAAAAACAGCCCTGCCCTGTGTCAACTGTTTGTGGCCAATGCGCTCCAGCCCCTTCACCGAATATGGCCAGGAACATTAATTTATCACTCTATGGACAACATTCTATTCGCCCAAAATCAACCCTTCACTACGGACCAAGAGACTCTACTGGAGCAGCAACTGAGCAAGCATGGACTCGTTATCGTGGCTGAAAAAATTCAGCGCAGCCCTGCCTGGAAATATTTAGGCTGGCATATTACGGAGGGCCAAGTACGACTGCAAAACCTGCAACTTCACATTCAAATATCAACCTTACATGACACACAGCGCTTACTTGGAGATATACAATGGCTGCGTCCCGTCGTGGGCATTTCAAACGATGATATTGACACCCTGAGATCCCTGTTGCAAGGTACCAACCCAGCACGGCCTGTGCGACCCACGTCGGAACAGCGGCTAACCATCCAGCGCATTAGCACACAAATCGCACAGCGATGGGTTGACCATCGAGACCCAGATCTTCCCATAGATCTTACAATACTACAAGGCCCTAAGCAACTTTTGGGTGCACTGACACAGTGCAAAAAGAAAAAGGGGGAGGAGGTGAAGATATTGGAATGGGTTTTTACTGCTATCTGGCCCAAAATTACTATTCAACAGAAAATTGAAAATTTAGCAGAGTTGGTCCAAAAGGGCCGTATGAGGGCATTGCAATTAACAGCCCAGGAACCCGGAACCATTTACTTGCCGATAAAATGGCGGGATCTTGAGTCGTATCTCCAGCATTCACAGGCGTTACAAGTCAGCCTGCTGTCTCAGGCTGCGGAGCTCAAGGTAGAACAACTGTAATCCACCACCTTGCGCTGGATCAGCCAGCAAGAATGGGTCAAGATACCAAAAAGGAGTGAGCGCCCGCTGGCCGATGCAGTAACGGTTTTTACAGACGCCAGAAAGAAGTCTCGGCGTGCCGCGGCGACCTGGATGCAGGATGAGAAATGGCACCAGCAGATATTGGCCGCAGAAGCAGAGGACTCACTGCAAACCTTAGAACTAGCGGCGGTCGTTTGGACCTTTCTGAACTGGCATCACACAGAAATAAATGTAATCTCTGATTCTATGTACGTCACAGGTGTGGTTCAGCGCATTGAGGATGCTCGACTCATAGAGTGTCAAAACCGGCGGTTGTTTGACCTGCTGCGTCAGCTGCAGGCAACCATTCACCAGCGGGAGTGTGCTTATGCCATCATCCACATACGGAGTCATAAATGGTCACAGAGTTTGGGGGAAGGCAATGATAGAGCAGATCAATTAGTTTCCATTGCTGCACCCCTGAGCGACTTCATAAAAGCCAGGGAGGCCCACAACACTTTTCACCAGAATGCCAAAGGACTATTCCGTCAATTTAAGATTACAATGGAAGAAGCAAGAGGCATTGTTAGGGCCTGCCCCAGCTGTAGCCATCATGGACCAGGGCTGGGAATTGGGGTGAACCCTCGGGGCTTGGGCCCTTGTGAATTGTGGCAGATGGATGTCACACACGTGCTGCAGTTTGGACGCCTAAAGTATGTGCACGTCACAATTGACACATATAGCAGATTCCTATGGGCTACAGCCCAGACAGGAGAAAAGGGCTCCCATGTAGCATGGCATCTAACTAGCTGCTTTGCCGTTATGGGAGTACCTCAGCAAATAAAAACGGACAATGGGCCTGCCTATGTAGGTGAGAGAATGCACCAATTTTGTCAACAATGGGGAGTCAAACATGTGACTGGCATTCCCCTTTCACCAACGGGACAGGCAATAGTTGAGCAGGCGACTCAGAACCTGAAACAGTACCGTGAAAAGTTCAGTGACGTTCACGACGTGCAAGAAAGACTGTCTAAGGCATTGTTTGTTTTGAATTACTTGTGCATTTTTGCAGACCAGGACTCTCCCCCTGCTCAAGTGCATGGCCGAGTTGCGGTGTCTTGAGTCTAAGGCACCCATGATGGTCACGTACCGTGATCCAAGCACGGGCCTCTGGCGGGGCCCAGCAGAAGTGAAGTACATGGGGCGAGGTTATATGTGTGTGCTCACGTCCACAGGTACACAATGGGTCCCCGCAAAGTGGACTAAAACAGTGTCTTTATCTTCCCCTGCTCTTCCTGATAGTAATGAAGACTCCGGAAACGGCCAGTTATCTGCCTCCGCAGCCCAAGACCAACGGGTGGGAGACAATGGTTAAGCTTAGGGGGCAGAACACCATTTGCCTCGCCTTATCTTCCCCTGGCAACCCGTTTTCAACCTGTTTGGTTGGTGTTCCTATAGATGAGTGGCCCTGCCCGTCCACCATACCGTGTGTAGCACTGCCAACCTCAACAGCACAACAGACAGTTGGGACGCTTGGGTACCCTATTTGCCTATTGCCCCAAATGAGCCTCAGGAGTTAGAATTATTAGGGGCCGTGCGAACGGATGCCTGTGTGACACTTAGTTGGACAAGCGCCCAAGCCAAGGTGAATGGTACCGCGACAAATGTAAATTCTAGTCCTTTAGTTTACAGGAACGCCAGCGTGTGGTGCAGGTATGCTTCCCGCAACACTTCCCGCTCTACCGATCATCCCCTGAAGTTGCCCAGTGGAATGTTCCTGATTTGTGGCGATCGAGCCTGGCCTGTTATTCCCTCTAAAATGAAAGGGGGACCTTGTTCTATTGGAAGACTGACACTGTTGGACCCCAACACTTCAATAATTCCTGATATGTCTTGACAGCACCATTTAAGGCGCTTAAAACACTTTGTACATAGTTTTACTGCCAACTGTAGATCTGATGTAAAGTTTTGGTTACCTGACACTATTATAGCAACTTCTTTTCTCGCGCCAGGTGTGGCTTCGGCCAGGGCCTTGGTTCAATTAAACAGACTGGGTTGCTGACTTGCTAAGCAGACAAATACTACCTCGAAGGCAATTTCTGATTTGTTCTTTGATGTTGATTCTGTGAGACATGCAACGCTGCAGAACAGAGCCGCTATAGACTTTTTGTTGTTGGCACAGGGACATGGATGTGAGGAGTTTGATGGAATGTATTGTATGAATCTTTCTGATCATTTTAATTCGATACACGCACAGCTGAAAACCCTGGCTCAGCTTACCCAGCAATTGCAAGTGAGCAATGACCTAGGGATAACTAAATGGTTGTCCTCATGGGGCATTACAGGTTGACTTAAAACACTGCTATTCGAAGGACTGCATTTATGTATCATTGTTATTTCAATCATTGTAGTTGTTAGACTTGCTTATAGTTGCGTGATGAAACAGGTGAACAGAACGACCCACAATGTCTTGCTCGCAGAAAAGAAAAAGGGTGGAATTGTTGCAGAATGGCTGCAAGAGAAGGCCATGGATCCTTAGAGGCCTTGTGCAAGCAAAGCAAGGTGTAGGCCTCACAGGTAACCGGAAACCGGATGTGGGAGGAGAATGTGGAGGAAGCTGTGTAGAACTAACCAATACTGTTGTGACTAGGAGGCGTGGCTAAACGCCACGCAGATATAAGCCAAGTGCACCACAAATAAAGTAGAAGCTTGCTTATCACCCATATTGGGTTGGCGTGTCTTGCTTCTCCTCGCCGCTAACAAGTATTAAATCCATACTTTTAAGTGTCACATCTTCAAAAAAATACATGCCACCTGTTGCTTCAATGCTCTTGCTGTTCATTTCTAAATACCTCAACTGAAAAAAAATAAAGTATACATAATTTGGGTTAGAAAATGTAGTAGAATATTCTAAAAAGTAGCAGTTACAATGGTTATTGATTGAGATAAGATATGGTCCAAATGTGAATTTCTTTCACTGGCTGCATGATGCAGTTCCTCACCTTTGCTTTCTTTGCTACTATTGAGTGTCATCGCCTGGCCATGATGGCCTACGACCAACACGTTGCTATCTGCCAACCCCTGCATTATGTGACCATCATCTCCAGCCGCATCTGCTGGCAGCTGGTAGCATCGTCCTACCTATTTGCCTTCCTCAGTGCCATCATCTACACATGGTGCACGTTTGGAGGTTCCTTCTGTGGACCCAAACACATTGACCGTTTCTTCTGTGACATCGTACCTGTGCTTAAACTCCTCTGCCCTAATAAATACAACAGCGAGATGGTCACCTTTGCCTTTCTCACCACCAATGTGGTAATGAGCGTGGTCATTTTGCTCTCCTACACCTCTATCATCCGCACTGTGCTGAGGGTGTGCTCAGCACAGAGCAGGGCCAGAGCCTTCCACAGCTGTTCTTCCCATTTGACGGCTGTTGCCTTATTTTTGGGGACATCATTCTTCATGTACCTACAACCTCCTTCTAGCCACAGGAGCCTGGACAAGGTGGCCTCCATCTTCTATGCTTTGCTCACCTCCATGCTCAACCCATTCATCTACAGCCCGAGGAACAAGGAGGTGAAGGCAGCTCTGGTCAAGTGTGAGAGGAGATTGCTCAGCAGATGGCAACATAAAAGAGTTGTATCACCTAGTACACCAAGTTCATCTTAAGTGAGAGACTTTGGGACACTAAAACAATGGGATTTTCCACTGATCCTCATCATTTTATATAGGTTCATCCACAATTCCTGCACATGAGTCAATGACAGTATTGAATGAGAAATACACACCACAAATCACATCTTCCTTGGAAAGAAACTAAAAGGAAAGGAACCTCAAACTTCATTTCACTTCACAGTCACCAGCCTGTGGGAAGAGATTACCTTCAATTATACCAGGCCTCTTTTCCTCACAGGAAACACCAATCAGCTTTATTCAGTTACAGGTTTCGTCACTGATAAATATTTGTTTTCCTTGCAAGATTCGTGACCTTGTCCCTCACCTCCAATAAAATTCCTCACTCTTACCTGTGAGTTCTTTCGGCCTGGGAACAGCACTGATAGCACTGACGTTTTTAGTTACTGCTCACATGTTTAGACTGACCAAGGACTTTGTGAGCCTCATGCTCTGCTAGGGAGGAGGGGAAACCGGGAGGAAGCAGAGACAGGACACCTGACCCAAACTGACCAAAGGGGTATTCCATACCACAGCACGTCATGCCCAGGAGGTAACTGAGAGTTACCTGGAAGGGCTGGGACTGCGGGATTGGACGAGGAATTGGTTGGTGCATGGTTGGGCTGGGGGGGTGGAGGAGTTATCAGTCAGTGGGTGATGAGGTTTTGTATTCTCTTCCCTTGTTCTTTCCTTTATTATTATTGGTGGTGTTTTGTGTTATACCTTAGTTACTAAACCATTCTTATCTCAACCAGTGGGAGTTCCATTTTTCTGATTTTCTTCCCCATCCCTCTGAGAGCAGGAGGAGGGCAAGGGGGGGGGTGTGTGAGGTGTGTATGTGTGTGGGAGAGAGACTGTGTGCCTGGGTTTAAACCCAGTTTTCAATGTCAATCTGTTTTCCTGCTGGAAGGCACCAGACTGTGACAGTCCATGAGATGCACTGGAGGAGCGTAGAAAAGGATTTCTGAGTGGTTTTGAATGTCTTTCTTCCCCATTGGGTACTGGGCTAAAACCAAGGCTTGAGATGTGGGAAGATCAATATAACAGAGGGAGAAATAACCCTCAATCAATTTTGGAAATAAGAAAAATATGTAATTCAAAGATTATTGAAAAGAACTACATGAAGGCAAAAAAAGCCACCAAGAATACCTGGGTGCACTTGTGCAGGGTGAATAATGCAGCTTGAAGTTCCAGATACAGTCAGCTGGTTATTGCACTTGCTCCATCAGCTTCATCAGGGGACCCAGGCCAGCAGCACCTTGGCTGTTCAGGGGTGAGGAAGACCCCAGATCCTCTCTCCTACCAGCACTAAGGCTCATTGTACCCCTACTTAAATCCACAGCAGAGCAGAGGCTCAGATATGACTCATCCCCATTTAGTACAAGGGCTTTGTTGACCAACAGACTGTCAGAAATTTATTTCACAGAATCCCAGCCTGGTTTCTGTTGGAAGGGTCTTTAAAGCTCATCCAGATCCAATCCACCTCCAACGGGGAGGGACACCTTCCACTAGAGCAGCTTGC
Organism: Pezoporus flaviventris; assembly: GCF_033815535.1. Taxonomy (NCBI): domain Eukaryota; kingdom Metazoa; phylum Chordata; class Aves; order Psittaciformes; family Psittacidae; genus Pezoporus; species Pezoporus flaviventris. The sequence continues at coordinate 1,025,735 of NW_026892636.1, read as the reverse complement.
TCCAAGCCCTGTGTCCAACCTGCCCTTGAACACTGCCAGGGATGGGGCAGCCACAGCTTCTCTGGGCACCCTGTGCCAGCACCTCAGCACCCTCAGAGGGAAGAGCTTCGGCCTAAGAGCTCATCTCAGTCTCCCCTTGGGCAGGTTCAAGCCATTCCCCTTGGCCTGTCCCTACAGGCCCTTGTCCAAAGCTCCTCCCCAGGCTTCTTGTAGCCCCTTTAGGTACTGGAAGCTTCTCTGAGGTCTCCACACAGCTTCTCTTCTCCAGGATGAACAGACCCAATATTATCAGCCTGGCTCCATACGGGAGGTGCTCCAGCCCCAGACCATCCTTGTTGCCTCCCCTGTACTTGCTTCAGCAGCTCTGTGACCTCCTTGTGTTGCAGACACCAGAGCTCTATCAAATCCTCTTGACCTTCCCGCAGTTCATCATTGAGGAAATGCTTATCAAGCAGGCAATGGAGACAGTGGTCAGTGCCTTATGTGAAGTCTGAGCCTCCTTTTTGTGGGCTCTACTTTCATTTAGCACAATACAGACACAAAACACCATGGTGCTGTCTCAGGGCTGCTATTGAGGAGCTGATACTTATTCGGATGAAATATTGAATGCTCAGGCCACACTTAAAACCACCTGAGGCTCTTTGAAGAGAACCATTTGTTATGCAGGTTCTCCATACCCTGCACTTGCTTTGTGATCTCCTTAACTGTAATAATGACCAATAGGGACCAATAATGACAAATAATGGCCAGTAATTATCAATTCCATGACCACATGTTTCTTCCTTACCTCCACAGTACTGAAGAGCTCCAAATGTGCTTTCAAACCCTGCATAGATGTGGCAGCAGCTTTCTCTCCCACAGCCTCCTCAGAGCCCCCTTCACCTCCTTGTTCCTCAAGCTGTAGATGAGGGGGTTGAGGGCTGGGGTGAGGATGCAGTAACACACCGACACCAGCTTTGCCTGATCCCATGAGGATGCTTCATGAGGCTGGACATAGGTGAGGATCGCGGGTGCGTAGAAGATGATGATGGCAGCCAAGTGGGAGGTGCAAGTAGAGAAGACCTTCAGCCTCCTCGTGGCCAAAGGGATCTGCAAGACGGTGTGGAGGATGTAGGTGTAGGACACCAGGATCATCAGGAGAGGGCCCATGGCATTAAACACAGCGTTGTATACCTGGAAGACCTCATTTGTGCTTGTGTCTGAGCAGGAGAGCTGCAGGAGGGTGGGCAGCTCACAGCAGAAGTGGTTGATGCTCCTGGCCTGACAGAAGGACAACCTCCCCGCCAGCATGATGTGCACCAGGGAGGTGAGGAACCCGATGCTGTACACCAGCACCATTATGCCATAGCAACGGACCCTGGTCATGGTAGTGGTGTAGAGCAGGGGCTTGCACACAGCCATGTATCGGTCATAAGCCATTACCCCATAGAGAAAGCTCTCACAGATAGCCAGAGCCATGAAAATATACATCTGAGCAAAGCAACCCCAAAAGGAGATGTGGCTTCTCCCCAGCAGGAAGGTCTCCAGAGCTTTTGGGATGATAGCGGAGGAAAGGCAAACATCCATGCAAGATAAGTGGCTCAGGAAGAAGTACATGGGGATGTGGAGGTGGGGGTCAGTGTTGATCAACAGGATCATCGTCAGGTTCCCCAGAACTATTAAAACATACAGGGACAAGAAGATTGTGAAGATGGTAGTTTGTAGCCCTGGGGCATCAGAAAAACCCAAGAGGACGAAGCCGGATAGAACAGTGAGGTTTCCTGTATCCGTCATTTCAACAAGTTGATGGATTTAGATTTAAATGAAAGCAATCAGTGAAATAAACCTTTAGAAGAGAAATAATGTGGAAATTTAGTTGAAGTTTAATCCATAAAGTAAATGCAATAGAAAATGGTGTATTTGTAATGCTTTACTTCTGTGTGTAGCCCAAGATCTGAAGTCAAAGAGGTGAAGGAGCTCATTACGCAACCTGAAATTAAAAGAGAATAATTCTACCATGATTGGTATACACTGCACAACTGATACACTGAGAAACATCACGTCTATCAAAGTATAATACAATAAAATCAAATAAATACATCTCAAAATGTGGAAAACAGAAAAGATTTTGTATTTTCTTCACTGATTTCTGGGAATTTTAAAGTTTTTTTCTCTCTTTTTTGTGTTTTTCACAGTGGATTAGTACTCTTCTGTAGCTTCATTGCTGTTGCTGCATCATTTTCATCACAACACAAAGCCATGTACTTGAAATTTGGTTTACATTCTAAGTTTATTGGCTTTTGAAGAACCCCCACCATCCATAATATTAAGGGAAAGCAGTGGTCTTGGCTCCAGCAGAGCTTTGCTGTCATTGCAGTGAGCTGCCTATGACCAACCTAAATATGCACCTAAGGGTGTAAAATATATCATACATAAACCAAAATTTTAAGGCTTTAGCTTGGATATTTTCATCTCCGCCATTCAATTCCTCTGCAGATGAATTATTTAATGGAATATCAATCTATGAACGGCTACATCACTGCAAAAATACCCCTAAATCTGTTGTAGTTGGGGTGAGGAACATGGGTTTTTTCAACCAAACCCACCCTGTATTAGGGCACTATTATTCACACCACAGACTATCATAGAATGCTTTGGGTCGAAGGGACCTTAAAAGTCATCCAGTCCCAACCTCCTGCCGAGAACCCCCACACTGCATAAGGTTAAGGGAATGCAGAGTTCTTGGCTCTAGCAGAGCTTTGCTGTGATTGCAGTGAGCTTCCTATGACCAAACCAAATATCCACCTAAGGGTATACAATACAAAATATACCATATATAAACCAAAACTTTAAGGCTTTACCTTGGATATTCTCATGCTAAAATATCTCTAAATCAGTTGTAGATGGGGTCATGAAGGTTGGTATTTTTGAAGCAAACCCCATACTAGGGGCACTTCTATTCACACCGTGGGCTATCATAGAACGGTTTGGGTTGAAGGGAAATTAAAGCTCACCCAGCTCCAACCCACTGCCATTGGCAGGGACCCCTTCCACTAGAGAAGCTTGCTCCAAGCCCCTGTGTCCGTCCAACCTGGCCTTGAACACTGCCAGGGGTGGGGCAGCCACAGCTTCTCTGGACACCCTGTGCTAGCGCCTCAGCACCCTCACAGGGAAGAACTTCTTCCTTATCTCCAACCTGAATTTCCCTGTTTCAGTTTAAACCCATCACACCTTGCCCTATCAATACAGTCCCTGGAAAAGAGTGAAATTTAACATGCCATCAAGCATGTGAGAGGCAGCATGACCAGAGTCAAACTGGACACATCACCCATCAAACCCTTTTGTACCTGCTTGGTTAAAGAGGAAGGTAGTGGTGGATGCAGTGCCTGCAGCTCCTCCTGGAGACCATGCGATGGGTTGAAGGAGAGATGCTTGGGAGCAGGATGCTCCAGGCTGGCTGGTGGAACGGTTTTATATCACAGGAGGCATTACCTCAGAGGCTTGTGTTGTGCAAACTGTTCTCCCAAAGGACCCTCCTCCATCGGATAATTAGTTTGACTTGATCAGCAAAACAACCTCTCAATTCCTCTCCCCAAACTCCTTCTGGCTGCATCAACACCTCCAAGAGCAGTTCTCCTGCAGAGACCTACCCAGGAAGATAGGCCCAGGACAGTTTGCTTTGTATTTCCCCATCTATCACACACCTCTTCCTTTCAGTGTTTCCTGAGGAAGCCCTTTACATCCACAGAGATCATCTAATATTGCATTGAAGGGAACTGAAAACAAGCACAACAAAGCATCCTCTCTGTGTGGATGGTTTGCGCTGGTCATGGGGAGTCCTTTCCATCACATGCATTTATTTCCATATGTCCTGGGTTCAGCAGTAGCAGTCATGTTTCTCCTCCTTGGTAGCTGGTGCAGTGCAGTGTTTTGACTTTCGGCTCGGGAACAGAGCTGATAGAGATGTTTTGGTTTGGCCAAGGACTTTGTGAGCCTCATGCTCTGCCAGGGAGGAGGGTAAGCCAGGAGGAAGCAGAGACAGGACACCTGACCCAAACTGACCAAAGAGGTATTCCATACCACAGCACGTCATGCCCAGGAGGTAACTGGGAGTTAGCCAGAAGGGCTGGGGGACTGCAGGGTTGGAGGAGGTATCGGTTGGAACTTGGTCGGGCTTGGGGGGCGAGTTATCAGTCAGCGGGCGGTGAGGTGTTGTATTCTCTTCCCTTGTTATTTCCTTTATCATTATTATCATTGGTGGCAGCAGTAGTGATTTGTGTTATCCCTTAGTTACTAAACTGTTCTTATCTCAACCCGTGGGAGTTGCATTCTTTTGATTCTCCTCTCCATCCCTCCGAGAGCAGGGGGAGGGCAAGAAAGGGGGGGAAGTGAGCGAACGAATTACCTGACTGGGTTTAAACCACGACAGTTCTTTTTGGCGCCCAACGTGGGGCACGAAGGGTTGAGATAACGACAGATTTGACTGGATTAATAGTCATTCGTCACAATGCTGATTTATTGGGTATCAGAGTTGTTCTTCTTGATCTCACAGCTTCAGACCGTTGTAACTTACGTAGAGCCGGTATTTGCTGTGATAGTGTTTATCAAGTGTGGGGCCTGGGCTAAGGTTCTTGTCTCACTGTGCTTTAGGGCAATGGCTTGTAATACGGGCGGGCTCCAGCAGCAGGGCGGGACGGACGTGGCCGAGGACTTGTACCTGGCCGTCCGGCTGCTCTTCACCGTCCTGGCCCTCACCCTACTCTCCATCTTCGTGAGGCTTCGGGGAACTGAGGGGGAGCGGCCCCGGGAGCCGGCGGCTGCTGAAGCGGCCCGGGAGAGCGGCCCCGGGGACCAAGCGGCGGCGGGAGCGGGGCCGGAGGCCGCGAGGGGACGGCTGCCGGTGGAGGAGGCCGGGGCGGCGGAGGAGCCGAGCCCCGCGGAAGAGCCGAGCTCCTCGGAGGAGCCGAGCCCCGCGGAGGAGCCCAGCCCCGCGACGGCTGAGAGCATTCCCCGGCAGCCGCCCGCCGAGCCCCAGGAGGATGCAGGAGACCACGCAGCATTTCCCAGCAAGGCAGAGGAGGAAGAGCCGGACTCAGGAAAAGAGAAGCTGGCGGTGGGAGAGCCGGCAAGCACAGCAGCTACACCAGCCCCAGTGACAAGTACAGCAGCATCAACTGAGAGTTCTGAAGGTTTTGAAAGGCCTTTGGGTACCCTTGGGACCTGCCTGCTGATTGTGATGGGGATCAGCATGTTGGCACACACACACACTGTGTTCTACCCACAACCATTTTGTCTGATCTCAAAAGTTAAGCAGAGTCGGGTTTGGGTCTTGTCTGGGGTTAGACGACAATACAGGGGGACCAAGAGGTTTTCCCCAAGGCTGGACAGCCAGGAGTGGCAGGGTGTGTGTGACAGTATGGGCAAGTATCTAGTCCACTGGGCCCCTCCAGTGCTTTGGAAGCATCGGAGATGGAAGGCAGCTGTATGGAGTTCCCAGCAACAAGCTGCAGAAACTGCTGAAGGGGACAGTGAATTATTTTAAGTCTGGTGGGCCCATGGCACTTCAGGCCATCAGAGCAGAGATGCAACACAGAGATGGACTCATGATCGAGAGGTGGACTTAACAATGGACACTATTGCCCAGGTTATTCACGAGTGTGAACACTGCACACAGTCTCTCCTGCTCTGGAAGACTGTTACAAGAGATGGAGCCTGACATGGACCAGATGGACGCAGCAGCTTTATAGGGACTGGTCCATGCACTAAGATAAGAGTGCACCGAGATAAGAGTGATGGTATATTGAAAATGTGGGATCTGAGCATGACGTGAATGGTATGGAATAAGGGGTGGATAATGTCCTGGGTTCAGCAGTAGCAGTCATGTTTCTCCTCCTTGGTAGCTGGTGCAGTGCAGTGTTTTGACTTTCGGCTCGGGAACAGAGCTGATAGAGATGTTTTGGTTTGGCCAAGGACTTTGTGAGCCTCATGCTCTGCCAGGGAGGAGGGGAAGCCAGGAGGAAGCAGAGACAGGACACCTGACCCAAACTGACCAAAGAGCTATTCCATACCACAGCACGTCATGCCCAGGAGGTAACTGGGAGTTAGCCGGAAGGGCTGGGAGACTGCAGGGTTGGAGGAGGTATCGGTCGGAGCTTGGTCGGGCTTGGGGGGCGAGTTATCAGTCAGCGGGTGGTGAGGTGTTGTATTCTCTTCCCTTGTTATTTCCTTTATCATTATTATCATTGGTGGCAGCAGTAGTGATTTGTGTTATACCTTAGTTACTAAACTGTTCTTATCTCAACCAGTGGGAGTTGCATTCTTTTGATTCTCCTCTCCATCCCACCGAGAGCAGGGGGAGGGCAAGAAAGGGGGGGGAAGTGAGCGAACGAATTACCTGACTGGGTTTAAACCACGACACCATACAGTTGACTAGTGATTGTACAACACTTTGGTCAAAAGCATTGGCTCAAAACGTGGCTGCTTTGAGGATATATCAGGGTGAAGTCAGATTTCCCAGTCTTCATCTGAAGAATCCTGAGTGCCGGTGTGTCCCGAATGCTTCTCCTAGATGAAGAGACATGATAAAACCCTTAGGAAAAATATTAAATGATAACCTTGTCCCAGACATCTAGAAAACACAAAGGATGGGGCAATCAGGGGAGAAAATTGAGCTATGAAAGTGTGGGGAAGGAAGAAGAAGTACACAGGTGGCTTTAGATGTTTTCAATGTCAACCCGTTTTTCTGCTAGAAGGCACCAGACTGACAGTCCAGGAGATGCATTGGAGGAGGGTAGAAAAGGATTTCTGTGTGGTTTTGAATGTCTTTCTTCCCCATTGGGTAGTGGGCTAAACCGAATTCTTGTGAAGTGGGGAAATCAGTATAACAGAGGGAGAAATAACTCACAATCAACTTCTGGAAAGAAGAGCAATATGTAATTCAAAGATTATTAAAAAGAACTATATGAAGGCAAAAAGAGGCACTAAGCATACCTGGGTGCGCTTATGCAGGGTGAATAATCAGCTTGAAGTCCCAGATGCAGACAGCTGGGTACTGCACTTGCTCCATCCGCTTCGTCAGGGGACCCAAGCAAGCAGCACCTTGGGTGTTCAGGGGAGAGGAAGACCCCTGATCCTCCCTCCTAGCAGCACTCAGGTTTTTTACAACCCTACTTCAATTCACAGCAGAGCAGAGGCTCAGATATGACCTGTCCCCATTCAGCACAAGGGCTCTGATATCAAGAGACTGACAGAGCTTTATTTCTTAGAATCCCAGCCTGGATTCAATTACAGAAAGCTTACATGAAGAGGAAGTGGGGAGAAGTTACTGCTGGTTCCCATTTCACTGGGGATATCCCTGATGCAGTAAGGGGAGTCAGAATTCCAGACTGGTTTGAATTGAAGGGACCTTAAAGCTCATCCAGCTCCAACCCCTGCTATGGACAGGGACACCTTTCACTAGAGCAGCTTGCTCCAAGCCCCTGTGTCCAACCTGGCCTTGAACACTGCCAGGGATGGGGCAGCCACAGCTTCTCTGGGCACCCTGTGCCAGCACTTCAGCACCCTCCCAGGGAGAAACTTCTGCCTAAGAGCTCATCTCAATATCCCCTCTGTCATTTCACGTGACCAAACCTTATGGGCTGGAGTTGAAATACCTGGAAATATCAGTTAATATTTCCTTAAAACCAGAAATAAAATCAGAAATCATTTGTTAATATAAAACATGAGCTCAGATACCAGCTGGTTTGATGCCAGCAGGGCAAAGCCACCACCTTCTCCCTTTTTGCTCTCTGAAGCCTGAAATAAAGTCTATTGTTATGTTTAATAGCATTTAAATAATAAAATATATTAATTTCAAGTAATATTTATGTAACATTCACATTGGACAACAACTTTCTTTCCAATACACAGTCACTGTCAGGTCTCAGGCTGCAGCCAGAGAAAGTCCTGTCGATCCCAGCACAGAATGCAGCCTTGGTTTAAGGAGTAGCATGTTTTCCAGGTGTCATGCTTCCAAGTATGTTTAGTCCCTGCTTTGTGAAGGTGCTATATCCACCCATCCTCATCAAGGTGCTATATCCAACCATCCTCTTCAAGGTACAATATCCAGCCATCCTTGAACATGCAATATCCAGCTACCTTCGTCTCCTCACCAGGGCAGGGTAGCCCTCTCCTTTCAGCTGATTAGGAATCATGAATGGACAAAGAGGAGAGGACTCTACTTTCTGCTTTCGTCATGGCATTCTTCATATCCACATTTCTTAGGCTGTAGCTGAGTGGGTTCAGCATGGGGACAGCCAGAGAGTACAGCATGGAGATCCCCTCGTCATGCTTCGAGGAATGGCTGGAGACGCGGAGCAGGTACTGGAAGAGGGAGCTGCCATTGTACACAGCAATGGAGATGAAGTGAGAGGCACAGGTGAAGAAAGCTTTGTGTTGACCAACCACAGACTGCATTCGCATGACAGTGGAAAGGACCAACAAGTAGGAGATGAGGATGAAGACCGCGGTGCTCAGTACCTTGAACCCCACCACAGCAGCCAACCATCACCTCGATGGCAGGGGTGTCAGAGCAGGAGAGGGCTAGCAGTGGTGGTCCATCACAGAAGAAGTGATTGATCGTCTTGGAACAACAGAATGGGAGACGAGATATGGAAACCGTGTGTATGGTAGAGCTGATCACGCCAGCTAAGCAGGCACTAGCCAACATCCCAATGCAAAGCCTTTGGGACATGACCATGGAGTAGGAGAAGGGGGTTACAAATGGCCATGTAGCGATCATAAGCCATAGCAGCCAGCACGTAGCACTCGGTTGTGGCACAGGTTGCAAAGGAGAACACCTGGTTGGCACATCTAATGAAGGAAATCACCTTCTTCTCCACTGGAACATTGAGCAAGGCTTGAGGGATGATGTTAGAAGAGTAGCAGACATCCAGGAGAGACAAGTGGCTTAGGAAGAAGTACATGGGGGTGTGTAGGCAGGAATCCATTCTGATTAATGCAGTTACTCCCAGGTTTCCTATGAAGGTAACAACATAGATGGCAAGGAATAAGACAAAGCACATCACCCGCAGGTCTTCCCTGTTTGTGAAGCCCAGGAGAATAAACTCAGAGGGGGACATATAATTATCTTCAACCATAGTAAACCTATAAGCAGTTTGCCTGATTTATGTCTTTAAATTGAAATGCTGAATAGGCCCAAATCCCTCAATAATGTTAAGAATGTGAGGTTTTATCTATCAATCAGTTACACCACTTTAAGTCAATAGAAAGTGTGTAGTTTTTATATACACACACATGCTGCTACTTAGAAGGAAAAAATAAAAGCACAACTTCCTTTTCATTTTGATGCAGCTGCCTTTACTTTTCAATCAGAAATGCTTCCATTACTGTGCGCCCAAAGATGAGAGGGGGCTGCAGGGCCTTCCAGGAAAGGACAGAAGTCACCTCCTTGCTCCCAAAAAGCCCTAGTAGGGAATGACCCTGTTTATTCCTGCCTAGCACTTAATGTTCTGTAACAAAAGGTGGGTTTCCTACCCCATGCAGGTTACCAGGATGGATCCACCAGTAACCCAGGAACTTGGTTACTCTATAGGCATCCTCACCCATTTAATTCAGCATCAGAGAGCACCTAAATAAGCCCAGCTGCTCCCCTGGGATTATTTAGGTGGTGATGGGTGTGATTTACATACATCAACAACAAGGAATTAAATCCTTCATCTCCATGGGATAAACCTGTTTTGAGATCTGATGTGTTTTCCTTTGCTTTCATTACAAAATCTGGGATGGCTTTGTCAGGAGTAAAGATGTGCAATGCGGACGCTTTCTGAGAGGGATCTGTGGATCTAGAGGAAACAACTGATGGAGAAGGGAATAATTTAAAACACCATGAATTTGCACTTCAAATTGTGTACGGATAGCACAGGCTATTTAATGAAAAAAAAACATTTAAAAGGCAGAATGAATTTGATATCCTCAACAACAGAAGGACATGGAGCAAGTGCAGAGGAGGAGAAGAGGACACAAGGATGATCAGGGGCTAGAGCACCTCCCATACAGAGCCAGGCTGAGAACATTGGGGCTGTTCAGCCTGGAGAAGAGAAGCTGCGTGGAGACCTCAGAGCAGCTTCCAGTGTCTGAATGGTGCTACAAGGGTGCTGGAGAGGGACTCTTCATCAGAGATTGGAGTGACAGGAAAAGGGGTGATGGGTTCAAAATGAAACAGGGGGAGTTCAGGTTACAGATAACAAAGAAGCTCTTCCCTGTGAAGGTGCTGAGGCACTGGCACAGGGTGCCCAGAGAAGCTGTGGCTGCCCCATCCCTGGCAGTGTTCAAGGCCAGGCTGGACAAAGTCTTCGGTGACATGGTCTAATGTGTAGTGTCCCTGATCATGACAGGGGGTTGGAACCAAGCTCCTTTCCAACCCAAACCACTCTATGATTCTACAATAATCTACATTTCATACAACCTGAAGCCTCAGCCAAAAACTGCTTTAGGAAAAGTGGGGTTTAAAACATCATTTCTAAATGTGAGGGGACTTCATTTCAAGCTGTTAACAGGGTCAGGAAATAAACTGTCTACATAGGATCAGCCAACTGTAGAGGCAACATGACGGTCTTAGTTTATTTATCTATTATTTCTCAGTTTCCTGGGCAAGAACAAGCCACTTGGCTAATCAAACTTTCCCAGCACGTAAGAAAAAGTTTTTAATCTTAAATAAAAAGAAGTGGATATTCCCAGCAACGTCCAATAGATGGTGGTGTTGTATAAGAAATCCTGATCCAGGATTTTCTAGCCACTTATTTCAACTCTTCTGCCTTTTGATACCTAAAGGGACTCCTGTGACCATTTTGCACCTCTTGGAGGTGACCACAGAGAGCAATGGTACCAAGAAGGAACAAAAATCACACAGGAAAAGGAGTGGATTTTGTTCAGAAGTAGATGAAATGCAGCTTTGAAGGGGAAATGGGCATCTAAAGAGCAGGCATATGTGGGTACTGTCATGTCCTGCTGGCAACAGTAAGAGTCAGCTTCAGGTTCGTAACTTTAGTAAACAGTTAGAACAAAGAATAAGAGTAAAGAATAAGAATATATAGATAATATATATATAATTATAAATTAAATATATATAACAAATACAATGTAAATTATAAAGTATAAAAAAAGAATAAAGATTTATTTCTTAGTGCTGGCCAGGGTCACATCCTTGTTTGGGTTATTTTCCCCTGGGTTAAAGAGTGTTTTTCCCACTGGTGATGCCACAGCTCAAGTGACCACAGGTGGAAAATCCCCATCCAGGACTCAGCCAAGCCTTCTCCTTCCTATCAGCCCATCAGCTCCAAATCCATTCCCAGAGGAGCTTGTTAACACAGATGGATCAGGGACATCTCACACCTTTGAGTGATGAGCTGCTAAAGAAATAGGGAAGTTTTGGGTGTGTGGGGAAACCCTGTGGTGACTGTTTTCCCTGGTGGCATTGCGATTTTATAGCAACCAAGATATGGGGGAGCTGCAATTTGTGCCAGGAATGACTTCTTGCATAGGAAATAAGGACTTTTGGTTGGTTTTCTTCATTACCTTCGATTTCCCTGTTGTTTCAGGGTGTTGGTGTGTTTCCATGTTTGCTTTGGGTTACTTTAATCCCCATTGCCTCAAACCAAAGTGCAACTCTCCTGCAGCAAACTCTACTGATAACATTCTTGCCTTTGTTTTTAACAAACCACTGTGGGTATAAATTAGAAAACTCCTTAGAGCTCCTCTTAAAGGCTTTGAGAAAGGCAGAACTTGAGTAGGAAAATGAAAGGGTGAAGTTCTACAGCTGCCTGAATAGAGGTGGCAAGCCCAATTTGACTGTGATTTAACTCAGCAGCCTGGTTCCAAACACAGACCTGATGAAGAATTTGCATTTCATTCACTTGGCTCATGCACAATATCCCATTGCTCCATAACTGCATTAAACCATCAGTTCATCCATTTAGATCTTGGGTTTCCATCCTTCCTGGGAAAAGCTTTGCATAGGAGCTGCCTCCTCTACCCAGCCCATAAATCACTGAGACCCCAACTAAACTGAGGCAAGGAAAACTAGTATTGTTGTGTGTTGGTGTTCACATTTAACACAAGAATATATTGAGTTATATATAAATATATAGGTTAGGATGCATTTAATATTGTGTTGTGATATATATACACACATACATAAGTGTTTATGTGTATAATTTGCCAGTCATAGGAACAGAGACCTCCTAGATGTCCTTTCTGAACAGTAACTATGTCCTGCTGGTCATTGTCACATCAGTGACTGGTCATGGTCACATCAGGTTGCTCCTGGCCTCATTCAGGCAGCTTTTGAACATGGCCATGGGTGGAGGCTCCACAGCCTCTGGAACAAAGCCTCATGTTACCCAAATCCCTGGATCAGGGTTTTCAAAGCCTGACTGTGATTCTTTCTGCTGTTCTCCTCAGAGCATCCTTCATCTCTTTGTTCCTCAAGCTGTAGATGAGGGGGTTGAGCATGGGGATCACCACCGTGTAGAAAACAGAGACCACTTTGTCATTGTTCAGGGAGTAACTAGAGCTAGGGCGTAAATACATGAAGATGGTTGTTCCATACAACATGGTCACCACAATCAGGTGGGACATACAGGTGGAAAAGGCTTTTTGCCTGCCCTCAGCATTACGGACCCTCAGGATGGCAAAGAAGATGAAGACGTAGGAGACCAGAATGGCAGAGATGGTGCTGAGCTCAATGACACCAGCCAAAGAGAAGAGGATCATCTCATTGATGTACGTGCTGGCACAGGGCAGAGCCAGGAGAGGAGGAACATCACAGAAGAAGTGGTTGATGACATTGGAGCTGCAGAAGGGCAGCCTGATGATGAGGGTCATCTGAATGATGGAGTTCAGGACACCCCCAATATAGCACCCAACCACCAGCCCCACACATAACCTCCGAGTCATGAGCTAGCTACAGTGGAATGGACTGCTCTGTGGCCATCTGCTCCAAGCTTGCCCTCTTACACAGCCCAAGGAAAGAGGAGGCCCCTTCTGAAGTGAGAGCATCCCAGCTTCCCCAAACACCTCTGAGCAGATTCATTTGTATCACTCAATCCCATTTTGGTACCTACAGTTTGATGAGACCAATGGCTACAGCAGCAGAGAGGATTCGATGTGACACAAACCAAGCCACTATTTCAGGGCCAGTGGCTAGGTTCATCTGTCCTTGTGAGGACAGAGGCCTGTAGGGACAGGCCAAGGAGAATGGCTTTAACCTGCCCCAGGGGAGACTGAGATGAGCTCTTAGGCAGAAGTTCTTCCCTGTGAGGGTGCTGAGGTGCTGGCACAGGGTGCCCAGAGAAGCTGTGGCTGCCCCATCCCTGGCAGTGTTCAAGGGCAGGTTGGACACAGGGGCTTGGAGCAAGCTGCTCTAGTGGAAGGTGTCCCTGCCCGTGTCAGGGGTTGGAGCTGGATGAGCTTTAAACTCCCTTCCAACCCAAATCAGGCTGGGATTCTATGAGTACATCCCAGCAAGAATATTTCATCTCTTTAAAACCAACACAGAGGAGCAAATCTTTACCTGGCACTATTCTGAGCAGCCTCCCCAGTTGCTGTAGTGATTTCTACCAGAGCATGGCTAACCTGGACCTTTCATGGTATGGTCTCACGTACCTGTGGAAGGGGGTCACCTCTTACAGCTGTAAATTCTCTTCCACATTAGATGACACTGGATATCTGCACAGCAAATCAAGGGGATTATCTCTTGAAGGCATCTTCCTAGATTCCAAACAAGAATGTCTCTCCTGAATCTCCAAGAGCTTCCAGCCTATTTTCATCAGATGAAGTTCTTCACTTGCACCAATGTGTTGCCTTTGTATCTCTCCCTGCAGGTCTTTAAAGGCAACAGACACAAACACTTAAGGAATAAGTGTTTGTCACAGTTTTGGCTACAGTTCAGGGCTCTAAGACACATGAACCTTGGTTGTATATTGCTGGCCCCTGAATGAGAACCCATGAGTCACAACAGCCTAAACTACTAATAAAGGTTTAGCTTTAGATTGGATCTAAGGAGGAAATTCTTTCCTGTTAGTGTGGTAAGGCACTGGAATAGGGTGCCCAGGGAGGTTGTGATTGCTCCATCCCTGGCAGTGTTCAAGACCAGGTTGGATGAGGCCTTGGATGACATGGTTTAATGTGAGGTGTCCCTGCCCATGGCAGGGGGGTTGGAACTTGATGATCATACGGTGGTTTCCAACCCTAACTATTCTATGATTCTGTGATTCTATGCACACAGGCTGATGAAATATCTCTTCTAATTATTGTCACAAAGATGTCTAACCTGTTACAACATTCAGCATAAGAACAGTGACCTCCTAGATGTCCTTTCTGAACAATAACTATGTCCTCTGGTTTTCATGGTAACATCAGGTTGCTCCTGGCCTCATTCACCTTTGAATATCAGGGGGAATCCCATCCCAGGCTTCAGCTTCACAAGAGATTTCACTTCAAAGAAGGGAATTGTAAGCAATGGAATTCATAACTGAGAATGATGAACTGTGCTGAGACCATCCAGTGGTAAGGAGAATTTGGGCACATCAAGGGCTCATCCCATTCATATTAAGGGGTGTTGTACATTCATCTGAAGTCCTATTTACTTAAATGGTGAGGTAAATGGAAATAAGCTGGAAATGAGCAACCACATGCCATGTCCATGACCAGATCATCCTAAAGCACACCAGGGAAAACTAAATTGTCTATGTCACTGTCCTGGGTTCAGCAGTAGCAGTCATGTTTCTCCTCCTTGGTAGCTGGTGCAGTGCAGTGTTTTGACTTTCGGCTCGGGAACAGAGCTGATAGAGATGTTTTGGTTTGGCCAAGGACTCTGTGAGCCTCATGCTCTGCCAGGGAGGAGGGGAAGCTGGGAGGAAGCAGAGACAGGACACCTGACCCAAACTGACCAAAGAGCTATTCCATACCACAGCACGTCATGCCCAGGATGTTACTGGGAGTTAGCCGGAAGGGCTGGGAGACTGCAGGGTTGGAGGAGGTATCGGTCGCAGCTTGGTCGGGCTTGGGGGGCGAGTTATCAGTCAGCGGGTGGTGAGGTGTTGTATTCTGTTCCCTTGTTATTTCCTTTATCATTATTATCATTGGTGGTAGCAGTAGTGATTTGTGTTATACCTTAGTTACTAAACTGTTCTTATCTCAACCCGTGGGAGTTGCATTCTTTTTGATTCTCCTCTCCGTCCCTCCGAGAGCAGGGGGAGGGCAAGAAAGGGGGGGAAGTGAGCGAACGAATTACCTGACTGGGTTTAAACCACGACAGTTCTTTTTGGCGCCCAACGTGGGGCACGAAGGGTTGAGATAACGACAGATTTGACTGGATTAATAGTCATTTGTCACAATGCTGATTTATTGGGTATCAGAGTTGTTCTTCTTGATCTCACAGCTTCAGACCGTTGTAACTTACGTAGAGCCGGTATTTGCTGTGATAGTGTTTATCAAGTGTGGGGCCTGGGCTAAGGTTCTTGTCTCACTGTGCTTTATGGCAATGGCTTGTAATACGGGCGGGCTCCAGCAGCAGGGCGGGACGGACGTGGCCGTGGACTTGTACCTGGCCGTCCGGCTGCTCTTCACCGTCCTGGCCCTCACCCTACTCTCCATCTTCGTGAGGCTGCGGGGAGCCGAGGGGGAGCGGCCCCGGGAGCCGGCGGCTGCTGAAGCGGCCCGGGAGAGCGGCCCCGGGGACCAAGCGGCGGCGGGAGCGGGGCCGGAGGCCGCGAGGGGACGACTGCCGGTGGAGGAGGCCGGGGCGGTCGAGGAGCAGAAGGAAGCGGCTGCCGAGCAGCGGGATAAGGCGGCGGAGGAGCCGAGCCCCGCGGAAGAGCCGAGCCCCGCGGAAGAGCCGAGCCCCACGGAGGAGCCGAGCCCCGCGGAGGAGCCCAGCCCCGCGACGGCTGAGAGCATTCCCCGGCAGCCGCCTGCCGAGCCCCAGGAGGATGCAGGAGACCACGCAGCATTTCCCAGCAAGGCAGAGGAGGAAGAGCTGGACTCAGGAAAAGAGAAGCTGGTGGTGGGAGAGCCGGCAAGCACAGCAGCCACACCAGCCCCAGTGACAAGCACAGCAGCATCGTTTGAGAGTTCTGAAGGCTCTGAATGGCCTTTGGGTATCCTTGGGACCTGCCTGCTGATTGTGATGGGGATCAGCATGTTGGCACACACACACACTGTGTTCTACCCACAACCATTTTGTCTGATCTCAAAAGTTAAGCAGAGTCAGGTTTGGGTCTTGTCTGGGGTTAGACAACAATATAGGGGGACCAAGAGATTTTCCCCAAGGCTGGAGAGTCATGAGTGGCAGGGTGTGTGGGACAGTATGGGCAAGTATCTAGTCCACTGGGCCCCTCCAGTGCTTTGGAAGCATCGGAGATGGAAGGCAGCTGTATGGAGTCCCCAGCAACAAGCTGCAGAAACTGCTTAAGGGGACAGTGAATTATTTTAAGTCTGGTGGGCCCATGGCACTTCAGGCCATCAGAGCAGAGATGCAACACAGAGATGGACTCATGATCGAGGGGTGGACTTAACAATGGACACTATTGCCCAGGTTATTCACGAGTGTAAACACTGCACACAGTCTCTCCTGCTCTGGGAGACTGGTACAAGAGATGGAGCCTGACATGGACCAGATGGACGCAGCAGCTTTATAGGGACTGGTCCATGCACTAAGATAAGAGTGCACCGAGATAAGAGTGATGGTATATTGAAAATGTGGGATCTGAGCATGACGTGAATAGTATGGAATAAGGGGTGGATAATGTCCTGGGTTCAGCAGTAGCAGTCATGTTTCTCCTCCTTGGTAGCTGGTGCAGTGCAGTGTTTTGACTTTCGGCTCGGGAACAGAGCTGATAGAGATGTTTTGGTTTGGCCAAGGACTCTGTGAGCCTCATGCTCTGCCAGGGAGGAGGGGAAGCCGGGAGGAAGCAGAGACAGGACACCTGACCCAAACTGACCAAAGAGCTATTCCATACCACAGCACGTCATGCCCAGGATGTTACTGGGAGTTAGCCGGAAGGGCTGGGAGACTGCAGGGTTGGAGGAGGTATCGGTCGGAGCTTGGTCGGGCTTGGGGGGCGAGTTATCAGTCAGCGGGTGGTGAGGTGTTGTATTCTGTTCCCTTGTTATTTCCTTTATCATTATTATCATTGGTGGTAGCAGTAGTGATTTGTGTTATACCTTAGTTACTAAACTGTTCTTATCTCAACCCGTGGGAGTTGCATTCTTTTGATTCTCCTCTCCATCCCTCCGAGAGCAGGGGGAGGGCAAGAAAGGGGGGGAAGTGAGCAAACGAATTACCTGACTGGGTTTAAACCACGACAGTCACTTACAAAGTAAGCCTGTTGATGGTGACTTAGGTCGGGGGAAAAGTTTCTTCTACTTGTGGTCAACAAAGGAGCCACAATCAATGCAATTAAATGCTGAAAAGTTAGGAAGGACAGAGGCCTTTGAAATCAGACCAGAAAATAACACTTGAATGTAATGTTCGATTTCTCACTCTAATTTCCCTCACTGAATAGACTATCTCCTAAGTTCCCCATGTAGGGATAGGATCTGGGTGGAGAGGGACTGGCAGAACAGTGAGCACTGGCTGGGCTGTTGGGTGCAGAGGGTGAGAGATTCTAGTCTGCAGGAGCCCAGAGACTGCCACAGGGGTTTGTCTTCTAAATCTGTCTAAACAGAACCAAAAGAGAATGCCATGGGGTGCAGGACCCATCCCACAGTATCTGAGCAAGAGCAGGAGGGCAGGAACAGAGACCTGGGACAAGCCAACACAGATCAAATCAATCCCCCGATCACGATCAGGTTCAGGAATTGCTAGGAAGATACATGAACAAGCTTTGGTCACCATCAAAGGATCCCATAGATGTGCACAACTCCTGCTAAAACGAAAACAAAAACTCAAAAATAGCCCAACTTCCCTGGGCTGAGCTTAAATAGAGATGAGGAGTAAATGGGTGGAGGGTAGGGATGAAGTCCCAGCTGAGGCTGCTCAGGGGAATAAAGGCCTATTAGTTCACCCTGGGACAATTCATCACTGCTTCAAATGCCCGTTTCTCATCCTTCAATACAGTGGAAGCCCTAAAGCACAAGCTCAGGTGTTGGACATCCAGGCACTATATGTGGATAATCCCACTGGGGCTCAAGTGTTCACAGAGGGATATCAGCAGCAGCTCCAGAGAAGGAGTCACTTGTGGTTCCTGTCGCATTTAGGGACCCTCTACAAGATCTGAAATGTCTCTAAACCCATCCTCATTCTTTTGGCAAAGAGAGATAGAATGCTTGGCATAATACACAAGTATGTCAGAAGCATCCCTTCATGACTCTCAGATGCCCAAGCACCACAATGCCTTTCAGAGGTGATTTCACACCCTTTGCTTTTCCTTCTCTTTGTTTTCCTCTGGGAAAGCATGAGCAGCCCTGGAGGCTTCCTCCCAGGAGAGCACATGCAACTGTATTTACAGCCCCAGCACCACAAGCTGGGCTCTTGGAGTCTGGCACGAGCTCCCTTCTCTTCACATCAGGTGCTTAACAGAGCTGATGCCGGTACGTAGATGTTCTCTGCTGCACTGGGGATAAATCCTTGGCTCCCATCACTCGGTGGCAGAGGGAAGGCACAGGAGGTAACACCAACACAAAGCAGAGCCTCACCTGCAGTGAGGTAGTGGGTTTGCTTCTTCATGTTCTCTCGTCCTCTTTGGTAAAGCTGTGTCAGAAAACAGCCTTACCAATGTGGGTTTTCTTTATAAGAAGAGGGAGCAATGTCTGATGCAGGTTGTGTTTCTTTTACATCGGCAGCTAAAGCAAGATGAACTGATTTATTCAAAAGAATCTTATTCTGTTATAAAGAAATGCAGCATTTCAGATTGTCAACAGAATATGGTCACTAACAAATCAGCCTTTGGATTCAGCCTCTTATAACATCAACTCTTTTTTAGGTCAAGCAACATAATGCCCATAGGTGTGAGGGTGCTTCAGCATGCTGGAACTCAGAAAGGTATAAATCATGACTTTAGCAATGTGAATGTTATCCTTTTTGAATTATGTATAACACTTTGATAAATGCAATCTTAAGACTGGCATTAGAACTAAAAACCAAAGGAAAATTCTGGAGGTCATTAATGTGTAAGCTACCATTTCAATGGGAATGTGACTTTCTCTTGCTCAAGGTTTATGTGTGCTCCTATGAGGTTCCTCTAAGCTGTCTTCTGACACAAACTGCCTCCAATCTGAAAGTGAGTAAAGATCTGATTCTTCACTCAAACCTGAAAAATCAGGTGCTTGAATAAATCCATAGTTTATGTTTCTCAGCATAGAAGAACAAAAATGGCAGTTTTTGCTTCATCGCACTCTCTGTTCTTTTCCAAATACCTCAAATGAAAACCAAAATCATATAATTTGGGTTTAAAAAATACAATACAAAATATTAATTCCACCAAAACATGGCAGTTAAACTGGTGATCGATTGTAGTTAAATGTGGTCCAAAAGTGAATTTCTGTTTGCAATGATTTTGATGTTTTCTCTTCCTTTTGCCTTGGTAGGTAACACCTGGTCATGAGAGGAAATCACACGCAGACTAAACTCATCCTGTTGGGAATTACAGACAGCCCATATGCACAGACCCCTCTTTTAGTCTTGTTTCTATTGATTTACATTGTCACTTTGGTGGGGAACTTTGGCATTATCATCTTGGTGCGGGTCTCCCAGCCTCCACACCCCCATGTACTTCTTCCTCACCCATTTTGCCTTCACTGACATCTGCTATTCCACAGTCTTCTGCCCCAGGATGCTGGCAGACCTGTTATCAGAGGACAAAACCATTTCTTTCACTGGCTGCATGACGCAGTTCCTCACCTTTGCTTTCTTTGCTACTATTGAGTGTCACCTCCTGGCCATGATGGCCTATGATTGCCATGTTGCTATCTGCCAGCCCCTGCTTTATGTGACCATCATCTCCAGCCATGTCTGCTGGCAGCTGGTAGTATCATCCTACCTATTCGCCTTCCTCAGTGCCATTGTCTACACATGGTGCGTGTTTGGAGGTTCCTTCCGTGGTCCCAACCGCATCGACCACTTCTTCTGTGACAAAGTTCCTGTGCTGAAGCTCCTGTGCTCCGACACCCACAGCAGCGAGATGCTCATCTTTGCCTTCGTCACCATCAACTTAGTGGGCACAAGCGTGGTCATTTTACTTTCCTACATGTCTATCATCCGCACCGTGCTGAGGATGTGCTCAGCACAGAGCAGGGCCAGAGCCTTCCACACCTGCGCCTCCCATTTGATGGCTGTTTCTATATTCTTTGGGACAGGATTCTTCATGTACCTACAACCTTCTTCTAGCCATACGAGCCTGGATAAGGTGGCCTCCGTCTTCTACACAGTGGTCACCCCAATGCTCAACCCATTCACCTACAGCCTGAGGAACAAGGAGGTGAAGGGGGCTCTGCTGAAGTGTGTGAGGAGGATGTTCAACCACTGGCAACAAGCAAGACTTGTATCATGCAGGACATGAATACTCTACATCAAGTGAGAACGCCTAAACTAATGGGATTTTCCACTAATCCTCATGACTCTGTGTAGCTCTTTCACAGTTCCTGCACAATAGTCAGAGTATTTAATGAGAACTAGAACCCCCATCGCATCTTCCTTGGAAGGAAACCAAGAGGAGCAGGAACCTCAAACTTCATTTCACTTCTCAGCCACCAGCGTGTAGGAAGAGATTACCTTGAATTATCCCAGGCTTCTTTTTCCTCGCAGGAAACACCCATCAGCTTTATTCAATTCTCACTTTTGTCACTGATAAATATCCACTTTTTTTTTGCAAGATTCTTGACCTTGTCCCTCAGCTCCAATATGTGTAATATGTGTTTATGTGTGTAAATATATATATGTGTGACAGAGGAATACAAATAAAACGTATAAAACTGGTATTACAAATAAAGTGACACAGATAGACTTAGAGAATCACAGAATTGTTTAGGTTGGAAAAGACCTTTAAGATCATCCAGTCCAACCATTCCCCAGCACTGCCAAGGCCACCACTAACCCATGGTACTAAGGGCCTTGTCTACACGGTTTAGGACACTTGTAGGAATGGTGAGCCCAGCTCTGCCCCGGGCAGCCTATTCCAATGCCTGAGCACCCTTTTAGATATTTCCTAAAGAGAGCTGACTGGGAGGGTACTGTCCAAATGGATGGTGGTAGCAGTGATCCTTCAGCAAGAGGGATTTATTGGAAGCCTGCTGCAGTGTTTGGCTATGGGGTATATGCTGGCTTTTGATCAGCCTTGGGGAAAACATACCTGGCATCTACACTGGATATAACTGTATAGGAGATTTTCCCACTGATTTTCCCACTGGACTCCAGTATTTAAGCTCATTTTATAAATTCATACTGTCGTTGTTTCTATTTTTCCCCAAGAAAGTGATTTCTTACTTTCTAATCTTTTTACTACTACCTTCGGTTTCCTTTGCACAAGCATACGGGCCCTTTGGGGAGGCAGCGAGATCAAAGGAAGCTGACAGAGCCACTTGTATTTAGAATTCCCATGACATTTCCCATGACAATTCCACTTGGACTCAATGTATGGATCTGCATGACTGTACTGCACAGAATCATCTCTATCTTGAGAAAAAAATGATTTTCTCACCTCCTGGCTTGCCTTATAAATCAGAGCTTCAGAGAAGTAAATCCTCCAAGTCTCCTTTTTTTTCTCTGTTCAGTTCTATAGGGTGTTGGGTGTCAATGTTTGGCTGCATCTACCAGAGACTCCTGTCTTTACCTGTTATTACTTTCTATCTTAGATGGTTGGGATACGATGCCAGCAGCCTCACTGGGCACATCACCTTTGGCAATCTTGTTTTCTCTCCCCTTCAGCTTTAGCTGAAAAATTTCCTTAGTGATTTCGTAAGTTAAAAATCTGCAGCTGTTAATTCCTCAACCTTTGAGATGAGTTGTCTTCTGGGAGACAGAATAGAACAAGATCGGAAACTGTCCTGAAGTTACTGAGAAAGAGCATTTCTTAGAGATGGCACCTCAGCATCTTCAAAGCAAAGAAACATTGAAGCTGGAAAGATTAAAGAGTCTTTACTAAGACTTGAAACACATTTCCAAATAAAAGTGCTGCCTATCTACTAAAGACCATAATTCTAATATATTTTGAAGTGGAGGAGATACTAATGACCAGAGAATAACACTGAATGGAATGCTCAGTTGATTACTCTATTTTCCTCACTGAGAAGACTATCTCCTAATTTGCCCATGCAGGGACATGGTCTGAATGGAGAGCGTGTGCCAGAGTAGCGAGCCCTGGCTGGGCTTTTGGATGCAGCCAGAGAAAGGTTCTAATTTCATAGAATCATAGAATAGTCAGGGTTGGAAAGGACCTTAAGATCATCCAGTTCCAACCCCCTTACCATGGGCAGGGACACCTCACGCTAAACCATGCCACCCAAGGATGGTTTGCAGAAACCTGGCCAGTACCACAGGGGTTTCTCTCTTTAATCTCTTGAAACAGAGCCAAAGGGGAACACCATGGGGTGCAGGGACCACCCCACAGTACCTGAGCAAGAGAAGCAGGGCAGGAACAGAGACCTGGGCCAAGTTCAGCCAAGACTCCAAATCATCAGGCAAGTTGGTGATGACAAGATAGGTACGAGAGCAGGCCAAGTCAGATCAAATCAGGCCCTGAACCACGGTCAGGTCCAGCAATTTCTAGGGAAGTCTATGAGCAAACCTAGGTCTTCATCAAAGGATTCCACAGGTGTGCACACCTCCTGCCAAACTGGGAACTGGAACTCCTCTTATGAAGTTCAACCTCCCTGGGCTGAGATTAAATAGAGAAGGGGGACAAATGGGCAGAGGGTGGGGATGGAGCCGCAGCTGAGGCTGCTCAGGGGGATAAAGGCCTGTTACTTCACCCTGGGATAATTGATCATTGCCTCAAAATGCCCATTTCTCATCCTTGAATACAGTGGAAGCCCAGAGTCACCAGCTCAGCAGGTCTTCATCAAAGGATTACACATAAAGGATGTGCTCAGCACAGAACAGGGCCAGAGCCTTCCACACCTGCGCATCCCATTAGATGGTTGTTGACTTATTCTATGGTACAATGTTTTTCATGTACCTACAACCGCTATCTAGCCACAGGAGCCTGGATAAGGTGGCCTCCATCTTCTACACCATGATCACCCCCATGCTCAACCCATTCATCTGCAGCCTGAGGAACAAGGACGTGAAGGCGGCTCTGGTCAAGTGCACAAGGAGGTTCTTCAACCACTGGCTACACAAAAGAGCTCTGTCATCCAGGACATGAACAGTTCATCTTAACTGAGGAAGACTGCGATGCACTAAAACAATGAGATTTTCACTAATCCACATGACTTTATTTATGTTCTTCCACAGATCCTGCACAGAAGTCAATGACAGTATGTAATGAGAAAGAGACCCAGCCATCACATGCTCCTTGGAAGGAAATCAAGAGGAGAAGGAACCTCAAACTTCAATTCAGTTTGTAGGCACCAGTCTGTAGGGAGAAATTACCCTCAATTATCCCAGGCTCCTTTTCCTCACAGGAAACACCAATCAGCTTTATTCATTTATAACTTTTGTCACTCGTAATTATCTATTTTTCTTACAAGATTGTTGACCTTGTTCTCTGCTCCAATAAAATTCCTCACTCTTACCTGTGAGCTCTTTATTAAAGCTGCTGGGGTGGGAGGGAAGAGCAAGTGTAGTTTTACATTTCCTTGCTGAAAAAGAGTCGGAGAAAAGGTTTCAAAAGATTCGTAGCATTTGTTTGTGCCTTTCAAAGAGAAGAAGTTGGTGGGAATCAAGCTCTCAAGTTGCACTTTTGAATATCAGGGCAAATCCCTCCCCAGGCTGCAGCTTTACAATAGATTATACATAAAGGAAAAAATTGTAGACAGTATCATTCATAACACAGGATGATGAACTGTGCTGAGACCACCCAGTGTAAAGGAAAATTTGGGCACATCAGCTCTCCTCCCATTCATTTTGAGGGGTATTTTATACTCATTTGACATGACCTTTTACCTAAATGGTGAGAGAAATGGAATTCCAGCTTGAGATCGGCACCCACATCCCATATCCATGCCCAGCTCATGCTCAAGAGCACTGGGAAGCACCAAACAGTGGATTTCACATAAGAATTAAGCCTGTGGGAAGTTTCTGTTGATGAAAGACAATCCTGAACACAGAATCAATGGTAATTGAGAGCTATCCGGGTCTCAAAGAAGCCAAAACACACTGATGGGGGAAAAGTTCTTTTGCTGATGTGAGTAGGAATTAACTTATATTTGGAAAGTATGTTTATAATGAACACACTGCTTATGTGCACTGAAAAACAACATTATTAAGAGAACACGTCTTACATGTGGGGGAACGTGTTGGCAGGACAGAGACCTTTTATATCGGACAGCTTTCTTCAAAACCTTCAACACACCTTGTTTTCTTCCATTTTGTTGGATATTTTGGCTTAGACTATACATATAGAATCATAGAGCCACAGAAAGCCCAGGCTGGACCTCAAAATATTATCTGATCTGAGCTTTTGTGGAAACAGGAATCTAGATGAGCAGTGTCATGTGGAGGGCTCATCCCTGTCTGATGAATTACCCCACTCTGGTGTCCTTATTTCCTCTTGGGTTTAAGAAAGTTTCCAAAGCAGAGACAACTGAAATGGTCAAAGGTTTACCCACACTTGGTGCTACCTTTCCGAGGGAAGTCTTGAATGCCATAGTCCTGTGTGTGGTGGATCCGACTCAGTGAACTGGCAATAGGAACCTCAGTCTAACGTGCAGGGGAGGCACAATTGTGAATTCCAGCAATATAAGAAACAGGCTTGAGGGTCTGGAAATACATTTTATACTGAGAGCTTCATTGCATGATTCTGCTTCAATCTTTGCAGAGAAGGGATCTACAAAAAGCAGAAAGCCCTGGCTGTAGACACAAACTTCTCACATCAAATACATGACA
The DNA here is from genome assembly GCF_033815535.1 of Pezoporus flaviventris. Classification (NCBI taxonomy): domain Eukaryota; kingdom Metazoa; phylum Chordata; class Aves; order Psittaciformes; family Psittacidae; genus Pezoporus; species Pezoporus flaviventris. The sequence continues at coordinate 1,000,714 of NW_026892636.1, read as the reverse complement.
GAGGTCCTCTCATTAAGTACTTCTGATACCTCAAAAAGAAATCACCTTTTGGCAGGAAGAGCTGGACATGGGCCTCTTTACCCTGTTCTGCAGGTGCTGTTAGACCAGCCTGAATATTTTGGAGGAGAATATTGGATTCTCTGGAGATGATTCAAAACCTGGACTACATTGAAATGAGCATAAAAGACGATATTATTCAACAGCCTTATCTACCTAACAATTAGTTAACAAATCTCATCTTTAGATACCATATCTAGCTTTATCCATAGATAATAGAGAAGATAGAGATCTCAGAGCAGTGCCTAATTAGGTGAGGTTAATGCCAGTTTTTCTCTTAAAATAAATGTACTTCATTCATTATTTTGAGTTCATTTCCTGCACTTGTACAGAAAAAAATTCGTTGCCCTTTAATGATAGGGGAGAAAGACCCTGAAAATGAGAAGAGGTCGTAAGGCAGGTTTTAAGCCATCAACTGGGAGATGCTGATGGCCATGGAAGAGCATTTTCACAGGGCTATCAAGGAGCCCAGAACTAATGTTCAGTGCCCATCTGATAAGACAAAAAAAGAGGGGGGGGGAAATAAAGGCAATAAAATAGAGCAGATAAATTAGATTGTGGTGTTGTGCACAAGCCAGTCATAGGAAGAAAGACAGACTTGGAAATGGTTCCAAACCAGATCTTTAAGGTGAAGGAATAGGGTGGCGAAACAAAAGTCCTTGGTGTCAACTGAAGCTCTGGAGACCTTTGTCACAAAACCAGCAGCTAAACATCCTGCCAAAGCTACTTCCACCTGACAAAGTCCCTCAGGGCATTCTTCACTTCCCTGTTCCTGAGGCTGTAGATCAGGGGGTTCAGCATGGGCACCACCAGCGAGTAGAACACAGCAAAGACCTTATCCGTGCTCAGGCTGCTGCCAGACCCTAGTCGGAAGTTCAGGCCGAGGATGGACCCGTGGAAGATGGTGACTCCAGCCAGGTGAGAGGTGCACGTGGAGAAGGCTTTCCGAGCAGAGCTGATCCTTGAGACAGCAGCGAGGATGAAGGCATAGGAGACCAGGATGGCCAAGATGGTCGCCATCTCCACCAGCCCACCAAGGACAAATATCAGACACCTATTGACACGTGTGTCGGAGCAGGAGAGAGCTAGAACAGGCATGAGGTCACAGTAGAAGTGGTTGACCTTGGCTGGCTGGCATAAAGGCAGGCTGAAGGCGAACTCTGTGTGCACCCAGGAATGCAGCAGGCCAAGCACATAGGAACTGGCCACCAGCAGCATGCAGAGCTGGTGGGACATGATGGACAAGTACAGCAAGGGCTTGCAGATGGCCATGTAGCGGTCGTACGCCATCGCAGCCAGGAGGAAGCACTCGGTGATGCCAAAGGCTATGAAGAAGTAAAGCTGGGTTGCGCAGCCGATGACAGAGATTGTTTGCTTCTCCATCAGAAAGTTCATTAACGTCCTCGGTGCCACCACTGATGAGTAGCAAGCATCGAGGAGAGATAAGTTGCTAAGGAAAAAGTACATGGGGGACTGCAGCTGAGCGCTGCTCCTGATGAGCACAACCATGCCCAGGTTCCCCACCAGCGTGATGAAGTAAATGAGGAGGAAGAGGATGAACAAAGGTGCTTGTAGTTGGGGGTTGTCCGTCAGTCCCACAAGAGTAAGCTCCGTCACTTGCTTGCTTTGATTTTTCTCAGCCATCTTCTCCTAAAGCACTGCAAGATGTATTCACAGTGCCATAATAAACAGTTAATGAAGACACTCAGCACCTAAAAAGCCCATCGATCCCCAAGGTCTGGATGGCAAACCCTCTCCTTATCAGAGATCTGCTTCATTTGCATCAACATCCATCAAAAAACAGTTAGCAAAGCAATGAATGTTTTATTCTGGTAGCAGTCACTCTACCAAGTGTTCCCTATTCCATTCATTCTAATATACATCTCCCTGATGTATACTCATGGTATATATCACATTCCAGGGTAACCCTCCCAAGTTCTGACAAAGAAAGTGTAAAAGAAGGGGTTCAGTGCTTCCTGTAATGAATTAGTGACATCAATAATGAAAATTTCACACTAGACCGTGTCTTTAGAGGTGACACGGTCTAGTGTGAGATGTCCCTGCCCAAGCCTGAGAGGTTGGAACTAGCTGAACTTCAGGTGCTTTCCAACCCAAACCAGTCTGTGATTCTGTAATTCTAGGACTTAGAATCATAGAATCAACTGGGTTGGAAAAGACCTTTCAGATCATCAAATCCAACCTTTGAAGTAGAATAGAACATTTGGCATCTTAGGGAGCCTTCCCCGTAGAGGTTTTCCTTAAAGGTGATTTTGCTTGCACACTGCAGAGATAAAACAGGAAAACCCCATTTATTCTTCAGTAACTTTTCATCTGTTTTGCTATTTCAGGGTTATTCTTCTATTGGGTATATAGAAATGGTGAAGTGCCATCATGAGGGAGAAAACCATTAAAAACAAAAAATGGCACAACAAATCTTTTCCTTTTTATCAACTTTTCCTACACCTCCTCTTTCTAAAATCCATATTTAAGAGTTCTATGAAAATACACCATGGCATCCTGCCTTTTAATCACAGCATCAGGGAGGGATATGGAGCAGCCTCCACAGGGGTCCACAAGGAACCACTGTAACATAAACACTTGGAAGAGACCAAGAAAAGAGACAGGAAAACTGCTGGGAATAGCAGATCAATAGATCAATATTAGCCTAAGATCATGGAAAGCACTGTGCTGCTCATGGGGTGTGCGTCACTGTCAGCAAATCTCTGCAGTGCAATGAGCACAGCTTTCCTATCAGCAGTCACTGTAAAACTGGTATCAAAGAGCCTGGCTTATATTCAGAAAGGAAAATCAGATAAACCATTTATCCCTATGGAAGAAGCACATGGGCTTTAGCGCTATGTACAACCTGCAGCATGACAGAATTAATGAGGGTGGCATCCCCAGCACTGCAGTGATAAAGGATTTATTATAACTGGTATTTTAGCTGCTATTTGCTACTATTAAAAAATAACCAAACCATTATAACTGGTACAACACCCTTCACAAAATCCACGTGCTCTGTGATCTTCCTTCTTCTGTTGTTCTCTTGCTCTGCCATGAAATAAACAGCTCCTTATGGTATGTCTAATAAAGATACAACCCAAAACAATCAAATTCCTCTCTACAGACCTCATCTCTAAAGGATGAAACCATTCTCCTGCCCTCCTGCTTCCTGCAAGGAATTATGTATTGTATTGCACAAGGAGACACTGGCACAGGGTGCCCAGAGAAGCTGTGGCTGCCCCATCCCATGGCAGTGTTCAGGGCCAGGTTGGACACAGGGGCTTGGAGCAAGCTGCTCCAGTGGAAGGTGTCCCTGCTCTTGGCAGGGGTTAGAACTGGATGAGCTTTAAGCACCCTTCCAACACAAGCAATTCCGGGATTCTATGATACTATATAGCCCCTTAAAATTATAAACTACCTTCTAACTCCAGCGATAAAACAAATCCTGATGTCCCCCTGTCCTTACCAGTGACAGCTTGGTTCTTCTTCCTTGCTTCACATTAAGTTACGACAGATGACGAGTTCACTTATATGCTCTGTCTGTCCCCCCTGCTGGTGTAACTGCTTTATAACCCTTATCTCTAATCCACTGAGACCTCCGAGGTGCTTTGGCTGAGAGGTGTTTTGCAGAACTTCCTTTGGGAGAAGTGCAATTATTATTATATTACTCTGTCATACATATATGTGTGTGCATGGGGGGGGTGCATAGAAGGATGACAGAGGAATATGAAAATAAAATAAAAAAATAAAGTTAAATTAAAAAATGAACTAAAAAAATAAGATTAATAAGAATTAAAAATTATAAAAATAAATTAAAACTTCAAAACTAAACATAAAAAGCAAACAAAAATGTATATTAAAATAAATTAACTTACCTAAATTAAAGAATAGACTAGAATAATAAATTAAAATAAAATAATATGAAATAGTAAAATAAATAAAAACTAAACTGAAAACTAAACTAAACCAAACCAAATTGAAATAAAGCTGGTCTTCCTGCATGGATCCTTCTCCTTGGAGAGGGGCTTTGGATCAAGGGCTGTAGGGACAGGCCAAGGGGAATGGCTTGAACCTGCCAGAGGGGAGACTGAGATGAGCTCTTAGGCGCAAGCTCTTCCCTTTGAGGGTGCTGAGGCACTGGCACAGGGTGCCCAGAGAAGCTGTGGCTGCCCCATCCCTGGCAGTGTTCAAGGCCAGGTTGGACACAGGGGCTTGAAGCAAGCTGCTCCAGTGGAAGGGGTCCCTGCCCGTGGCAGGGGTTGGAGCTCGATGAGCTTTAAGCTCCCTTCCAGCCCAAACTACTCTGGATGCCAGGTTTCATCTCATAATCCTAGATATTCATATAAATACAAGCATGAACACAGATTTCCATTGCTGGGACACAAACAGGCATTTCTGGGCTCTGATTCATGCGATTTGCTTTAGAGACTGGAGGTACAACAGAGTGAATTACACATAAAGGTGCCTGGTTCTTATGGTTGGGAGGAAATATCCACTTGCTGAAAGAGTTACTTTAGCACGAACATGGTTTATCCCAACTTTAAAGTTGTTTACTTGTATTTTTTACCTGGGTTTGCTTCTTTGACAGAGAGCCCTTCAGCTTTAAGAGCTGGGAAATCCAACACTGATGATTCAATCACTGCTGAAACAATCGATATTGACCCAACTTGTGATTAAGTTCTTTACATTTGCACACCGTTTGCAAAAGAACAGCAAAGACAAGGCTCAAATTGCCCAAAGGCTTCCAGGTAAATTAGCACCAACACTGTGAGATTTCAAAGGACCAAACACCTTCAGCTTGACCTGAAATTTCACTTGTAGGAACCAAGTTTTGGGTGGGAAAGCTTTATTTAAGAGTGCCACAAGCCTTATCATGAGAAAGTACAGTGGAGACTTGTGTGATTGAGTTATTAACTGATTCTATGATGTCCTGTGGTCCTTTGGGTCTATTCCGTTCTCACCCATCCCAGTAGGCACTGGATTTCAGAGACACTCCAGAAGAAGAGAGTTTCTGGCTCTTCTTTTGAGTTCACCTCTGAACTTGGCAACCTGGAAACCCATGCCCAGGGTAGTCCATGCTGTCTCTGTAGTGACTGAACAGAGCAATGTGATGAACAGGATGAATCAAGGTGTCCGGAGGAGCTGTTTGTGCACATTGACCATTGGTGATGAATGAGGTTGGGCTTCATCTCACCCACCTTCATCTAGGCAGGTGTTACATGACAAATCAGTGTCAGATACCTTATAAATGAGAGAGAAATTACAGAGTAATCACCTCAATACACCTTCACAGAGACCTCAGTGCTGCAATGAGTCCTACTCAATAACAGCAACAAGGAAACACCCTCCTGGTCATCAGCTTCCTCCATTCACTGCTGTCCTGGGTTCAGCAGTAGCAGTCATGTTTTTTCCTTTGTGTTAACTGGTGCAGTGCTGTGTTTTGACTTCTAGTTTGAGAACAGTGTTGGTGAAGCCGATGTTTTCGGTTGTTGCTAAGTGATGTTTACCCTGACCAAGGACTCTGTGAGGCTCATGCTCTGCCAGGGAGGAGGGGAGGCTGTGAGGAAGCAGAGACGGGGCGCCTGACCCGGGCTACCCGGGGAGGTATTCCATACCACAGCACGTCATGCCCGGGGTGGGGGGTAACTGGGAGTTACCCGGAAGGACAGGGGCTTCCGGGTGGAGCTCGCTTTCTTGGCCGGTGGTATCGTATTCTCTTCTCTTGTTATTTTCCCTTATCATTGTTTTAGCTGATAGTAGCAGTGGTGATTTGTTGCTGGACTGTTCTTGTCTCAACCCGTAGGAGTTGCACTCTCTCGATCCTCCTCCCCGTTCCTCCAGGAGCGGGGAAGGGGAGAGCCCCGGTGCGGGGGGGGGGGGGGGGGGAGACGGACACGGACCTTGATTGTTGTCAGCTCGGCACCACTCACTGGGAGTGAGTGAACAAGTTACCTGACTGGGTTTAAACCACGACAGTTCTTTTGGCGCCCAACGTGGGGCACGAGGGGTTGAGATAAGAACAGATCTGACTGGATTGATAGTCACTCGTCACAATGCTGATTTATTGGCTCTCAAGGTTTTTCCTCTTGATCTCACAGTTTCAGTATATCATATCTTACGTCCATCCGGTATTGGCTGTATTAGTGTTTTTCAAGTGTGGGGCTTGGGCTAAGGTTTTTATCCCATTGTACTTTATGGTAATGACTTGTAATACAATAGAATCATTGATCATGAAACTGATCTGGCTTATGTTCCCAGTGTGGTCACCACCTTTATACTTTGGGAGGTATATGATGGAGGTGCTTAGCAATTACACATCTTTTTTCTCCTTCTCAGGTGCTCAACCTGTGAAGGAGACATCCTTTTACCCTCCTAGTCGTCCCCCCAGACCATTTACATTTGAGAGTTTTGAATTTTTTGAATGGCCTTTTAATGCTGTTGAGACTTCTTTGCTGATGGTGATGGGAATCACCATGCTAACACGCATACAGAGTGTGTTTTGCCCACTACTGATTTCAAGAGTTAAGCAGATTCAGGTTTGGGTCTTGTCTGGGGTCAAACGACGATGTAGGAGGACCGAGAGATTTTCCCAGAGGCTGGACAGCCATGAGTGGCAGGGTGTGTGGGATAGTATGGGCAAGTATCTAGGTCAGTGGGCCCCTCCAGTATTTTGGAATTTCACTATCGAACAACTGCAAAATCCAGAAGAATTAGTAAAACACTTAAATGAGGTGTGTGGTCATTCTGGCCATACCAGAGATGGACAAATCACGGCAACGTGCTGGGGCTTGGCCTATGCTTACAGGGCCTTGTTCAACACTATCCAGCACCTTCAAAAGAAAAAGAATGTCGGCGGATTTGAGGGCAAAGCGACAGTCGCTACTCAAACTTTGGCTGCAATGAACTGCGCAGCTACCCCAGTGGCAAGTACAGCAGCTGCTCAAACTTCAACTGCAACAGACAGCGCGGTTACCCCAGCTCCAAGCACGGTAGCTACACCACCCCCAGCAACAAGTACAGTCGCTACTCAAACCACAGTGATAATCACTGCAGCCAAACCAGAGGACCAATTCGTACCAATATCAGTTGCCCCTGTACGCAAGAGAACAAGCAAAAAGGAGGCAAAAAGGGTGAAGCGAGATGAAGAACCAATGAATTCACCACCCGGTTCAGAATCTGATCAGGAGTCATCATCACATGACGAAGAAGAAGAAGAAGAGGTAACTTCTCGACCTCGGACCTCAACCGAGCTGCGGAATATGCGAAAAGATTTTATCCGTCAACCAGGGGAGCACATCATCACCTGGTTACTCCGATGCTGGGACAATGGGGCCGATGGTCACGAACTAGAAGGTACAGAAGCCAAGCAGCTGGGATCACTTGCTAGAGAAGGGGGAATTGACAAAGCAATTGCAAGAGAGAAAAAGTCCCTCAGCCTTTGGAGGAGGCTCTTGGCAGCTGTGAAAGAAAGGTTTCCGTACAAGGACGATGTTACGAGTCGTTCGGCCAAGTGGACTACTATAGACAAAGGCATCCAGTCTCTGAGGGAATCGGCCATCGTAGAGATGCTCTATCACATCAAGCCGAATAACGGGGATACACCTATAGATCCAGATGAAGTTGAATGTACACGACCCATGTGGCGAAAACTTACACGGAATGCACCGTCATCATATGCCCATTCATTGGCAACAGTAACCTGGAATGACATAGTACCACTAACAGTGGATGAAATGGTTCATAAACTCCGAGAGTTCGAAGACAATCTCACTCCTTCCATCATCTCAGCTGTGAAAAAACTGTCCCAGGACCTCGACAAATTGAGGGACGATCTATCTGATTTATCCAGCTCCTCACGTGTACCAACACACGTCTCAGCTATTAACAAAAGACGTCCTATTATTCAAGAGAGGAGATACAGAAGGTATACGCCACGGGGTACCCTATGGTTTTACCTGCTGGATCACGGAGAAGACATGACAAAGTGGGATGGAAAACCTACTTCAGCTTTGGAGGAACGGGTGAGTGAACTGAAGAGGGGAGCAAGGGCCAAGACTGATCGTCCCATGAGAGCTACGGCTTCAGTCTCTGGTGAGCAGTTTCCCAGATGGAGTGGAAGAGCTGATTTTACTCCAGCTCCTGTGATAACGAAGAATAATCCCTTTCAACACGACTTAAGTGTCCAATGCTGTGACGACCATTAGAGGGGCCCTGCCTCCAGCCAGGTGGAGGTAGGGGACAATTGGATTTACTGGACTGTGTGGATCAGATGGCCTGGCACATCAGTCCCACACAAGTATAAGGCTCTAGTAGATACCGGTGCACAGTGTACCCTGATGCCATCAAGCTGTCAAGGGGTGGAACCCATCTATATTTCTGGAGAAACAGGAGGATCCCAAGAGTTGACTGTGCTGGAGGCTGAAATCAGCCTGACTGGGAGGGAGTGGCAAAAGCACCCTATTGTGACTGGTCCAGAGGCTCCATGCATCCTCGGCATAGACTACCTCAAGAGAGGGTACTTCAAAGACCCAAAAGGGTACCGGTGGGCTTTTGGTATTGCTGCTTTGGAGACTGAGGAAATTGAGCAGCTGTCCACCTTGCCTGGTCTCTCAGAAGATCCCTCTGCTGTGGGGTTGCTGAAAGTTGAAGAACAACAAGTGCCAATTGCGACCACAACAGTGCACCGGCGGCAATATCGCACCAACCGAGACTCCCTGATTCCCATCCATCAGCTGATCCGTAGACTGGAGAGTCAGGGGGTGATCAGCAGGACCCGCTCACCCTTCAATAGCCCCATATGGCCAGTGCGAAAGTCTAATGGAGAATGGAGACTAACAGTAGACTATCGTGGCCTGAATGAAGTCACACCACCATTGAGTGCTGCCGTACCGGACATGCTAGAACTTCAGTATGAACTAGAGTCAAAGGCAGCCAAGTGGTATGCCACGATTGATATTGCCAATGCATTTTTCTCCATTCCTTTGGCAGCAGAGTGCAGGCCACAGTTTGCTTTTACTTGGAGGGGTGTCCAGTTCACTTGGAACCGACTGCCCCAGGGGTGGAAACACAGCCCTACCATTTGCCACGGACTGATCCAGACTGCACTGGAACAGGGGCAAGCTCCAGAACACCTGCAATACATTGATGACATTATTGTGTGGGGCGATACAGCGGAAGAAGTCTTTGAGAAAGGGAGGAAAATAATCCAAATCCTGCTGAAAGCCGGTTTTGCCATAAAACGGAGTAAGGTCAAGGGACCTGCACAGGAGATTCAATTTTTGGGAATAAAATGGCAAGATGGACGTAGACAGATCCCCACAGATGTGATCAACAAGATAACAGCAATGTCTCCACCAACTAATAAGAAAGAAACGCAAGCTTTCTTGGGTGCAGTGAGGTTCTAGAGAATGCACATCCCAAATTACAGTTCGATTGTAAGCCCTCTCTATCATGTGACCCGGAAGAAGAATGATTTTAAATGGGGCCCTGAGCAGCAACAAGCCTTTGAGCAAATTAAACGCGAGATAGTTCATGCAGTAGCCCTTGGACCAGTCTGGACCGGGCCAGATGTAAAAAATGTGCTGTACACTGCAGCTGGGGAGAACGGTCCTACCTGGAGCCTCTGGCAGAAAGCTCCAGGGGAGACTAGAGGTTGACCCCTCGGCTTTTGGAGTCGGGGATACAAAGGATCTGAGGCCAGCTATACCCCAACTGAGAAAGAGATACTGGCAGCCTATGAAGGGGTTCGAGCTGCTTCGGAAGTGATTGGCACTGAAGCACAGCTCCTCCTGGCACCCCGGCTGCCCATGCTGGGCTGGATGTTCAAAGGCAGGGTCTCCTCTACACATCATGCAACTGATGCTACATGGAGTAAATGGGCTGCACTAATTACACAACGAACTCGAATAGGAAATCCCAGTCGTCCAGGCATTCTAGAAGTCATCATGGACTGGCCAGAGGGCAAAGATTTCGGAATGTCACCAGAGGAGGAGGTGGTGCTTGCTGAAGAGGCCCCACCATATAATAAACTGTCAGAAAGTGAAAAGCAGTATGTCTTGTTTACTGATGGCTCTTGCCGTATTGTGGGAAAGCATCGGAGATGGAAGGCAGCTGTATGGAGTCCTGGACGACAAGTTGCAGAAACTGCTGAAGGAGAGGGTGAATCGAGTCAATTTGCTGAGGTGAAAGCCATCCAGCTGGCCCTGGACATTGCTGAACGAGAAAAGTGGCCAGTACTTTATCTCTATACTGACTCATGGAGGGTGGCAAATGCCCTGTGGGGGTGGTTGAAGCAATGGAAGCAGAACAACTGGCAACGCAGAGGTAAACCCATCTGGGCTGCTGCACTGTGGAAAGATATTGCTGCCCGGGTGCAGAACCTGGTGGTGAAGGTACGTCATGTAGATGCCCATGTACCCAAGAGTCGGGCCACTGAGGAACACCAGAACAACCAACAAGTGGATAAAGTGGCTAAGATTGAAGTGGCTCAGATGGACTTAGATTGGCAACATAAAGGTGAATTATTTCTTGCCCGGTGGGCCCATGACACTTCAGGCCATCAGGGCAGAGATGCAACATACAGATGGGCCCGTGACCGAGGGGTGGACTTAACAATGGACACTATTGCCCAGGTTATTCATGAGTGTGAAACATGTGCTGCAATTAAACAAGCCAAGCGGTTAAAGCCTCTTTGGTATGGAGGATGATGGTTGAAGTATAAATATGGGGAGACCTGGCAGATTGACTATATCACACTGCCACCAAGCCGCCAAGGCAAGCGCCATGTGCTTACCATGGTGGAAGCAACCACCGGGTGGCTGGAAACATACGCTGTGCCCCATGCCACTGCCCGGAACACCATCCTGGGCCTTGAGAAACAGATTTTGTGGCGACACGGCACCCCAGAGAGAATTGAGTCAGACAATGGGACTCATTTCCGGAATAACCTTATAGATATTTGGGCCAAAGAGCATGGCATTGAGTGGGTATATCACATCCCCGAACATGCACCAGCCTCTGGGAAAATCGAACGGTACAATGGGCTGTTAAAAACTACACTGAGAGCGATGGGTGGGGGAACTTTCAAGCATTGGGATACACATTTACCAAAGGCCACCTGGTTGGTCAACACCAGAGGATCTGCCAACAGGGCTGGCCCAGCCCAGTCAGAACTTTTACATATTGTAGAGGGGGACAAAGTTCCCGTGGTGCATATGAAGAATTTGCTGGGGAAGACAGTCTGGGTTATTCCTGCTTCAGGTAAAGGCAAACCCACTCGTGGGATTGCTTTTGCTCAGGGACCTGGATATACTTGGTGGGTAATGCGGGAGGATGGGGAAGTCCGATGTATACCTCAAGGGGATTTGACTTTAGGGGAAAACAGCCAGTGAACTCAATTGTATGCTGTTGCCTGCTGTGTAATGCTTTTATAGCCCATCAACTAGATGTCTCCAGGTCACCAGCGACTGGCCCTGACTTCCCTCCAGCCATCATCCCAACAGAGAATGAACTTGGAACATCATGGACCGAATGGACTCGGCAGCATTATAGGGATTGGTCCATGCACTAAGAAAATGATTTTTTCCTCTTGGTCTGTATGTATATGGATGTATATATGTGGGAGAGCGATGGTGTATTGAAAATGTGGGATCTGAGCACGACGTGAATGGTATGGAATAAGGGGTGGATAATGTCCTGGGTTCAGCAGTAGCAGTCATGTTTTTTCCTTTGTGTTAACTGGTGCAGTGCTGTGTTTTGACTTCTAGTTTGAGAACAGTGTTGGTGAAGCCGATGTTGTCGGTTGTTGCTAAGTGATGTTTACCCTGACCAAGGACTCTGTGAGGCTCATGCTCTGCCAGGGAGGAGGGGAGGCTGTGAGGAAGCAGAGACGGGGCGCCTGACCCGGGCTAGCCGGGGAGGTATTCCATACCACAGCACGTCATGCCCGGGGTGGGGGGTAACTGGGAGTTACCCGGAAGGACAGGAGCTTCCGGGTGGAACTCGTTTTCTTGGCCGGTGGTATCGTATTCTCTTCCCTTGTTATTTTCCCTTATCATTGTTTTAGCTGATAGTAGCGGTGGTGATTTGTTGCTGGACTGTTCTTGTCTCAACCCGTAGGAGTTGCACTCTCTCGATCCTCCTCCCCGTTCCTCCGGGAGCGGGGAAGGGGAGAGCCCCGGTGCAGGGGGGGATGGGGAGACGGACACGGACCTTGATTGTTGTCAGCTCGGCACCACTCACTGGGAGTGAGTGAACAAGTTACCTGACTGGGTTTAAACCACGACATGAAGGCAGGAAAAAAGCCTTTTCCACCTCCATGTCCCACCTGATTGTGGTGATCATGTTGTACGGAACAACCATCTTCATGTATTTACGCCCTAGCTCTAGTTACTCCCTGAACACTGACAAAGTGGTCTCTGTTTTCTACACGGTGGTGATCCCCATGCTCAACCCCCTCATCTACAGCTTGAGGAACAAAGAGATGAAGGATGCTCTGTGGAGAACTGCAGAAAGAATCACAGTCAGGCTTTGAAAACCCTGATCCAGGGATGTGGGTAACATGAGGCTTTGTTCCAGAGGCTGTGGAGCCTCCACCCATGGACATGTTCAGAAGCTGCCTGAATGAGGCCAGGAGCAACCTGATGCGGCCATGACTAGCATGACCATGACTCGTCACTGATGTGACTATGACCAGCAGGACATAGTTATTGCTCAGAAAGGACATCTAGGAGGTCTCTGTTCCTATGACCGGCAAATTATACACATAAACATATATGTATATGTGTGTATATACATAAAAACACAATATTAAATGCATCCTAAACTCTATATTTATATATAACACAATATATTCTTGTGTTAAATGTGAAACCAACACCCATGAGACTGATTTTCCTTGCCTCAGTTTAGTTGGGGGCTCAGTGAATTGTGGGCTGGGTGGGGGAGGCAGCTCCTATGAAAAGCTTTTCCCAGGACGGATGGAAACCCAAGATCTAAATGGATGAACTGATCTTTTAATGCAGTTATGGAGCAATGGGATATCGTGCGTGAGCCAAGTGAGTGAAATGCAAATTCTTCAACAGGTCTGTGTTTGGAACCAGGCTGCTGAGTTAAATCACAGTCAAATTGGGCTTTGCCACCTCTTTTCAGGCAGCTGTAGAACTTCACCCTTTCAGTTTTCCTCCTCAAGTTCTGCCTTTCTCAAAGCCTTTAAGAGAATCTCTAAGGAGTTTTCTAATTTATACCCACAGTGGTTTGTTAAAAACAAGGCAAGAATGTTATCAGTAGAATTTGCCGCAGGAGAGTTGCACTTTGGTTTGAGGCAATGGGGATTAAAGAAACCCAAAGCAAACATGGGAACACACCAACACCCTGAAACAACAGGGAAAATCGGAGGTAATGAAAAAACCTAACCAAAAGTCTTTATTTCCTATGCAAGAAGTCATTCCTGGCACAAATTGCAGCTCCCCCATATCCTGGTTGCTATAAAATCACAATGCCACCAGGGAAAACAGTCACCACAGGGTTTCCCTACACACCCAAAACTTCCCTATTTCTTCAGCAGCTCATCACTCAAAGGTGAGAGATGTCCCTGATCCATCTGTGTTAACAAGCTCCTCTGGGAATGGATTTGGAGCTGATGGGCTGATAGGAAGGAGAAGGCTTGGCTGAGTCCTGGATGGAGATTTTCCACCTGTGGTCATTTGACCTGTGTCTTCCCCAGTGGGAAAACCACTCTTTAATCCAGGGGAAAATAACCCAAACAGGTATGTGACCCTGGCCAGCACTAAGAAATAAGTCTTTATTCTTCATTTAGACTTCATTTTTTATTTATACTTTATTCTTTAACCTTTACATTTTTTTATTATGTATTTATTATATATATATTATATATATATTCTTATTCTTTACTCTTATTCTTTGTTCTTACTGTTTACTAAACTTACCATCCTGAACCTGACTCTTACTGTTGCCAGGAGGACATGACAGTATCCACATAATGCCTGCTCTTTAGATGCCCATTTTCCCTTCAAAGCTGCATTTCATCTACTTCTGAACAAAATCCATTCCTTTTCCTGTGTGATTTTTGTTCCTTCTTGGTACCATTGCTCTCTGTGGTCACCTCCAAGAGGTGCAAAATGGTCACAGGAGTCCCTGTAGGTAACAAAAGGCAGAAGTTTTGAAATAAGTGGCTAGAAAATCCTGGATCAGGATTTCTTATACAACACCACCATCTATTGGACGTTGCTGGGAATAGCCACTCCTTTTTCTCTGAGATAAAACTTTAATTTCTTACGTGCTGGGAAAGTTTGATAAGCCAAGTGGCTTGTTCTTGCACAGGAAACTGAGAGATAATAGATAAATAAACTAAGACCATCATGTTGCCTCTACAGTTGGCTGATCCTATGTAGACAGTTTACTTCCTGACCCTGTTAAAGCAATGTCAGAGGGTTTAACAGATTGAAACAAAGTCCCCTCACATTTAGAAATGATGCTTTAAACCCCACTTTTCCTAATGCAGTTTTTGTCTGAGGCTTCAGGTTGTATGAAATGTAGATTATTGTAGAATCATAGAGTGGTTTGGTTTGGAAAGGAGCTTGGTTCCAACCCCCTGCCATGGTCAGGGACACTACACACTAGACCATGTCACCGAAGACTCTGTCCAGCCTGGCCTTGAACACTGCCAGGGATGGGGCAGCCAAAGCTTCTCTGGGCACCCTGTGCCAGTGCCTCAGCACCCTCACAGGGAAGAGCTTCTTTGTTATCTGTAACCTGAACTCCCCCTGTTTCAGTTTGAACCCATCACCCCTTGTCCTGTCACTCCAGTCCCTGATGAAGAGTCCCTCTCCAGCACCCTTGTAGCCCCCTTCAGACACTGGAAGCTGCTCTGAGGTCTCCACACAGCTTCTTTTCTTCAGGCTGAACAGCCCCAGTGTTCTCAGCCTGGCTCCATACAGGAGCTGCTCCATCCCCTGATCATCCTCGTGGCCTCCTCCGCACTTGATCCATGTCCTTCTGATGTTGAGGATATCAAATTCACTCTGCCTTTTAAATGGTTTTTTTTTTTTTCATTAAATAGTCTGGGCTATCCATACACAATTTGAAGTGCTAATTCATGGTGTTTGAAATGATTCCTTTCTCCATCTAGATCCTTCCTCTAGATCCACAGATCCCTCTCAGAAAGTATCCCCATTGTACATCTTTACTCCTGACAAAGCCATCCCAGATTTTATAATGAAAGCAAACGAAAACATATCAGATCTCAAAACAGGTAAGGTCTCAACCTTTATCCCATGGACGTGAAGGATTTAATTCCTTGTTGTTGATGTATGTAAATCACACCCATCACCACCTAAATCATCCCAGGGGAGCAGCTGGGCTTATTTAGGTGCTCTCTGATGCTGAATTAAATGGGTTAGGATGCCTATAGAGTAACCAAGTTCCTGGGCTACTGGTGGATCCATCCTGGTAACCTGCATGGGGTTGGAAACCCACCTTTTGTTACAGAGCATTAAGTTCTAGGCAGGAATAGCCAGGGTCATTCCCTACTAAGGCTTTCGGGGAGTAAAGAGGTGATTTCTGTCCTTTCCTGGAAGGCCCTGCAGCCCCCTCTCAGCTTTGGGAGCACAGTAATGGAAGCATTTCTGATTGAAAAGTAAAGGCAGCTGCTTCAAAATGAAAAGGAAGTTGTGCTTTTATATTTTCATTCTAAGTAGCAGCATGAACTGAGATAAAGGAGAGCTGGATTTCCCCTACACTGAGGGTTGAACGCATCTGAGAGTGCTTCCCAAGAGGTAATCTTGTTTTTGAATACAGATATGACACACTACATACTGCTATGTACTAAAAAACTACTTTTGGGGATTTTTGAAGGCTGGGTAAAACTCTTAAAGACAACAGTTTGGGGCTGGTATTGTTCAAATAAGACCTTCCGGTGCCATTAATTTTAAAACCTGTTGGGTGTATCCTGACCTGGCTCTTGGGAGCCCTTTGGGCTGACCCTTGCCTGGTCTGACAGCTCCCTGGCGGTTAATGTGTAATCCCCTGACTTGTTTCACCCCTGGCTCTGTGAATACCACAAAGGACAAGGCTCTGGAAGGACGGGTAGATGCTGCATGGGAGAAGACAGAGCAGCATTACCCTTCTAGCTGGAGCCTGGAGAAGCTGGGAGTATTAAAACCCATTTCAAGTGGATCTGAGAGCAAAGACGAAGAAATCCCTGATATGAAAACCCTGCTTTGTCCTGTGGCATCCACAGGATCCACAGGCCTTGTAGCAAACCCTACCTCCTCTGCTTTATTTCAGGGCAGCAGAAACCATCCCCTTGAGGAATCAGAGGGATGCTGGTAGTGTGAGCATGGGGATCTTTTGCTTCATATTTTAAACGGTCCCTTTCTTCACTCATTTAATAGTTTGTGCTGTAAGACTCTCTAAAGAGCAGCTAGCCAAACAGTGTGTTATAGCTCTAGAGAGCTGGCACCTTCCCCTTGTTCCTGTACTGAGATCTTGAGGATAACATCCACCATGATGGCTTCGGACTGTCAGAGGGGAGATTGAGATGAGCTCTTAGGCAGAAGCTCTTCCCTGTGAGGGTGCTGAGGCGCTGGCACAGGGTGCCCAGAGAAGCTGTGGCTGCCCCATCCCTGGCTGTGCTCAAGGCCAGGCTGGACACAGGAGCTTGGAGCAAGCTGCTCCAGTGGAAGGGGTCCCTGCTCGTGGCAGGGATTGGAGCAGGATGAGCTTTAAGGTCTCTTCCAACACAAACTACTCTGGGATTCTATGGTTCTATGAGAACAAGCTAACTGCTACCTAACCAGGAGGTTGTGATGCAAGGTTTTGCTTGGCTGTAGAGTCTCAACAGCATCTGGATGTTCTCCTATCCATAATGTCAAGAGTTGCATCTTGGATAATACTAGCAACAGTCTGCTTGGTGAGCCCTAGGGCAGCTTGTTGAAAGCTTGGCCAAAAAACAAGATCTTACCAAATCGGATTAGGAAAGCCACAAATGGAGGTCCTTTCCCCAGGAATACAGGGATAAATATTCAGTTAACTCTTCAGCAGAGTGTGGACCCACAACCTGCATGGATAATATCTAAACGAGGGCGGCAAGGTGTGGATTTTCAGATTAATTTATCTCCATTCCAGTGAGTTTGCTCAAGCTGCAGGGAGATGTGATTGCTGGGGGAAGCTGTCGTGCATAGCACAAGCTGCAGCCTTAGACACATCCCAGGTTTCATATCTGCCCTTGGATCACTTCAGACCAAGCACTTGGTTTGTCAAGCAAGAAAAAGCGAGGGTGAGCCTTTGTTAATTGTGAGCTTCAGGTCAATTCTCCCCTGGCAGGAGATGTGTGTGTCTGGGCAGGTGGATGCTGCCTCAGGGGGAGGATTGAGCCCCAGACCCAAACAGTTTGATTTTCATTACTTGGGTCACGTTTCCCAGCTCTGTGGTGATGGCTCAGGAGCTGCTTTGCCTCCGGCATGTCTATGCGAGCAGTGAAAAGCAGCTCTAAATCCCCATTAATAACACCAGGAGACCACATGCGTTGCTCACAAGACATCTGAACTGAGGAGTCTGGCTCTGGAGGGGGAACTCACCCCTTCAGCAAAAGGTCATCAAATAATGATGACTTAAGCATGGCTCTGCTTGTCAGATACCAGCCACATGCACTCTTGCTTTGCTCTCTGGTGTAACTCTGTCAAGTGATGATTAATGTTAGGCAGGAAAAATCAATGAAGATTTATTCTGCCTGTTGTAAGCTGTGATATTAGGAGCTGCTGATTTCTCCCAGGCAGAATTTATCTTTGATCAAGCCTTAATTTATCTTTTGTCTACAAGTTAGGCATCGTGTCTAAAGCAAAGTGAGGCAAGAAATCCTGGCTCTGCACCATCCTACCCTAAGGAAAGCCACATTTGCTCTCAAAGAGCTCCTCCTGGGTCACAGAGAACAGCTATTTATTCCTCATATATCACACTAGACTGGCAGCACCCAAAAGATGAGAAATAATTCCCTTTCCCCAGCAGTTACTCAGGATTTCAAGGACTTCCATGTGTCAATGGCTTGAGAGGAACTATGAGAAACCCTGCAGTTTATTCATTCTGGTGTTGCCCTCCCTCCTTGCCTTAAAATACCTACTAGCTTCCAGCTGTGTTGGTGGTGGTTGTGGTGTTCAGCCAAGACTGGCCTTGGTGTTTTCCTCTCTCAAAAAGAATTTACCTCATATTGACTTATATATATGTATGTGTGTGTATATATGTATATATACACCCTTTACATTGACTTAAAGTGGGGTAGCTGATTGATAGACAAAACCTGACATTCTTAATATTATTGAGGGATTCGGGCCTCTTCAGAATTTTCAGTTGCCTCTCCTGGATGTCTGCTAGTCCTCTACCATCATCCCTCAAGCCTTGCTCAATATTCTAGTGGAGCAGAAAGTGATTTCCTTCATTAGATGTGCCACTCAGCTCTTCTTGTTCACAACCTGTGCCACCATCGAGTGCTACGTGCTGGCTGCTATGGCTTATGATTGCTACGTGGCCATTTGTAACCCCCTTCTCTACTCCACAATCATGTCCCAAAGGCTTTGCATTGGGATGTTGGCTGGTGCCTACTCAGCTGGTGTGATCAGCTCTACCATACACACGGTTTCCATATCTCGTCTCCCATTCTGTCAGTCCAAGACGATCAATCACTTCTTCTGTGATGGACCACCACTGCTAGCCCTCTCCTGCTCTGACACCCCTGCCATCGAGGTGATGGTTGCTGCCATGGTGGGGTTCAAGGTACTGAGCACCACGGTCTTCATCCTCATCTCCTACTTGTAGGTACTTTCCACTATCATGCGGATGCGGTCTGTGGTTGGTCAATGCAAAGCTTTCTCCACCTGTGCCTCTCACTTCATCTCCATTGCTTTGTACTATGGCAGCTCCCTCTTCATGTACCTGCACCCCAGCTCCAGCCAGTCCTCGAAGCATGACGAGGAGGTCTCCATGACACACTCTGTGGCTGTCAGCATGCTGAACCCTCTCATCCACAGCCTAAGAAATGCGGATATGAAGAATGGCATGAGGAAAGCAAAAAGTAGAGTCCTCTGCTCTTTGTCCATTCATGGTTCCTAGTCAGCTGAGAGGGCTACCCTGCCATGGTGAGAACAAGCAGGCTGGATATTGCACCTTCAAGGATGGTTCGATATTGCACCTTGAAGAGGATGGTTGGATATAGCACCTTGATGAGAATGGGTGGATAAGGCACCTTCACAAAGACGGGACTAAACATACTTGGAAGCATGACACCTGGAAAACACGCTTCTCCTTAAACCAGAACTACATGCTATACTCCGATGGACAGGACTTTCTCTGGCTGCAGCCTGAGACCTGAGAGTGACTGTGTATTGGAAAGAAAGTTGTTGTCCAAAGTGAGTGTTACTTAAATATCACTTGAAATTCATATATCTTATTATTTAAATGCTATTAAACATAACAATAAACTTTACTTCAGGCTCCAGAGAGCAAAAGGGAGAAGGTGGTGTCTTTGCCCTGCCTGCATCAAACCAACTGGTACCTGAGCTCATGTTTTATATTAGCAAATGATTTATGGTGTTATTTCTGGTTTTAAGGAAATATTAACTGATATTTCCAGGTATTTCAAGTCCAGACCACAAGTTTTTTTCACGTGAAATGGCAGAGGGGATATTGAGGTGAGCTGTTAAGCAGAAGTTGCTCCCTGTGAGGGTGCTGAGGCGCTGGCACAGGGTGCCCAGAGAAGCTGAGGCTGTTGCTTCCCTGCCAGTTTTCAAGGCCAGGTTGGACACAGGGGCTTGGAGCAAGCTGCTCTAGCGGCAGGGGTCCCCGCCCATAGCAGGGGTTGGAGCTTTAAGGTCCCTTCCAACACAAACTGCGATGCGATTGTAAGAAATAAAGCTCTCACAGTCTGTTGGTCAACAAAGCCCTTGTGCTAAATGGGGACAAGTCATATCTGAGCCTCTGCTCTGCTGCGATTTTAAGTAGGGGTGTAAAGGGGCTGAGTGCTGTTACAATGGAGGATCGGGGTCTTCCTCCATCCTGAACAGCCAAGGTGCTGCTGGCCTGGGTATCCTGACAAAGCTGATGGGACTGTCTGCTTCTGGGACTTCAAGCTGCATTATTCACCCTGCACATGTGCACCCATGTATTCTTAGTGCCTGTTTTTGAATTCATGCAGTTCTTTTCAATAATCTTTGAATTATATATTGTTCTTCTTTTCTAAATTTGGTTGAGGGTTATTTCTCCCTCTGTTATATTGATTTTCCCACTTCACAAGCCTTGGTCTTAGCCCAGTACCCAATGGGGATGAAAGACATTCAAAACCACTCAGAAATCCTTTTCTACCCTCCTCCAGTGCATCTCCTGGACTGTCAGTCTTGTGCCTTCCAGCAGAAAAACAAGGTTGACATTGAAAACATCTAAAGCCACCTATATACTTCTCCTTCTTCCTTCCCACACTTTCATAGCTTGGTTTTCTCCTCTCATTGCCCCAACCTTTGTCTTTTCTAAATGTGTGGGACAAGGTTATCATTTAATATTTCTACTAAGAGTTTTATAATGTCTCTTCATCTAAGAGAAGCATTCAGGACACACCGGCACTCAGGATTCTTTGGATGAAGACTGGGAAATCTGACTTCATCCTGCTATATCCTCAAAGCAGCCACGTTTTGAGCCAATGCTTTTGACCAAAGTGTTGTACAATCACTAGTTAAGTGTATGGAAATAAATGCATGTGATGGAAAGGTCTCCTCATGACCAGCACAAACCATCCACACAGAGGATGCTTTGTTGAGCTTGTTTTCAGCTCCCTTTAATGCAATATTAGATGAACCCTGTGGATGTAAAGGGCTTCCTCAGGGAAACACTGAAAGGAAGATGTATGTGATAGATGGGGAAAGACAGCCAGGAAGACTTTGGGGAGAGAGGACTTGAGAGGTTGTTTTGCTGATCAAGTCAAACTAATTATCCGATGGAGGAGGGTCCTTTGGGAGAACAGTTTGCACAACACAAGCCTCTGATGTAATGCCTCCTGTGCGATAAAACCCTTCCACCAGCCAGCCTGGAGCATCCTGCTCCCAAGCATCTCTCCTTCAACCCATCACATGGTCTCCAGGAGGAGCTGCAGGCACTGCATCCACCACCACCTTCCTCTTTAACCAAGCAGGTACAAAAGGGTTTGATGGGTGGTGGGTCCACTTTGACTCTGGTCGTGCTGCCTCTCACATGCTTGATGGCATGTTGAATTTCACTCTTCTTCAGGGACTGTAGAGATAGGGCAAGGTGTGATGGGTTTAAACTGAAACAGGGAAATTCAGGTTGGAGATAAGGAAGAAGTGTTTTACTGTGAGGGTGCTGAGGTGCTGGCACAGGGTGCCCAGAGAAGCTGTGGCTGCCCCATCCCTGGCAGTGTTCAAGGCCAGGTTGGACACAGGGGCTTGGAGCAAGCTGCTCTAGTGGAAGGTGTCCCTGCCCGTGTCAGGGTTTGGAGCTGTGTGAGCTTTAATTTCCCTTCAACCCAAACCATTCTATGATAACCCATGGTGTGAATAAAAGTGCCCTAGTATGCCTAGTAGGTTTGCTTCAAAAACACCAATATTCCTGACCCCATCTACAACTGATTTAGCGATATTTTAGCATGAGAATATCCAAGCTAAAGCCTTAAAATTTTGGTTTATATATGGTATGTTTTGTATTTTACACCCTTAGGTGGATATTTGGGTTGGTCATAGGAAGCTCACTGCAACCACAGCAAAGCTCTGCTGGAGCCAAGACCACTGCTTTCCCTTAACATTATGCAGGGTGGGGGTATTCAAAAGCAGATAAACTTAGAACCTAAAGGAAATTTCAAGTACATGGCTTTGTGTGGTGTTGAAAAGGATGCAGCACAAGTAATGAATCTACAGAAGAGCACTGATCCACTCTGAAAAATACAAAAAAGGGAGAAAAATAATCCTTAAAATTCCCAGAAATCAGTGAAGAAAATACAACATCTTTTCTGTTTTCCACATTTTGTGATGTACTTATTTGGTTTTATTGTATTACGTTTGGATAGACATGTTTCTCACTGTTTCATTAGTGATGTGTATATCATATCGATCATTGTAGAATTATTCTCTTTTCATTTCCGGTCGTGTAATGAGCTCCTTCACCTCTTTGACTTCAGATCTTGAGTTACAGACAGAAATACACCATTACAAATACACCATTTTCTATTGCATTTACTTTCTGGATTAAACTCCAACTAAACTTCCACATTATTTCTCTTGTAGGGATGTGTTTCAGTGATTCCTTTCATTTCAATCCAAATCCATCAACTTGTTGAAATGACAGATACAGGAAACCTCACTGTTCTCTCCGGCTTCATCCTCTTGGGTTTCTCTGATGCCCCAGAGCTACAAACCGCCATCTTCACAATCGTCTTATCCCTCTATGTTTTCATGGTTCTGGGGAACCTGACGATGATCCTGCTGATCAACACTGACCCCCACCTCAACATCCCCGTGTACTTCTTCCTGAGCCACTTATCTTGCATGGATGTTTGCCTTTCTTCCTCCATCATCCCAAAAGCTCTGGAGACCTTCCTGCTGGGGAGAAGCCACATCTCCTTTTAGGGTTGCTTTGCTCAGATGTATATTTTCATGGCTCTGGCTACCAGTGAGAGCTTTCTCTATGGGCTTATGACCGATACACGGCTGTGTGCAAGCCCCTGCTCTACACCACTACCATGACCAGGGCGCGTTGCTATGGCATGATGGTGCTGGTGTACAGCATCGGGTTCCTCACCTCCCTGGTGCACATCACACTGGCAGGGAGGTTGTCCTTCTGTCAGGCCAGGAGCATCAACCACTTCTGCTGTGAGCTGCCCAGCCTCCTGCAGCTCTCCTGCTCAGACGCAAGCACAAATGAGGTCTTCCAGGTTTACCATGCTGTGTTAAACACCGTGGGCCCTCTCCTGATGATCCTGGTGTCCTACACCTACATCCTCCACACCGTCCTGCAGATCCCTTTGGCCACGAGGAGGCTGAAGGTCTTCTCTACCTGTGCTTCCCACTTGGTTGCCATCACCATCTTCTACGCACCCGCGATCCTCACCTATGTCCAGCCTCATGAGGCATCCAGATGTTGATGCAGCCAGAAGGAGTCTGGGGAATGAATGGTTCCTTCAAACAGCTTCAGGTGATTTTAAGCATGGACTGAGTCTTTGATAATTCATCCAAATAAGTATCAGTTATTTAATAGCAGGACTGAGACAGCACCATGGTGGTTTGTGTTTAAATTGTGCTAAATGAAAGTAGTTCCCACAAAAAGAAGGCTCAGCCTTGAGGTAAGGTAGTGACCACTGTCTCCATTGCCTGGTTGATAACTGTTCATCCCAAGTGAGCTTGAAGATCTGAGGGAAGGACCAAAGGTTCAATACAGCTCTGGTATCCCCTGCAGTTCTGATACAGTTTTGGTGTCTATAGAATACTAGAATCATAGAATAGTTAGGGTTGGAAAGTACCTTAACATCACCTAGTTCCACCCCCCTGCCATGGGCAGGGACACCTCACACTAAACCATGCCACCCAAGTCTCTGTCCAACCTGGTCTTGAACACTGCCAGGGATACAACATTCACAACCTCCCTGGGCAACCCATTCCAGTGCCTCACCACCCTCACAGGAAGGAATTTCTTTAGTATATCCAACCTAAACTTCCCCTGCTTCAGTTTTAACTTGTTACCCCTTGTCCTGTCACTACAGTCCCTAATGACGAGTCCCTCGCCAGCATCCCTATAGACCCCCTTCAGATACTGGAAGCTGCTCTGAGGTCTCCACGCAGCCTTCTCTTCTCCAGGCTGAACAGCTCCAACTTCCTCTGCCTGTCTTCATACGGGAGGTGCTCCAGTCCATGAGCATCCTCGTGGCCTCCTCTGGACTTGTTCCAGCAGTTCCATGTCCTTTTTATGTTGAGGACACAAGAACTGCACACAATGCTCCAGGTGAAGTCTCACAAGAGTGGAGCAGAGGGGCAGGATCAACTCCTTTGACCTGCTGGCCACTCTCCTTTGGATGCCGCCCAAGATACGGTTCGTTTCTTGGCTGCAAGCACACACTGCTGGCTCATGGTCCTTTTCTCATTGACCAGCACCCCCAAGTGCTTCTTTGCAGGGAACATAAGAAGGCCATGGAGCTGCTGGAGTAAGTCCAGAGGAGGCCACGAGGGTGCTCAGGGGCTGGAGCAGCTCCCGTATGGCGCCAGGCTGGGGCTATTGAGCCTGGAG
This sequence comes from Pezoporus flaviventris, assembly GCF_033815535.1. Lineage (NCBI taxonomy): Eukaryota > Metazoa > Chordata > Aves > Psittaciformes > Psittacidae > Pezoporus > Pezoporus flaviventris. The sequence continues at coordinate 976,366 of NW_026892636.1, read as the reverse complement.
AAGAGAAGCTGCTTGGAGACCTCAGAGCAGCTTCCAGTGTCTGAAGGGGGCTACAAGGATGCAGGAGAGGAATTCTTCATCAGGGAGTGTAGGGATAGGACAAGGGGTGATGGGTTCAAACTGAAACCGGGGGGATCCAGATTGGATTTGAGGAAGGAATCCTTCACTATGAGGGTGCCGAGGTGCCGGCAGAGGGTGCCCAGAGAAGCTGTGGCTGCCCCATCCCTGGCAGCGTTCAAGGCCAGGTTGGACACAGGGGCTTGGAGCAAATTGGTCTAGTGGAAATTGTCCCTGCCCATGGCAGGGGCTGGAAGTTGAGAGCTTTTAGGTCCCTTCCAACATAAACCAGTCTGGGATTCTGTGATACCTGATATGAGCATCCAATACATTTATCCCGTGTAAGTGAGCTGGAGCAATGCTAAGGACCTGTGATAGGCACACATAGGTTAGCATGTGGCCAGAAGTATGTCCCAACTAAAATCTTCCTGGGATGTCTGGTCCTCACATCTTTTCCTTTCTGGATGTTCAGTACCAGGTCTGTGCTTTGTGGATTTGACCATGTCACATCCCCTTCTGTATGTCATCACATTATTGAGGGGAAAGATGCTCTAAATGAAACAGTAGATGGAGGGGTGTCGTGGTTTAAACCCAGTCAGGCAACTCGTTCACTCACTTCCCCCCCTTTCTTGCCCTCCCCCTGCTCCCGGAGGGACGGAGAGGAGAATCAAAAAGAATGCAACTCCCACGGGTTGAGATAAGAACAGTTTAGTAACTAAGGTATAACACAGATCACTACTGCTACCACCAGTGATAATAATGATAAAGGAAATAACAAGGGAAGAGAATACAACACCTCAGCACCAGCCGACCGATCACTCGCCCCCCAAGCCCGACCAAGCTCCGACCGATACCTCCTCCAACCCTGCAGTTTCCCAGCCCTTCCGGCTAACTCCCAGTTACATCCTGGGCATGACGTGCTGTGGTATGGAATACCTCTTTGGTCAGTTTGGGTCAGGTGTCCTGTCTCTGCTTCCTCCCAGCTTACCCTCCTCCCTGGCAGAGCATGAGGCTCACAAAGTCCTTGGCCAAACCAAAACATCCTTGTTATCAGCTCTGTTCCCAAGCCGAAAGTCAAAACACTGCACTGCACCAGCTACCAAGGAGGAGAAACATGACTGCTACTGCTGAACGCAGGACAAGGGGTTTTAACATTTAATCCAAACACACCATTTCTGTTTAATGAACTGTACAATTGCTGGAAGTACTTGTATAATGACAAACTGAATAAATTTGTTTTTTCAAATAAGCACCTTTGGAAACCGTGGTCTTCTGCAAAGAACTGTGATGAATAATGAATGAATGCAATGGCAACCAGTCAAAATCTAATTTAAGGCGGTGTGAAGTGAAATGCTCACTTTATAAGCTTTTAATCAAAGTTTCTGATGGAGTTTTCATGAAAAATAGAGACATTTGGACAATTCCCTCAAGAAAAGAGAACACAACATGTGAAGCAACTTATTCAGATAGAATAAGAGAATGACTCTTCATCAGGGCCTGTAGGGACAGGCCAAGGGGAATGGCTTTAACCTGCCAGAGGGGAGACTGAGATGAGCTCTAAGACAGAAGCTCTTCCCTGTGAGGGTGCTGAGGAGCTGGCACAGGGTTCCCAGAGAAGCTGTGGCTGCCCCATCCCTGGCAGTGTTCAAGGCCAGGTTGGACACAGGGGCTTGGAGCAAGCTGCTCCAGTGGAAGGTGTTGGGGTTGGAGCTGGAGGAGCCTTAAGCTGCCTTCCAACCCAAACCATTCCATGATTCCATGATTTTGCATAACTGAGGAGGGATGATTCTCATTAACACAATAAAGGAGCTCTTTGCTCCTTTCGGCTCCATTCTTTCATCCTCTGCGCACAGGAATACATCAGAGGAGGCTGAATGCAGAGCTGCCGCTGTGTTTAGGGCATTGCGTGGTGGAAAACCCAGTTCCCCTCTCCTTGAGACATCAGGGAGTGCAGCCACAGTAATTGCCATGGCCAGCATCACCTGGGTCCTTCTCACACACCCTCTGACATAGGCTCAGGCTCTATTTAAGCTCAGTCCTGGCAGTGGGCTCACTTCCAGGGCTGTGCTTTAACTGGGTTTGCTCCTGGTCAGTAGCAACCGTGAACCTGACTCTCAGTTTCCCCTGGGCTATCAGTGGAAGCTGCTGCTGTGCTCAGGCACACGGGGACCGTGCTCTGTTTTGTGGCCACTTTCAGCTCCCAGCTTGCCTTCCCATTGGAAATAACTGGTCCTGGCTGCTCCCTTGAGGCACCTTGCATCATGCAAACAGCACAAACAGCTCTCAATGAGAGGCAAGACCCTCTGGTGTCCAAGCTAGGGACAAGGCAAGCTCTAATGGAAACTAAGTGTTATAAACATCTCCCCCTCCTTGTCTGTGTCTGTCTCTTAGGGAAAATGACCCCTGTTCAACTGGGTGCTCCAGATAGATTGTTTCGCTCTACATCAGGCATCCAAATGCAAACTCCTACATCTGAGGGGGAAAAAGAAGTTAAAATTCTAGGTATAGCATACAGTGGGTATGCTTAGTCATGTTTTCCATGTCCAACTAACAGAAATGGTGCTGGGAGTCTATCTTTTATTTTTACCTATGAAAAACACCAAGTCAGGACTAACTTGGGTGCAGCCATGTGCAAAGTACCATGAAGTAACAGATGATCCCCCCTCTCCTGCAATGCATCCAGGTCTCTATTTGCTACAGAAAGAGCTTATTGCTAAAGGTCTCTAACAGGTTGCAGTTGGTTATTTCTGCTTTGCAGAGCATGAAGTTCTGCAGCATTCCTCAGTGGTACCTTCACAGTTAACAGATTGTGTTGGGGAAGAGTTGGGTGGGAGGAAATATCACAGCAGCCCCACGAGAAGAAACTAGGGGAAAAAAACATACTTCTCCCTAAAGTCATTACATTCAATCACACTAAAATCCTTGGCAATTGGGGAAAATCCTACTCTCAGCTGCTACTTCTCCTAAACCAGATGTGAGATGAAGCCCACAGCAAGGAGGTTAGAAATAGGTGGCCTTTAAGCTCCCTCCAACCCACACAGTTCTGAGACCTCTTTGGCTGAGCTGAATGTTTGCAGTGGTAGGAAGGAAGGTGCAGGATGACAGACACAGCTCTGCTGCCTCCAGGCTGGGATGTTCTGGTCACACAGAGATTTAGCATCTTCCCAATGCTCAATCACAGCACGCACCATGCTCATCCTCTGGCAGCTCAGTGGCTCTGCTTCTCCTCCCATTTCCTTACTTTGCACTGCACATCCTTCTGGGAGCAAATGGGATTTTATGCATTTCCTTGCATTAGCCCAAAGTAAAGTGATGTTTTTCGGATGTACCTCCTCAAAACCCTTCATCCCTCCTTGAACTTGCTACTGGATGAATCACTGCTTGAATCAGTGCAACTTCTAAAGTTAAACTGAAGAGGGAAATTCCTCATGGGCTTCTTTTTGCCACCTCCTATGATATCACATCTATTTTCCTCAAAACAAAAACCCCAAGAGATGACAAGAGAATATTTATCAGAGACCTATATTGACGGGATGCTTAACATCACTGAGTCTCTGCAGAGTTTAACGCATGGTTAGAATGTGCTGTACCTGCTCCTGTAAAGTCATTCAGTTCCTTCCTCCTCCAGACAGCTGACACAAAACAAGTTAAAAAGGGAAAGAGGAGGAGTTCTATCAACCAGCTGGGACCGGGTTGGTCAATGAGCAGCTCACAATGAGGTTACTTGCTGTTGCTTTTCTAAGGGCATCTTTAACATCCTTGTTCCTCAAGCTGTAGATCAGAGGGTTGAGCATAGGGACAAGGAGGGTGTAAAACATAGCGGTGATTTTCTCTGTCTCCAGGGAGTACTTGGAAGCTGATTGCATGTGGCTGAGCCCAGCAGGGACATAGAACAAGGTAATGGTCAGGAGGTGGGAGGCACAAGTAGAGAAGGCTTTGTGCCTTCCTTCAGCAGACCTAATCCTCAGGATGGACAAGAGGATGTATACATAGGAGGTGATGATGAGGACGAGCACAGACATGGAAATGCTCCCATGAAGAATTACAAGCAAAAGCTCATTGAGGTGGCTGTTGGAGCAAGAGAGCTTCAGCAAAGGGTTAGCGTCACAGAAGTAATGGTTGATGGTGTTTGGACCGCAGAAAGGCAGCAGCAGCAAGCAACAGGTTTGGATTAGGGAATTCAAAATCCCCCCCATGTATGATGCAGCCACCAGCTGAACACAGACCCCCTGGGACATGGAAACCGTGTAGAGCAGTGGGTTGCAGATGGCTACATAGCGGTCATAAGCCATCCCAGCCAGCAAGAGCACCTCTGTGGTCACAAACATGAGGAAGAAGAAATGCTGCAGGAAGCAGGCAGGGTAAGAGATGGTTTTGTTTTCCACCAAGAAGCAGCTTTGGAGCAAAGACAGAGGAGTAGCAAAGATCGAGAACAGAGAGATTGCAGAGGAAGAAGTACATGGGGGTGTGCAGCCGGGGGCTTGTCTTGAACAGTGCCATCAGCCCAAGTTTGCCCATGAGAGTGATGAGATAAATCATGACGAAGATTACAAAGAGAGGAGTCTGCATCTTGGGCTCGCTTGTCAGGCCGAGGAGGATGAAGTGGGTCACTGCGGTGTGGTTGCCTTCAGCCCTGTTACTGTATTGCATGGCAGCATCCCTGTGGGATGGAGGAAAGATGGAGTGAAATAGGGAAGAGCAATGCCATGTGGCTTGCATGTACTCCGTTAGGCTGGACATTAAAACAATAAAGATTTGATAGTTGAGGCAACATCTAACTGTGGTTCTTGGTGAATCTTCACAGGCAGAGAAACACATCCAAAAAACCTTCAGAAATCTCTTAATCATGAGGCTAAATCAGACCTTTTCTTTTAAAAACCCAAACCCGTTCTTTGAAAACTGGAGAAGAGGTGAAGAACTTGCAAACTGGTCATCACATTTCATTAGGGAGGCAGAAAAAGGGACTGTGCATTCCATTTGCTCCATGAGAAAGACTGAAAACATCTGAGTGTGATGCCCCAGGAGCCCTGAATCCATCACCCCAGCTCTGATACAGCATTGCTGGATCCCCAGCTGCCCACAACAACTCATTGAGTGAGATACTCAAGTCTCAGGAGGTTTCCCTGGCAGCGTGGGGCAGAGAGTCCTGTCCTAGGCAGCCAAAATAGGCTGAGCTGGCACATTGCTGTCAGTAGAATCGTTGAACAGTTAGGGTTTGAAAGGACCTTAAGATCATCCAGTTCCAACCCCCCTGCCATGGGCAGAGACACCTCACACTAAACCATGTCACCCAAGGCTCTGTCCAACCTGGCCTTGAACACTGCCAGGGATGGAGCATTCACAACCTCCCTGGGCAACCCATTCCAGTGCCTCACCACCCTCACAGTAAAGAACTTCTTCCTTATACCCAATCTAAACTTCCCCTGTTTAAGTTTTAACCCATTACCCTTTGTCCTATCAATACTACTACTACTACTCAGGTTCCAGCACAGAGAGAACTATTCCCCTCAGTGTGGCAGATGAGTCTAACAGAGAGCCAGTGCACTTAACTTCTGTTATCTGCTCCAGCTCAGGTATTATTTCCATGGTTTTCCCCACTCAAGGTCAGGAAGGGGTTGGCAGGCTGCTCCTCACAACTCTGAGACTAAGAAATGAACTGGACATCATGTTCTGTAGGTAATGGAATGCTGTTAGCAGTATTTGAGGGAAATCATAGAATCCCAGACTGGTTTGGGTTGGAAGGGAGCTTAAAGCTCCTCCAGCTCCAACCCCAACCCCTTCCACTGGAGCAGCTTGCTCCAAGCCCCTGTGTCCAACCTGGCCTTGAACACTGCCAGGGATGGGGCAGCCACAGCTTCTCTGGGCACCCTGTGCCAGCGCCTCAGCACCCTCCCACGGAAGAGCTTCTGCCTAAGAGCTCATCTCAGTCTCCCCTCGGGCAGGTTAAAGCCATTCCCCTTGGCCTGTCCCTACAGGCCCTTGTCCCAAGCCCCTCTCCAGGTTTCCCGGAGCCCCTTCGGGCACTGGAGCTGCTCTCAGGTCTCCCCTTCAGGAGCCTTCTCTTCTCCAGGCTGACCCAGCCCAGCTCTCTCAGCCTGGCTCCAGAGCAGAGCTGCTCCAGCCCTCGCAGCATCTCCATGGCCTCCTCTGGCCTCTCTCCATCAACTCCACGTCCCTCTTGTGCTGTTGCCCCAGAGCTGGATCAGGACTGCAGGGGAGCGGGGGGGTCTCCCCAGAGCAAGATAGAGGGAGGAAAAGAGGTGGGGAGGCAAATGCCCAAATAAATGATCTCTGTATGGTCCCAGCACTTCAGGTTTGGGTTTAGTGCTTCCCACTGGGGTGGCTGCTCTCCGCTTCCCTGCTGCAACCCCACATTGTTACTTATATCTCTGTGAGATTTTGCACTTTTTACATATTTATGAGCTTCCAACATACCAGAAATAGCCAGAAATGTTGTATATAGATTTCTAGGTTCTATTTCTAGCTGCTTTTACCTTCCCTTAAATGAACATCTTCTGAGAACACTCCAACATCCTTATCCCCAGAAATCCAGAACAGACCACCCAACCCTATGGCTGGGACAAAGCACCAACCTTCTGCCATTGAGGAATAACCTTTCAGAAGGTTGCTTGAGGTTTTGCAGTGCATTTTTAGTCTTCTTAGAGGAAAAACCTGGAAGGTTTCCTCATGGAATGTGCCCTGTGTGTCATTCCCAGGTATTTCTGTGCCACTGCATGCTGTGGTGCAGCTCTTGTCCTCTTCAGTTTAGGGCTGGGGCAGAAAAGCAGCCTTTTTGAATGCTTTCCCTAAGGTTTTATCACCATCAGATGGTGACACACACATAGGGTGTGAAGATAATGCCTAGAAACTCAGACCTATGGAAAACACATAGCTCAGGTATATTCTTGTTGAGCTTTTTGCCCCAAATCAGTAAATTTAGAAGCTTGAAAGCTGTGGGTTTTAATCTAGCTCTACATTTGAAGCCTATGATCCTGCTTGCCTGCCAGATTCTTACATGCCAGATCCTTACCTAGCATCCTTATGCAGCTTTCTGGGATTTACACACACGGTGTGTGCGTTATCCTAAGGCAGAAGATCCATGATCTGTTTTCCTTCATTCTTCAGGTGTCTCTAATGCTATCGGAGGGGGAAGTGGCAGCTCATGGATGAAGTGAGCCAAGCACAAGTAATGCAGCAGCTCCGTCAGCAAGAAGCTTTTTGCCCAGAGCGGGTGATGACACTGTCCCAGAGGGGGACAGCACCTGGGTTTATTTACTCCTTTGGTCCTCATGGATAAAACCCCTGAAGTAAAGCTTAGCTGAGCAAAAAGGGGATCATTAGAGACTCCCAGCAGAGCCTGGAAGAGGTTTGGACCTGGGTCCTGCACCCCAGCTAATGGTGCAAGGCTCATTAACCTCAGTGCTAATGTGGAAGGGCAGGGGGGTCATCTCTGCTGAGGCAGAGGTGGGAAAGAAGCCTAGGAGTGTGTTTAATGGGATGCCAGGGGTTGGGATTTATTGTGCCGTTTGAACTGTGCAAGTCTAGAGCTTCACCTAAACCATAGTTTAAGGTAGCTGGAAGCACCAAGTGCTGTAACCAAAGTCAAATGTGCACATGAATCACTTCATCTCCCTGCGTATGGCAATGGTTTTTATAGTTTGAACTGAAACCCCCCTGATCTCTCCCACTGATCACTCTGTGCCTGGAGATCACCACTGCAACTGCACCCAGAGAGCCATGGAGGCAGAGGAGATGCACTTCCAACCCAAAGGTATGAAGCACAACGTGTACTTCAGCACAAGCCAAGTGTACAAACACCAAACCTGGTTTCTGTGGTCACACTCACAATTTTACTTGAGGCTCACTGAGGGTTTTGTGTGCATCAATTGATACAACAGCAGCAAACTTTAATGTTCCTTTAAGTCAATTAAAGGTACATGAAAGGGCAGTTCAACTTTGTTAGAAATGTTTTGTCATTTCTGCCTCATTCCTTGAGCTATTTGTGGCGTTGTGACAGTGTGATACATCACAATGTACTAGTGCTACTACTACAAGGATACTCAGGCCAGCAAGAAGTGGGCAGGGTTGAAGACTGTTTGCAGCTGCTTTATCCTGCTGCTGACTTATTTTACTTCCCTTCTATAAGCATTTTCCCACCTCTTACTTCCATTTATGATTACTTCTTTAAACATTCATCCCCTCACCAAAACCCCATTTCACTGTTACCTTTCCACATGGTCACAACAAAAGTGTTTGGAGATAAACCAGGAATACTGAATTAAAAATCTCCTGTTAGGGCAAAGTATGGATTGAAACATTTAAGGGAATACAGATCAGGAAAAACAACCCCAGTTTTTTGTCTTTAGTGCATTTTGAAATGAAGTCATTTAATTAAGTAATGAAATCTGAGTATATAAAATGACTGAACCACTGTGACTACCAGGTAAGTATCAGTTAAGGATGACAAATCATGGCAACACCATAGGAAAATGTCTTTCAATCAAGTTTCACTGATAGCTTAATACATGTAAGAAACATGTTTCAAAATACAAGTATCTTCATCATTTGAAACTCAGAGGGACTATTCACTGGGGACTGTAGTGATAGGACAAGGGGTAATGAGTTAAAACTTTAACAGGGGAAGTTTAGATTGGATCTAAGGAAGAAGCTCTTTCCTGTAAGGGTGGTGAGGCACTGGAATGGGCTGCCCAGGGAAATTGTGAATGCTCCATCCCTGGCGGTGTTCAAGACCAGGTTGGACAGAGCCTTGGGTGCCATGGTTTAGTGGGAGGTGTTGCTGCCCAAGACAGGGGGGTTGGAACTGGATGATCTTAAGGTCCTTTCCAACCCTAACTATCCTATGATGTTATGATTCTATGGTATCAAAGGTCTCTGTGCTGCCAAGCTCTTTAGCATCTGATTATATCGGTTCTGCCTCCTTCACTGAGCACAGGTTGAAGCTACTTTCCCACAGACAACATCTCATCTCTTGCTGCTGTTTGCCAGAGCACACAGAAGAGATTGTTCACCATTCATGTTCAGTTCACAACATCAGTTAATTCCCACTCACAGCAGGTAATGGAAAGATATTTTCCCCCGTCGGTGTGTTTTGGCTTCTCTGAGACCCAGACAGCTCTCGGTTAGGATCGATTCTGTGTTCAGGATTGTCTTTCATCTATGGAAATGAGCCACTGTTGAAGAATGGCTTAGAAAGAAAGGGCACAGTGGGTCTAGTGACCCTCTGTATCGAGAAAGTCAGTTTTGATGATTGCGGCCTAGTCTGGTTCAGCGGCCTTGACATCTCTACTGCTACGAGATTGACGTGGCAGTGGAAAAGTACCGACCGCTAATAACCCTAGGTCAAGTTCGGTTGAGGACAAGTATGATAAGCAACTTTGAGGAAGTGCCCTCTCAGGAATAAGGATGTTAGCCTGCCGTTAAACCGCAAGTAAACCACAAGTAGGAGAAGTATATTAATGTAACCTTTAGGCTTGCAGCCTATCAGCAACTGACTAGTAGGCGTAAATCATTGTAAGAGTATAAAAGATGACAAGTTGAATCAATAAACGAAGTCTGCTTATCACTCATATTGAGTCTGATTGCATTCTTCCTCCGCCGATGAAAGATGACACTGCTTGCGGGTCTGGGACTCTGACTCAATAACCACCCGACAAGCCACTGTCTTAACTCCTATATGAAATACACTATTTGGTATTTCCTGGTGTGCACTAGCAAGAGTTAAACATGGGCATGGAATGTAGGTGCTTGTCTCGTGATGGAATTCCATGGATCGCACCATTTAAGTAAACGGCACTTAAGAAGAATGTAAAACTCCCCTTAAAATGAATGGGATGACCCCTTAATGTGCCCAAATTGTCCTTAACACTGGGTAGCCTCAGCACCATTCATCATCCTGTATTATGAATGATATTGTCCACAGTTTCTGCCTTAAAGTGAAATCTATCGTGAAGCTGCAGCCTGGGGAGGGATTCCCCTTGATATTCAAAGCTGGAGCTTGAGATCTTGATTCTGACCAGCTTCTTCTCTTTGAAAGGCACAAGCGAATGCAATGAATCTTTTGAAACCTTTTCTGTGACTCTTTTTCAGCAAGCAAATGTAAAACTACACTTGCTCTTCCCTCCCACCCCAGCAGCTTTAATAAGGAGCTCACAGGTAAGAGTGAAGAATTTTATTGGAGCTGAGGGAAAAGGTCAAGAATCTTGCAAGAAAAATAGATATTTATCAGTGACAAAAGTTATAACTGAATAAAGCTGATTGGTGTTTCCTGTGAGGAAAAGAGGCCTGGGATAATTCAGGGTAATTTCTTCATGCAAGCTAGTGACTGAGAAATGAATTCAAGTTTGAGGTTCCATTACTCTTGGTTTCCTTCAGAGGAAGGATGATGCGATTTGGGGAGTCTATTTCTCATGCAATACTGTCATTGACTTTTGTGCAGTAACTGTAGAAGAACTTGCATCGAATCATGGAAATAATTGGGAAAATGCCATTATTTTAGTGCCCCATAGGCTTTCTCATTTGAGGTGAATTGCTCATGTCCTCGATGACAGAACTCTTCCATGTTGTTGAGGTGGCACTCACTAATAGCAAATAAAGCGAAGGTGAGGAACTGCATCATGCAGCCAGTGAAAGAAATGGTTTTGTCCTCTGATAACAGGTTTGCCAGCATCCTGGGGGAGATGACTGTGGAACAGCTGATGTCAACGAACGCAAAATGGGTGAGGAAGAAGTACATGGGGGTGTGGAGGCTGGGAGACACCCGAACCAAGATAATTCCAACATTCCCTATGAGTGTCACAACATAATCAATAGAAACAAGGCAAAAAGTGGGGTCTGCGCACATAGGCTGTCTGTAATTCCCAAAAGGATAAATTTAATCTGTGTGAGATTTCCTCCCATGACCAGTTGTTACCTGCTGAGGCAAAATCAAGAGAATATCACATTGATCAAAACCAGAGATTTGCTTTTGGACCATATCTAACTCCAATCAATGACCATTTCAACTGTGTCATTTTAAAATATTCCAATATATTTTCTAACCAAAATGTATCTATTTTACGTTTTTCAGATGAGGTATTCAGAAAAGTACCAGGAGTTTCCTGAAGCAGTTAATGGCAGTTTTGTTTTTCTATGCTGGGAAAAATTAAACTCTGGATTTAGTCAAGCACGTGTGTTTTCAGGTTTGAGTAAAGAATCAGATCTTTATTCACTTTCAGTTTGAAGGAAATTTGTGTCAGAAGACACCTCAGAGGAACCTCATAGGATCGCACGTAAGCGTGGAGCAAGAGAAAGTCCCAGTCCCAGTGAAATCACAGCTTACAGATGAATGACCACTGGACATTTGCTCTTGGCTTTTGATTATCATTCAGTCACCAAACCACATTTATCAAACTATTTGAGCTTATTCACAATAGATAACACTCACACTGGTAAATTCATGATACCTACCTTTCTGAGCTACAGCATGCTGAAGCATCCTAAACCCATAGGCATTAGGTTGCTTCCTTTAAAATGGAATTGATATTACAACATGTTGATTCCAAAGGCTGATTTCTTAGTGACTGTATTCTGCTGACAATCTGAAATGTTTCATTTCTTTATAACAGAAGAAGATTCATCCTCATTTAAGTCTTGAATAAATCAGTGCATCTTGCTTTAGCTGCCTGTATAAAAGAAACACAACCTGCATCAGACATTGCTCCCTCTTCTTATAAAGAAAACCCACGTTGGTAAGGCTGTTTTCTGACCAAGACAGAAAAAAGACGACCTGAGGACATGCAGAAGCAAGCCCACTGCCTCAATGCAGGCGAGGCTCTGCTTTGTGTTAGTGTTACCTCTTGTGCCTTCCCTGTGCCATCAAGGATGGGAGCCAAGGGTTTATCCTCAACACAGCAGAGAACATCCACGCGCCAGCATCAGCTCTGTTAAGCACCTGATGTGAAGAGAGGGGAGCTCCTGCCAGACTCCAAGAGCCCAGCTTGTGTTGCTGGGGCTGTAAATACAGTTGCATGTGCTCTCCTGGGAGGAAGACTCTAGGGCTGCTCATGCTTTCCCAGAGGAAAACAAAGAGAAGGGAAAGCAAAGGGTGTGAAATCACCTCTGAAAGGCATTGTGGTGCTTGAGCATCTGAAAGACATAGCATGAATGAGCCATCTCTGAGCACAGCTACAGGGCAGCAGTGATGAGCAGCTTGTATGATGCTTCTGACATACTTGTGGACCATGCAAAGGTTTCACTTTGACATTGGCAACAGAATGAGAATGGGTTTAGAGACATTTCAGATCTTGCAGAGGGTCCTCAAATGGAAACTGATGCACAAATGACCCCATCTCTGGATTTGCTGCTGTTCCTCTCTGTGCACACCTGAGAGCCCAGCTTTTCAGCCCCCGTGGGGTTATATACATGTAGTGCCTAGATGTCCAACAGCTGAGCTGGTGCCTCTGGGCTTCCACTGTATTCAAGGGTGAGAAATGGGCATTTTTAGGCAGGGATGAATTGTCCCAGGGTGAACTAATAGGCCTTTATCCCCCTGAGCAGCCTCAGCTGCGGCTTCATCCCACCCTCTGCCCATTTGTCCCCCTTCTCTATTTAAGAGATTTAATTCTGTTTTACCAAGTATAATATTGGGCTTCTATGGCAGGACCTCTGTTATTTACCTGATATGAGAATTTTGTGTCTACAGCCAGGGGATTCTGAATTTTGTAGATCCCTTCTCTGCAAAGATTGAAGCAGACTCATGCAATGATGCTTTTGTCATCAAATGTGTTTTCAGAACCCCAAGCCTGTTTCTTGTTGCTGGAATTGACAGCTATTCTTCCCCTGTACGTTAGACTGAGGTTCCTCTTGGGAGTCCCCTGAGTTGGATCCACCACACACAAGACTATAGCAATCCAGACCTCCCTTAGCAATGTAGCACCAAGTCTAGGTAAACCTTTATGTATTGCAGTTGTCTCTGCTTTGGAATTTTTCTTAAACCAAAGAGGGGATAAGAACACCAGAGTGGGGTAATTCATCAAGCAGCGATGAGCCTTACACGTGACACTTCTCATCTAGGCTCCCTTTCCCATTAAAGCTTGGACCAGATGATCTCTTGAGGTGAAACTTGGGTTTTCTGTGGCTCTATGATTCTATTTGTATATATTCTACATGTCTCAGCTACAATATGCAAGAAAGAAGCAAAAAACCAAGGTGTGGTGAAGGTTTTCAAGAAGCTCTCTGATACCAAAGTCTCCGTCCTGCCAAGCTCATCAGCAAGTAATTACATCAATTCTGGCTTCCTCACTGACCACAGATAGAAGTCACTTTTCCACAGACCTCTCACTGCTGTTTTCCAGAGCACACAAAAGACACTGTTCATGACCCATGTACTTCCCAAATAGAAGTTAATTCTCCCTCACAAGAGGTAAAGGAAAAACATTTTCCCACACCAGTGGTTTTTTGCTTCTTTCTGACCCAGGCAGCTCTCGGTTACCATTGATTCTGGGTTCAGGATTGTCTTTCACCAACGGAAACTTGCCTCATGCTGTATTTATAAGTGCAACCCACCGCTTGGTGTTTCCTGGTGTGCTTTAGTGTGAGCTGGGCATGGACATGGGTTGTGGGTGCTTATCTCCAGCTGGAATTCCATTTCTCTCACCATTTAAGTAAAGGGCACTTAAAAAGAGTGTAAAACACCACTTAAAATGAATAGGAAGACCACTTGATATGCCCAGTTTGTCCTTAACACTGGGTAGTCTCAGCACAGTTCATCAATCTGCACTAGGTATTACATTTTCTACACTTCCTTACATGAAGTGAAATCTCCTGTGAAGCTGCAGCCTGGGGAGGGATTCCCCTTGACATTTTAAGGTGCAGCTTGAGACCTTGATTCCCACCAACTTCTTCTCTTTGAAAGGCACAAACGAATGCAATGAATCTTTTGAAACCTTTTCTCTGACTCTTTTTCAGCAAGCAAATGTAAAACTACACTTCCTCTTCCCTCCCACCCCAGAGGCATTAATAAAGAGCTCACAGGTAAGAGTGAGGAATTTTATTGGAGCTGAGGGACAAGGTCAAGAATCTTGCAAGAAAAATAGATATTTATCAGTGACCAAGGCTATAACTCAATAAAGCTGATTGGTGTTTTACGTGAGGAAAAGAAGCCTGGGATAATTGTGGCTAATTTCTTCCTCAAAGATGGTAACTGTGAACTGAAATGAAGTTTGATGTTCCTTCTCCTCTTGGTTTCATCACAAGGAAGGAAGATGTGATGTCACACATCCGATTGAAGGGACATAGGGGTTGCTGTGACTCCCTCTCCTGGTCAAAGCCCCTCTGGGTACCACCAGCTCAGCCATATTAAAAAGCACAGCAGCATCCACAGTGTTGTGGCTGCTCGTGCAGAGCCTCTGCAGCTCTGGAAGAGGGAAGAGAAATGTGCAATGTGGTCCCCTGTCCCCTTGCACCCATTCCAAACGCTGGTCCTGTCTCTGTGCTGCCACCTGGAACCTCACCATCTTGTCCCACACCTCCCATCTCCATGCTCAATCCCAGCCTGACAGCAGGAGATGGATGGGGAGAAGCCATGGCCGTGGGGACAAGGGACGTGTGCAGGGAGGTCACTGACACAGGGATAAAGGCTGGAGGGGGCAGAGAGCAAAGGGGCTGCTCCATAGTCCCCTTCAAACTGCAAACTCCAGCACCTCACTGCACACCACGGGGCAGGATGAAGGATGCTGGGGCTCTGCAGGAAACAAGGGACATTCTCATATGGATGCTGATGGCTTCTGCCCCAGTGGAGGCACTGGGCAAGGGTTGAAATCCCCCCATGCTCTGCATGGAGCTGGATCCAAACTGGGACTCAGCTTTCACTTCTTTGGGATCAGTGCTTAAATCCTTCGTATGTCCACCATAGCACAGAGGAGACCCTCTGCCCCCCATGTCCTGCAGGGTGGCCACAGGGGCTGTGTGAGCAGTGCGAGGATTTGGGACCAGGACTGATGCAAAGCAAGGAGGGACCATCTCCTCACATCTCCCCTGTATCCATCACATCCCTACACATTCATACACATATCCCATGCCCTGGAGGACTGACTCACTCCCATTCATCTCCCACTGTCAGCCAGGCTGTGGCTGTGGGGCTGGTATTGAACAGGAAGATGAGGAGGTGAGAGATGGACAGTTGACAACAGGAGGAGGATGGAGGGGCCTCATCTGCAGCATCGCACCATGTCCTGAGGCTCCTATGCCTGGTTTTACGACTGGAGAGAGAAGGAAAGGGGAGGATGTGGCTCTGGAAGCGGTTGGAACCAAATGGTGCCCAAATTGTGAGGGTTTTCTCCTGGTGTGCACTGCCAGGGGATCCGGATGATCTCTGGTGGGAATCTGCGTGACATGCACTTTCCTTTCATGTTTGGCTGTAGAAGGAGGTTCCCCACAACCCCCATGAAGGCTTTAACCTGTCAAAGGGGAGACTGAGATGAGCTCTTAGGCAGAAGCTCTTCCCTGGGAGGGTGCTGAGGTGCTGGCACAGGGTGCCCAGAGAAGCTGTGGCTGTTCCACCACTGGCAGTGTTCAAGGCCAGGTTGGACACAGGGGCTTGGAGCAAGCTGCTTTAGTGGAGGGGGTCCCTGCCTGTGGCAGTGGTTGGAGCTGGATGAGCTTTAAGGTCCCTTCCAACACAAAGGCTGGGATTCTGTGATAGGCTTGGGAGCATCCATCAGAGCCACCAGTGACAAGGGCAACCCTAAAGCACCCTTCAGAAGGGCCCTTTTCCCTGTTGCTGCCCATTTCAGTCCTTTACCACACTCCTCACTGCTCCTCCCCGTCTCCTTCCTTCCACTTTTGGGCACCGCTCCCTCAGGCTCTCCTTTGTCTCTTGTGCTTCCAGCACGATGGGTGGAAGAAGGTGAATGTCATCATCAGGGAGAGCACAAGGACTGGGGCTGCCTCAAGCCCACTGAGGTTAAGATC
Organism: Pezoporus flaviventris; assembly: GCF_033815535.1. Taxonomy (NCBI): domain Eukaryota; kingdom Metazoa; phylum Chordata; class Aves; order Psittaciformes; family Psittacidae; genus Pezoporus; species Pezoporus flaviventris. Next base: position 960,340 of record NW_026892636.1, on the reverse strand, counting down.
CAAATTCCCCAGGAAGCCCTGTCCAGGCAGAGGAAGGACAGGAGGGTGACCATGAGCAGCCAGCATGGAGGTACCAAGGCCAAGTCACGCCTGAGCAACCTGAGTGCCTTGGGTGATGTGAGCATTGATGTTTACATGGACAAGAAGTAGTGGACAGCATTTACCTCGTCGTTAGCAAGGTCACCACGATCTCCTGTTGGCTCCTTTGCAGCCAAACTTGTGAGCTATGGTTTGAGTACAAGGAATTGAAGATGGGTGGAAAGCTGGTTCATTGCCTGTGGTGCTGGGATTGCTGATGGACCCTGGTACCAGCTCCCATTAGCGAGGTTCCCCTCAGCTGCCTGCCATGATAATGTCAACCATGGCCCCTGTGAAGCTGTAACTGCTTCAGAAATGCTCCAAAAGTGGATGTCAAAGGTGGGCTTGTTCTGTGCTTTGCTCTAAGGGAGCCCAAAGCTCTGTTTCTTGCTCAAGCTGAGATCATCTCCTCTGGGTACATTTCTTCTCCAAACCAAGCAGCACAGAGAAGAGATAATGACCTGCTTTGGGCTTTGTCACCTCCTGGGGCACAAAGAGATTCACAGTCCCACATCCCCACATCACTTGAAATAGAAAGGGGGTTTGCTGATGCTGGTTCATTCCCAGGCTCCCTGCACAGCTCCAGGCACATTCATCTTCACATCCATCTCCGAGAGCATGAGGAGGGCAGCAGAGACAGAGCTGAGATGTAAGTGAGGGGCAGCATCTTCCAGCCCATCATTCTCCTGTGGTTCTCTCTTGCCAACAAGCAGCAGCTTCTGTCTTCATCTCCTGCCTGACTGCAGGGTCCTGGGTTTCTTGATGATGCTCTGGGCTTCCCAGGGAGCTGCTTGTGCTGTGTGCTCCCCACGCTGCTGCTGAGAAGGCAGGTTTGGAGATCACCCTGGTGGAGAACACCCTCAGGAGGCTTCCTCTTCTCAGTGACCTCAGATGTTTCCTGGATGAGCACTTCAGGCTTTCCTGTACAGGACATTCAGGGTGCTCCCCATTGCTGAGATGAGGCAGCTCCAAAAGATTACTTTTTTCCCCCAAAATATGTGTTCAAGAAGAGTTTGCTGAGCTCTGGGGTTTGCCCATTTCTATTGGAGACTCAAGGAACAGGTTAAAGAACCATGAAAAGGTTTTAGATCTGACAGAGTGTGCCAGGAGGGAGGGGAAACTGATATTAACCACTGTGTAAGATTGCACAGGAGCATAGTATGATTTCTGTTCGAAGAGACCTTAAATCTCACCCAGCTCCAAGCCCCTGTGATGGTCAGGGACACCTTCCACTAGAGCAGGTTGCCCTGTCCAACCTGCACTTTGTATAGGTCAGGAATTCATTCAAGTCATAAAGAAACTCAAGCAGAGAGGGAAGAAGCAAGTGGTTGGGAAATGCCCACAAGAGGATGAGGGATCAGCTCTGCACTGTGAAAGCACCACATTTCTCTGTGTTCCAGGTTGAGCCGGATGGTCTCCAGGCCCCAGGCTCAGCACTAATGCAGGCGATGAAGTGCAGCACTAAGGTAAAGCTACTCGGGTGAGTGGAACCTCCCCACTGCTTTCCAGAGTGGTCATTGCTCAACATCCAGAAGTGAGCCAGAGGAGCACACACCACGTTGTGCCATGGTGTTCAACTGCTTGAGCACCCCTTTGTTCTACCTGTGCTGGCACACGACTTTCACCAACCTGTTCCTCATTGATCTGTGCCTGAAGTCTCCCTTTCCATCCTGCAGGACTGTCTCTGAGCAGCTCCCACCACACAGAGGCTTTTCCACCTGGGACATCCCTGCCTCTTGGAGAAGAAACCTCCAGCCAGGAGCTCACACAGAAAGCACCATCCAGCCCATGGCACAAAGCAATTGCACCCAAGTGACCGAGTTCAACCTAGCAGGGTTCACAGAGGACCCGGTGACTCAGGTCTACTTGTTCCTGCTTTTCCTGCTCACCTACCTTGTCACCATTGTGGGCAACCTGGGCATCATCATCTTAATCAGGGCCAGCCACCTCCTCCACTCCCCCATGTATTATTTCCTGGGCAACCTGGCCTTTGTAGACCTCTGTTCTTCCACCATCATCACCCCCAGGATGTTGGTTGACTTGATGTTGGAGAAGAAGAGCATTGCTTCTGCTGGCTGCGTGGCTCAGGTGTTTCTCTTTGATATCTTTGTGGTATCTGAATGCTTCCTGCTGGCTGCAATGGCCTATGACCGTTATGTGGCCATTTGCCATCCCCTGCTGTACCCCCTTGTCATGTCCCCTAAGTGCTGTTTCCAGCTGGTGACTGGCTCATACCTCGTGGGGCTGACCAATGGTGTGGGACAGACCATCAGCATGTCCACCCTGTCCTTCTGCAGCTCCAGCGTCATCAACCTCTTCTTCTGTGACATTTCCCCCCTCATCTCACTCTCCACCTCTGACACCACCCTCAGTCACATCATCCTGACCACTGCAGCATCTCTCTTTGGTGTGTCCAGCATTCTGGTTATCCTGCTCTCCTACGTGGCCATCATCGCCACCATCCTGAGCATCAATTCAGCCAAGGGCAAGCGCAAAGCCTTCTCCACCTGCACCTCCCACCTCACCACTGTCAGCATCTTCTATGGGGCATGTTTTTTTATGTATTTATTCCACAGCTCAGACAGCTCAAGAGCAGCAGACAAATGGGCTGTGGTGCTCTACACCGTGGTGACTCCCATGTTGAACCCCTTGATCTACAGCCTGAGGAATAAGGAGGTGAAGGAGGCTTTGAGGAAGCTCAAAAAATAAAATGATCTTAATTGTTGTAAGTTTAGGACCAGATAGAATGGATGTACTGGGGGAGATGCTATGGTTTTGGTTAAGTATGAACAACATTGAGGGGTTTTCTGCAAACAGTTTGAAAGAGTTTTAAGACGTGATAGTGATTAATGCCCAGCAAAGGGCAGAAACTATCAAGGAATCCCCATCCACTGCTCCGCACCTTTGCTTTTGAGCTCCCTGTTGGCAGCAATAGAAGCCATGATCTCCATGGCAGCCTGATCACAACAGAGCACAGGAGCTGTGGTGTTGCTCAGCAGCCTTCAGACCTCCAATGTGGCAGCCCATGGCAGCCAGGAGCAATGGCATTGCCTGCCCTGATGTCTCTCCTGTTGCGTTCCTTCACAGAGAGCTGATTGGTGATGGGCAAACATTGCAAACCTAAACCACCCCAAAATACTCCACTGTGTGCATTACCTCAGTCCATAGAGCTGTATCCTCTGCCAGGACCATGGTGAAACCCAGAGCCATGGCTGAGCTTTAGGGATGTCATAGACACAATAATAACCTAGGCTGGAGGGAGAAGGTCCATGGCTGGATTCAGTTAAGTCAGGATCTAAGTGGTATGCTGATTTCTTAACAATACACAACTAACAGGCACCCAGCGTCAATCAGCTGAATCCTGCTTTGTTCCCAAAGCTTCCTAATAATTCCCTGGTTATTATTTAACCCAGATGAAGCCTAAAGCTCCTCCAGCTCCATCCCCCTGCCACGGGCACGGACACGGACACCTTCCACTGGAGCAGCTTGCTCCAAGCCCCTGTGTCCAACCTGCTCTTGAACACTGCCAGGGATGGGGCAGCCACAGCTTCTCTGGGCACCCTGTGCCAGCGCCTCAGCACCCTCACAGGGAAGAGCTTCTGCCTAAGAGCTCATCTCAGTCTCCCCTTGGGCAGGTTAAAGCATTTCCGCTTGGCCTGTCCCTACAGGCCCTTGTCCAAAGCCCCTCTCCAGGTGTCTTGTAGTCCCCTTAAGGTATTGAAAGGCCACAACAAGGTCTCTCTGGTGCCTTCTACAACAATATTCAATGACTTTATGTCTAGCTGTTCTCTCCTTCACCATCACCAAGTGTTTAAACAGGAACATGAGCTCTTAGTGTCTTAAAAACACAAGTCTGTGGGTACAACCCTATCACTCTGCTCATTGTGGTTTCACATTGGAGCTGCTGCTCTCAAAACCAGATTTTGCTCCTTGTTGTGTGTGTTTAAGGAAGCGAGTGGTTTGCTGTGTCTAAGGGCTGCCACTGCCTTCAATGGGGTTATCATCTGAACAGGAGAGCAGAGCAAACACCACATGAGGTTCCAGGAAGCAGAAGCAGCAGCCAGCATTGCAATGCATCTTCCTGCTGGGTCATGATGAGCAGGCAATGAGGAGGCTGGCTTCTGGCATTCCTGCTGATGAGCTCCTAATGGCTTTAGCTCCCAAACTCTCAGCTGGAGCTGCTTTCATTGTAGTTAAATCTCATTTAAAGGCAGCTGAGCAAATGCTGGGTAGGAGCTACCTCCCCTTTTTGGGTACTTAGTGATTGGATTTACAATCACCTCAAATGTCCTTAGGCAAGCACTTGTCTCCTTACATTTGAATGCACCATGTCACCCCTATGTGTTTACTGGGTTCATCAGCTCCCTTTAGTGTTGAGGGAGATTTGGTGGGGTTCATGCCTCTCACTGCAAGGCAGACACCTCCATTGCTCCAGCTGAAGAGATCTGAATGAGCTCTGCTGATTGCATTGGCCTGAGTCTCCTTAGCTGTAATGGGACTTTGTCTCATAAATAGATAAGGAGAGACACTCATGTTTGGTTTTTAATTAAGTCACGTCTAAAAGAGGGTGAGTGCCCTCCTCTTTGGAGATGTCTGGTATGTCTCCGGCAGCTGGTAAGTTTAAAATGTCAACACAAGGGGAATGTATTTTATCCATTTTGATTGGAAAGGATTTCAATAGTTGGGTTTCAAATGTGTAGATTCTACACTGGGGATGTGATTCCTTTCCAGTGTGTGGCTTTCCAGACAAAGGAGAGCCTGAGGGAGCGGTGCCCGAAAAGGGAAAGGAAGGAGATGGGGAGGAACAGTGAGGAGTGTGGTAAAAGACTGAAATGGTCAGCAACAGGGGAAAAGGGCTTCAGGGAGATGTTATTGTGGCCTTTCAATACCATAAGGGGCACTGCAGGAAACCTGGAGAGGGGCTTTGGACCAAGGCCTGCAGGAACAGGCCAAGGGGAATGGCTTTAACCTGCCCGAGGGGAGACTGAGATGAGCTCTTAGGCAGAAGCTCTTCAATGGGAGGGTGCTGAGGCGCTGGCACAGGGTGCCCAGAGAAGCTGTGGCTGCCCCATCCCTGGCAGTGTTCAAGGCCAGGTTGGACACAGGGGCTTGGAGCAAGCTGCTCCAGTGGAAGGTGTTGGGGTTGGAGCTGGAGGAGCTTTAAGGTCCCTTTCAACACAAACCAGGCTGGATTCTATGATCCAGGCCCATGAAATTGTCCTTAATACACAAACATGCCAACACACTGACCCTCCAACTCACTGGCTTTGGACATGAGCCATCTCTGTCAAGCAAGGCAGCTGTAGAAGTGAACTTTGTTGGTAACAAAGAAGAAAGTTTCTTTCTTGTTATCCCCAGCTAATTAATCTCTGATGGCTTGTTATGAAGAATGAGGGAAGTCACATCCAAGTTTTCTGAGAAGCTTTTGTGGTGATGAGGAAACTTCCTTGGTAAACCCCAGAAGGTCTTGTTAAAGCTGATGACTCCTGCAAGGGTGGTTGGTCCCCAAGGACCACTTCTTGCTTTTGCAAAGTGAGCAGCATCACTTGTGATGGAAACAGCTGTGACTGCTTGTATTGTGAAAGCCTGGATTTTGGGCCTGCTGGAGGGCTTTCTGTGCCCATGCAAGCTTGGTCCTACTCTCTCTTTAAAGACACATCCCTGACTTCATGACATGTGCAGATAATGTGGTTCTTGCTAATGGGGTGCTTTGTCCCTTCCTACTTTTGACCCCTAATAAAGGGAGCTGGGGAAGCTCATTGCATTTCTCTTCACTTTTCAGCCCCCTCAAGGACACTTCATACATTGAAGTTCTTGTTATTACTTGTCTTGGAATGGATTTATTTGTGTCTCTCTTTAGTTCTTTACCTGCTAAAAATGTTCTTAAACTGTTAAACTGAGGCAAGTTGAAGTCCACTACATCTATCCTCCATGTCTTCCTGGCTTTCATAAATGTGATTTTCCTACCATTATGAATTTGGGATTGGAGAATAAGCATGGGTCACCCGACTCAACATCTAAAATTCATTGTCTAGTTATGAGATAGTCAGGTCCCTTCTAGGGTGGTTGGGAATAAAAGGATGTTTTATCACATCCTAGGACAGCTGGTGAGGATGGATGTGGTCCAGAGCAGGTCTGAACATCAGAAGGACATGTATATGCATGTCAGAATAGCTTTCTCTGGATTAAACTAATTCCAGTCAGGATCTGAAGGCCTCCTGGAGGTTAAACTGCATCAGTTGCCCCCTCAAATCTATTTTCAGTTTGTTTTAATCCAAAAGACAGGACAAGAGGAAATGGCCTCAAGATGCACCAGGGCAGGTTTAGATGGAGCTGAGGAACAATTCCTGCCCCAAAGGGTGCTCAGGCATTGGAACAGGCTGTCCAGGGCAGGGCTGCAGACACTGGCCCTGCAAGTGTTTACAAACCCTATAGACAAGGCCCTCAGTGCCATGGGTTAGTGGTGGCCTTGGCAGTGCTGTTGTAAGGGTTTGACTGGATGAGCTTGAAGGGCTTTTCCAACCTGGTTCATTCAATGAGTCTAAAAGGAGCCCAGTTCATGCAGCCTGACCCCAGCCTCTGATGGGGATGGAAACACAGTGAGGGGAGGACACTCTGTGTGTGTGTGTGTCTTCCAACTTGAACTCTTGAAACTGCTCTTTTTATCTGAATAAATACTAGAGATACAAAAACACACCTTCACTGAGCACAGATGGAGACACAAAACTGTGATTTAATGACTCAGCTTTTAATTATCTAAATTCGAAGAAGGTGAAACTACTTCAGATCTCCTAATCCCTCCTCCCAACACTCTTAAAAGAGGTATTTTAGTTTTCCTTTCAGTTGGACTAAAACTTCATATAGGGGGAAAACATATAAGATAATTGAAGGACTAAAAAACCACTTTCTTTGCATGTTTTCCTAGAAGTGGTGGGGAAAACTATCATTTAAGTTGAAGGGAAGGAGACAGATGCAGTGAAATGCCCCAGGTCAGGTTTGGTCTCCCTTATATAGAAATGTGGTGCCATTTCCTCTGTCCTGAAGTGCCCAGGACCTTGGCAAGCCCTTGACATGTACATCCTGCAACCTCAGAGGGAGCCCCAGGGGCATTTCCATGGTGTTAATAGTCAATGTTCAGGCAACTGAACTCTGTCCCAGATGCCTTTATGCTTCCTGACATGGTTCATCCAATCTGATCCACCTACCCATGCTCATGTGAATGTTTCACTGGGATAATGGTCTAGGACGATGGAATTATGTCTGTGTGGTGCAGTCATCATCGTGAAGAAATAACTGGGACAGCTCAGGACCAGACACACGTTACTTCATGACTTCTGGTTACCCAAAGCAGTGGTAAATGCTCCACCCCTGGCAGTGTTCAAGGGCAGGTTGGACACAGGGGCTTGGAGCAAGCTGCTCTAGCGAAAGGTGACCCTGCCTGTGGCAGGGGGTTGGGACTGGATGAACTGAAGGGACTATATGGTATCTAAAGATGAGAATTGCTAACTAATTGTTAGGTTAACAAGGCTGTCATATGAATATCATCTTTAATGCTCATGTCAATAGAGGCCAGGTTTTGAATCATCTCCACAAAAAACAATATCCTTCTCCAAAACATTTAGGCTGATCTAACAGCACCTGAAGCACAGGGCAAAGAGACCCATGTCCAGCTCTTCCTGCCCAAAAGGTGCTTGCTATTTGAGGTATCAGAACCATTTATGCAGAAGACCCCTATCATGTATTTGACATGGGAAGTTTGTGTCTACAGCCAGGGGTGGCTGCATTTTATAGATCCCTTCTCTGCAAAGATTGAAACAGAATTCATATGATGATGCTCTCAGTAGAAAATGTATTTCCAAAACCTCAAGCCTGTTTCTTGTGTTGCTGGAATTCACCATGCTGCCTCCCCGGCATGTTAAACTGAGGTTTCTATTGCCAACTCACTAAGCAGTTTCCTCCACACAGGACTATGGCAATCCAGTCCTCTGTGAGTGAAGTATCATCCAGTCTGGGTAAATGTTTGAACATTTCAGTTGTCTCTGCTTTGGAAGCTTTCTTAAACCCAAGAGGAAATAAGGACACCAGAGTGGGATAATTCATCAGACAGTGATGAGCCCTACACATGAGACTGCACATCTAGACTCCTGTTTCTACAGAAGCTCAGACCAGATGATCTTTTGAGGCCCAGCCTGGGCTTTCTGTGGCTCTATGATTCTATATGTATAGTGTAAGCCAAAATATCCAACAAAATGGAAGAAAACAAGATATGGTGAAAGTTTTGAAGGAAGCTCTCTGATATCCAAGGTGCCAAGCCCTTTAGCGTTTAATGATACAGATTCTGGCTCCTTCATTGACTGCAGGTCGAAGCCACGTTGCCCCCACACCTATGACAGTGTATGCTTTCATACTGTTGTTTTTCTGAGCACATAAAAATTCTGTTCACCATCCATATACTTTCCCAATATAAGTTAATTCTCACTCACAACAGCTAAAGGAAAGATATTCTCCCCATCAGTGTGTTTTGGCCTTATTGAGACCCAGACAGCTCTCAGTTACCACCAATTCTGTGTTCAGGTTTGTCTTTCATCTATGGAAGCTTCCTACAAACTTAATTCTTATATGAAATAGACAATTTGGTTTTCCTGGTGTGCTTGAGCATGAGCAAGGCATGGACATGGGATGTAGGTGCTTATCTCCAAGTGGAATTCTGTTTCTCTCACCATTTAGGTAAAAGGTTATTTCAGATGAATGTAAAACACCACTTACAATGAATGGGAAGAGGTCCTGATGTGCCCAAAATGTCCCTGACACTGGGTGGTCTCAGCACAGTTCATCATCCTCCATTATGAATTATATCATCTACAACTTTTTACTTTAAATGAAATCTTGATATTCAAAGGTGCAACTTGAGATCTTGATTCCCACCAGCTTCTTCTCTTTGAAAGGCACAAACAAATGCCATGAATCTTCTGAAACCTTTTCTCTGACTCTTTTTCAGCAAGCAAATGTAAAACTACACTTCCTCTTCCCTCCCACCCCAGCAGCGTTAATAAAGAGCTCACAGGTAAGAGTGAGGAATTTTACTGGAGCTGAGGGACAAGGTCAAGAATCTTGCAAGAAGAAGACATCTTTATCAGTGACAAAAGTTATAACTGAGCAAAGCTGATTGGTGTTTCCTGTGAGGGAAAGAGGCCTGGGATAATTCAGAGTAATTTCTTCCTACAGGCTGCTAACTATGAAATGAATTGAAGTTTGAGGTTCTTCTCCTTTTAGTTTCCTTCCAAGGAAGGAAGATGTGATTCTGGGGATCTATATCTCATTAAAATCTGTAATTGAGTTTTGTGCAGGAAGTGTGGAAGATTCTACATCAAATCATGGGGTTTATTGGGAAAAATCCCTTTGTTTTAGTGCCCTATAGGCTTTCTCACTTGAGATGAACTGTTCATGTCCTGGATGACAGAAATCTTCTGTGTTGCCAGCAGCTGAAAAACCTCCTCGCGCATTTCATCAGAGACCCCTTCACCTCCCTGTTCCTCAGGCTGTAGATGAAGGGGTTGAGCATGGGGATGAGCACAGCATAGAAGATGGAGGCCACCTTATCCAGGCTTCTGTGGCTAGAAGGAGGTTGTAGGTACATGAAGAATCCTGTCCCAAAGTACATGGAAACAGCCATCAAATGGGAGGCACAGGTGTGGAAGGCTCTGGCCCTGCTCTGTGCTGAGCACATCCTCAGCACGGTGCGCAGGATAGAGATGTAGGAGAGAAGAATGACCACACTTGCAAACACCGCATTGACGGTGATGAAGGCAAAGATGACCATCTCACTGCTGTGCATGTCGGAGCACACAAGCTTTAGCACAGGGACGACGTCGCAGAAGAAGTGGTCAATGCGGTTGAGACCACAGAAGGAACCTCCAAACACGCACCATGTAAAGATGATGGCACTGGGGAAGGCAAATAGGTAGGATGATGCTACCAGCTGCCAGCAGACACGGCTGGAGATGATGGTCACATAAAGCAGGGGCTGGCAGATAGCAACGTGCCGATCATAGGCCATCATGGCCAGGAGGTGGCACTCACTAATAGCAAAGAAAGCGAACATGAAGAACTGCATCATGCAGCCAAGAAAAGAAATGGTTTTGTCCTCTGATAACAGGTCTGCCAGCATCCTGGGGGAGATGACTGTGGAATAGCAGATGTCAGTGAAGGCAAAATGGGTGAGGAAGAAGTACATGGGGGTGTGGAGGATGGGAGACACCCGAACCAAGATGATAATGCCAGAGTTCCCCACCAGAGTGACAATGTAAATCAACAGAAACAACACAAACAGAGGGGTCTGCGCAAGAGGGCTGTCTGTAATTCCCAACAGGATGAATTCAGTCTGGGTCTGATTTCCTTCCATGACCTGGTGCTACCTGCTGAGGCAAAAGGAAGAGAAACATAACAGTTTTTAGAAGTGGAGATTCATTTTCGGACCATATTTGACTCCAATCAATCACATTTTTAAGTGCCACATTTTGGTTGAATTCATATATTATGCTATCTTTTTAACCAAAATCATATGGTTTTTTGGTCTTCACTTAGTCTATTTATAAAGGAACAGGAAGCACACTGAAGCCACAAATGACATTTTTGGTTTTCTATACTGGAACACTTAAAACGATGGATTTATTTAGGCACTTTTGGACCATATTGTAATTCAAACAATGACCAGTTTAACTGCTACATTACTGTATATTCCACTCTATTTTCTAAGCCAAATTATATATATTTTATGTTATACAGTTGAGGTATCTTGAACTGGGACCGCATTCTAGGAACAAACAGTATTTTCAATGCTAGGACTCTTAAAACCATGGATTTATTCAAGTGCGTGTGTTTTCAGATTAAAGAAAAGAATCAGATCTTTCTTCACTTTCACTCTTCAGTTTTCAGAGTTAATTTGGACAGAAGACAACTGAAAACCTCATAGTAGCACATGTAAACCAGGGGGATAGAAAGTCCCAGTCCCAGTGAAATCCAGCTTACGCGTGAATGAGCTGCACGCATTTTCCCTTGCCTTTTAGATATCATTCCAGTCACCAAATCACATTTATCAAACTATTTGACTTTATTCATAACAGATAAAATTCACATGATTTATACCTCTCTGAGCTCCAGCACAGTTAAGCATCCTAAACCTATGAGTATTAAGTTGCTTGCATTAAAAAGGAGTGGATGTTACAATGTGCTGATTTGTTACTGACTATATTAGTCAGTGACTATATTCTGCTGACAATCTGCAATGTTGCATTTCTTTGTAACAAAATAAGATTCATCTTCATTTAACTCTTGAATAAATCAGTGCATCTTGCTTTAGCAGCCTCTGTAAAAGAAACACAACCTGCATCAGACATTGCTCCCTCTTATTATAAAAAGAACCCACATTGATAAGGCTGTTTTCTGACACAGCTTTCCCAAAGAGGACCTGAGGACATGAAGAAGAAATGCCACTGCTTCAATGAAGGTAAAGCTCTGCTTTGTGTTGATGTTACCTCCTGTGACTTCCTTCTGCCACCGAGTGATGGGAGCCATGGGTTAATCCCCAAAGCAGCAGAGAACATCTACGTGCCGGCATCAACTCTGTTAAGCACCCGATGTGAAGAGAGGTGAACTCCTTCAGACTCCAAGAGCCCAGCTTGTGGTGCTGAGGCTGTAAATACAGTTGCATGCGCTCTCCTGGGAGGAAGCCTTCAGGGCTGCTCGTGACTTACCTCAGGTAAACAAAGAGAAGCAAAAAGCAAAGGGTGTGAAATCACCTCTGAAAGGCATTGTGGTCCTTGGGAATCTGAGAGACATGGAGTGGATGAGCCAAGCCAGAGCACAGCTACACAGCAGCAGTGCTGAGCAGCTCATAGGATGCTTCTGGCATACTTGTGGACTATGCAAAGGTTTTGGTCTCACCTTGGCAACAGAATGAGGAGGGATTTAGAGACATTCCTGATCTTGCAGAGGGTCCCTAAATACAACATGAAGTACAAGTGACTCCTTCTCTGGAGCTGCTGCTGTCCCTCTGTGCACACTTGCGTGCCCAGTTTTCCAGCCCCAATAGGATTATCCACATGTAGTGCCTGGATGGCCAACACCTGAGCTGGTGCTTTAGGGCTTCCACTGTATTGAAGGGTGAGAAATGGGCATTTGAAGCAGTGATGAATTGTCCCAGGGTGAGCTAATAGGCCTTTATCCACCTGAGTAGATAGTCTATTCAGTGTGGGAATTAGAGTGATCAATTGAACTTTATACTGGAGTGTTATTCTCCGGTCATTAGTATCACCTCCATTTTCCAAATATAATTGTAGAATGATGTTTTGAGTAGGTGGGTAACACTGTGGTTTGGTAATGGGTTTCCAGTCTTAGTAAAAGCTCTTTGCAAACATCTCCTTGCTTAGTGGTAATGGTTATACTCGGACAAATATAAACATGTACAGAAGGAATGTCTAATATGTATTTACCCCCTCTCCTGACACAATCCTTTTTGGGGATGTATTTTATCCTATTTAAGAGATCAGCATAGACAATTTCAATAGGATATGCTCTATTTGTCTGTATTGTTGCCTTTCTAGTTCCCCTCAGCAATGATAAGGTGCAGAATCTGTCTTTGAATGATTTCCTTGGAGAAAGGAACAAGAGGTATGCACGATAATAGCTCAGCCTGAAAGAGGCTGGGTCTTCAACAGGAAACCAGAAGTGGCATCTCAGGTACTGTTTTGGGGGATGGTGGTGGAACTAGTTTTAAACTCCTCTCAAATGTCTGTGTTTGAGACACATGGTTATGTTATAAATCCTTTCTAAAAGGAAGTTTTACTTCCTGACCTTAATCTGGCAGGAAATCAGTTGCTTGAAAGTATTTGCTGTTTGCTTAAGATGTAAGTTGAATGATAGAAATTAAAGGGAAAAGCACATTTTTAACAAGTCACCAGTGAAGCTGGAAGATACTGGTGAAGCAAAGATAAATGCATATGCCCTTCTCTCTCTTCTAGGTATTTATTCTTTTGAGATGAGAGCAGTTATTGAGATGCAGTTTAGCCCCAAACTAGCCACTAACCTTGTTATTAATCAGTTGTTTTTAATGAAAACCAACATATTGCTTTTATTTCTGAGCACTTAGACTAAGGAGCAACAAATTCAGACTCTGAGCTACCTGGGGTAATGAAAAGAGTCTCTGGGACATCTTCAACCTGAAAAGCAGCACGAAAGTTAATATTCCTTTACTTTGTGTATTATCAGAGCAGTCAACCTGAGCTGCTCTTCCCTTAATGTGGGGAAAACTGCAGGCAGATGGAAACATAGTGAAGACCACGGTGATGTCCAAGGGAAAACTTGTTTTGTTGGCTTCAGACTTCCTTTGAAATCGGTGTGTGAAGGTAGAACATATATACAAAGCTTGATCTAAGAGCTTGAGTGGTAGATGTAGTCAGTGACTCCCTGCATGGGCAGGTGGTTGTGGACCACCTAAGCATCCTGCCAAGGTGCCTGGCTGTGTTTCATTAGAGAATGTCTTCATTATCTACAGAGTACAGGATTAAATCCCACTAATAATTAAGCAAGGGATTAAGCCATCATAACCAAGCCCATGGAAACCACCCTGCTGCCTGGGAACTGGGAGCCTCTTGGACACTGATGGCCTGGGAAAACTGGACTACGGTGACAGAGTTTGTTTTCAAGGGGTTCACAGATTGCCTCGACTTCCAGGTTACCCTTTTGTGCTTTTCCTGCTCATCTGTGTCACCACCTTGGCATCATTGCTGCAGTCTGGCTCGATTCCCAGCTTCAAAGCCCCATGTACTTCTTCCTCAGCCACTTGTCCTACTTGGATCTGTGCTACTCCTCCGTGGTGACACCCAAAATGCTGCTGAACCTCTTGTCTGAAAGGAAGACTTTCTTTTGCTGGCTGCTTCCTACAGCTCTATATCTATGCTGCTTTTGCAATCACAGAGTGCTACCTCCTGGCTGGGATGGCGTATGACTGCTATGTTGCCATCTGCAACCCCTTGCGTTAACCCATCCTCATGTCCAAGAAGGTCTGTGTTTCCCTCTTAGTTGGGTCCTATGCAGTTGGGCTTTTTAGTTCAGCCATCTTCACAGGCTTTGCATTGAGGGTGTCCTTCTGTGGCCCCAATGTCATTGACCACTACTTCTGCGATGGGCCACCACTCTCAAAGTTGGCTTGCTCTGATACTTCCCTCAACCAAGTGTTGCTGTTTGCTTTTGGGGGCTTCAATGAGGTCACCACAATATCAGTCATCCTCATCTCCTATGGCCACATCCTCTTCACCGTCATGAGGACAGGCTCTGTGCTGGGCAAAGCTTTTGGTACCTGTGCATCCCACCTAGTGGCTGTCACCATCTTCTATGGGACCCTTATCTTCGTGTACCTACGGCCCAGCTCCAGCTACAACCTGGGCAGGGACAAAATAGTTTCTGTCTTTTACACCACGGTGACCCCAATGTTGAACCCTTTCATCTACAGCCTGAGGAACAAGGAGGTAAAGAGTGCTCTGAAGAGAACAGTGGGGAGAACGATTATTTCCCTGCCAAAGTAGTAAATGGTTTGACACTTAGTGATGGGAGTGGGGTAGGTGTTTTTGAGTCTTCTTGAGGTTGGAGAGAAGCTGTGATAATACTTCTATATATTATTGTCCATTTTGTAGATCAGCTTTATCGATGTGGGAGTAATTTGCTATACATTTGCCTCTTGATAGTGTATTTCATAACAGGAGAAACACATACTCACTGAAGAGCCACCAAAGGTTGATTTGTGATGAAACATGCTAAAATGTCCAACTTGTTCCTGAATATTTGAAGGCAAGAATATGTTGGATTTTCCTATGTACCTGCCATTGCTTAAGCAACCCCAAATCGCTTCTTTCTTGAAGGGAAATATGATGACAAGGCTCGGTCCTGTTAAAATAACCCATTTATGAGATTTCTGCTGAGGACTTGGACTATTTTCTCAGCTGTCTTTTCAAGAGCCCACTTGTGGTCTCTTACAGCTGGGACATCATTCACCAGTATGGTGGACACTCTACCAAGTGCTGTACCTCTTCCAGCCATGAGATGTGATCTATGGACTTAAGGTGAATTTCAGTGCTTCCAGATAATCCCCATGACAGATGGGAGCATGCAGGAGAACACACAGAGCAGACCAAGGAGGCTTGGAGGAGAGAGGAGGAAGAAAAGTTCCCTAAAGCTGCAGGAAACAGGGAAGCTGAAGAGGAGCTTCTCGGAATTTTCTTCCCTGATCAACAACCCATCAAAGAATGTTCAAAGGTATTTGAAGATTTCCCTGCTGCGCTTTAATCCTTCAAAGTGCTTTTTATAGTGAAGAAATACTTCAAATGATTTTGTTAATATACAGAGCAAAGGATTGGACAGTGACGGTTCCTAAATGTACTGTTGAGTGGAATTGTTCAATACGTATATTCAAACTTAATGTACAGTAAAGCCATGCTGCGTTTGTTGCAATAAAACACATTTCTATTTTTATTCTCTTTTTTTTTTTTTCTCTAAGCATGTAGTTCTCTGTATCCACAAGACCATTAGTTGTGGGATTTCACTGGCCAAAAATGGAGTTTAATAAGTAGACATTATATCTGATCTCAGTCTCCCTCCTTAGAAGGAACTCAAATGGCTCAAGTGAATGGTGGTGCATAAAGATATAATAAAGATATATAAAGATATTAGCTGCATATAGAACGTATATCATGATTCTGATATATTTAACTTCAGGACATCTGAATTTCAGGTGGCGGAGGCCCACCCAGCCTATGGGTCATGGCACCTCCTTATGTCAGATTTCAGTTCTGTATAACTTCAATGTACTTTTTATTTGAAACTCCCCCTTTCCATTATCACCTTCATTATAAGAGGAAAATTAATAGGCTCAAAACATGCTTAGACACAACAGAGCTGATACAAGATGAGGAATTTAGTGATAAAAACTTCGAAGGTTTATACCTAATAACCTGATGACTGTCTACCTGCTTTCTACAAGTTGTTTTTCCTCCTTGTCATGCTGTTGTAAGAAGCAAAATAAGTTTATTCTGGCAATAACTGGAATATGTGTTTTTAGTCACCTTTTCAGGGAAGGGGAGGGTGTTTTGAGCTGTACCTGAAGGATTGGTGATACAGTGGGAACAAACAGGAATCACTGGTGAAAGTGTTGTCACAGAAACTCCCCAAATATAAACCTTGCTGTTAAAATATTGCCATTTGTAGAAGCTAAACCCAACCAGGGGTCAACACAGCTGTCTGCATTGCTCTTCTCCATCCATATTTAGGTTTGTTGGTGCAAATTGTTGCTGGTTGTGCTGGTGACATTGATGCTTTCCTCCAGAAGCTCATGGGTTCCAGTGAGTCCTGCAGCATTTCTCAGCCATTCCTTTGGCCAACTGAATGGCACCACTGGCGTTCACAGACTGGAAGATAACCTGGGACACCTATAGCTCATGTGTTGGTCTGTATGTCACACTGATGGGTAGCAAGGTGAGCCCAAACCCATCTCATTTGTCCATCTCTCAGCCAGTCCTCTAGGCGCTCAGTGATACAAATCAGTAGCCCAGTGACAGTCTCCCCAGGGAAGTGGTGGATTCCCTCCCATTGGACACTTAAGCTTCAGCTGGAGAAGGTGCTGGAACATCTAGCTTAGATCAGGCTTTGCCTAGAAAGGTTGGACCAGATGATCCTTGAGGTCCCTTCCACCCTGGTGTTCTCTGGTTCTGATGGAGAACTTAGTCTGTTCATGCAACCATGTGTGGGTCTTCTCTGGCCATGGCAAATCCTCCTTTGGGCTACAGAGACTCTATTGATCCATCCAATTCCTCCTGAGGTATCATAGGATGTATGGACACAGGTCTTGGCAGGCATGGCTTGTGTCCTTTAGGGTAGCCAGAGGGATGTATGGTAGGTCTTTGATAGTCCTGGACTCCCACGTATGAACAGTTGAGCCACCACCTTCATTTCTCCTGACTGCAATGAGACTTTTGGCAGTTAGCTCATATACCAATGCTTAATGCTGTTGGCAACTGATGGATGAATAAATCCCACTTATGGATCAAATCTGATCCAAATATGACTCTGTTCATGCTGTCGGTCTAATCTCAAAGCATGGGCTTCTAGTATTTAAAGGGAAAACTCAGCTATACTGAAAGAAACACTGTGAATTGTAACACCCAAAAACGTTCCAGGCACTGGAAGAATCTGGTGTCTATTGAGTGTGTTGAGCAGAGGCAAACGACACTGAAGTTACCATGAATATACTATCAATTTGCTGCTACACCCCTCCAAAAATGTTATAGAAAGAACTGGATTAACATCATCCCTTTTCAAAAGAAGTTGTAATGGAATGGGTTTGGTCTTGCAATAGAAGTGGAGCAGTGGAATGACTTGTCTCTGTGCAAAAAGGAGTCAAAAATGGGTAGCTGAAACACTCTGGAAGTACCTGGAGCACAGTAAAAAGGTCTAATGGACCATCAGTCATGTTCTGACAAGTTGGTCCTAGATAGACCCCTGTGTTCCTAACCATCAGTAGCCTTTCAGGCTCATTTAGTGCTTGGAGGCTTGGGTCAGCCTTCATCTTCTATAATCCCAGCTTTCTTCTCCAGGCATCCATCCAGAGGTAATTACCTAAGCTGCTTGCAGCAGATGTTTAAGATAATTGACACAGACTGCCCTTTGGCTGCACCTTCTCACCTGCCCCTTGATTCTTCAAAAGGGCTTGTGAAGAACAACTTGTGCTTGTTTGGATCTCTGCTTTTCCTGTCCCTGGAGGCTGCTGAATGTTGTTACAGGTTAGAAATCTTTGTGACAACAATTAGAAGAGATTTTCCACCAGCCTGTGTGGGCAAGCTTGGAGCAAATGGCCACAGAGCAGTCCATTCCACTGTAGCTCCCTGGAAATGAATAGTGGGGATGCCCTCGATGCACAGGGTGCTAATTGTCAAGTTATCCCATTCCAGTTCAAATAAAGGCATGGTTTCCACTGTCCTGTATTTTCAAGACTTTTTTCCTTCCTTGCCAGATACAAAAGCCCTGAATGGCAGAGCAGAATCACACCTCAGCAGCAGAGTTCATTCTCAAGGGTCTCAGTGACCAAGCGGAGGTGAAGGCAGCCCTTTTTGTGCTGTTGCTGCTCATCTACACCGTCACCCTTCTGGGCAACACAGGGATAACTGTAGCCATCCGAGGGCACCCACAGCTCCACACATCCATGTACTTCTTCCTGGGCAGCCTCTCCATTGTTCACATCTGCTTCACCTCCATGGTAGCCCCCAGGACTTCGGTCAACTTCCTATTGGAGAAGACCATTTCCTTTGCTGGCTGTATGGGTCAAGCGTTCTTCTACATCGTCTTTGTGACAACTGAGTTTTTCCTGCTGGCTGTCATGGCCTATGACCGGTATGTGGCCATCTGTAACCACTTGCTCTACTCCTCTGTTATGATTCGGAGGTTATGTGTGGGGCTGGTGGTTGGGTGCTATATTGGGGGTGTCCTGAACTCCATCATTCAGATGACCTTCATCATCAGGCTGCCCTTCTGCAGCTTCAATGTCATCAACCACTTCTTCTGTGATGTTCCTCCTCTCCTGGCTCTGTCCTGTGCCAGCACGTACATCAATGAGATGATCCTCTTCTCCTTGGCTGGTGTCATTGAGCTCAGCACCATCTCTGCCATTCTGGTCTCCTATGTCTTCATCTTTTTTGCCATCCTGAGGGTCCGTTCTGCTGAGGGCAGGAAAAAAGCCTTTTCCACCTGCATGTCCCACCTGATTGTGGTGATCAAGTTGTACGGAACAGCCATCTTCATGTATTTACGCCCTAACTCTAGTTACTCCCTGAACACTGACAAAGTGGTCTCTGTTTTCTACACGGTGGTGATCCCCATGCTCAACCCCCTCATCTACAGCTTGAGGAACAAAGAGATGAAGGATGCTCTGTGGAGAACTGCAGAAAGAATCACAGTCAGGCTTTGAAAACCCTGATCCAGGGATTTGGGTAACATGAGGATTTGTCCCAGAGGCTGTGGAGCCTCCACCCATGGACATGTTCAGAAGCTGCCTGAATGAGGCCAGGAGCAACCTGATGTGACCATGACTAGCATGACCATGACTAGTCACTGATGTGACTATGACCAGCAGGACATAGTTATTGCTCAGAAAGGACATCTAGGAGGTCTCTGGTCCTATGACTTGCAAGTTATACACATAAACACATATGTATTTGTGTGTATATACATAAAAACACAATATTAAATGCATCCTAAACTCTATATTTATATATAACACAATATATTCTTGTGTTAAATGTGAAACCAACACCCATGAGACTGATTTTCCTTGCCTCAGTTTAGTTGGGGTCTCAGTGAATTGTGGGCTGGGTGGGGGAGGCAGCTCCTATGAAAAGCTTTACCCAGGACGGATGGAAACCCAAGATCTAAATGGATGAACTAATGTTTTAATGCAGTTGTGGAGCAATGGGATATCGTGCGTGAGCCAAGTGAGTGAAATGCAAATTCTTCAACAGGTCTGTGTTTGGAACCAGGCTGCTGAGTTAAATCACAGTCAAATTGGGCTTTGCCACCTCTTTTCAGGCAGCTGTAGAACTTCACCCTTTCATTTTTCCTCCTCAAGTTCTGCCTTTCTCAAAGCCTTTAAGAGAAGCTCTAAGGAGTTTTCTAATTTATACCCACAGTGGTTTGTTAAAAACAAAGGCAAGAATGTTATCAGTAGAGTTTGCTGCAGGAGAGTTGCATTTTGGTTTGAGGCAATGGGGATTAAAGAAACCCAAGGGAAACATGGAAACACACCAACACGCTGAAACAACAGGGAAAATCGGAGGTAATGAAAAAACCTAACCAAAAGTCTTTATTTCCTATGCAAGAAGTCATTCCTGGCACAAATTGCAGCTCCCCCATATCCTGGTTGCTATAAAATCACAATGCCACCAGGGAAAACAGTCACCACAGGGTTTCCCTACACACCCAAAACTTCCCTATTTCTTCAGCAGCTCATCACTCAAAGGTGAGAGATGTCCCTGATCCAACTGTGTTAACAAGCTCCTCTGGGAATGGATTTGGAGCTGATGGGCTGATAGGAAGGAGAAGGCTTGGCTGAGTCCTGGATGGAGATTTTCCACCTGTGGTCACTTGACCTGTGTCTTCCCCAGTGGGAAAAACACTCTTTAATCCAGGGGAAAATAACCCAAACAGGGATGTGACCCTGGCCAGCACTAAGAAATAAGTCTTTATTCTTCATTTAGACTTCATTCTTTATTTATACTTTATTCTTTAACCTTTACATTTTTTTATTATGTATTTATTATATATATATTATATATATATTCTTATTCTTTACTCTTATTCTTTGTTCTTACTGTTTACTAAACTTACCATCCTGAACCTGACTCTTACTGTTGCCAGGAGGACATGACAGTATCCACATATGCCTGCTCTTTAGATGTCCATTTCCCCTTCAAAGCTGCATTTCATCTACTTCTGAACAAAATCCATTCCTTTTCCTATGTGATTTTTGTTCCTTCTTGGTACCATTGCTCTCTGTGGTCACCTCCAAGAGGTGCAAAATGGTCACAGGAGTCCCTGTAGGTATCAAAAGGCAGAAGTTTTGAAATAAGTGGCTAGAAAATCCTGGATCAGGATTTCTTATACAACACCACCATCTATTGGACGTTGCTGGGAATAGCCACTCCTTTTTCTCTTAAGATAAAACTTTAATTTCTTACGTGCTGGGAAAGTTTGATAAGCCAAGTGGCTTGTTCTTGCACAGGAAACTGAGAGATAATAGATAAATAAACTAAGACCATCATGTTGCCTCTACAGCTGGCTGATCCTATGTAGACAGTTTATTTCCTGACCCTGTTAAGGCAATGTCAGATGGTTTAACAGCTTCAAAGTCCCCTCACATTTAGAAATGATGCTTTAAACCCCACTTTTCCTAATGCAGTTTTTGGCTGAGGCTTCAGGTTGTATGAAATGTAGATTATTGTAGAATCATAGAGTGGTTTGGTTTGGAAAGGAGCTTGGTTCCAACCCCCTGCCATGGTCAGGGACACTACACACTAGACCATGTCATCCAAGCCCCTGTGTCCAACCTGGCCTTGAACATTGCCAGGCATGGGGCAGCCAAAGCTTCTCTGGGCACCCTGTGCCAGTGCCTCAGCACCCTCACAGGGAAGAGCTTCTTTGTTATCTGTAACCTGAACTCCCCCTGTTCCATTTGAACCCATCACCCCTTGCCCTGTCACTCCAGTCCCTGATGAAGAGTCCCTCTCCAGCACCCTTGTAGCCCCCTTCAGACACTGGAAGCTGCTCTGAGGTCTCCACACAGCTTCTTTTCTTCAGGCTGAACAGCCCCAGTGTTCTCAGCCTGGCTCCATACAGGAGCTGCTCCATCCCCTGATCATCCTCGTGGCCTCCTCCACACTTGATCCATGTCCTTCTGATGTTGAGGATATCAAATTCACTCTGCCTTTTAAATGTTTTTTTTTTTCATTAAATAGTCTGTGCTATCCATACACAATTTCAAGTGCTTATTTGTGGTGTTTTAAATGATTCCTTTCTCCATCTAGATCCTTCCTCTAGATTCACAGATCCCTCTCAGAAAGTATCCCCATTGTACATCTTTAGTCCTGACAAAGCCATCCCAGATTTTATAATGAAAGCAAACGAAAACATATCAGATCTCAAAACAGGTAAGGTCTCAACCTTTATCCCATGGACGTGAAGGATTTAATTCCTTGTTGATGTATGTAAATCACACCCATCACCACCTAAATAATCCCTGGGGAGCAGCTGGGCTTATTTAGGTGCTCTCTGATGCTGAATTAAATGGGTGAGGATGCCTATACAGTAACCAAGTTCCTGGGTTACTGGTGGATCCATCCTGGTAACCTGCATGGGGTTGGAAACCCACCTTTTGTTACAGAGCATTAAGTTCTAGGCAGGAATAACCAGGGTCATTCCCTACTAGGGCTTTTGGGGAGTAAAGAGGTGATTTCTGTCCTTTCCTGGAAGGCCCTGCAGCCCCCTCTCATCTTTGGGAGCACAGTAATGGAAGCATTTCTGATTGAAAAGTAAAGGCAACTGCATCAAAATGAAAAGGAAGTTGTGCTTTTATATTTTCATTCTAAGTAGCAGCATAAACTGATATAAAGGAGAGCTGAATTTCTCCTACACTGAGGGTTGAACACATTTGAGAGTGCTTCCCAAGAGGTAATCTTGTTTTTGAATACGGATGTGACACACTACATATTGCTATGTACTAAAAAACTACCTTTGGGGATTTTTGAAGGCTGGGTAAAACTCTTAAAGGCAACAATTTTGGGCTGGTATTGTTCAAATAAGACCTTCCGGTGCCATTAATTTTAAAACCTGTTGGGTGTATCCTGACCTGGCTCTTGGGAGCCCTTTGGGCTGTCCCTTGCCTGGTCTGACAGCTCCCTGCCAGTTAATGTGTAATCCCCTGACTTGTTTTACCCCTGGCTCTGTGAATACCACAAAGGACAAGGCTCTGGAAGGACGGGTAGATGCTGCATGGGAGAAGACAGAGCAGCATTACCCTTCTAGCTGGAGCCTGGAGAAGCTGGGAGTATTAAAACCCATTTCAAGTGGATCTGAGAGCAAAGAGGAAGAAATCCCTGATATGAAAACCCTGCTTTGTCCTGTGGCATCCACAGTGTCCACAGGCCTTGTAGCAAACCTTACCTCCTCTGCTTTATTTCAGGGCAGCAGAAACCATCCCCTTGAGGAATCAGAGGGATGCTGGTGCTGTGAGCATGGGGCTCTTTTGCTTCCTATTTTAAACGATCCTTTTCTTCACTCATTAGACAGTTTGTGCTGTAAGACTCTCGAAAGAGCAGGTAACCAAGCAGTGTGTTATGACTTTATATATCTGGCCCCTTCCCCTTGTTCCTGTACTGGGATCTTGAGGATAACATCCACTATGATGGCTTTGGACTACCAGACTGGAAATTGAGATGAGTTCTTAGGCAGAAGCTCTTCTCTGTGAAGGTGCTGAGGCGCTGGCACAGGGTGCCCAGAGAAGCTGTGGCTGCCCCATCCCTGGCAGTGTTCAAGGTCAGGTTCGATGGGGCTTGGAGCAAGCTGCTCCAGTGGAAGGTGTCCCTGCCACGGGAAGGGTTGGAGCGGGATGAGCTTTAAGGTCTCTTCCAACACAAACCTGTCTGGGATTCTATGGTTCCATAAGAGCAAGGTAACTGCTACCTAACCAGGAGGTTATGCTGCAAGGTTTTGCTTGGCTGTAGGATCATAACAGCATCTGGATGTTCTCCTATCCATAATGTCAAGAGTTACATCTTGGATAACACTAGCAACAGTCTTCTTGGTGAGTCCTAGGGCAGCTTGTTGAAAGCTTGGCCAAAAACCAAGATCTTACCAAATCGGATTAGGAAAGCCACAAATGGAGGTCCTTTCCCCAGGAATACAGGGATAAATATTCAGTCAACTCTTCAGCTGAGTGTGGACCCACAACCTGCATGGATAATATCTAAACGAGGGCGGCAAGGTATGGGTTTTCAGATTAATTTATCTCCATTCAAGTGAGTGTGCGCAAGCTGCAGGGAGATGTGATTGCTGGGGGAAGCTGTCGTGTATAGCACAAGCTGCAGCCTTAGAAACATCCCAGCTTTCATATCTGCCCTTGGATCACTTCAGACCAAGCACTTGGTTTGTCAAGCAAGAAAAAGTGAGGGTGAGCCTTTGTTAATTGTGAGCTTCAGGTCAATTGTCCCCTGGCAGGAGATGTGTGTGTCTGGGCAGGTGGATGCTGCCTCAGGGGGAGGATTGAGCCCCAGACCCAAACAGTTGGATTTTCATTACTTGGGTCACATCTTCCAGCTCCGTGGTGATGGCTCAGGAGCTGCTTTGCCTCCAGCATGTCTATGTGAGCAGTGAAAAGCAGCTCTAAATCCCCATTAATAACACCAGGAGACCACATGCGTTGCTCACAAGACATCTGAACTGAGGAGTCTGGTTCTGGAGGGGGAGCTCACCCCTTCAGCAAAAGGTCATCAAATAATGATGACTCTTAAGCATGGCTCTGCTTGTCAGATACCAGCCACGCACACTCCTGCTTTGCTCTCTGGTGTAACTCTGTCAAGTGATGATTAATGTTAGGCAGGAAAAATCAGTGAAGATTTATTCTGCCTGTCGTAAGCTGTGATATTAGGAGCTGCTGGTTTCTCCCAGGGAGAATTTATCTTTGATCAAGCCTGAATGTATCTTTTGTCTCCATGTTAGGCATCATGTCTAAAGCAAAGTGAGGTGAGAAATCCTGGCTCTGCACCATCCTACCCTAAGGAAAAGCCACGTTTGCCCTCAAAGAGCTCCTCCTGGGACTCAGAGAACAGCTAATTATTCCTCATGTACTCATACTGGACTGGCAGCACCCAAAAGATGAGAAATAATTCCCTTTTCCCAGCAGTTACTGGGGAATTCAAGGACTTCCATGTGTCAATGACTTGAGAGGAACTATGAAGAACCCTGTAGTTTATTCATTCTGGTGTTGCCCTCCCTCCTTGCCTTAAAATACCTACTTGCTTCCAAGTCTGTTGGTGGTGGATGTGGTGTTCAGCCAAGACTGGCCTTGGGAACTTGGTGTTTTCCTCTCTCAAAGAGAATTTACCTCATATTGACTTATTTATACGTATGTGTGTGAATATATGTATATATACACACTTTATATTGACTGAAAGTCGTGTAACTGAATGATAGACAAAACCTGACATTCTTAATATTATTGAGGGAAGGGGGGTCTGAGGAGGCTGTGGGAGCGACAGCTGCTGCCACATCTATGCAGGGTTTGAAAGCACATTTGGAGATCTTCAGTACTGTGGAAGTAAGGAAGGAATATGTGCAATATCTGATCATGGAATTGAGCATTAGTGGCCATTATTGGTCATTATTGCTCACTATTGGTCATTATTAGAGACAAGGAGATCACACAGCAAGTGCAGTGTATGAAGAGCCAGCATAACGTATGGCTCTCTTCAAACACCTTCAGGTGGTTTCAAGCATGACCTGAGACTTCAATAATGCTTTCAAATAAGAATTAGCTCTTTAATAGCAGGCCTGAGACAGCACCATGGTGTTTTGTGTCTAAATTGTGCTAAATGAAAGTAGTGCCCACAAAAAGGAGGCTCAGCTTTGAGGTAAGGCAGTGACCATTGTCTCCATTGCTTACTTCATAAGCATTTTCTCAATGAAACTGGCTACACGGAATTTGGAGAAGGCTGAGGTTCTGAATGACTTCTTTGCCTCGGTCTTCACTTGCAAAGGCTCTGACCAGACCACCCAAGTCTTGGAAGGCAGATGCAGGGACTGTGAGAATGAAGACCTTGCGCCCACTGTAGGAGAGGAACTGGTTCGAGACCATCTTAAAAATCTGAACATGCACAAGTCCATGGGTCCTGAATGAGCTGATGAGATCCATCCGCGGGTCCTGAAGGAGCTGGCCAACAAAGTGGCGAAGCCACTGGCCATTATATTTGAGAAATCCTGGCAGTCAGGTGAAGTTCCCAAAGACTGGAAAAAGGGAAATATAACCCCCATTTTCAAGAAGGTGAAAATGGATGACCCGGGGAATTACACACCAGTCAGTCTCACCTCTATGCCTGGCAACATCTTGGAGCAGGTTCTCCTGGAAGGCATGCTAAGGCACATGAAAATCAACAAGGTGCTTGGTGACAGCCAGCGTGGCTTCACCGAGGGGAAATCCTGCCTGAACAATTTGGTGGCCTTCTATGATGGGGCTACGGAACTGATGGACAGGGGTAGAGCAGTTGATGGCATCTACCTGGACTTGTGTAAAGCGTTCGACACTGTCCCACATGACATCCTTGTCTCTAAATTGGAGAGACATCAATTTGATGGATGGACCATTCAGTGGATAAAGAACTGGCTGGATGGCTGCACGCAAAGAGTTGTGGTCAATGGCTCAATGTCCGGCTGGAGACCAGTAACGAGTGGGGTCCCTCAGGGATCGGTGTTGGGACCGGTCTTGTTTACCATCTTTGTCGCTGACATGGACAGTGGGATTGAGTGTGCCCTCAGCAAGTTTGCCCATGACACCAAGCTGTGTGGTTCAGTTGATACGCTAGAGGGAAGGAATCCCATCCAGAGGGACGTTGACACGCTTGTGAGGTGGGCTGATGCCAACCTCATGAGGTTTAACCATGCCAAGTGCAAGGTCCTACACCTGGGTGGGAGCAATTCCAGGCACAGCTACAGGTTGGGCAGAGAAGAGATTCAGAGCAGCCCTGTGGAGAAGGACTTGGGGGTGTTGGTTGATGAGAAAATGGACATGAGCCGGCTTCAGTGTGCGCTTGCAGCCCAGAAACCAACCTTATCTTGGGCTGCATCCAAAGGAGTGTGACCAGCAGGTCGAAGGAGGTGATCCTGCCCCTCTGCTCTGCTCTTGTGAGACCTCACCTGGAGCATTGTGTGCAGTTCTGGTGTCCTCAACATAAAAAGGACATGAAACTGTTGGAACAAGTCCAGAGGAGGCCACGAGGATGATCAGGGGACTGGAGCACCTCCTGTATGAAGACAGGCTGAGGAAGTTGGGGCTGTTCAGCCTGGAGAAGAGAAGGCTGCATGGAGACCTCATAGCAGCCTTCCAGTATCTGAAGGGGACCTATAGGGATGCTGGGGAGGGACTCTTCATTAGAGACTGCAGTGATAGGACAAGGGCAACAGGTTAAACCTTAAAGAGGGGAAGTTTAGGTTGGATATACGGAATAAATTCCTTCCTGTTAGGGTGGTGAGGCACTGGAATGGGTTGCCCAGGGAGACTGTGAATGTTGTATCCCTGGCACTGTTTAAGGCCAGGTTGTACGAGGCCTTGGGTGATATGGTTTAGTGTGAGGTGTCCCTGTCCATGGCAGGGGCTTTGGAACTTGATGATTTTAAGGTCCTTTCCAACCCTAACGATTCTATGATTCTATGAACTGAGGGTAGGACCAAAGGGTTTGATACATCTCTGGTGTCCCCAACACAAGGAGGACTTGGAGCTGCTGGAGCAAGTCCAGAGGAGGCAACGAGGATGGTCAAGGGCTGGAGCTCCTCCCATATGGAGCCAGGTTGAGAACATTGGGTCTGTTCAGCCTGGAGAAGAGAAGCTGTGTGGAGACCTCAGAGCATCTTCCAGTGTTTGACGGGGCCTACAGGAAACCTGAAGGAGGTCTTTGGCCAAGGCCCAGCAGGGACAGGCCAAGGGGAATGGCTTTAACCTGCCAGAGGGGAGACTGAGATGAGCTCTTAGGCAGAAGCTCTTCCCTGTGAGGGTGCTGAGGCGCTGGCATAGGGTGCGCAGAGAAGCTGTGGCTGCCCCATCCCTGGCAGTGCTCAAGGCCAGGTTGGACACAGGGGCTTGGAGCAAGCTGCTCTAGTGGAAGGGGTCCATGCAGGTGGCAGGGGTTGGAGCTGGATGACCTTTAAGATCCCTTCCTACCCAAAACAGGCTGTGATTCTAAGAAATAAAGCTCTGACAGTCTGTTGGTCAACAAAGCCCTTGTGCTAAATGGGGAGAAGTCATGTCTGAGCATCTGCTCTGCTGCAAATTTAAGTAGGGGCGTAAAGGGCCTGAGTGCTGTTAGGTGGGAGGATCTGGGGTCCTGCTTCCACCTGAACAGCCAGGGTGCTGCTGGCCGGGGTCCCCTGGAAAGGGCTCCCCAGGACCAGCACAAACCATCCACAGAGAGGATGCTTTGTTGTGCTTGTTTTCAGCTCCCTTCAATGCAATATTAGATGAACCCTGTGGATGTAAAGGGCTTCCTCAGGGAAACACTGAAAGGAAGATGTATGTGACAGATGAGGAAATACAAAGCAAACTGTCCTGGGCCTGCCTTCCTGGGAAGGTCTCTGCAGGAGAACTGGTCTTGGAGGTGTTGATGCAGCCAGAAGGAGTTTGGGGAGAGAGGACTTGAGAGGTTGTTTTGCTGATCAAGTCAAACTAATTATCCAATGGAGGAGGGTCCTCTGGGAGAACAGTTTGCACAACACAAGCCTCTGAGGTAATGCCTCCTGTGAGATAAAACCCCTCCACCAGCCAGCCTGGAGCATCCTGCTCCCAGGCATTTCTCCTTCAACCCATCGCATGGTCTCCCGGAGGAGCTGCAGGCACTGCATCCACCACCACCTTCCTCTTTAACCAAGCAGGTACAAAAGGGTTTGATGGGTGGTGGGTCCAGTTTGACCCTGGTCATGCTGCCTCTCCCATGCTTGATGGCATGTTGAATTTCACTCTTCTTCAGGGACTGTATTGATAGGGCAAGGGGTGATGGCTTTAAACTGAAACAGGGAAATTCAGGTTGGTGATAAGGAAGAAGTTCTTCCCTGTGAGGGTGCTGAGGCCCTGGCACAGGGTGCCCAGAGAAGCTGTGCCTGCCCTATCCCTGGCAGTGTTCAAGGCCAGGTTGGACACAGGGGCTTGGAGCACGCTGCTCTAGTGGAAGGTGTGCCTGCCCGTGGCAGGGTTTGGAGCTGTGTGAGCTTTAATTTCCCTTCAACCCAAACCATTTTATGATAACCCATGGTGTGAATAAAAGTGCCCTAGTATGCCTAGTAGGTTTGCTTCAAAAACACCAGTATTCCTGACCCCATCTACAACTGATTTAGCGATATTTTAGCATGAGAATATCCAAGCTAAAGCCTTAAAATTTTGGTTTATATATGGTATGTTTTGTATTTTACACCCTTTGGTGGATATTTGGGTTGGTCATAGGAAGCCACTGCAACCACAGCAAAGCTCTGCTGGAGCCAAGACCACTGCTTTCCCTTAACATTATGCAGGGTGGGGGTGTTCAAAAGCAGATAAACTTAGAACCTAAAGGAAATTTCAAGTACATGGCTTTGTGTGGTGTTGAAAAGGATGCAGCACAAGTAATGAATCTACAGAAGAGCACTGATCCACTCTGAAAAATACAAAAAAGGGAGAAAAATAATCCTTAAAATTCCCAGAAATCAGTGAAGAGAATACAACATCTTTTCTGTTTTCCACATTTTGTGATGTACTTATTTGGTTTTATTGTATTACGTTTGGATAGACATGTTTCTCACTGTTTCATTAGTGATGTGTATATCAATCATTGTAGAATTATTCTCTTTTAATTTCAGGCTGTGTAATGAGCTCCTTCACCACTTTGACTTCAGATCTTGAGTTACAGACAGAAATACACCATTACAAATACACCATTTTCTATTGCATTTACTTTCTGGATTAAACTCCAACTAAACTTCCACATTATTTCTCTTGTAGGGATGTGTTTCAGTGATTCCTTTCATTTCAATCCAAATCCATCAACTTGTTGAAATGACAGATACAGGAAACCTCACTGTTCTCTCCGGCTTCATCCTCTTGGGTTTCTCTGATGCCCCAGAGCTACAAACCACCATCTTCACAGTCTTCTTATCCCTCTATGTTTTCATGGTTCTGGGGAACCTGACGATGATCCTGCTGATCAACACTGACCCCCACCTCCACATCCCCATGTACTTCTTCCTGACCCACTTATCTTGCATGGATGTTTGCCTTTCTTCCTCCATCATCCCAAAAGCTCTGGAGACCTTCCTGCTGGGGAGAAGCCACATCTCCTTTTGGGGTTGCTTTGCCCAGATGTATATTTTCGTGGCTCTGGCTGTCTGTGAGGGCTTCCTGCTTGGGGTAATGGCTTACGACCGATACACGGCTGTGTGCAAGCCCCTGCTCTACACCACTACCATGACCAGGGCGTGTTGCTATGGCATGATGGTGCTGGTGTACACCATCGGGTTCCTCACCTCCCTGGTGCACATCACACTGGCAGGGAGGTTGTCCTTCTGTCAGGCCAGGAGCATCAACCACTTCTTCTGTGAGCTGCCCACCCTCCTGCAGCTCTCCTACTCGGACACCCACAGAAACAAGTTTGTGCTGGTGTCCAGTGTTACGTTTAACTCCATGGTCTCTCTCCTGATGATCCTGGTGTCCTACACCTACATCCTCCACACCATCCTGCGGATCCCTTTGGCCACGAGGAGGCTGAAGGTCTTCTCTACCTGCACCTCCCACTTGGCTGCCATCACCATCTTCTACGTGCCCGGGATCCTCACCTACGTCCAGCCTCATGCGGCATCCTCATGGGATCAGACAAAGCTGGTGTCGCTGTGTTACTGCATCCTCACCCCAACCCTCAACCCCCTCATTTACAGCCTGAGGAACAAGGAGGTGAAGGGGGCTCTGAGGAGGCTGTGGGAGAGAAAGCTGCTGCCACATCTATGCAGGGTTTGAAAGCACATTTGGAGCTCTTCAGTACTGTGGAGGTAAGGAAGGAATATGTGGAATATGTGATTATGGAATTGAGCATTACTGGCCATTATTGGTCATTATTGCTCACTACTGGTCGTTATTACAGATAAGGAGATCATACAGCAAGGGTATGGAAGCCAGCACAACGAATGGTTCTCTTCAAACAGCTTCAGGTTGTTTTAAGCAAGGCCTGAGCCTTCAGTAATTCATTCAAATAAGTATCAGGTATTTAATAGCAGGCCTGAGACAGCACCATTGTGTTTTGTGTTTAAATTATGCTAAATGAAAGTAGAGCCCAGAAAAAGGAGGCTCAGGCTTGAGGTAAGGCACTGACCACTGTCTCCATTGCCTGCTTTATAAGCATTTCCTCAATGATGAACTGGTGGAAGGTCAAGAGGATTTGATACAGCTCTGCTGTCCCCAACACAAGGTGGACGTGCAGCTGCTGGAGCAAGTCCAGAGATGCAACAAGGATGGTCAGGGGCTGGAGCAGCTCCTGTATGGAGCCAAGAAGAGAACATTGGATCTGTTCAGCCTGGGGAAGAGAAGCTGTGTGGAGACCTCAGAGCAGCTCCCAATGTCACAGTATCACAGTATCACAGTATGCTAGCGATTGGAAGGGACCTCGAAAGATCATCTAGTCCAATCCCCCTGCCGGAGCAGGAACACCTAGATAATGTTACACAGGAATGTGTCCAGGCGGGTTTTGAATGTCTCCAGGGAAGGAGACTCCACAACCTCCTTGGGCAGCCTGTTCCAGTGTTCCGTCACCCTCACTGAGAAGAAGTTTCTTCTCAAGTTTAAGTGGAACCTCTTGTGTTCCAGTTTGTACCCATTACCCCTTGTCCTATCATTGTTTGCCACTGAAGTGTCCGAAGGGGGCTACAAAAAACCTGCAGGAGGCCAAGGGGAATGGCTTGAACCTGCCAGAGGGGAGACTGAGATGAGCTCTTAGGCTGAAGCTCTTCCCTGTGAGGGTGCTGAGGCGCTGGCACAGGGTGCCCAGAGAAGCTGTGGCTGCCCCATCCCTGGCAGTGTTCAAGGCCAGGTTGGACACAGGGGCTTGGAGCAAGCTTCCCTAGTACAAGGTGTCCCTGCCCGTGGCAGGGGTTGGAGCTGGATGAGCTTTAAGGTCCCTTCCAACACAAACTAGGATGCGATTCTAAGAAATAAAGCTCTGACAGTCTGTTGGACAACAAAGCCCATGTGCTAAATGGGGACAAGTCATATCTGAGCCTCTGCTCTGCTGCGATTTTAAGTAGGGGTGTAAAGAGCCTGAGTGCTGCTGGGAGGGAGGATCAGGGGTCTTCCTCTCCCCTGAACACCCAAAGCGCTGCTTGCCTGGGTACCTTGATAAAGCTGATAGAGCAAGTGCAGTACTCAGCTATCTGCTTCTCGGATTTCAAGCTGCATTATTCACTCTGCAGAAGCACACCAGGTATTCTTAGTGCCTCTTTCCGGATTCATGTAGTTCTTTTCAATAATCTTTGAAGTATATATTGTTCTTCTTTTCTAAATTAGGTTGAGGGTTATTTCTCCCTCTGTTACACTGATTTTCCCATTTCACAAGCCTTCAGTTTAGCCCAGTACTCAGTGGGGAAGAAAGACATTCAAAACCACTCAGAAATCCTTTTCTACCCTCCTCCAGTGCATCTCCTGGACTGTCAGTCTGGTGCCTTCCAGCAGAAAAACAGGTTGACATTGAAAACATCTAAAGCCATCTACATTCTTCTCTTTCTTCCTTCCCCACACTTTCATAGCTCAGTTTTCTCCTCTCATTGACCCATCCTTTGACTTTTCTAAATGTCTGGGACAAGGTTATCATTTAATATTTCTCCTAAGGGGTTTATAATCTAGGAGAAGCATTCAGGACACACCGGCACTCAGGATTCTTCAGATGAAGACTGGGAAATCTGACTTCATCCTGTTATATCCTCAAAGCAGCCACGTTTTGAGCCAATGTTTTTGACCAAAGTGTTGTTCAATCACTAGTCAAGTGTATGGAAATAAATGCATGTGATGGAAAGGACTCCCCATGACCAGCGCAAACCATCCACACAGAGAGGATGCTTTGTTGAGCTTGTTTTCAGCTCCCTTCAATTCAATATTAGATGATCTCTGTGGATGTAAAGAGCTTCCTCAGGGAAACACTGAAAGAAAGGGGTATGTGATAGATGGGGAAATACAAAGCAAACTGTCCTGGGCCTTTCTTCCTGGGTAGGTCTCTGCAGGAGAACTGGTCTTGGAGGTGTTGATGCAGCCAGAAGGAGTTTGAGGAATGAATGGTTACTTCAAACAGCTTCAGGTGATTTTAAGCGTGGACTGAGTCTTGGATAATTCATCCAAATAAGTATCAGTTATTTAATAGCAGGACTGAGGCAACACCATGGTGTTTTGTGTTTAAATTGAGCTAAATGAAAGTAGTTCCCACAAAAAGAAGGCTCAGCCTTGAGGTAAGGCAGTGACCACTTTCTCCATTGCCTGGTTGATAACTGCTCATCCCAAGTGAGCTTGAAGATCTGAGGGAAGGACCAAAGGTTCAATACAGCTCTGGTATCCCCTGCAGTTCTGATACAGTTTTGGTGTCTATAGAATCCTAGAATCCTAGAATAGTTAGGGTTGGAAAGTACCTTAAGATCAACTAGTTCTAACCCCCCTGCCATGGGCAGGGACACCTCACACTAAACCATCTCACCCAAGGCTCTGTCCAACCTGGTCTTGAACACTGCCAGGGATGGAGCATTCACAACCTCCCTGGGGAACCCATTCCAGTGCCTCACCACCCTCACAGGAAGGAATTTCTTCCTTATATCTAACCTAAACTTCCCCTGTTTAAGTTTGAACCCGTTACCCCTTGTCCTATCATTACAGTCCCTAATGACGAGTCCCTCCCCAGCATCCCTATAGGCCCCAGATACTGGAAAGCTGCTCTGAGGTCTCCACGCAGCCTTCTCTTCTCCAGGCTGAGCAGCCCCAACTTTCTCAGCCTGTCTTCATACAGGAGGTGCTCCAGTCCCAGAGCATCCTCGTGGCCTCCTCTGGACTTGTTCCAACAGTTCCATGTCCTTTTTATGTTGAGGACACCAGAACTGCACACAATGCTCCAGGTAAAGTCTCACAAGGGCAGAGTGGAGGGGCAGGATCACCTCCTTCGACCTCCTGGCACCTCTCCTTTGGGTGCAGCCCAAGATACTGTTGGTTTCTTGGCTGCAAGCACACACTGCTGGCTCATGTTCATTTTCTCATCGCCCAGTACCCCCAAGTGCTTCTCTGCAGGGAGCATAAGAAGGCCATGGAGCTGCTGGAGTAAGTCCAGAGGAGGCCACGAGGATGCTCAGGGGCTGAAGCAGCTCCCATATGGCGCCAGGCTGAGAACACTGGGGCTGTTGAGCCTGGAGAAGAGAAGCTGCTTGGAGACCTCAGAGCAGCTTCCAGTGTCTGAAGGGGGCTACAAGGATGCAGGAGAGGAATTCTTCATCAGGGAGTGTAGGGATAGGACAAGGGGTGATGGTTTCAAACTGAAACAGGGGGATCCAGATTGGATGTAAGGAAGGAATTCTTTACTATGAGGGTGCCGAGGTGCCACCACAGGGTGCCCCGAGAAGCTGTGGCTGCCCCATCCCTGACAGTGTTCAAGGGCAGGTTGGACACAGGGGCTTGGAGCAAACTGCTCTAGTGGAAATTGTCCCTGCCCATGGCAGGGGGTTGGAAGTTGAGAGCTTTTAGTTCCCTTCCAACATAAACCAGTCTGGGATTCTGTGATACCTGATATGAGCATCCAATACATTTATCCCGTGTAAGTGAGCTGGAGCAGTGCTAAGGACTTGTGATAGGCACACATAGGTTTGCATGTGGCCAGAAGTGTGTCCCAACTAAAATCTTCCTGGGATGTGTGGTCCTCACATCTTTTTCTTTCTGTTTAATGAACTGTACAACTGCTGGAAGAACATGTACTTTTATAATGACAAAATGAATAAATTTGTGGTTTAAAATAAGCACCTTTGGAAACCATGGTCTTCTGCAAAGAACTGTGATGAATAATGAATGAATGCAATGGCAACCAGTCAAAATCTAATTTAAGTTGGTGTGAAGTGAAACGCTCACTTTATAAGCTTTTAATCAAAGTTTCTGATGGAGTTTTCATGAAAAATAAGACATTTGGACAATTCCCTCAAGAAAGGAGAACACAACATGTGAAGCAACTTATTTAGATAGAATAAGAGAGGGACTCTTCATCAGGCCCTGTAGGGACAGGCCAAGGGGAATGGCTTGAACCTGCCCGAGGGGAGACTGAGATGAGCTCTTAGGCAGAAACTCTTCCCTGGGAGGATGCTGAGGCGCTGGCACAGGGTGCCCAGAGAAGCTGTGGCTGCCCCATCCCTGGCAGTGTTCAAGGCCAGGTTGGACACCGGGGCTTGGAGCAAGCTGCTCCAGTGGAAGGTGTTGGGGTTGGAGCTGGAGGAGCTTTAAGCTCCCTTCCAACACAAACCATTCCATGATTCCATGATTTTGCATAACTGAGGAGGGATGATTCTCATTAACACAATAAAGGAGCTCTTTGCTCCTTTCTGCTCCATTCTTTCATCCTCTGCACACAGGAATACACCAGAGGAGGCTGAATGCAGAACTGCCGCTGTGTTTAGGGCATTGGGTGGTGGAAAACCCAGTTCCCCTCTCCTTGAGACATCAGGGAGTGCAGCCACAGTAATTGCCATGGCCAGCATCACCTGGGTCCTTCTCACACACCCTCTGCCATAGGCTCAGGCTCTATTTAAGCTCAGTCCTGGCACTGGGCCCACTTCCAGGGCTGTGCTTTAACTGGGCTTGCTCCTGGTCAGTAGCAACCATGAACTTGACTCTTGGTTTCCCCTGGGCTATCAGTGGAAGCTGCTGCTGTGCTCAGGCACAGGGGGACCGTGCTCTGCTTTGTGGCCACTTTCAGCTCCCAGCTCGCCTTCCCATTGGGAATAACTGGTCCTGGCTGCTCCCTTGAGGCACCTTGCATCATGCAAACAGCACAAACAGCTCTTAATGAGAGGCAAGACCCTCTGGTGTCCAAGCTAGGGACAAGGCAAGCTCTAATGGAAACTAAGTGTTATAAACATCTCCCCCTCCTTGTCTGTGTCTGTCTCCAGGTCTCTATTTGCTACATAAAGAGCTTATTGCTAAAGGTCTCTAACAGGTTGCAGTTGGTTATTTCTGCTTTGCAGAGCATGAAGTTCTGCGGCATCCCTCAGTGGTACCTTCTCAGTTAACAGGTTGTGTTGGGGAAGAGTTGGGTGGGAGGAAATATCACTTACAGCAGCCCCACAACAAGAAAATAGGGGAAAAAAACATACTTCTCCCTAAGGTCATTACATTCAATCATACTAAAATTCTTGGCAATAGGGGAAAATCCTACTCTCAGCTGCTACTTCTCCTAAACCAGATGTGAGATGAAGCCCACAGCAAGGAAGCAAGGAGGTAAGAAATAGGTGGCCTTAATCTCCCTCTAACCCACACTGTGCTGAGACCTCTTTGGCTCAGCTGGATGTTTCCAGTGGTAGGAAGGAAGGTGCAGGATGACAGACACAGCTCTGCTGCCTCCAGGCTGGGATGTTCTGGTCACACAGAGATTTAGCATCTTCCCAATGCTCAATCACAGCAGGTACCATGCTCATCCTCTGGCAGCTCAGTGGCTCTGCTTCTCCTTCCGTTTCCTTACTTTGCACTGCACACCCTTCTGGGAGCAAATGGGATTTTATGCATTTCCTTGCATTAGCCCAAAGTAAAGTGATGTTTTTCGGATGTACCTCCTCAAAACCCTTCATCCCTCCTTGAACTTGCCTCTGGATGAATGACTGCTTGAATCAGTGCAACTTCTAAAGCTAAACTGAAGAGGGAAATTCCTCATGGGCTTATTTTTGCCACCTCCTATGATATCACATCTATTTTCCCCAAAACAAAAACCCCAAGAGATGACAAGAGAATATTTATCAGAGACCTATATTGATGGGATGCTTAACATCACAGAGCCTCTGCAGAGTTTAAAGCATGGTTAGAATGTGCTGTACCTGCTCCTGTAAAGACATTCAGTTCCTTCCTCCTCCAGACAGCTGACACAAAACAAGTTAAAAAGGGAAAGAGGAGGAGTTCTATCAACCAACTGGGACCGGGTTGGTCAATGAGCAGCTCACAATGAGGTTACTTGCTGTTGCTTTTCTAAGGGCATCTTTAACATCCTTGTTGCTCAAGCTGTAGATCAGAGGGTTGAGCATAGGGACAAGGAGGGTGTAAAACACAGCGGTGTCATTCTCTGTCTCCAGGGAGTACTTGGAAGCTGATTGCATGTGGCTGAGCCCAGCAGGGACATAGAACAAGGTAATGGTCAGGAGGTGGGAGGCACAAGTAGAGAAGGCTTTGTGCCTTCCTTCAGCAGACCTAATCCTCAGGATGGACAAGAGGATGTATACATAGGAGGTGATGATGAGGACGAGCACAGACATGGAAATGCTCCCATGAAGAATGAATTACAAGCAAAAGCTCATTGAGGTGGCTGTTGGAGCAGGAGAGCTTCAGCAAAGGGTTAGTGTCACAGAAGTAATGGTTGATGGTGTTTGGACCGCAGAAAGGCAGCAGCAGCAAGCAACAGGTTTGGATTAGGGAGTTCAAAATTCCCCCCCCCCCCCCCCCATGTATGATGCAGCCACCAGCTGAACACAGACCCCGTGGGGCATGGAAACCGTGTAGAGCAGTGGGTTGCAGATGGCTACATAGCGGTCATAAGCCATCCCAGCCAGCAAGAGCACCTCTGTGGTCACAAACATGAGGAAGAAGAAATGCTGCAGGAAGCAGGCAGGGTAAGAGATGGTTTTGTTTTCCACCAAGAAGGCAAGAAGC
The DNA here is from genome assembly GCF_033815535.1 of Pezoporus flaviventris. Classification (NCBI taxonomy): domain Eukaryota; kingdom Metazoa; phylum Chordata; class Aves; order Psittaciformes; family Psittacidae; genus Pezoporus; species Pezoporus flaviventris. The sequence continues at coordinate 923,031 of NW_026892636.1, read as the reverse complement.
AGCTTTGGAGCAAATACAGAGGAGTAGCAAAGATCGAGAACAGAGAGATTGCAGAGGAAGAAGTACATGGGGGTGTGCAGCCGGGGGCTTGTCTTTATCAGTGCCATCAGCCCAAGGTTGCCCATGAGAGTGATGAGATAAATCATGAAGAAGATTACAGAGAGGAGTCTGCATCTTGGGCTCGCTTGTCAGGCCGAGGAGGATGAAGTGGGTCACTGCAGTGTGGTTGCCTTCAGCCCCGTTACTGTATTGCATGGCAGCATCCCTGCGGGAAGGAGGAAAGATGGAGTGAAATAGGGAAGAGCAATGCCATGTGGCTTGCATGTACTCTGTTAGGTTGGACATTAGAACAATAAAGATTTGATAGTTGAGGCAACGCTTAACTGTGGTTCTTGGTGAATCTTCACAGGCAGAGAAACACATCCAAAAGCCCTTCAGAAATCTCTTAATCATGAGGCTAAATCAGACCTTTTCTTTTAAAAACCCAAACCCAATCTTGAACCATTTGAAAACTGGAGAAGAGGTGCAAACTGGTCATCACATTTCATTAGGGAGGCAGAAAAAGGGACTGTACATTCCATTTGCTCCATGAGAAAGACTGAAAATATCTGAGTGTGATGCCCCAGGAGCCCTGAATCCACCACCCCAGCTCTGATACAGCATTGCTGGATCCCCAGCTGCCCACAACAACTCATTGAGTGAGATACTCAAGTCTCAGGAGGTTTCCCTGGCAGCCTGGGGCAGAAAGTCCTGTCCTAGACAGCCAAAATAGGCTGAGCTGGCACATTGCTGTCAGTAGAATCGTAGAACAGTTAAGGTTGGAAAGGACCTTAAGATCATCCAGTTCCAACCCCCCTTCCATGGGCAGGGACACCTCACACTAAACCATGCCACCCAAGGCTCTGTCCAACCTGGTCTTGAACACTGCCAGGGATGGAACATTCACAACCTCCCTGGGCAACCCATTCCAGGGCCTCACCACCCTCACAGGAAAGAATTTCCTCCTTAGATCCAATCTAAACTTTCCCTGTTTAAGTTTTAACCCATTCCCCTTTGTCCTATCACTACTAGCAGTTTTGGTCAGGTTCCAGCACAGAGAGAACTATTCCCCTCAGTGTGGCAGATGAGTCTAACAGAGTCAGTGCACTTAACTTCTGTTATCTCCTCCAGCTCAGGTATTATTTCCATGGTTTTCCCCACTCAAGGTCAGGAAGGGGTTGGCAGGCTGCTCCTCACAACTCTGAGACTAAGAAATGAACTGGACATCATGTTCTGTAGGTAATAGAATGCTGTTAGCTGTATTTGAGGGATTGATAGAATCCCAGACTGGTTTGGGTTGGAAAGGAGCTTAAAGCTCCTCCAGCTCCAACCCCAACCCCTTCCACTGGAGCAGCTTGCTCCAAGCCCTGTGTCCAACCTGCCCTTGAACACTGCCAGGGATGGGGCAGCCACAGCTTCTCTGGGCACCCTGTGCCAGCGCCTCAACACCCTCCCACGGAAGAGCTTCTGCCTAAGAGCTCATCTCAGTCTCCCCTCGGGCAGGTTAAAGCCATTCCCCTTGGCCTGTCCCTACATCCCTCGTCCCAAGCCTCTCTCCAGCTTCCCTGCAGCCCCTTCAGGCACTGGAGCTGCTCTCAGGTCTCCCCTTCAGGAGCCTTCTCTTCTCCAGGCTGACCCAGCCCAGCTCTCTCAGCCTGGCTCCAGAGCAGAGCTGCTCCAGCCCTCGCAGCATCTCCATGGCCTCCTCTGGCCTCTCTCCATCAACTCCACGTCCCTCTTGTGCTGTTGCCCCAGAGCTGGATCAGGACTGCAGGGGAGTGGGGGGGTCTCCCCAGAGCAAGGTAGAGGGAGGAAAAGAGGTGGGGAGGCAAATGCCCAAATAAATGATCTCTGTGTGGTCCCAGCACTTCAGGTTTGGGTTTAGTGCTTCCCACTGGGGTGGCTGCTCTCCGCTTCCCTGCTGCAACCCCACATTGTTACTTATATCTCTGTGAGATTTTGCACTTTTTACATATTTATGAGCTCCCAACACACCAGAAATAGCCAGAAATGTTGTATATAGATTTCTAGGTTCTATTTCTAGCTGCTTTTACCTTCCCTTAAATGAACATCTTCTGAGAACACTCCAACATCCTTATCCCCAGAAATCCAGAACAGACCACCCAACCCTATGGCTGGGACAAAGCACCAACCTTCTGCCATTGAGGAATAACCTTTCAGAAGGTTGCTTGAGGTTCTGCAGTGTGTTTTTAGTCTTCTTAGAGGAAAAAACCTGGAAGGTTTCCTCGTGGAATGTGCCCTGTGTGTCATTCCCAGGTATTTCTGTGCCACTGCATGCTGTGATGCAGCTCTTGTCCTACACCGAGGGAGCCTCGAGTCCTCGACAGGACCTGCTCAGGAGCCGGCAGCTCAGCTGGGGCGAGCAGGTACTCACAGTGGGGGGAGCCAGGAGGGGCGGCACCAGCCCTGAGGGGTTAAAAACCTGCCCCAGGGAGCGCGGCGAACAGAGCGGGTCGGGGCAGTTTGTGCGGGCAGGCGAGCGGGATGCTGAGCACTCGGCGTGTGAGCAGGGCCCGGTCCGGGAGCTCTGCTCTGGCTGCCCCGGTGGTGGCAGCGTAGGCACCCAGACAGAGCCGGTGAGAGGGGAGGGAGGCTGCAGTGCAGAGCTCGGGGTGCAGAGAGTGCCTGCACCGGTCTGGTGAGGGGAGGGTGCACAATGGGCAGGGCTGCACTCGGTGCTCCCTGGTGGAGGTGCTCCTGCAGCAGGGGCTGAGCTGGGGAATGCTGTTAATAGACTGTGAGATGTCAGGGAAGCTGAGAGGAAGCAGGAATGTTTACTCCTGGCCCAAACTGTGCAGGGGCCTCGAGCTTCACCTCTAGCTCATGAAGGAAAGAAGGAGGCCGTTAACCTGGGAAGCTGGGAATTAGTGACAAAAAAAAAAAACAAAAAAAATAGGAAAAGAACAATCAAAAGCAAGGGGCTTCCCCCTAAATCTGTTGTCCCCAGGCAGATCCGCTTTGCTGTCCTGCAGGGGGCTAATGAGAAAGAAACAGCCGGCTGATGCACTGGTAAAGAAGATCTCTACTGGTGCTGCCAGGAAAAAGTGGCGGGTCATAGTAGTAGGGGACTCTACACTGAAAGGGACAGAAGCACTCGTCTGTCGGCCTGACCCCGTCTCAAGGGAGGTGTGTTGCCTACCAGGGGCATGGATCAGGGATGTGGCAGAAAGGCTGCCTGCTGTAGTACGTCCCATGGACTATTACCCACTCCTGGTGATACATGTGGGTGCTAGGAATATAGATAGTAGTAGCCTGGGGAACATAAAGAAGGACTACAGAGCCCTGGGGGAGGTGGTGAGGGGCTCTGGAGCTCAGATAGTCTTTTTGTCAATTCCCCACGATGCAGGGGAGGACATTAAAAAAGCTAGGAGGATTAGCCAGGTTAATAACTGGTTAAAAGGGGGGTGTCATAGTCAGGGGTTTGGGTGCCTTGAACACGGGACCCAAGTTTGTAGGCCAGGTCTAGTGGGGGCTGGTGGAGCTGGTCTAAAGGGAAAGAGCAGTTTTGGTAGGAGGCTTGCCAGACTGGTCAAGGAGGCTTTAAACTAGATGTGTTGGGGGAGGGGGGCATCATTACATCCCATCACACCCAGTCAGCGTCCAGCACCTATAATAAATGCTTGGAGCAATGTAGAGATATCCCAGCCGCTCCAGCCAATGAGCCGGCTTCATTTGGAGCTCGGCTCAGGTGCCTCTATAGAAATGCCTGTAGCATGGGGAACAAACAAGAGGAATTAGAGACGTGTGCACGTCTACGAGGGTATAATATAATGGGCGTCACAGAAACATGGTGGGACGGCTCCTATGACTGGAGTGTTGGAATGGAAGGTTACAGGCTCTTTAGGAAGGACAGGCCTGGCAGGCAGGGAGGGGGCGTTGCCCTTTATGTCAGGGATAGGCTGGAGAGTATGGAACTCTGTCTGGGGACAGGTGAGCAGTCCACAGAGAGTTTGTGGGTCAGGGTTAAAGGGAATATAGCTATGGGAGACATTACTGTGGGGATTTGTTACAGACCGCCTGATCAAGGAGAACCTGTGGATCAAGTGCTCTGTAGACAGATAGGAAAAGCTTCACACTCACAGGCCCTTGTTCTCATGGGTGACTTCAACCACCCTGACATCTGTTTTAAGGACGGTATGGCCTGGCACAAGCACTCCAGGAGGTTCCTCGATTGTGTGGAAGACAACTTCCTTCTGCAAGTAATAGAGGAACCAACAAGGAGAGGTGCCGTGCTTGACCTCATGCTCACCAACAGGGAAGGGCTCGTTGGAAATGTGACTCTCCAGGGCAGCCTTGGATGCAGCGATCATGAGATGGTCAAATTTGAGATCCTCAGGAAAGTGAGGAGAGCACGCAGCAAGCTCACTGCCCTGGACTTCAAAAGAGCAGACTTTGGCCTCTTCAGGAACCTGCTTAGTAAGGTTCCATGGGATATAGCCCTAGGGGGCAAGGAGGTGCAAGATTCTTGGTTAATATTCAAGGATCACCTGCAAGCTTGCTGGTGACACCAAGCTGTGTGATTCGGTTGATACCCTGGAGGAAAGGAATGCCATCCAGAGGGACCTCAACAAGCTTGTGAGGTGGGCTGATGCCAACCTCATGAAGTTTAACCATGCCAAGTGCATGGTCCTATACTTGGGTCGGAGCAGTCCCAGGCACAGCTATAGGTTGGGTAGTGAAGGGATTCAGAGCAGCCCTGCGGAGAAGGACTTGGGGGTGTTGTTCAATGAGAAAATGAACATGAGCCAGCTTCAGTGTGGGCTCGCAGCCCAGAAAGCAACCGTATCCTGGGCTGCATCAAAAGGAGCATGACCAGCAGGTCGTAGGAGGTGATCCTGCCCCTCTCCTCTGCTCTTGTGAGACCTCACCTGGAGCACTGTGTGCAGTTCTGGTGTCCTCAACATAAAAGGGACATGGAACTGTTGGAACAAGTCCAGAGAAGGGACACGAGGATGATCAGGGAACTGGAGCACCTCCCTTATGAATACAGGAATGAGAAAGTTAGGGCTGTTCAGCCTGGAGAAGAGAAGGCTGCGTGGAGTCCTCAGAGCAGCTTTCCAGTATCTGAAGGGGGCCTATAGGGATGCTGGAGAGGGACTCTTAATTCGGGACTCCATTGACAGGACAAGGGGTAACGGGTTCAAGCTTAAACAGGGGAGGTTTAGATTGGATCTAAGGAGGAAATTCTTCCCTGTGAGGGTGATGAGGCACTGGAATAGGTTGCCCAGGGAGGTTGTGAATGCTCCATCCCTGGCAGTGCTCAAGGCCAGGCTGGACGAGGCCTTGGATGATATGGTTTAGTGTGAGGTGTCCCTGTCCATGGCAGGGGGGTTGGAACTGAATGATCTTAAGGTGCTTTCCAACCATAACTATTCTGTGATTCTATGAGGATTTGTCCCAGAGGCTGTGGAGCCTCCACCCATGGACATGTTCAGAAGTTGCCTGAATGAGGACAGGAGTAACCTGATGCAGCCATGACTAGCATGACCATGACTAGTCACTGATGTGACTATGACCAGCAGGACATAGTTATTGTTCACAAAGGACATCTAGGAGGTCTCTGTTCCTATGACTGGCAAATTATACACATAAACACATATGTATGTGTGTATATATATCAAAACACAATATTAAATGAATCCTAAACTATATATTTATATATAGCACAGTGTATTCTTGTGTTAAATGTCAACACCAACACACACAATACTAATTTTCCTTGCCTCAGTTTAGTTGGGGTCTCAGTGATTCGTAGGGTGGGGAGGGCCCAGGTGCTATGGGCTTTTCCCAAGATCTAAATGGATGAACTGATGTTTTAATGCAGTTATGGAGCCCTGGGACATCGTGCCTGAGTCAAGTAAGTGAAATGCATATTCTTCAACAGGTCTCTGTTTGGAACCGGGCTGCTGATTTAAATCACAGTCAAATTGGGCTTTGCCACCTCGATTCAGGCAGCTGTGGAACTTCACCCTTTCAGTTTTCCTCCTCAAGTTCTGCCTTTCTCAAAGCCTTTAAGAGAAGCTCTAAGGAGTTTTCTAATTTATACCCAGAGTGGTTTGTTAAAAACAAAGGCAAGAATGTTATCAGTAGAGTTTGCCGCAGGAGAGTTGCACTTTGGTTTGAGGCAATGGGGATTAGAGAAATCCAAAGAGAACATGGAAACACACCAAAACACTGAAACAGCAGGAAAATCGAAGGTAATGAAAAAACCCAATCATAAGTCTTTATTTCCTATGCAAGAAGTCATTCCTGGCACAAATTGCAGCTCCCCCATATCTTGGTTGCTATAAAATCACAATGCCACCAGGGAAAACAGTCACCACAGGGTTTCCCCACACACCCAAAACTTCCCCATTTCTTTAGCAGCTCATCACTCAAAGGTGAGAGATGTCCGTTGATCCAGTTGTGTTAACAAGCTCCTCTGGGAATGGATTTGGAGCTGAAGGGCTGATAGGAAGGAGAAGGCTTGGCTGAGTCCTGGATGGAGATTTTCCACCTGTGGTCACTTGACCTGTGGCATCTCCAGTGGGAGAAACACTCTTTAATCCCGGGGAAAATAACCCAAACAGGGATGTGACCCTGGCCAGCACTAAGGAATAAATCTTTATTCTTTTTTTATACTTTCTTCTTTATTTATACTTTATACTTTAACACTGGAACAGGCTGCCCAGGGAGGTTGTGGAGTCTCCTTCCCTGGAGACATTCAAAACCCGCCTGGACGCATTCCTGTGTAACATTATCTAGGTGTTCCTGCTCCGGCAGGGGGATTGGACTAGATGATCTTTCGAGGTCCCTTCCAATCTCTAACATACTGTGATACTGTGATACTTTATCCTTTACGTTTTATTTCTTATTATATATATATTTATTATATATATATAATATATATATTCTTATTCTTTACTCTAATTTACTAAAGTTACCATCCTGAAGCTGACTCTTACTGTTGCCAGCAGGACATGACAGTATCCACATATGCCTGCTCTTTAGATGTCCATTTCCCCTTCAAAGCTGCATTTCATCTACTTCTGAAGAAAATTCATTCCTTTTTCTATGCGATTTTTGTTCCTTCTTGGTACCATTGCTCTCTGTGGTCACCTCCAAGAGGTGCAAAATTGTCACAGGAGTCCCTCTAGGTATCAAAAGGCAGAAGTTTTCAAATAAGTGGCTAGAAACTCATGGATCGGGATTTCTTATACAACACCACCATCTAGTGGAGGTTTCTGCAATAGTCACTCCTTTCATTTAAGATAAAACCACCTTTTTCTTACGTGCTGGGAAGCTTTGGGTAGCCAAGTGGCTTGTTCTTACTCAAGAAACTGAGAGATAATAGATAAATAAACTAAGATCATCATGTTGCCTCTACAGTTGGCTGATCCTATGTAGACAGTTTATTTCCTGACCCTGTTAAAGCAATGTCAGATAGTTTAACAGCTTCAAAGTCCCCTCACATTTAGAAATGATGCTTTAAACCCCACTTTTCCTAGTGCAGTTCTTGGCTGAGGCTTCAGGTTGTATGAAATGTAGATTATTGTAGAATCATAGAGTGGTTTGGTTTGGAAAGGAGCTTGGTTCAAACCCCCTGCCATGGTCAGGGACACTACACGCTAGACCATGTCATCCAAGACTCCGTCCAACCTGGCCTTGGACACTGCCAGGGATGGGGCAGCCACAGCTTCTCTGGGCACCCTGTGCCAGTGCCTCAGCACCCTCACAGGGAAGAGCTTCCTTGTTATCTGTAACCTGAACTCCCCCTGTTTCAGTTCGAACCCATCACCCCTTTTCCTGTCACTACAGTCCCTGATGAAGAGTCCCTCTCCAGCATCCTTGAAGCCCCCTTCAGACACTGGAAGCTGTTCTGAGGTCTCCACACAGCTTCTTTTCTCCATGCTCAGCAGCCCCAATGTTCTCAGCCTGGCTCCATACAGGAGCTGCTCCAGCCCCTGAGCGTCCTCTTGGCCTCCTTTGGACTTGATCCATGTCCTCCTGATGTTGAGGATATCAAATTCACTCTGCCTTTTAAATGCTTTTTTCATTAAATAGTCTGTGCTATCCATACACAATTTGAAGTGCTAATTCCTGGTGTTTTAAATGATTCCTTTCTCCATCAGTTGTTTCCTACAGATTCACAGATCCCTCTCAGAAAGTGTCCCCATTGTACATCTTTACTCCTGACAAAGCCATCCCAGATTTTATAATGAAAGCAAACAAAAACACATCAGATCTCAAATCAGGTAAGGTCTCAACCTTTATCCCATGGACGTGAAGGATTTAATTCCTTGTTGTTGATGTATGTAAATCACACCCATCACCACCTAAATAATCCCAGGGGAGCAGCTGGGCTTATTTAGGTGCTCTCTGATGCTGAATTGAATGGGTGAGGATGCCTATACAGTAACCAAGTTCCTGGGTTACTGGTGGATCCATCCTGGTAACCTGCATGGGGTAGGAAACCCACCTTTTGTTGCAGAGCATTAAGTGCTAGGCAGGAATAGCCAGGGTCATTCCCTACTAGGGCTTTCTGGGAGTAAAGAGGTGATTTCTGTCCTTTCCTGGAAGGCCCTGCAGCCCCCTCTCATCTTTGGGCGCACAGTAATGGAAGCATTTCTGATTGAAATGGAAAGGCAGCTGCAAAGGAAGTTCTGCCTTTATTTTTTCCTTCTAAGTAGCAGCATGAACTGAGATAAAGGAGAGCTGGATTGTAACTACACAGAGGGTTGAACACTTCCAAGAGTGCTTCTCAAGAGGTAATCTTGTTTTTGAACACGGATATGACACACTACATATTGCTATGTACTAAACCACCTCTGGGGATTTTTGAAGGCTGGATAAAACTCTTAAAAGGGCTGATATTGTTCAAATAAGACCTTCTGGTGCCATTAATTTTAAAACCTGTTGGGTGTATCCTGACCTGGCTCTTGGGAGCCCTTTGGGCTGTCCCTTGCCTGGTCTGACAGCTCCCTGGCGGTTAATGTGTAATCCCCTGACTTGTTTTACCCCTGGCTCGGTGAATACCACAAAGGACAAGGCTCTGGAAGGACGGGTAGATGCTGCATGGGAGAAGACAGAGCAGCATTACCCTTCTAGCTGGAGCCTGGAGAAGCTGGGAGTATTAAAACCCATTTCAAGTGGATCTGAGAGCAAAGAGGAAGAAATCCCTGATATGAAAACCCTGCTTTGTCCTGTGGCATCCACAGGATCCAGAGGCCTTGTAGCAAACCTTACCTCCTCTGCTTTATTTCAGGGCAGCAGAAACCATCCCCTTGAGGAATCAGAGGGATGCTGGTGCTGTGAGCATGGGGCTCTTTTGCTTCATATTTTAAACAATCCTTTTCTTCACTCATTAGACAGTTTGTGCTGTAAGACTCTCGAAAGAGCAGGTAACCAAGCAGTGTGTTATGACTTTATATATCTGGCACCTTCCCCTTGTTCCTGTACTGGGATCTTGAGGATAACATCCACTATGATGGCTTTGGACTGCCAGACTGGAAATTGAGATGAGCTCTTAGGCAGAAGCTCTTCCCTGTGAGGGTGCTGAGGCGCTGGCACAGGGTGCCCAGAGAAGCTGTGGCTGCCCCATCCCTGGCAGTGTTCAAGGTCAGGTTCGATGGGGCTTGGAGCAAGCTGCTCCAGTGGAAGGTGTCCCTGCCACGGGAAGGGTTGGAGCTGGAGGAGCTTTAAGGTCTCTTCCAACACAAACCTGTCTGGGATTCTATGGTTCCATGAGAGCAAGGTAACTGCTACCTAACCAGGAGGTTATGCTGCAAGGTTTTGCTTGGCTGTAGGATCATAACAGCATCTGGATGTTCTCCTATCCATAATGTCAAGAGTTACATCTTGGATAATACTAGCAACAGTCTTCTTGGTGAGTCCTAGGGCAGCTTGTTGAAAGCTTGGCCAAAAAACAAGATCTTACCAAATCGGAGTAGGAAAGCCACAAATGGAGGTCCTTTCCCCAGGAATACAGGGATAAATATTCAGTCAACTCTTCAGCTGAGTGTGGACCCACAACCTGCATGGATAATATCTAAACGAGGGCGGCAAGGTATGGGTTTTCAGATTAATTTATCTCATTTATCTCCATTCCAGTGAGTGTGCTCAAGCTGCAAGGAGATGTGATTGCTGGGGGAAGCTGTCGTGTATAGCACAAGCTGCAGCCTTAGAAACATCCCAGGTTTCATATCTGCCCTTGGATCACTTCAGACCAAGCACTTGGTTTGTCAAGCAAGAAAAAGTGAGGGTGAGCCTTTGTTAATTTTGAGCTTCAGGTCAATTGTCCCCTGGCAGGAGATGTGTGTGTCTGGGCAGGTGGATGCTGCCTCAGGGGGAGGATTGAGCCCCAGACCCAAACAGTTGGATTTTCATTACTTGGGTCACATCTTCCAGCTCCGTGGTGATGGCTCAGGAGCTGCTTTGCCTCCAGCATGTCTATGTGAGCAGTGAAAAGCAGCTCTAAATCCCCATTAATAACACCAGGAGACCACATGCGTTGCTCACAAGACATCTGAACTGAGGAGTCTGGCTCTGGAGGGGGAGCTCACCCCTTCAGCAAAAGGTCATCAAATAATGATGACTCTTAAGCATGGCTCTGCTTGTCAGATACCAGCCACGCGCACTCCTGCTTTGCTCTCTGGTGTAACTCTGTCAAGTGATGATTAATGTTAGGCAGGAAAAATCAATGAAGATTTATTCTGCCTGTCGTAAGCTGTGATTTTAGGAGCTGCTGGTTTCTCCCAGGCAGAATTTATCTTTGATCAAGCCTGAATGTATCTTTTGTCTCCATGTTAGGCATCGTGTCTAAAGCAAAGTGAGACGAGAAATCCTGGCTCTGCACCATCCTACCCTAAGGAAAGCCACATTTGCTCTCAAAGAGCTCCTCCTGGGTCACAGAGAACAGCCATTTATTCCTCACGTACTCACACTGGACTGGCAGCACCCAAAAGATGAGAAGTAATTCCTTTTTCCCAGCAGTTACTCAGGAATTCAAGGACTTCCATGTGTCAATGGCTTGAGAGGAACTATGAGGAACCCTGCAGTTTATTTATTCTGGTGTTGCCCTCCCTCCTTGCCTTAAAATACCTACTTGCTTCCAAGTCTGTTGGTGGTGGTTGTGGTGTTCAGCCAAGACTCGCCTTGGGCACTTGGTGTTTTCCTCTCTCAAAAAGAATTTACCTCCTATTGGCTTATATTTATGTATCTGTGTGTATATATATGTATATATACACACTTTATATTGACTTAAAGTGATGTAACTGACTGATAGACAAAACGTGACATTCTTAACATTATTGAGGGATTTGGGCCTATTCAGAATTTTCAATTTAAAGACATAAAGCAGGTAATCTTCTTTTAGGTTCACTATGGTTGAAGATAATTATATGTTCCCCTCTGGGGCTTCACAAACAGGGAAGACCTGTGGGTGATGTGCTTTGCCTTATTCCTTGCCATCTATGTGGTTACCTTCATAGGAAACCTGGGAGTAACTGCATTAATCAGAATGCATTCATGCCTACACATCCCATGTACTTCTTCCTAAGCCACTTGTCTCTCCTGGATGTCTGCTACTCCTCTATCATCATCTCTCAAGCCTTGCTCCATGTTCTAGTGGAGAAGAAGGTGATTTCCTTCATTAGATGTGCCACTCAGCTCTTCTGCTTTGCAACCTGTGCCACCACCGAGTGCTACGTGCTGGCTGCTATGGCTTACGATCACTACATGGCCATTTGTAACCCCCTTCTCTACTCCATAGTCATGTCCCAAAGGCTTTGCATTGGGATGTAGGCTGGTGCCTACTTAGCTGGCGTGATCAGCTCTACCATACACACGGTTTCCATATCTCGTCTCCCGTTCTGTCGGTCCAAGACGATCAATCACTTCTTCTGTGATGGACCACCACTGCTAGCCCTCTCCTGCTCTGACACCCCTGCCATCGAGGTGATGGTTGCTGCCGTGGTGGGGTTCAAGGTACTGAGCACCACGGTCTTCATCCTCATCTCCTACTTGTAGGTCCTTTCCACTGTCATGTGGATGTGGTCTGTGGCTGGTCAACGTAAAGCTTTCTCCACCTGTGCCTCTCACTTCATCTCCATTGCTTTCTACTATGGCAGCTCCCTCTTCGTGTACTTCCGGCCCAGCTCCAGCCAGTCCTCAAAGCATGACGAGGTGGTCTCCATGCTGTACTCTGTGGTTGTCCCCATGCTGAACCCACTCATCTACAGCCTAAGAAATGCAAATATGAAGAACGCCATGAGGAAAGCAAAAAGTAAAGTCCTCTGCTCTTTGTCCATTCATGGTTCCTAGTCAGCTGAAAGGAGAGGGCTACCCTGCCCTGGTGAGGAGAACAAGCAGGCTGGATACTGCACCTTCAAGAATGGCTGGATATTACACGTTGAAGAGGCTGGTTGGATATAGCACCTTCAAGGATGGGTGGATATAGCACCTGCACAAAGCAGGGACTAAACATACTTGGAAGCATGACAGCTGGAAAACATGCTTCTCCTTAAACCAAGGCTACATTCTGTGCTGGGATGGACAGGACTTTCTCTGGCTGCAGCCTGAGACCTGACAGTGACTGTGTACTGGAAAGTAAGTTGTTGTCCAAAGTCATTGTTACTTAAATATTAATTGAAGTTAATATATTTTATTATTTAAACGTTATTAGACATAGCAATAAACTTTATTTCAGGCTTCAGAGTGCAAAAGGGAGAAGGTAGGTGGCGGCTTTGCCCTGCTGGCATCAAACCACAGATATCTAAGCTCATGTTTTATATTAGCAAATGATTTCTGGTGTTATTTCTGGTTTTAAGGAAATATTAACTGATATTTCCAGGTATTTCAGCTCCAGCCCACAAGGTTTGGTCACGTGAAATGACAGAGGGGATATTGAGGTGAGCTCTTAGGCAAAAGCTCTTCCCTGGGAGGGTGCTGAGGTGCTGGCACAGGGTGCCCAGAGAAGCTGTGGCTGCCCCATCCCTGGCAGTGTTCAAGGCCAGGTTGGACACAGGGGCTTGGAGCAAGCTTCCCTAGTACAAGGTGTCCCTGCCCGTGGCAGGGGTTGGAACTGGAGGGGCTTTAAGGTCCCTTCCAACATAAACCAGGCTGCAATTCTAAGAAATAAAGCTGTCAGTCTCTTGAAGTCAAAGCCCTTGTGGGAAATGAGGACAAGTCATATCTGAGCCTCTGCTCTGCTGTGATTTTAAGTAGGGTTGTAAAAAACCTGAGTGCTGTTAGGAGGGAGGATTTGGGGTCCTCCTCCCCCCTGAAAAGCCAAGGTTCTGCTGGGCTGGGTCCCCTGACAAAGCTGATGGAGCAAGTGCAGTACCCAGCTGTCTGCATCTGGGACTTCAAGCTGCATTATTCACCCTGCACAAGTGCACCCAGGCATTCTTAGTGGCCTTTTTTGCCTTCATGTTGTTCCTTTAAATGATCTTTGAATTATATATTTTTCTTCTTTCCAGAATTTGATTGAAAGTTATTTCTCTCTCTGTTATACTGATTTTCCCACTTCATAAGCCTTTGCTTTAGCCCAGTATCCAATGGGGAAGAAAGACATTCAAAACCACTCAGAAATCCTTTTCTGCCCTCCTCCAGTCCATCTCCTGGACTGTCAGTCTGTTGCTTTCTAGCAGAAAACAAGGTTTGCATTGAAAACATTTAAAGCGACCTGTTTGCCCCATCCTTTGTGTTTTCTAAATGTCTGGGACAAGGTTATCAGTTAATTTTTTTACCAAGGGTTTTATAATATCTCTTCATATAGGAGAAGCATTCAGGACACACTGGCACTCAGGATTCTTCAGATGAAGGCTGGGAAATCTGACTTCATCCTGCTATATCCTCAAAGCAGCCATGTTTTGAGCCAATGCTTTTGACCTAAGTGTTGTACAATCACTAGTCAAGTGTATGGAAATAAAGCTGTCTTTTGGAAACTAATCCCCATGAGCACCTCAAACCATCCACACAGAGGATGCTTTGTTGTGTTTGTTTTCAGCTCCCTTCAATGCAATATTAGATGATCTCTGTGGAAGTAAAGGGAAACACTGAAAGGAAGAGGTATGTGATAGATGGGGAAAGACAGAGCAAACTGTCCTGGGCCTGCCTTCCTGGGAAGGTCTCTGCAGGAGAACTGGTCTTGGAGGTGTTGATGCAGCCAGAAGGAGTTTGGGGAGAGAGGACTTGAGAGGTTGTTTTGCTGATCAAGTCAAACTAATTATCCGATGGAGGAGGGTCCTTTGGGAGAACAGTTTGCACAACACAAGCCTCTGAGGTAATGCCTCCTGTGAGATAAAACCCCTCCACCAGCCAACCTGGACCATCCTGCTCCCAGGCATTTCTCCTTCAACCTATCGCATGGGCTCCAAAAGGAGCTGCAGGCACTGCATCCACCACCACCTTCCTCTTTAAACAAGCAAGTACAAAAGGCTTTGATGGGTGGTGGGTCCAGTTTGACCCTGGTCATGCTGCCTCTCCCATGCTTGATGGCATGTTGAATTTCACTCTTCTTCAGGGACTGTATTGATAGGGCAAGGGGTGAAGGGTTTAAACTGAAACAGGGAAATTCAGGTTGGAGATTAGGAAGATGTTCTTCTTTATGAGGGTGCTGAGGTGCTGGCACAGGGTTCCCAGAGAAGCTGTGGCTGCCCCATTCCTGTCAGTGTTCGAGGCCATGTTTATTAAAGGGGTTTGGAGGAAGCTGCTCTAGTGGAAGGGGTCCCTTCCCATGGCAGTGGGTTGGGTCCGGGTGAGCTTTAGTTTCCCTTCAACCCAAACCGTTCTATGATAAATCATGATGTGAATAAAAGTGCCCTAGTATGGGGTAGGTTTGCTTCAAAAACACCAACCTTCCTGACCCCATTTACAACTGATTTAGCAATATTTTAGCATGAGAATATCCAAGCTAAAGCCTTAAAATTTCGGTTTTTATTTTGTGTCTTTTGTATTTTACACCCTTAGGTGGATATTTGGGTTGGTCATAGGAAGCTCACTGCAATCCCAGCAAAGCTCTCCTAGAGCCAAGACCACTGCATTCCCTTAACCTTATGCAGCGTGGGGGTTCTTGGGAGGAGGTTGGGACTGGATGAGTTTTAAGGTCCCTTTGACCCAAAGCATTCTATGATAGCCTGCGGTGTGATTAAACGTGCCCTAACAAAGGGTGGGTTTAGTTCAAAAACCCACATACCTACAATAGAGTTAGGGGTATTTTTGCAGTGATGTAGCCGTTCATAGATTGATATTCCATCAAGTAATTCAACTGCAGAGGAATTGAATGGCAGAGATGAGAGTATCCAAGATAAAGCCTTAACATTTTGGTTTATATATGATATATTCTGCACTCTTAGGTGGATATTTGAGTTGGTCATAGGCAGCTCACTGCAATCACAGCAAAGCTCTGCTGGAGACAAGTCCACTGCTTTCCCTTAACATTATGCAGGGTGGGGGTTCTTCAAAAGCAGATAAACTTAGAACATAAAGGAAATTTCAAGTACATGGCTTTGTGGTGTGATGAAAAGGATGCAGCACAAGTAATGAAGCTACAGAAGAGCACTGGTCCACTCTGAAAAATACAAAAAAGAGAGAAAAAAATCCTTAAAATGCCCAGAACTCAGAGAAGAAAATACAAAATGTTTTCTGATTTCCACATTTTGAGATGTACTTCTTTGATTTTATTGTATTACGTTTGGATAGACATGATGTTTTGCAGTGTTTCATTAGTGATGTGTATATCAATCATTGTAGAATTATTCTCTTTTAATTTCAGGCTGTGTAATGAGCTCCTTCACTTCTTTGACTTCAGATCTTGAGTTACAGACAGAAATACACCATTACAAATACACCATTTTCCATTGCATTTACTTTATGGATTAAACTCCAACTAAACTTCCACATTATTTCTTTTCTAGGGATGTATTTCACTGATTCCTTTCAATCCAAATCCATCAACTTGTTGAAATGACGGATACAGGAAACCTCACTGTTTTCTCTAGCTTCATCCTCTTGGGTTTGTCTGATGCCCCAGAGCTACAAACCACCATTTTCACAGTCTTCTTCTCCCTCTATGTTTTCATGGTGCTGGGGAACCTGACAATGATCCTGCTGATCAACACTGACCCCCACCTCCACATCCCCATGTACTTCTTCCTGACTCACTTATCTTGCATGGATGTTTGCCTTTCCTCCGCTATCATCCCAAAAGCTCTGGAGACCTTCCTGCTGGGGGGAAGCCACATCTCCTTTTGGGGTTGCTTTGCTCAGATGTATATTTTCATGGCTCTGGCTACCAGTGAGAGCTTCCTGCTTGGGGTAATGGCTTATGACCGATACACGGCTGTGTGCAAGCCCCTGCTCTACACCACTACCATGACCAGGGCGCGTTGCTATGGCATGATGGTGCTGGTGTACAGCATCGGGTTCCTCACCTCCCTGGTGCACATCACGCTGGCAGGGAGGTTGTCCTTCTGTCAGGCCAGGAGCATCAACCACTTCTTCTGTGAGCTGCCCACCCTCCTGCAGCTCTCCTGCTCAGACACAAGCACAAATGAGGTCTTGCTTTTTTACAACACTGTGTTTAATGCCATGCTCTCTCTCCTGATGATCCTGGTGTCCTACACCTACATCCTCCACACCGTCCTGCAGATCCCTTTGGCCATGAGGAGGCTGAAGGTCTTCTCTACCTGCGCCTCCCACTTGGCTGCCATCACCATCTTCTACGCACCTGCGATACTCACCTACGTCCAGCCTCATGCGGCATCCTCATGGGATCAGGCAAAGCTGGTGTCGGTGTGTTACTGCATCCTCACCCCAACCCTCAACCCCCTCATCTACAGCCTGAGGAACAAGGAGGTGAAGGGGGCTCTGAGGAGGCTGTGGGAGAGAAAGCTGCTGCCACATCTATGCAGGGTTTGAAAGCACATTTGGAGCTCTTCAGTACTGTGGAGGTAAGGAAGGAATATGTGGAATATGTGATTATGGAACTGAGCATTACTGGCCATTATTGGTCATTCTTGCTCACTACTGGTCATTATTACAGCAAGTGCAGGGTACGGAAACCAGCACAACGAATGGTTCTCTTCAAGTAGCCTCAGGTTGTTTGAAGCGAGGCCTGAGCCTTCAGTAATCCATCCAAATAAGTATCAGGTATTTAATAGCAGGCCTGAGACAGCACCATGTGTTTTCTGTCTAAATTGTGCTAAATGAAAGTAGAGCCCACAAAAAGGAGGCTCAGACTTCACATAAGGCACTGACGTCTGTCTACATTGCCTGATTTATAAGCATTTCCTCAATGATGAACTGGTGGAAGGTCAAGAAGATTTGATACAGCTCTGGTGTCCCCAACACAAGGAGTACATGGAGCTGCTGGAGCAAGTCCAGAGATGCAACAAGGATGCTCAGAGGCGGGAGCACCTCCCGTATGGGGCCAGGCTGAGAACACTGGGGCTGTGCAGCCTGGAGAAAAGAAGCTGCTTAGAGTCCACAGAGCAGCTTTCAGTGTCTGAAGGGGACTACAAGAAGCCTGCAGGAGGGCTTTGGCCAAGGGCCTGTAGGGACAGGCCAAGGGGAATGTCTTGAACCTGCCTGAGGGGAGACTGAGATGAGCTCTTAGGCAGAAGCTCTTCCCTGTGAGGGTGCTGAGGCACTGGCACAGGGTGCCCAGAGAAGCTGTGGCTGCCTCATCCCTGGCAGTGTTCAAGGCCAGGTTGGACATAGGGGCTTGGATGACATGGTCTAGTGTGTAGTGTCCCTGACCATGGCAGGGGGTTGGAACCAAGCTCCTTTCCAACCCAAACCACTCTATGATTCTACAATAATCTACATTTCATACAACCTGAAGCCTCAGCCAAGAACTGCATTAGGAAAAGTGGGGTTTAAAGCATCATTTCTAAATGTGAGAGGACTTTGAAGCTGTTAAACTATCTGACATTGCCTTAACAGGGTCAGGAAATAAACTGTCTACATAGGATCAGCCAACTGTAGAGGCAACATGATGGCCTTAGTTTATTTATCTATTATTTCTCAGTTTTCTGAGAACAAGCCTCTTGGCAACCCAAAGCTTCCCAGCACGTAAGAAAAAGGTGGTTTTATCTTAAATGAAAGGAGTGACTATTCCAGCAACGTCCAATAGATGGTGGTGTTGTACAAGAAATCCTGATCCATGATTTTCTAGACGGTTATTCAAATCTTCTGCCTTTTGATACCTAGAGGGACTCCTGTGACCATTTTGCACCTCTTGGAGGTGACCACAGAGAGCAATGGTACCAAGAAGGAACAAAAATCACACAGGAAAAGGAATGGATTTTGTTCAGAAGTAGATGAAATGTAGTTTTGAAGGGGAAATGGACATCTAAAGAACAAGCATATGTGGATACTGCCATATCCTGCTGGCAACAGTAAGATTCAGCTTCAGGCTGGTAACTTTACTAAAGAATAAGAATAAATAAAGAATAAAAGAGAACAGATAAAGAATAAAGTATAAATAAAGAATAAAGTGTAAAAAAATAAAGATTTATTCCTTAGTGCTGACCAGGGTCACATCCCTGTTTGGGTTATTTTCCCCGGGATTAAAGAGTGTTTTTTCCACTGGAGATGCCACAGCTCAAGTGACCACAGGTGGAAAATCTCCATCCACGACTCAGCCAAGCCTTCTCCTTCCTATCAGCCCTTCAGCTCCAAATCCATTCCCAGAGGAGCGTGTTAACACAACTGGATCAACGGACATCTCTCACCTTTGAGTGATGAGCTGCTAAAGAAATGGGGAAGTTTTGGGTGTGTGGGGAAACCCTGTGGTGACTGTTTTCCCTGGTGGCATTGCGATTTTATAGCAACCAAGATATGTGGGGGCTGCAATTTGTGCCAGGAATGACTTCTTGCATAGGAAATAAAGACTTTTGGTTGGGTTTTTCAATTACCTTCGATTTTCTTGCTGTTTCAGTGTGTTGGTGTGTTTCCATGTTTGCTTTGGGTTTCTTTAATCCCCATTGCCTCAAACCAAAGTGCAACTCTCCTGCAGCAAACTCTACTGATAACATTCTTGCCTTTGTTTTTAACAAACCACTGTGGGTATAAATTAGAAAACTCCTTAGAGCTTCTCTTAAAGGCTTTGAGAAAGGCAGAACTTGAGGAGGAAAAATGAAAGGGTGAATTTCTACAGCTGCCTGAAAAGAGGTGGCAAAGCCCAATTTGACTGTGATTTAACTCAGCAGCCTGGTTCCAAACACAGACCTGTTGTAGAATTTGCATTTCACTCACTTGGCTCACGGACGATATCCCATTGCTCCATAACTGCATTAAAAGATCAGTTCATCCATTTAGATCTTGGGTTTCCATCCTTCCTGGGAAAACCTTTTCGTAGGAGCTGCCTCCCCTACCCAGCCCATAAATCACTGAGACCCCAGCTAAACTGAGGCAAGCAAAATCTGTATCGTCTGTGTTGGTGTTGACATTTAACACAAGAATATATTGTGTTATATATAAATATAGAGTTTAGGATGCATTTAATATTGTGTTTTTATATATATACACACATATACATATATGTTTATGTGTATAATTTGCCGGTCATAGGAACAGAGACCTCCTAGATGTCCTTTCTGAGCAATAACTATGTCCTGCTGGTCATAGTCACATCAGTGACGAGTCATGGTCATGCTAGTCATGGCCGCATCAGGTTGCTCCTGGCCTCATTCAGGCAGCTTCTGAACATGTCCATGGGTGGAGGCTCCACAGCCTCTGGAACAAAGCCTCATGTTACCCACATCCCTGGATCAGGGTTTTCAAAGCCTCACGGTGATTCTTTCTGCAGTTCTCCACAGAGCATCCTTCATCTCTTTGTTCCTCAAGCTGTAGATGAGGGGGTTGAGCATGGGGATCACCACCGTGTAGAAAACAGAGACCACTTTGTCAGTGTTCAGGGAGTAACTAGAGCTAGGGCATAAATACATGAAAATGGTTGTTCCATACAACATGGTCACCACAATCAGGTGGGACATGCAGGTGGAAAAGGCTTTTTTCCTGCCCTCAGCAGAACGGATCCTCAGGATGGCAAAGAAGATGAAGACGTAGGAGACCAGAATGGCAGAGATGGTGCTGAGCTCAATGACACCAGCCAAGGAGAAGAGGATCATCTCATTGATGTACGTGCTGGCACAGGACAGAGCCAGGAGAGGAGGAACATCACAGAAGAAGTGATTGATGACATTGAAGCTGCAGAAGGGCAGCCTGATGATGAAGGTCATCTGAATGATGGAGTTCAGGACACCCCCAATATAGCACCCTACCACCAGCCCCACACATAACCTCTGAGTCATGACAGAGGAGTAGAGCAAGTGGTTACAGATGGCCACATACCAGCCATAGGCCATGACAGCCAGCAGGAAACACTCAGTTGTCACAAAGACGATGTAGAAGAAACCTTGACCCATACAGCCAGCAAAGGAAATGGTCTTCTTCTCCAATAGGAAGTTGACCAAAGTCCTGGGGGCTACCACGGAGGAGAAGCAGATGTCAACAATGGAGAGGCTGCCTAGGAAGCAGCGAACTAGGAAGCGGGTGACCTCAGATGGCTACAATTATCCCTGCGTTGCCCAGAAGGGTGATGGTGTAGATGAGCAGCAACAGCACAAAAAAGGCTGCCTTCATCTCCACTTGGTCACTGGGACCCTTGAGGATGAACTCTGCTGCTGAGGTGTGATTCTGCTCTGCCATTCTGGGCTTTTGTATCTGGCAAGGAAGGAAAAAAGTCTGGAAAATACAGGACAGTGGAAACCATGCCTTTATTTGAACTGGAATGGGATAACTTGACAATTAGCACCCTGTGCACCGAGGGCATCCCCACTATTCATTTCCAGGGAGCTAGAGTGGAATGGACTGCTCTGTGGCCATCTGCTCTAAGCTTGACCTCTTACACAGCCCAAGGAAAGAGGTGGCCCCTTCTGAAGTGACAGCATCCCAGCTTCCCCAAACACCTCTGAGCAGATCCATTTGTATCACTCAATCCCATTTTGGTACCTACGGTTTGATGAGACCAATGGCTACAGCAGCAGAGAGGGATCAATGTGACACAAACCAAGCCATCAGCTCTGCCCTTGATCTCCTGCGATCAAGTTTCTCTGAAGACAGCACTGATTTTGGAAGCAGCTTCTGCCTTTAACTCATATAAGACGAAAAGCACTGTAGCTTTCCTTGGGTGGTTTTGGAAAAGTCATTGAGATGAAGGAAAAAGAGCCTTTAATTTGCTGGGAATTAAGGAAGGAGAAGGGAAGGGGTGCTGCATGACCCTAAAACTCATTCAGGACATGAAGAGTTTAATATTACAGTCTTGGAAACCTTGGGGAGGTGAAGCCAGGAGACCATGAGCAAAATTTGGGTCTGAAGATGTTATTCCCTTAGTACTATTAAGAGAATATACGATTAGGAGGAATCAACACCATGATGAGACCATTGAGCTCTGCTAAGCCAAACTCACTCAACTCTGGTTGTCTAAGTTAGGCACTAAGTTAAGCTGCTCACCCTCATGAAAAAAAAAGTGTGAATTACAGGTTTCTGTCCCTGATAACATGAAGGTTCAGAATAAAACAACTAAATCTTTACAGGATTAAAGATGAGAATTAAAATCTTACCCCACCAGATGAGTGTCAGGACCAGAAGACTCAGCAAAGATCCATTCTCCGTCAACAGAATATTTCTTTGCAGAAATATTCTTTACATTTTAAAGTGAATATCACTATTTCAGGGCCAGTGGTTAGGTTCATCTGTCCTTGTGAGTTTGCTCATCTCTTATTTTCCAAGGCTCCTTAAACATACCATAACCATCATGATAAGCACCAGTGCCTAAAGGGGCCACAAGAAAGATGGAGAAGGGCTTTGGACAGGGGCCTGTACGGACAGGCCAAGGGGAATGGCTTGAACCTGCCAGAGGGGAGACTCAGATGAGCTCTTAGGCGGAAGCTCTTCCCTGGGAGGGTGCTGAGGCACTGGCACAGGGTGCCTAGAGAAGCTGTGGCTGCCCCATCCCTGGCAGTGTTCAAGGCCAGGTTGGACACAGGGGCTTGGAGCACCCTGCTCCAGTGGAAGGGGTCCCTGCCTGTGGCAGGGGTTGGAGCTGGAGGAGCTTTAAGGTCCCTTCCAACACAAACCAGGCTGGGATTCTGTGATGGGCTTGGGAGCATCCATCAGAGCCACCAGCGACAGGTCTATCTAGGAGCAACTTGTCAGAACATGACTGATGGTCCCTTAGACCTTTTTACTGTGCTCCAGGTACTTCCAGAGTATCTCAGCTACCCATTTTTGACTCCTTTTTGCACAGAGACAAGTCATTCCACTGCTCCACCTCTATTGCAAGACCAAACCCATTCCACTACAACCTCTTTTGAAAAGGGATGATGCTAATCCAGTTCTTTTTACAACATTTCGGGAGGGGTGTAGCAGCAAACTGATAGTATATTCATGGTAACTTCAGTGTCGTTTGCCTCTGCTCAACACACTCAATAGACACCAGATTCTTCCAGTGCCTGGAACATTTTTGGGGGTTACAATTCACACTGTTTCTTTCAGTATATAGCTAAGTTTTCCCTTTAAATAACAGAAGCCCATGCTTTGAGATCAGACTGACAGCATGAACAGAGCCATATTTGGATCAGATTTGATCCATAAGTGGGATTTATTCATCCATCAGTTGCCAACAGCATTAAGCATTGGTATATGAGCTAACTGCCAAGAGTCTCTTTGCAGTCAGGAGAAATGAAGGTGGTGGCTCAGCTGTTCAGACGTGGGTGTCCAGGACTATCAGAGACTTACCATACATCCCTCTGGCTACCCTAAAGGACACAAGCCATGCCTGACAGACCTGTGTCCATACATCCTATGATATCTCAGGGGGAACTGGATGGATCAATAGAGTCTGCGTAGCCCAAAGGAGGATTTGCCATGTCCAGAGAAGACCCACACATGGTCCCATGAACAGGCTAAGTTTTCCATCAGAACCAGAGAACACCAGGGTGGAAGGGACCTCAAGGATCATCTGGTCCAACCTTTCTAGGCAAAGCCTGATCTAAGCTAGATGTTCCAGCACCTTCTCCAGCTGAAGCTTAAGTGTCCAATGGGAGGGAATCCACCACTTCCCTGGGGAGACTGTCACTGGGCTACTGATTTGTATCCCTGAGAGCCTAAAGGACTGGCTGAGAGATGGGCAAATGAGATGGGTTTGGGCTCACCTTGCTCCACATCAGCGTGACATACAGACCAACACATGAGCTATAGGTGTCCCAGGTTATCTTCCAGTCTGTGAACTCCAGTGGTGCCATTCAGTTGGCCAAAGGAATGGCTGAGAAATGCTGCAGGACTCACTGGAACCCATGAGCTTCTGGAGGAAAGCATCAATGTCACAAGCACAACCAGCAACAATTTGCATTAACAAACCCGAATATGGATGGAGAAGAGCAATGCAGACAGCTGTGTTGACCCCAGACAAGTGTTTGGTTGGGTTTAGCTTCTACAAATGGCAATATTTTAACAGCAGGGTTTATATTTGAGGAGTTTCTGTGCCAACACTTTCACCAGTGATTCCTGTTTGTTCCCACTTCAGGCACAGCTCAAAACACCCTCCCCTTCCCTGAAAAGGTGACTAAAAACACATATTCCAGTTATTGCCAGAATAAACTTATTTTGCTTCTTACAACAGCATGACAAGGAGGAAAAACAACTTGTAGAAAGCAGGTAGAGAGTCATCAGTTTATTAGGTATAAACCTTCAAAGTGTTTATCACTAAATTCCTTGTCTAGTATCAGCTCTGTTGTGTCTAAGGATGTTTTGAGCCTATTAATTTTCCTCTTATAATGACGGTGGTAATGGAAAGGGGAAGTTTCAAATAAAAAATACATTGAAGTTACGTAGAACTGAAATCTGACCTAAGGAAGTGCCATGACCCATATGCTGGGTGGGCCTTATCCACCTGAAATTCAGATGTCCTGAAGTTAAATATATCAGAATCATGATATACATTCTATATGCAGCTGATATCTTTACATATCTTTATTATATCTTTATGCACCATCATTCACTTGAGCCATTTGAGTTCCTTCTAAGGAGGGAGACTGAGATCAGATATAATGTCTACTTATTAAACTCCATTTTTGGCCAGTGAAATCCCACAACTAATGGTCTTGTGGATACAGAGAACTACATGCTTAGAGAAAAAAAAAGAGAATAAAAATAGAAATGTGTTTTATTGCAACAAACGCAGCATGGCTTTACTGTACATTAAGTTTGAATATACGTATTGAACAATTCCACTCAACAGTACATTTAGGAACCATCATTGTTCAATCCTTTGCTCTGTATATTAACAAAATCATTTGAAGTATTTCTTCACTATAAAAAGCACTTTGAAGGATTAAAGCGCAGCAGGGAAATCTTCAAATACCTTTGAACATTCTTTGATGGGTCGTTGATCAGGGAAGAAAATTCCAAGAAGCTCCTCTCCAGCTTCCCTGTTTCCTGCAGCTTTAGGAAACTTTTCTTCCTCCTCTCTCCTCCAAGCCTCCTTGGTCTGCTCTGTGTGTTCTTCTGCATGCTCCCATCTGTCATGGGGATTACCTGGAAGCACTGAAATTCACCTTAAGTCCATAGATCACATCTCATGGCTGGAAGAGGTACAGCACTTGGTAGAGCGTCCACCATACTGGTGAATGGTGTCCCAGCTGTAAGAGACCACAAGTGGGCTCTTGAAAAGACAGCTGAGAAACTAGTCCAAGTCCTCAGCAGAAATCTCATAAATGGGTTATTTTAACAGGACTGAGCCTTGTCATCATATTTCCCTTCAAGAAAGAAGCGATTTGGGGTTGCTTAAGCAATGGCAGGTACATAGGAAAATCCAACACATTCTTGCCTTCAAATATTCAGGAACAAGTTGGACATTTTAGCATGTTTCATCACAAATCAACCTTTGGTGGCTCTTCAGTGAGTATGTGTTTCTCCTGTTATGAAATACACAATCAAGAGGCAAATGTATAGCAAATTACTCCCACATCGATAAAGCTGGTCTACAAAATGGACAATAATATATAGAAGTATCATCACAGCTTCTCTCCAACCTCAAAAAGACTCAAAAACACCAACCCCACTCCCATCACTAAGTGTCAAACCATTTACCACTTCGGCAGGGAAATAATTGTTCTCCCCACTGTTCTCTTCAGAGCACTCTTTACCTCCTTGTTCCTCAGGCTGTAGATGAAAGGGTTCAACATTGGGGTCACCGTGGTGTAAAAGACAGAAACTGTTTTGTCCCTGCCCACGTTGTAGCTGGAGCTGGGCTGTAGGTACATGAAGATAAGGGTCCCATAGAAGATGGTGACAGCCACTAGGTGGGATGCACAGGTACCAAAAGCTTTGCCCAGCACAGAGCCTGTCCTCATGACGGTGAAGAGGATGTGGCCATAGGAGATGAGGATGACTGATATTGTGGTGACCTCATTGAAGCCCCCAATAGCAAACAGCAACACTTGGTTGAGGGAAGTATAAGAACAAGCCAACTTTGAGAGTGGTGGCCCATCGCAGAAGAAGTGGTCAATGACATTAGGGCCACAGAAGGACACCCTCAATGCAAAGCCTGTGGAGACAGCTGAATTAAAAAGCCCAACTGCATAGGACCCACCTAAGATGGAAACACAGACGTTCTTGGACATGAGGATGGGTTAACGCAAGGGGTTGCAGATGGCAACATAGCTGTCATATGCCATCCCAGCCAGGAGGTAGCACTCTGTGATTGCAAAAGCAGCATAGAAATAGAGCTGTAGGAAGCAGCCAGCAAAAGAAATACTCTTCCTTTCAGACAAGAGGTTCAGCAGCATTTTGGGTATCACCACGGAGGAGTAGCACAGATCCAAGAAGGACAAGTGGCTGAGGAAGAAGTACATGGGGCTCCGAAGCTGGGAATCGAGCCAGACTGCAGCAATGATGCCAAGGTTTCCTATCACGGTGGTGACATAGATGAGCAGGAAAAGCACAAAAGGGTAACCTGGAAGTCGAGGCAATCTGTGAACCCCTTGAAAACAAACTCTGTCACCGTAGTCCAGTTTTCCCAGGCCATCAGTGTCCAAGAGGCTCCCAGCTCCCAGGCAGCAGGGTGGTTTCCGTGGGCTTGGTTATGATGGCTTAATCCCTTGCTTAACTATTAGTGGGGTTTAAGCCTGTTCTCTGTAGATAATGAAGACATTCTCTAATGAAACACAGCCAGGCACCTTGGCAGGATGCTTAGATGGTCCACAACCACCTGCCCATGCAGGGAGTCACTGACTACATCTACTACTCAAGCTCTTAAACCAAGCTTTGAATGTATCTTCAATCTTCACACACTGATTTCAAAGGAAGTCTGAAGCCAACAAAACAAGTTTTCCCTTGGACATCACCGTGGTCTTCATTATGTTTCCATCTGCCTGCAGTTTTCTCCACATTAAGGGAAGAGCAGCTCAGGTTGACTGCTCTGATAATACAGGGTAAAGAAATATTAACTTTCATGCTGCTTTTCAGGTTGAAGATGTCCCAGAGACTCTTTTCATTACCCCAGGTAGCTCAGAGTCTGAATTTGTTGCTCCTTAGTCTAAGTGCTCAGAAATAAAAGCAATATGTTGGTTTTCATTAAAAACAACTGATTAATAACAAGGTTAGTGGCTACTTTGGGGCTAAACTGCATCTCAATAACTGCTCTCATCTCAGAATAAATACCTAGAAGAGAGAGACGGGCATATGAATTTATCTTTGCTTCTCCAGTATCTTCCAGCTTCACTGGTGACTTGTTAAAAATGTGTTTTTCCCTTTAATTTCTATCATTCAACTTACATCTTAAGCAAACAGCAAATACTTTCAAGCAACTGATTTCCTGCCAGATTAAGGTCAGGAAGTAAAACTTCCATTTAGAAAGGATTTATAACATAACCATGTATCTCAAACACAGACATTTGAGAGGAGTTTAAAACTAGTTCCACCACCATCCCCCAAAACAGTACCTGAGATGCCACTTCTGGTTTCCTGTTGAAGACCCAGCCTCTTTCAGGCTGAGCTATTATCGTGCCTACCTCTTGTTCCTTTCTCCAAGGAAATCATTCAAAGACAGAACCTGCACCTTATCATTGCTGAGGGGAACTAGAAAGGCAACAATACAGACAAATAGAGCATATCCTATTGAAATTGTCTATGCTGATCTCTTAAATAGGATAAAATACATCCCCAAAAAGGATTGTGTCAGGAGAGGGGGTAAATACATAAGATATTAGACATTTCTTCTGTACATGTTTATATTTGTCCCAGTATAACCATTACCACTAAGCAAGGAGATCTTTGCAAAGAGAAAAGGCAATTTAAGCTCCTGTGACAATCACTGCTACATTCCTTTGGCATTGCCTCTAAGCAGATCTTCCTTGCCCGTTTGCATGACTATTACACGGAAGCATCTCTGTCTTGATAGTATTTTTCCACCTCCCAGCTTGCTTTATATACCAGAGCTTCAGAGAAGAAATTTTGTGATTCTATGAGGCTGTGCTTCACCATTCCATGAAATCCTCCAAGTCTCCTTTCCTTCCCTGTTTAGTTCTACATGGTGTTGCCTGTCCATGTATGGCTGTGTCTCCCAGAGGCTCCTGTCTTCACTATTGCTTTCCAGCTTAGATGGTTGACATAAGCTGCCAGCAGTCTCATTGGGCACATCACCCCATGCCAGTCTTGTTTTCTCCCTCCTTTAAATATAATTGGAAAGTTGCCTAAGGGACTTCACAAGTCAGGCATCTGGAGCTATTACTGCCTCAACCCCTGAGATGGGCTGTCTTCTGGGAGCCAGAATACACTGAAATCAGAAATTGCTGTGAGGTTATTGACAAAGAGCATCTCTTAGTGCTGACATCTCAGCACCTTGTAACTACAGAAACCCTCAAGCTGGACAGCTTTATGAGTTTTTACTAAGACTGGAAACCCATTACCAAACCACCTACTCAAAAACATCATTCTACAATTGTATTTGGAAAATGGAGGTGATACTAATGACCGCAGAATAACACTCGAGTATAAAGTTCAATTGATCACTCTAATTCCCTCACTGAATAGACTATCTCCTATTGTGCCCATGCAGGGATATGGTCTGGATGGAGAGGGACTGCCAGAGGAGTGAGCAGTGGCTGGGCTGTTGGGTGCAGAGGGTAATGGATTCTACTCTGCAGGAACATGGGGAGTGCCATAGGGACTAATCTATCTAAATTGAACCGAAGGAGAACACCACTGTGTGCAGGGACCATCCCATGGTACCTGAGCAGGAAAAGTAGAGCAGGAACAGAGACCTAGGCCAAGTTCAGCCAAGATTCCAGAGCATCAGGCGAGTTGGAGACTATGAAGCATGTCCAAAACCAAGCCAACACAGGTCAAGTCAATCCCCTGGTCAGGTTTAGGTCCAGCAATTGCTAGGGAAGTCCACAAGCAACCTCAGATCACCATCAATGGATTCCATAGATGGGCACAGCTAATGCTAAACTGGAAACAAGAATTTCTCAAGCATAGTGCAAAACCCTTGGGCTGAGCTTAAATAGAGATGAGGGGTAAATGGGTGGAGGGTAGGGATGAAGCCCCAGCTGAGGCTGCTCAGGTGGATAAAGGCCTATTAGCTCACCCTGGGACAATTCATCACTGCTTCAAATGCCCATTTCTCACCCTTCAATACAGTGGAAGCCCTAAAGCACCAGCTCAGGTGTTGGCCATCCAGGCACTACATGTGGATAATCCTATTGGGGCTGGAAAACTGGGCACGCAAGTGTGCACAGAGGGACAGCAGCAGCTCCAGAGAAGGAGTCACTTGCTCTTCGTGTTGTATTTAGGGACCCTCTGTAAGATCAGGAATGTCTCTAAATCCCTCCTCATTCTGTTGCCAAGGTGAGACCAAAACCTTTGCATAGTCCACAAGTATGCCAGAAGCATCCTATGAGCTGCTCAGCACTGTTGCTGTGTAGCTGTGCTCAGGCTTGGGTCATCCACTCCATGACTCTCAGATTCCCAAGCACCACAATGCCTTTCAGAGGTGATTTCATACCCTTTGCTTTTTGCTTCTCTTTGTTTTCCTCAGGTAAGTCATGAGCACCCTGGAGGCTTCCTCCCAGCAGAGCACATGCAACTGTATTTACAGCCTCAGCACCACAAGCTGGGCTCTTGGAGTCTGAAGGAGTTCACCTCTCTTCACATCGGGTGCTTAACAGAGCTGATGCCGGCACATAGATGTTCTCTGCTGCTTTGGGGATTAACCCATGGCTCCCATCACTCGGTGGCAGACGGAAGTCACAGGAGGTAACATCAACACAAAGCAGAGCCTCACCTTCATTGAAGCAGTGGTATTTCTTCTTCATGTCCTCAGGGCCTCTTTGGGAAAGCTGTGTCAGAAAACAGCCTTATCAATGTGGGTTCTTTTTATAATAAGAGGGAGCAATGTCTGATGCAGGTTGTGTTTCTTTTACAGAGGCTGCTAAAGCAAGATGCACTGATTTATTCAAGAGTTAAATGAGGATGAATCTTATTTTGTTATAAAGAAATGCAACATTGCAGATTGTCAGCAGAATATAGTCACTAACAAATAAGCACATTGTAACATCAACTTTTTAATGCAAGCAGCTTAATGCTCATAGGTTTAGGATGCTTCATTGTGCTGGAGCTCAGAGAGGTATAAATCATGTGAATTTTATCTGTTATGAATAAAGTCAAATAGTTTGATAAATGTGATTTGGTGACTGGAATGATAACTAAAAGGCAAGGGAAAATGCGTGCAGTTCATTCACGTGTAAGCTGGATTTCACTGGGACTGGGACTTTCTATCCCCCTGGTTTACATGCGCTACTATGAGGTTTTCAGGTGTCTTCTGACCAAATTAACTCTGAAAACTGAAGAGTGAAAGTGAAGAAAGATCTGATTCTTTTTCTTTAATCTGAAAACACATGTGCTTGAATAAATCCATAGTTTTAAGAGTCCTAGCATTGAAAATACTGTTTGTTCCTAGAATGCGGTCCCAGTTCAAGATACCTCAACTGTATAACATAAAATATATATAATTTGGGTTAGAAAATATGTGGAATATACAGTAATGTAGCAGTTAAACTGGTCATTGTTTGAATTACAATATGGTCCAAAAGTGCCTAAATAAATCCATCGTTTTAAGTGTTCCAGTATAGAAAACCAAAAATGTCATTTGTGGCTTCAGTGTGCTTCCTGTTCCTTTATAAATACACTAAGTGAAGACCAAAAAACCATATGATTTTGGTTAAAAAGATAGCATAACATATGAATTCAACCAAAATGTGGCACTTAAAAATGTGATTGATTGGAGTCAAATATGGTCCAAAAATGAATCTCCACTTCTAAAAACTGTTATGTTTCTCTTCCTTTTGCCTCAGCAGGTAGCACCAGGTCATGGAAGGAAATCAGACCCAGACTGAATTCATCCTGTTGGGAATTACAGACAGCCCTCTTGCGCAGACCCCTCTGTTTGTGTTGTTTCTGTTGATTTACATTGTCACTCTGGTGGGGAACTCTGGCATTATCATCTTGGTTCGGGTGTCTCCCAGCCTCCACACCCCCATGTACTTCTTCCTCACCCATTTTGCCTTCATTGACATCTGCTATTCCACAGTCATCTCCCCCAGGCTGCTGGCAGACCTGTTATCAGAGGACAAAACCCTTTCTTTTCTTGGCTGCATGATGCAGTTCCTCATGTTCGCTTTCTTTGCTATTAGTGAGTGCCACCTCCTGGCCATGATGGCCTATGATCGGCACGTTGCTATCTGCCAGCCCCTGCTTTATGTGACCATCATCTCCAGCCGTGTCTGCTGGCAGCTGGTAGCATCATCTTACCTATTTGCCTTCCCCAGTGCCATCATCTTTACATGGTGCGTGTTTGGAGGTTCCTTCTGTGGTCCCAACCGCATTGACCAC
Organism: Pezoporus flaviventris; assembly: GCF_033815535.1. NCBI lineage: Eukaryota > Metazoa > Chordata > Aves > Psittaciformes > Psittacidae > Pezoporus > Pezoporus flaviventris. Next base: position 892,032 of record NW_026892636.1, on the reverse strand, counting down.
TTCTTCTGCGACGTCGTCCCTGTGCTAAAGCTCGTGTGCTCCGACATGCACAACAGCGAGAGGGTCATCTTTGCCTTCGTCACCATCAATGTGGTGGGCACAAGTGTGGTCATTTTGCTCTCCTACATCTCTATCCTCTGCACCGTGCTGAGGATGTGCTCAGCACAGAGCACGGTCAGAGCCTTCCACACCTGTGCCTCCCATTTAACGGCTGTGTCCATATACTTTGGGTCAGCATTCTTCATGTACCTACAACCTTCTTCTAGCCACAGAAGCCTGGATAAGGTGGCCTCCATTTTCTATGCCGTGGTCATCCCCATGCTCAACCCATTCATCTACAGCCTGAGGAACAAGGATGTGAAGAGGGCTCTGGTGAAGTGTAGGGGAAGGCTTTTCAACAGCTGGCAACATAGAAGAGTTGTATCATCCCGGACATGAACATTTCATGTGATTTGAGAAAGCCTATGGGGCACTGAAACATTGGTATTTTCCTCTAATCCTCATGATTTTATGTAGTTTCTTCCACAGTTCATGCACAAAAGTCAATTACAGTATTTAATGAGAAATGAACCCCACAAATCACTTTTTTTCTTTCTTGGAAGTAAACCAAGAGGAGAGGAACCTCAAACTTCATTTCACTTCGCAGTCACCAGCCTATATGAAGAAATTGCCCTGAATTATCCCAGGCGTCTTTTCCTCGCAGGAAACACCAATCAGCTTTACTCAGTCATAACTTCTGTCACTGGTAAAGATGTCTTTTTCTTGCAAGATTCTGGACCTTGTTCCTCAGCTGTTAGAAATTTCCTCCCTCTTACCTGTGAGTTCTTTATTAAAGCTGCTGGGGTGGGAGGGAAGAGGAAGTGTAGTTTTACATTTGTTTGCTGAAAAAGAGAGAAAAGGTTTCAAAAGATTCATTGCATTTGTTTGTGCCATTCAAAGAGAAGAAGCTGGTGGGAATCAAGGTCTCAAGCTCCAGCTTTGAATATCAGGGGGAATCCCTCCCCAGGCTTCAGCTTTGAATACCAGGGGGAATCCCTCCCCAGGCTTCAGCTTCACAAAAGATTTCGCTTCAAAGAAGGGAATTGTAAGCAATGGAATTCATAACTGAGAATGATGAACTGTGCTGAGACCACCCAGTGGTAAGGAGTATTTGGGCACATCAAAGACTCATCCCATTCATTTTAAGGGGTGTTTTGCATTCATCTTATGTCCTGTTTACTTAAATGGTGAGATAAATGGAAATAAGCTGGAAATAAGCACCCACATCCTATGCCCATGGCCAGCTCATGCTAAAGCACACCAGGGAGAACTAAATTGTCTATGTCACTTACAAATTAAGCCTGTTGATGGTGACTTAGATCCAGGGCAAAAGGGTCTTATACTTGTGGTCAGTGAAGGAGCCAGGATCAATGCAATTAAATGCTGAAAAGCAAGGAAGATCAGAGGCCTTTGAAATTGGAGGGCTTCCTTAAAAACCTTCACCGTGCCTTGTTTTCTCCCTTCTAGTTTGTCAAATATATGCAGTATATAGCTTAAAGGACGAACAGGAAGGGGAAAAAATGATACATAATGACATACAGCAGATACATCAGATTGTCTGCGGTATTGTAGCACAAGCCCGTTGTAGAAACAAAGCAAGACTTGCAAATCATTGAAAACCAGGTCTGTAAGCAGAAGAAATAAGGTGGGGAAACGAAAGTCCTTGGTGTCAAATGAAGCCCTGAAGTCTTCTGGGACAAAATCAGCAGATAAACATCATGCCAAAGCCACTGCCAAAACAAAGTGTTGCCAATCAAACGAACACTAAAAACCTAATATTATACTTGGTAAAGGAGATAGCACAAAGGATCAGAAAATAACACTTGAATGTAATATTCAATTTCTTACTCTAATTTCCCTCACTGATTGGACTATCTCCTAATTTGCCCATGCAGGGATATGGTCTGGATGGAGAGGGACTGCCAGAGGAGTGAGCACTGGTTGGGCTGTTGGGGGCAGAGGGTAATGGGTTCTATTCTGCAGGAACACGGGGAGTGCCACAGGGGTTTGTCTCCTTAATCTATCTAAACCGAACTGAAGAAGAACACCATTGTGCGCAGGGACCATCCCACAGTACCTGAGCAAGAGAAGCAGAGCAGAAACAGAGACCTAGGCCAAGTTCAGCCAAGATTTCAGAGCATCAAGCGAGTTGGGGATTATGAGGAGGTCCAAGACGAAGCCAAACCAAGCCAACACAGATCAAGTCAATCCCTGAATCGGGGTCAGGTTCAGCCATCACTAGGAAGGCACATGAACAAGCTTTGGTCACCATCAAAGGATTCCACAGGAGCCTGGATAAGGTGGCCTCCATCTTCTATGCCGTAGTCACCCCCATGCTCAACCCATTTATCTACAGCCTGAGGAACAAGGAGGTGAAGAGGGCTCTGGTGGAGTGAGGGAGAAGGCTTTTCAGCCACTTACAACACAAAAGAGTTGTATCATCCAGGACATGAAGATTTCATGTCAAGTGAGAAAGCCTATAAGACACTAAAACATTGGGATATTCCACTAACCCTCCTGATTTTATGTAGGTTCTACCACAGTTCCTGAACAAAAGTCAGTGACAGTATTGCATGAGAAATGGACCCAGCCTTCACATCTTCCCTGGAAGAAATCAAGAGGAGAAGGAACCTCAAACTCCAATTTACTTTGCAGTCACCAGCCTATATGAAGAAACTGCCCAGAATTATCCCAGGCCTCTTTTCCTCACAGGAAACACCAATCAGTTTTATTCAGTTATAACTTTTGTCACTGATTGTCGTGGTTTATACCCTAGCCAGACAGCTTGTTCACTCACTCCCAGTGAGTGGTGCTGGGCTGAGAGCAAGCGAGGCCCCACCCCACCCCAGGGCTCTCCCCTTCCCCGCTCCTGGAGGGATGGGGAGGAGGATTGAAAGAGTGCAACTCCCATGGGGAGATAAGAGCAGTCCAGCAATCAATGTACAACACAAATCACCACCACTACCACCAACGACAACAATGATAAGAGAAAATAACAAGGGAAGAGAATACAATACCACGGGCCAAGAAATGAGTCCCACTCGGAAGCCTGTGTCCTTCCAGGTAACTCCCAGTTACCCCCCACCCCGAGCATGACGTGCTGTGGTACGGAACACCTCCTTGGCTAGCCTGGGTCAGGCACCCCGTCTCTGCATCCTCACAGCTTCCCCTCCTCCCTGGCAGAACATGAGCCTCACAATGTCCTTGGTCAGGGTAAACATCACTTAGCAACAACCGAAAACATTGGTATCACCAGCACTGTTCCCAGGCTGGAAGTCAAAACACAGCACTGCACAAGCTACCACGAAGGAGAAAAATGACTGCTACTGCTAAACCCAGGACACTGATAAAGATGAATTTTTTTTTTTTTTTTGCAAGATTCTGGACCTTGTCCCTCAGCTCCAATAAAATTCTTCACTCTTACCTGTGAGCTGTTTAGTAAAGCTGCTGGGGTGGGAGGAAGAGGAAGTGTATTTTTACATTTGCTTGCTCAAGAAGAGTCAGAAAAAAGGTTTCAAAAGATTCATTGCATTTGTTTGTGCCTTTCAAAGAGAAGAAGCTGGTGGGAATCAAGGTCTCAAGCTCCAGCTTTGAATATTAGGGGGAATCCCTCCCCAGGCTGCAGCTTCGCAAGAGATTTCACTTCAAAGAAGGGAATTGTAAGCAATAGAATTCATAACTGAGAATGATGAACTGTGCTGAGACCACCCAGTGGTAAGGAGTATTTGGGCACATCAAGGGCTCATCAGATTCAGAATTAAGGGGTGTTGTACATTTCTTAAGTCCTATTTACTTAAATGGTGAGATAAATGGAAATAAGCTGGAAATAAGCACCCACATGCCATGTCCATGCCCATGTCAGCACGTTGCTATCTGCCAGCCCCTGCTTTATGTGACCATCATCTCCAGACGCGTCTGCTGGCAGCTGGTAGCATCATCCTACCTATTTGCCTTCCTCAGTGCCATCGTCTACACATGGTGCGTGTTTGGAGGTTCCTTCTGTGGTCCCAACCGCATTGACCACTTCTTCTGTGACAAAGTTCCTGTAGTAAAGTTCCTGTGCTCTGACACCCACAGCAGCAAGATGCTCATCTTTGCCTTCGTCACCATCAATGTGGTGGGCACAAGTGTGGTCATTTTGCTCTCCTACATCTCTATCATCCGCACCGTGCTGAGGATGTGCTCAGCACAGAGCAGGGCCAGAGCCTTCCACACCTGTGCCTCCCATTTGAGGGCTGTTTCCATATTCTTTGGGACAGGATTCTTCATGTACCTGCAACCTTCTTCTAGCCATAGGAGCCTGGATAAGGTGGCCTCTTGTCTTTTACACCGTGGTCACCCCAATGCTCAACCCATTCATCTACAGCCTGAGGAATAAGGAGGTGAAGGGGGCTTTGCTGAAGTGTGTGAGGAGGTTGCTCAACCACTGGCAACATGCAAGACTTGTGTCATGCAGGACATGAATACATCAAGTAAGCAGGTCTAAACTAATGGGATTTTCCTCTAATCCTCATGACTTTATACATCTTCTTTCACAGTTCCTACACAGAAGTCAGTTACCTTGAATTATCCCAGGCTTCTTTTTCCTCACAGGAAACACCCATCAGCTTTATTCAATTCTCACTTTTGTCACTGATAAATGCCCACTTTTCTTGCAAGATTCTTAACCTTGTCCCTCAGCTCCAATATGCGTAATATGTGTATGTGTGTAAATATATATATGTGTGGCAGAGGAATACAAATAAAATGTGTAAAACTGGTATTACAAGTGACACACACAGACTTGGTGGACTCAATGTATGGATCTGCATGACTGTACTGCACAGAATCATCTCTATCTTGAGAAAAAACTGATTTTCTCACCTCCTGGCTTGCTTTATAAATCAGAGCTTCAGAGAAGTAAATTCTCCACCTCTCCTTTTTAGCTCTGTTCAGTTCTACAGGGTGTTGGGTGTCAATGTTTGGCTGCATCAACCAGAGACTCCTGTCTTTACCGGTTATTACTTTCTATCTTAGATGGTTGGGATACGATGCCAGCAGCCTCACTGGGCACATCACCCATGGCAATCTTGTTTCCTCTCCCCTTCAGATGTAACTGAAGAATTTCTTTAGTGATTTCACAAGTTAAACATCTGGAGCTGTTAATTCCTCAACCTTTGAGATGGCTTGTCTTCTGGGAGACAGACTAGAACAAGATCAGAAACTGCTCTGAAGTTACTGAGAAAGAGCATTTCTTAGAGATGGCACCTCAGCATCTTCAAAGCAAAGAAACATTGAAGCTGGAAAGATTAAAGAGTCTTTACTAAGACTTGAAACCCATTTCCAAACAAAAGTGCTGCTCATCTACTAAAGACCATAATTCTAATTTATTTTGAAATGGAGGAGATACTAATGACCAGAGAATAACATTGAATAGAATGTTCAGTTGCTTACTCATTTGCCTCACTGAGAAGACTATCTCTTAATTTGCCCATGCAGGGACAAGGTCTGAATGGAGAGTGACTGCCAGAGTAGTGAGCACTGGCAGGGCTGTTGGGTGCAGCCAGAGAAAGGTTCTAATTTGCAGAAACCTGGCCAGTACTACAGAGGTTTATCTCTTTAATCTCTTTAAACAGAGCCAGAGGGGAACATCATGGTGTGCAGGGACCATCCCACAGTACCTGAGCAAGAGCAGTAAGGCGGGAACAGAGACCTGGGCCAAGTTCAGCCAAGACTCCAAATCATCAGGCAAGTTCATAGAATCATAGAATCACAGAATAGTTATGATTGGAAAGGACTTTAAGACCATCTAGTTCCAACCCCCCTGCCATGGACAGGGACACCTCACACTACACCGTATCCCCCAAGGCTTCATTCATATTGGCCTTGAACACTGCCAGGGATGGAGCATTCACAACCTCCCTGAGCAACCCATTCCAGGGCCTCGCCACCCTAACAGGAAAGAATTTCTTCCTCATATCCAATCTAAACTTCCCCTGTTTAAGTTTTACCCCGTTACCCCTTGTCCTATCAATACAGTCCCTAATGAAGAGTCCCTCCCCAGCATCCCTATAGGCCCCCTTCAGATACTGGAAACTGCTCTGAGGTCTCCACGCAGCCTTCTCTTCTCCAGGCTGAACAGCCCCAGCTTTCTCAGCCTATCTTCATACAGGAGGTGCTCCAGTCCCTGATCATCCTCGTGGCCTCCTCTGGACTTGTTCCAACAGTTCCATGTCCTTTTTATGTTGAGGACACCAGAACTGCACACAATGCTCCAGGTGAGGTCTCACAAGAGCAGAGTAGAGGGGCAGGATCACCTCCTTCGACCTTCTGGTCACACTCCTTTTAATGCAGCCCAGGATACGGTTGGTTTCTGGTCTGTGAGCACACACTGAAGCCGGCTCATGTTCATTTTCTCATCTACCAACACCCCAAGTCCTTCTCCGCAGGGCTGCTCTGAATCTCTTCTCTGCCCAACCCGTAGCTGTGCCTGGGATTGCTCCCACCCAGGTGTAGGACCTTGCACTTGGCATGGTTAAACTTCATGGGGTTGCCATCAGCCCACCTCGCAAGCATGTCGAGGTCCCTCTGGATGGCATTCCTTCCCTCCAGGGTATCAACCGAACCACACAGCTTGGTGTCATCAGCAAAATTCTTGAGGGCGCACTAAATCCCACTGTCCATGTCAGCGACGAAGATGTTGAACAAGACCGGTCCCAGCACCGATCCCTGAGGGACACCACTCGTTACTGGTCTCCAGCCGGACATTGAGCCATTGACCACAATGCTTTGCATGTGGCCATCCAGCCAGTTCTTTATCCACCGAGTGGTCCATCCATCAAATTGATGTCTCTCCAATTTAGAGACAAGGATGTTGTGTGGGACAGTGTCGAATGCTTTGCACAAGTCCAGGTAGATGCCATCAACTGCTCTACCCCTGACCATCAGTTCTGTAGCCCCATCATAGAAGGCCACCACATTGGTCAGGCAGGATTTCCCCTCAGTGAAGCCATGCTGGCTGTCACCAAGCACCTTGTTGATATTCATGTCCCTTAGCATGCTTTCCAGGAGAATCTGCTCCAAGATTTTGCCAGGCACAGAGGTGAGACTGACTCTTCTGTAATTCCCCAGGTCATCCATTTTCCCCTTCTTGAAGATGGGGGTTATATTTCCCTTTTTCCAGTCTTTGGGAACTTCACCTGACTGCCAGGATTTCTCAAATATGATGGCCAGTGGCTTCGAAACTTCATTCCCCAGCTCCTTCAGGACCCATGGATGGATTACATCGGTACCCATGGACACGTGCACGTTCAGATTTTTAAGATGGTCTCGAACCAGTTCCTCTCCTACAGTGGGCGCAAGGTCTTCATTCTCACAGTCCCTGCATCTGCCTTTTGAGACTTGGGTGGTGCAGTCAGAGCCTTTGCCAGTGAAGACCGAGGCAAAGAAGTGATTGGGAACCTCAGCCTTCTCCAAATCCTGTGTAGCCAGTTCTCCTGAGAGCTTTCTGAGGGGACCTACTTTTACCCTAGTCTGTTTCTTATTTGCTATGTACCTGTAGAATCCCTTCCTGTTATCCTTAACCTCCTTAGCCAAGTTGAATTCTAACTGGGCCTTAGCTTTCCTAACCTGGTCCCTAGATCCCCGGTCAACATCCCTGTATTGTTCCCAGGATGCCTGTCTTTGCTTCCACCTTTTAGAAGCCCCTTTTTTTGTTTGAATTTTCCTCAGGAACTCCTTATTGAAACAAGGAGGTCTCCTGGCCCTCCTGCTGCACTTCCTTCTGGTTGGGATGCAACACTCCTGAGCTTGTAGCAGGTGATCCTTGCATATCAACCAACAGTCTTGGGCCCCTCTGCCCTCTAGGGCTGGATCCCATGGAACCTTCCTAAGCAGGTTCCTGAAGAGGCCAAAGTCTGCTCTTTTGAAGTCCAGGGCAGTGAGCTTGCTGCACGGTCTCCTCACAGTCCTGAGGATCTCAAATTCGAGCATCTCGTGATCGCTGCATCAAAGGCTGCCCTGGAGCATCACATTTCCTACGAGCCCTTCCCTGTTGGTGAGTACAAGGTCAAGCACGGCACCTCTCCTTGTCGGTTCTTCTATTTCTTGCAGAAGGAAGTTGTCTTCTACACAATCGAGGAACCTCCTGGATTGCTTGTGCTGGGCCATACCCTCCTTCCAACAGATGTCAGGGTGGTTGAAGTCACCCATGAGAACAAGGGCCTGTGAGCGTGAGGCTGTTCCTATCTGTCTATAGAGTGCTTCATCCACAGGTTCTCCTTGATCAGGTGTCTGTAAGAGATCCCCACAGTAATGTCTCCCAGAGCTATATTCCCTTTAACCCTGACCCACAAACTCTCTGTTGGCTGCTCACCTGTCCCCAGACAGAGTTCCATACTCTCCAGCCATCACAAAGGTGTGGTGGTATCTGTGGAGACACCCATTGTGATGGGGCCATTTAAGGAGCCAGAGCCCTACAGTAACCAGACTCCTCCCTCGGGAGGCTGCATCTGTCGTGGCTGCCCTGCGCATCCAGGTCCGTGTTCTTTGACTTTGCAATCCTGTTTTAGTGTTGGCCTCAAACACATTGTGGGTGCGTGCTGGGAAGGGAGGAGAAGCTGTCAGGAGCTGTGCTGGTGCCATCCCAACTGTAGGAGCAGGGGATGGATGGGTGAGGAGGAGGCACTGGGCTTGTTCATGTGCTTGGAGCTCAGTTCTGCCTGCAGAGGTGCTGGGGGCAAAGCAGGAACCTTCTGTGTGCAGGAGCTGCTGATGTCAGAGGTGCTGAGAAGGTGTCAGGGCAGGAGCAGCCCCTGGGCACTGCAGCTGCTGGTGCTGTCACTGGGAGCTGAGCACAAGGGGACCTTCCTGGCTCCGGCAAGGATCACAGAAGCTCACCAGGCATTGCAGAAGGCGGCTGGGCCCTGGCAGGTTCTTGTGATCCCTGTGCCGGGCATTCCAGAAGGCACAGGAATTTCTAAACTTGAAAGTATGAAAACAAACACTTGACAAGAACTTTTATCAGTTGTTCTTTGCAATCTTCCTGCACTCAGAAACCTCCAATGTGCTGTGCAATCCAAAAGACAAAACCCAAAGGTTCTAATGAGCCCCATGGTGTATTTGGGCTGAGTCCATGAACCTCAGGGGCTGAGGAAACCTCTCAGGAAGTCCAACTCAGAAACAAAGCCCCAAGTGCCTTCAGCATTAATGGGCCCCACTGAGGGCTGTTACTGGCAAAGCCTCCCCAGGGACTTGTTAAAGCAAGTAACTGCAGGCTGTGATTACAGGGAGACAAAGGCAAAATGCAGGTGTCTGATGGTGAGAAGGCCAAGCCCTGACTGCAGCCCTTAGGGAAGAGCCTGAAATCCTGAGAATGAAGGTTCTCCTCATAGGCCTTGATGAAAGAGGCAACTGCCATAGCCCAGGGCACAGAGGACTTTTGTTCTTTTGGGCCTTCCAGACATGCCAGAATCCTCAGCCATTTCTGCTGCAGGCTGTCCTTCACTGGCCCATGCCTGCACTTCTTTCCCTTCAGGCTGTTGACCCCCATCTTGCTTTCCCACCTAGCTCTCACCTGGCATTTCTGTATCTTCAGTCTCATCTCTGCACCCATGGCTGTCTGTTCCTTGAAACACAAAGCCATGGGCTGAGCCAGACTTCTTCTGGGAGACCTCTTGCACCACAAGTCCACCTTTTGAGAGATATTTCTCTTTCCTAACTTTGAATCGGAACCTTCCAGGCTGCACTTTGTAGAGGTTTCCTTCTCTTCCTCCTAGCAAGAAAACCTCCATCATCTCAACAGCCACATTTCAAGTAGTTGTAGGCTGCTACTATAGTGTCAATTCAAGAGATGCATTGAATATCCCTCAGCAAGCTGATCTAAAGGAGGCTTCTAGAGGAATGGGTGATGCCATCAGTATAGAGAACTAAGCACCATGGGAGAGCAGTGGGAAAAGGCAATGGTCTGGATTGAGAACTTCTTGGCAAGAGCCAAAAGGAAAGGTGGTGTCCTTGGGTGCAAGGTACCCCATGCTCTGGGGACAGGGCACCTCATCTCGGACAGCTTCCTGCCTGTAGCACCCTCTCTGCTGCACACACCCCACTCTATGCCCGCACTCACAAATGTCTCACAGAAGCTTTGCACTTCCCCTGCAGCAGCGACACCTCACTGCAGGAGGTTCCTGCATTCCCCAGGCTCAGGGATGGATCCTGCATTCCAGGCAAGTTTGGGTAGTGCAGGAGAGGGAGACAGGAAGGTGGGCTCATGGGGCATGATGAGCAGCGTTCAGGCACCCCCAGCAGTGGGCATTCACCATGTGCCACACTGAGGCATGTTCCCATGAGGGAAAGTTCTCAGATAGCCTCTGGTTTGTCCAGGGCCTGCAGCCACACTCCAGGAGCACCTACTCCTCCTCCACCTACAGATACCAGCTGCTCCCCATTGCTGGGCTTTGTCCTGCTTGTAAGGATTTGTTAAAGCCCAGAACCATCGCCTTGCTTCTTGCTGACTTCCCTCCACCCTCTCTCACCTCCCTACACACTGCTCATTGCCACCAGTAACTAACTGAAGAGTTAAGAAGCTCTCAAGGCTTTCCTCAGGGGCTGACCATGTTTCTCCATTCACCATTGATGGATCCATTGAGTGCCAGGTGTGAGGTTCCTGCAGAGGCAGAGATGCCCCTGGGCAGAGCCCTGCTGCTGGGAGCAGCGTGCAGGGCAGAGCTGAGCACACAGCCCATGGCATGGGCTCTGGGAGCACTGAGAGGGAGCAGAGCTGGGCACAGAGCAGCAGCTCCTGGCAAGGACAGCTCCAGGCAGCAGAGACATGGGCAGGGAGTGGGGGGAAAGTGCAGCCCAGCCCTGGGGAGGGTGCGTTCAGGCAGCTCTCTTGGGGTCTGGCACTGGAGGTGGCTGCTGGCCGTGCTCTGCTGCCCACAGCCCTTTACTTCTCTCCATGAGAGCTCTGTGATCTCCTCTTTGAAACCGTGCTCCCCTGCTTTCAGCACAGGACAGGTGTTTGTGGGGATTCTTAAGATCAATTTGTGTGTGAAGGCATCATATACAAGTGTTGTAAGCACAGGGCAAATGGGAAAGGACTGATGGACACTGTAGCCCTCCTTGCTCTGCACTAAGGAGCTGAGAACTTCTCCCTGTTTCAATATTGTTCTGATTTTTTTGTCATACAAAGAATGTTTTATAGTCCCGTCCCCCCCCTAAAAGTGTTAGGAGAGTAAATAAATAACACAGTCCAAATGACTCAAAGGCCATGCTGAGCCTCTCTGGTGCAGCCCAGACTCACTTGAGTCATGAGTACAAGTAGTGAACTTTACAATGTAGTAGGATTTCATCTGTCATCCCTTGTGAACATCAGAGGTGGACAAAGCACTGCTTCAGAGCAAAGCTGACTTCCATCCAACCTGGCCTTGACCACTGCCAGGGATGGGGCAGCCACAGCTTCTCTGGGCACCCTGTGCCAGTGGCCCACCACTCTCAAAGGGAACAACTTCATCTGAATGTCCAAGCTAAATCTCCCTTTTTTCAGCTTAAAGCCATTCCCCCTTGTCCTGTCACTGCACAGCCTCATAAAAAGCCCCTCTTCAGATTCTTTGTAGGCCCTGCTTAGACACGGGAAGATTGCTAAGATGTCTCCCTGAAACCTTCTCTTCTCCAGGCTGAAGACCAACATCTCTCAGCCTGTTTCCATTGGAGACGTGTTCCAGCCCTTAGAGCATCTTTGTGACTCTTCATAAGCCCATCATTGTAGGATCAGAAGTGAACAGAGGTTGGAAGGGACCCCAGGATATCTCAAGTCAAACCCACCAGGAGCAGGGTCAGAGCAAGTGTTTCAAGGCTTGATTCAGTCTGAGTTGGCAATCCTTAAGGCCAGAGACTGCACAGCCTCTCTGGGTGACCTGATGCAGCACTTGCCTGAGCCGATGGGAACAAGGTTTCCTTCTGTCCTGGCTGAACCTCTCCTCTGTCACTGTCCCCCACTGCCTTTTGTCCTCCCACCAGGCACCATGGTGAGGAGCCTGGCTCTGTATTCTCCATGTCCTCCTTCCCGCTACAGGCAGCCAGTCCCCAACAGCCTTCCCTTCCCAAGATCTCAGGTCCCCACCAGCCTCCCCTTCTCCAGGCTGGAGAAGTCCAGCTCCCCCAAACTTTCCCCACAGGCACCGTGCTCCAGTATCTCCTGACCTGAGGGCCCATTACTAAACCCACTCCTGAACTGGGGATCTGAAACCTGGATGGAGGATTCCAGATCATCCCTTCACTTGTTCTCCTGCCGTGCTCCTGCTCATACAGCCCGCGATGCTGCTGTCCTCCCTTGCTGCCTCCTGTCCAGCTCCTGCCCACCCAGACCTTTCCCATGGGCTGTTCTCAGCCTGGCAGCCCCAGCCTGGGCCATTGTAGGGGAGTTCCCTACAGGGACTCCTGTGTCCCCTGCTCCCCTGCCCAGGACACCCTGAGAGCTCTGCAGCCCCCCCCCTATGCCATCCCATCTCCCCACACCAGCACAACAGCCCCATTCATTGGGCTCCCCAAGAGCTCTTCCTGCTGCAGGCACAGAGCAGCCATCCCACAGCTGGAGCAGACAGAAAGCTGCTTTCATTCCCCTTCATTCCTGACATGTGAGGACGTATCACAGAGAAGAAGTTGCTGCAGGATCATTTATTTCCCTTAAATACAATCAGAGACCAGAGTGACACAAAGTCTATGGGTCACACAACACGAGTGGCAACTTAATTAGGAGATGAAAACTGACATTTCTATGAAGACAACATCATCACAGATTGAAATAGGAAAACAAATGTAAAGCAGGAAAGACAGGCATGTCCTGTCATGACCTACACTGGAAACCCTTTCCAGGGTAAAGCAAGCAGTGTATATCTGCTGAAACACATCTGGTCACCAGCTTCCTCACAGCATCCTTCAGCTCCTGGTTCCTCAGGCTGTAGATGAGGGGGTTCACTGCTGGAGGCACCACCGAGTACAGCACTGACACCACCAGATCCAGGGATGGGGAGGAGATGGAGAGGGGCTTCAGGTAGGCAAATGTGCCAGTGCTGAGAAGCAGGGAAAGCACGGCCAGGTGAGGGAGGCACGTGGTAAAGGCTTTGTGGCGTCCCTGCTCAGAGGGCATCCTCAGCACGGCCCTGAAGATCTGCACATAGGACCCCACAATGAAAACAAAACAGCCAACAGCAATCAGGGCAGCAACCACAAGAAGCCCGACTTCCCTGAGGTAGGAGTGTGAGCAGGAGAGCTTCAGGATCTGGGGGATTTCACAGAAGAACTGCTCCACAGCATTGCCTCGGCACAGGGGCAGTGAAAATGTATTGGCCACGTGCAGCAGAGCATTGAGAAACCCAGTGCCCCAGGCAGCTGCTGCCATGTGGACACAAGCTCTGCTGCCCAGGAGGGTCCCATAGTGCAGGGGCTTGCAGATGGCCACGTAGCGGTCGTAGGACATGACAGTGAGGAGAGACTACTCTGCTGAAATGAAGAAGAGAAAGAAAAAGAGCTGTGCAGCACAGCCTGTGTAGGAGATGGCCCTGGTGTCCCAGAGGGAATTGGCCATGGATTTGGGGACAGTGGTGGAGATGCAGCCCAGGTCCAGCAGGGAGAGGTTGAGGAGGAAGAAGTACATGGGGGTGTGGAGGCGCTGGTCACAGGCTGTGCTGGTGATGATGAGGCCGTTGCCCAGGAGCGCAGCCAGGGAGATGCCCAGGAAGAGCCAGAAGTGGCAGAGCTGCAGCTCCCGTGTGTGTGCGAATGGCAGGAGGAGGAACTGGGTGATGGAGCTGCCGTTGGACATCTGCTGCCTCTGGGCATTGGGCACCGTCAGAGGAGAAAAAGGCAGTGACAGGTTAGGACAGGAGGGATGTCAGATACAGAAGTTCAGTTTACACATTCACAACTGAGCACATTTTAGCAGGAGAGGAGAGGTTCAGCGTCATCACCAGTCATGTCATTACACTGCTGAGGCTTCTTCCTAGGTACAATCAGAAGAGCATTGCATCAGGCCAAAAGTCTCAGTTCTTTGCAGAACCAAGAGAGCTGCAGTGTCCATCAGTCCTCTCCCACTTGCGCTCTGCTCAAACTTGCACTGCCTGTAAGGTGCCTTCACACACAAATTGACCTTAAGAACTCCCACAAACATCTGTCCTGTGCTGAGACCAGGGGAGAATGGTTTCAAAGGACAGTCCACAGAGCTCTCACGCTGAGAAGCAAAGGGCTGTGGGCAGCAGAGCACGGCCAGCAGCCACCTCCAGTGCCAGACCCCAAGAGAGCTGCCTGAACGCACCCTCCCCAGGGCTGGGCTGCACTTTGCCCCCACTCCCTGCCCATCCATATCTCTGCTGCTTGGAGCTGTCTCTGCCAGGAGCTGCTGCTCTGTGCCCAGCTCTGCTCCCTCTCAGTGCTCCCAGAGCCCATGCCATGGGCTGTGTGCTCAGCTCTGCCCTGCACACCCCTGCCTGTGCAGGGGCTCAGGAGCAGCTCACACGAGCCCTCACAAGACTCTCGGTGCCTCCCCCAAAGCAGAGAAGAAAATTCCCAGCTCCCACTGCCCAACCTGCCCACCAAGAGGGAAAAACATCAAAGCTCAGCATCCTTCCCTATCAGGTAAATGATGCCTCAGTGTCTTTCAGAAGGACCCTCTGAAGAAGTGCTCAGATTGAAGGCAGATTGGAGCAGCCTCACCCACCCAGCACTTCCCTTCCCTGCCAGGGGCTGTTCCCTTCCCCTCAGCTCCCCTCTCCCCCTCCGAGCTCCATGGGGAGCTCCCGGGCAGGCTGAGTGCTGACCCTGGCAGGCAGCAGAGTCCCTGCCCCTGCACACAGCCTTTGGGCTGCAGGGACCCTGCTGCAAGGGCAGCGCTGGGCACCCCTGGCTGCACACCCACATTCACACCCTGCAGCCAGCCCCGGGACAAGGGACCTGCCTTGTCCTGTCCCTGCATGGTGCAGGGGGAAGCCCTGTTCTGCAGCACATCCTCCTCCTTATCTACAGAGAGAAACTGCAGCTGCATTGCCCTGCACCCAGTGCCTTACCACAAACAGGGCTGGGAAGGTTTCTCCTTCAGAAAGTTCCTCCTCCTCCTCCTCAGCATCCTCCACTGCCAAGTGCCTTTAAGCTCCCTGTGTCTCGCAGGTCTCCCCTCGGTCCCAGTTCAGCAGCAGAGGCCCAGCCCAAGGTGGCTCTGCCTCTGCCCCCTGTGCTCCTTGCAGGGCTCCCTGGGGCTCCAGGGAAACACCATGGGAAACAGCCTGAAGCAAGCACTGATCTTCCCTCCCTCCGCTGGAAGGCACACTGCCTTCCTGCAGTGCCATTTCTCTGATGATACAAAGATTTAAGGCTAAAAATCTTTGTTTCTTACAATCAATCAATTAATTTGAAAATGGCCATTTGAGAACATCGAGTCCAACCAAACCTATCCCTGGGAAGTTCACACACTGAGCATGAGAACATCTCTGGTAGGATACACTGGTTGGATGGTCAGCAACAGCAACTGGGGCTTTAAAGTTGAATTTTACATCCTACCTTAATTTCACTAATTTATATCCTATTCTGTTTGTTGTTAAACATTCTGCTATACATTAGAGCATAGAAATCAGCTGGACAAGTTATGTTGATGCAGAAACCTGTCCATATATATAATTGTACTTAAACCCATTTAAGAAATTCTTAACAACTGAGTAAAGCAACCAAACATTGCCCTCAATTTATAACTGGAATTCAGTACAACTCTGTTTGTTGGCACAGCAGCAAGAGGTGAGCACAGCACTCTGAGAAAGATGGACTGACTTTATTTACGGGATGGAATGCATCTCGATCTGTGCACAGCCATCTAGCTCCATCTCAGTGTGTTGTGTTAGGTTGGATATTTAATTGCAGATGCGTGTATATTAGCTTCAGTGATCAAGTGCTGTTACAAATCCTGTGATTGAGTTTACAAATGCAAACTGCTGCTAGCTGGCATTTGTGATTCTTTAGATGAATAGCAGGCCTGAGACTAAGATGGAATCCAGCTGCATGCAGACTGCTCTCAGAGAGGGAACTTAGAAAGCAAAGAGATCCAGTCTGAACCTCATGACTCAACAAGAGGGTCTCCCTTATTCCTTTCTGTTTGCAGTTTCTATACACATGATTTCAGTTCAATGCTGTATAAATCACAGTCAAATTGGGCTTTGCCACCTCTTTTCAGGCACCTGTGGAACTTCACCCTTTCAGTTTTCCTCCTCAAGTTCTGCCTTTCTCAAAGCCTTTAAGAGAAGCTCTAAGGAGTTTTCTAATTTATACCCAGAGTGGTTTGTTAAAAACAAAGGCAAGAATTTTATCAGTAGAATTTGCCGCAGGAGAGTTGCACCTTGGTTTGAGGCAATGGGGATTAGAGAAACCCAAAGATAACATGGAAACACACCAGGACCCTGAAACAACGGGAAAACCAAAGGTAATGAAGAAACCCAATCATAAGTCTTTATTTCCTATGCAAGAAGTCATTCCTGGCACAAATTGCAGCTCCCCCATATCTTGGTTGCTATAAAATCGCAATGCCACCAGGGAAAACAGTCACCACAGGGTTTCCCCACACACCCAAAACTTCCCTATTTCTTTAGCAGCTCATCACTCAAAGGCGAGAGATGTCCGTTGATCCAGTTGTGTTAACAAGCTCCTCTGGGAATGGATTTGGAGCTTATGGGCTGATAGGAAGGAGAAGGCTTGGCTGAGTCCTGGGTGGAGATTTTCCACCTGTGGTAACTTGAGTTGTGGCTTCCCCAGTGGGAAAAACACTCTTTAATCCAGGGGAAAATAACCCAAACAGGGATGTGACCCTGGCCAGCACTAAGGAATAAATCTTTATTTTTTTATACTTTCTTCTTTATTTATACTTTATCCTTTATATTTTATTTCTTATTATATATATATTTATTATATATATATAATATATATATTCTTATTCTTTACTCTAGTTTACTGAAGTTACCATCCTGATGCTGACTCTTACTGTTGCCAGCAGGACATGACAGTACCCACATATGCCTGCTCTTTAGATGCCCATTTCCCCTTCAAAGCTGCATTTCATCTACTTCTGAACAAAATCTTTTCCTTTTCCTATGTGATTTTTGTTCCTTCTTGGTACCATTGCTCTCTGTGGTCACCTCCAAGAGGTGCAAAATGGTCACAGGAGTCCCTCTAGGTATCAAAAGGCAGAAGATTTCAAGTAAGTGGCTAGAAAATCATGGATCAGGATTTCTTATACAACACCACCATCTAGTGGAGGTTTCTGGAATAGTCTCTCCTTTCATTTAAGATAAAACCACCTTTTTCTTACGTGCTGCAAGGTTTTGCTTGGCTGTAGGGTCTCAACAGCAGTCGGATGTTCCCTTATCCATGTCAAGAGTTACATCTTGGATAACACTAGCAACAGTCTGCTTGGTAAGTCCTAGGGCAGCTTGTTGAAAGCTTGGCCAAAAAGCAAGGTGTTGCCAAATCGGAGTAGGAAAGCCACAAATGGAGGTCCTTTCCCCAGGAATACAGGGATAAATATTCAGTTAACTCTTCAGCAGAGTGCGGACCCGCAACCTGCATGGATAATATCTAAACGAGGGCGGCAAGGTATGGGTTTTCAGTTTAATTTATCTCCATTCCAGTGAGTGTGCTCAAACTGCAGGGAGATGTGATTGCTGGGGGGAAGTTGTCGTGTATAGCACAAGCTGCAGCCTTAGACACATCCCAGCTTTCATATCTGCACCTTGGATCACTTCAGACCAAACACTTGGTTTGTCAAGCAAGAAAAAGCAAGGGTGAGCCTTTGTTAATTGTGAGCTTCAGGTCAATTGTCCCCTGGCAGGAGATGTGTGTGTCTGGGCAGGTGGATGCTGCCTCAGGGGGAGGATTGAGCCCCAGACCCAAACGGTTTGATTTTCATTACTTGGGTCACATCTTCCAGCTCCGTGGTGATGGCTCAGGAGCTGCTTTGCCTCCGGCATGTCTATGTGAGCAGTGAAAAGCAGCTCTAAATCCCCATTAATAACACCAGGAGACCACACGCGTTGCTCACAAGACATCTGAACTGAGGAGTCTGGCTCTGGAGGGGGAGCTCACCCCTTCAGCAAAAGGTCATCAAATGATGATGACTCTTAAGCATGGCTCTGTTTGTCAGATGCCAGCCACGCACACTCCTGCTTTGCTCTCTGGTGTAACTCTGTCAAGTGATGATTAATGTTAGGCAAGATAAATCAATGAGGATTTATTCTACCTGTCGTAAGCTGTGATTTTAGGAGCTGCTGATTTCTCCCAGGGAGAACTTATCTTTGGTCAAACCCGAATATATCTTTTGTCTCCAATTTAGGCATCGTGTCTAAAGCAAAGTGGGGTGAGAAATCCTGGTTCTGCACCATACTACCCTAAGGAAAGCCACATTTGCTCTCAAAGATCTCCTCCTGGGTCACAGAGAACAGCTATTTATTCCTCATGTACTTACACTGGACTAGCAGCACCCAAAAGATGAGAAATAATTCCCTTTTCCCAGCAGTTACTGGGGAATTTAAGGACTTCCATGCGTCAATGGCTTGAGAGGAACTATGAGGAACCCTGCAGTTTATTCATTCTGGTGTTGCCCTCCTTCCTTTGCCTTAAAACATCTGCTTGCTTCTAAGTGTGTTTGTGATGGTTGTGGTGTTTAGCCTTGGAACTTGGTGTTTTCCTCTCTCAAAGAGAATTTACCTTATATTGACTTGTATGTATGTAAGTGGTGTAACTGATTGATAGACAAAACCTGACATTCTTAACATTATTGAGGGGTTTGGGCCTATTCAGCATTTCAATTTGAAGACATAAATCAGGCAAACTGCTTATAGGTTCACTATGGTTGAAGATAATTATACGTCCTCCTCTGAGCTTATTCTCCTGGGCTTCACAAACAAGGAAGACCTGTGGGTGATGTGCTTTGTCTTATTCCTTGCCATCTATGTGGTTACCTTCATAGGAAACCTGGGAGTAATTGCATTAATCAGAATGGATTCCTGCCTACACACCCCCATGTACTTCTTCCTAAGCCACTTGTCTCTCCTGGAAGTCTGCTACTCTTCTAACATCATCCCTCAAGCCTTGCTCAATGTTCTAGTGGAGAAGAAGGTGATTTCCTTCATTAGATGTGACACTCAGCTCTTCTGCTTTGCAACCTGTGCCACCACCTAGTGCTACGTGCTGGCTGCTATAGCTTACGATCGCTACATGGCCATTTGTAACCCCCTTCTCCTACTCCATGGTCATGTCCCAAAGGCTTTGCACTGGGTTGTTGGCTGGTGCCTACTTAGCTGGCGTGATCAGCTCTACCATATACACGGTTTCCATATCTAGTCTCCCGTTCTGTCGGTCCAAGACGATCAATCACTTCTTCTGTGATGGACCACCACTGCTAGCCCTCTCCTGCTCTGACACCCCTTCCATCGAGGTGATGGTTGCTGCCGTGGTGGGGTTCAAGGTACTGAGCACCACGGTCTTCATCCTCATCTCCTACTTGTAGGTCCTTTCCACTGTCATGCGGATGCGGTCTGTGGTTGGTCAACGCAAAGCTTTCTCCACCTGTGCCTCTCACTTCATCTCCATTGCTTTCTACTACGGCAGCTTCCTCTTCATGTACCTGCACCCCATCTCCAGCCAGTCCTCAAAGCATGATGAGGTGGTCTCCATGACGCACTCTGTGGCTGTCCCCATACTAAACCCACTCATCTACAGCCTAAGAAATGCAAATATGAAGAACGCCATGAGGAAAGCAAAAAGTAGAGTCCTCTGCTCTTTGTACATTCACGGTTCCTAGTCAGCTGAAAGGAGAGGGCTACCCTGCCCTGGTGAGGAGAGCAAGCAGGCTGGATATTGCACCTTCAAGGATGGCTGGATATTGGGCGTTGAAGAGCCTGGTTGGATGTAGCATCTTCAAGGATGGGTGGATATAGCACCTTCGCAAAGAAGGGACTAAACATACTTGGAAGCATGACAGCTGGAAAACACGCTTCTCCTTAAACCAAGGCTACATTCTGTGCTGGCATGGACAGGACTTCCTCTGGCTGCAGCCTGAGACCTGACAGTGACTGTGTACTGGAAAGAAAGTTGTTGTCCAAAGTCATTGTTACTTAAATATTACTTGAAATTAATATATTTTATTATTTAAATGTTATTGAACATAGCAATAAACTTTATTTCAGGCTTCAGAGTGCAAAAGGGAGAAGGTAGGTGGTGGCTTTGCCCTGCTGGCATCAAACCAACTGGTATCTAAGCTCATGTCTTATATTAGCAAATGATTTCTGGTGTTATTTCTGGTTTTAAGGAAATATTAACTGATATTTCCAGGTATTTCAACTCCAGCCCACAAGGTTTGGTCACGTGAAATGACAGAGGGGATATTGAGGTGAGCTCTTAGGCAGAAGCTCTTCCCTGGGAGGGTGCTGAGGCACTGGCAAAGGGTGCCCAGAGAAGCTGTGGCTGCCCCATCCCTGGCAGTGTTGAAGGCCAGGTTGGACACAGGGGCTTAGAGCAAGCTTCCCTAGTACAAGGTGTCCCTGCCTGTGTGCAGGGGTTGGAACTAGAGGGGCTTTAAGGTCCCTTCCAACACAAAAGAAGGCTGCGATTCTAAGTAATAAAGTTGTCAGTCTCTTGAAGTCAAAGCCCTTGTGGGAAATGGGGACAAGTCATATCTGAGCCTCTGCTCTGCTGTGAATTTAAGTAGGGTTGTAAAAAACCTGACTGCTGTTGGGAGGGAGGATTTGGGGTCCTCCTCCCCCCTGAAAAGCCGAGGTTCTGCTGGGCTGGGTCCCCTGACAAAGCTGATGGAGCAAGTGCAGTACCCAGCTGTCTGCACCTGGGATTTCAAGCTGCATTATTCACCCTGCACAAGTGCACACAGGCATTCTTAGTGGCCTTTTTTGCCTTCATGTAGTTCTCCTAAATAATCTTTGAATTGCATATTTTTCTTCTTTCCAGAATTTGATTGAGAGTTATTTCTCTCTCTGTTATATTGATTTTCCCACTTCACAAGCCTTTGCTTTAGCCCAGTACCCAATGTGGAAGAAAGACATTCAAAACCACTCAGAAATCCTTTTCTACCCTCCTCCAGTCCATCTCCTGGATTGTCAGTCTGTTGCTTTCTAGCAAAAAACAAGGTTTGCATTGAAAACATTTAAAGCGACCTGTGTACTTCTCCTTCTTCCTTCCCCACACTTTCATAGCTCAGTTTTCTCCCCTGTTTGCCCCATCCTTTGTGTTTTCTAAATGTCTGGGACAAGGTTATCAGTTAATTTTTCTACCAAGGGTTTTATAATATCTCTTCATATAGGAGAAGCATTCAGGACACACCAGCACTCAGGATTCTTCAGATGAAGACTGCGAAATCTGACTTCATCCTGATATATCCTCAAAGCCGCCACATTTTGAGCCAATGCTTTTGACCTAAGTGTTGTACAATCACTAGTCAAGTGTATGGAAATAAAGCTGCCTTTTGGAAACTAATCCCCATGAGCACCTCAAACCATCCACACAGAGGATGCTCCGTTGTGTTTGTTTTCAACTCCCTTCAATGCAATATTAGATGATCTGTGTGGAAGTAAAGGGCTTCCTCAGGGAAACACTGAAAGGAAGACGTATGTGATAGATGGGGAAATACAAAGCAAACTATCCTGGGCCTGTCTTCCTGGGTGGCTCTCTGCAGGAGAACTGGTCTTGGAGGTGTTGATGCAGCCAGAAGGAGTTTGGGGAGAGAGGACTTGAGAGGTTGTTTTGCTGATCAAGTCAAACTAATTATCCGAGGGAGGAGGGTCCTCTGGGAGAACAGTTTGCACAACACAAGCCTCTGAGGTAATGCCTCCTGTGAGATAAAACCCCTCCACCAGCCAACCTGGACCATCCTGCTCCCAAGCATCTTTCCTTCAACCCATCGCATGGCCTCCAGGAGGAGCTGCAGGCACTGCATCCACCACCACCTTCCTCTTTAACCAAGCAGGTACAAAAGGGTTTGATGGGTGGTGGGTCCAGTTTGACCCTGGTCTTGCTGCCTCTCACATGCTTGATGGCATGTTATATTTCACTCTTCTTCAGGGACTGCATTGATAGGGCAAGGGGTGATGGGTTTAATCTGAAACAGAGAAATTCAGGTTGGAAATAAGGAAGAAATTCTTCCCTGTGAGAGTGCTGAGATGCTGGCACAGGGTGCCCAGAGAAGCTGTGGCTGCCCCATCCCTGGCAGTGTTCAAGGCCAGGTTGGACACAGGGGCTTGGAGCAAGCTGCTCTAGTGGAAGGTGTCCCTTCCCATGGCAGGGTTTGGAGCTGTGTGAGCTTTAATTTCCCTTCAACCCAAACCATTCTATGATAACCCACGGCGTGAATAAAAGTGCCCTAGTATGGGGTAGGTTTGCTTCAAAAACACCAAAATAACAAACTTAGAACTTAAAACAAATTTCAAGTACATGGCTTTGTGTGGTGTTGAAAAGGATGCAGCACAATTAATGAATCTACAGAAGAGCACTGATCCACTCTGAAAAATACAAAAAAGGGAGAAAAATAATCCTTAAAATTCCCAGAAATCAGTGAAGAAAATACAACATCTTTTCTGTTTTCCACATTTTGTGATGTACTTATTTGGTTTTATTGTATTACGTTTGGATAGACATGATGCTTCTCACTGTTTCATTAGTGATGTGTATATCAATCATTGTAGAATTATTCTCTTTTAATTTCCTGTTGTGTAATGAGCTCCTTCACCTCTTTGACTTCAGATCTTGAGTTACAGACAGAAATACACCATTACAAATATACCTTTTTCTATTGCATTTACTTTGTGGATTAAACTCCAACTAAACTTCCACATTATTTCTCTTGTAGGGATGTATTTCAGTGATTCATTTCAATCCAAATCCATCAACTTGTTGAAATGACAGATACAGGAAACCTCACTGTTCCCTCCGGCTTCATCCTCTTGGGTTTCTCTGATGCCCCAGAGCTACAAACCACCATCTTCACAGTCTTCTTATCCCTCTATGTTTTCATGGTGCTGGGGAACCTGACAATGATCCTGCTGATCAACACTGACCCCCACCTCCACATCCCCATGTACTTCTTCCTGACCCACTTATCTTGCATGGATGTTTGCCTTTCCTCCGCTATCATCCCAAAAGCTCTGGAGACCTTCCTGCTGGGGAGAAGCCACATCTCCTTTTGGGGTTGCTTTTCCCAGATGTATACTTTCGTGGCTCTGGCTATCTGTGAGAGCTTTCTCTATGGGGTAATGGCTTACGACAGATACACGGCTGTGTGCAAGCCCCTGCTCTACACCACTACCATGACCAGGACGCGTTGCTATGGCATGATGGTGCTGGTGTACACCATCGGGTTCCTCACCTCCCTGGTGCACATCACGCTGGCAGGGAGGTTGTCCTTCTGTCAGGCCAGGAGCATCAACCACTTCTTCTGTGAGCTGCCCACCCTCCTGCAGCTCTCCTGCTCAGACACAAGCACAAATGAGGTCTTGCAGGTTTACAGCACTGTGTTTAACGCCATGGTCTCTCTCCTGATGATCCTGGTGTCCTACACCTACATCCTCCACACCGTCCTGCAGATCCCTTTGGCCACGAGGAGGCTGAAGGTCTTCTCTACCTGCGCCTCCCACTTGGCTGCCATCACCATCTTCTATGCACCCGCGATCCTCACCTATGTCCAGCCTCATGAGGCATCCTCGTGGGATCAGGCAAAGCTGGTGTCGGTGTTTTACTCCATCCTCACCCCAACCCTCAACCCCCTCATCTACAGCCTGAGGAACAAGGAGGTGAAGGCGGCTCTGAGGAGGCTGTGGGAGCGAAAGCTGCTGCCACATCTATGCAGGGTTTGAAAGCACATTTGGAGCTCTTCAGTACTGTGGAGGTAAGCAAGAATCATGTGGTCATGGAATTGATAATTACTGGCCATTATTTGTCATTATTGGTCCCTATTGGTCATTATTACTGTTAAGGAGATCACAAAGCAAGTGCAGGGTATGGAGAACCTGCACAACAAAAGGTTCTCTTCAAGGAGCCTCAGGTGGTTTTAAGTGTGGCCTGAGAATTCAATATTTCATCCAAATAAGTATCAGCTCCTCAATAGCAGCCCTGAGACATCACCATGGTGTTTTGTGTCTTCATTGTGCTAAATGAAAGTAGAGCCCACAAAAAGGAGGCTCAGACTTCACATAAGGCACTGACCACTGTCTCCATTGCCCGCTTGATAAGCATTTTCTCAATGATGAACTGTGGGAAGGTCAAGAGGATTTGATAGAGCTCTGATGTCTGCAACACAAGGAGGTCATGGAGCTGCTGAAGCAAGTACAGAGGAGGCAACGAGGATGGTCAGGGGCTGGATCACCTCCCGTACGGAGCCAGGCTGATAATATTGGGTCTGTTCATCCTGGAGAAGAGAAGCTGTGTGGAGACCTCAGAGAAGCTTCCAGTACCTAAAGGGGCTACAAGAAGCCTGGGGAGGAGCTTTGGACAAGGGCCTGTAGGGACAGGCCAAGGAGAATGGCTTGAACCTGCCCAAGGGGAGACTGAGATGAGCTCTTAGGCCGAAGCTCTTCCCTCTGAGGGTGCTGAGGTGCTGGCACAGGGTGGCCAGAGAAGCTGTGGCTGCCCCATCCCTGGCAGTGTTCAAGGCCAGGTTGGACACAGGGCTTGGAGCAAGCTGCTCTAGCGGAAGGTGTCCCTGCCCGTTGGAGGGGGATTGGATCTGGACAAGCTTTAAAGACAATTCCAACACAAACCAGGCTGGGATTCTGTGAAATAAATCTCTGACAGTCTGTTGGTCAACAAAGCCCTTGTGCTAAATGGGGACAAGTCATATCTGAGCCTCTGCTCTGCTGTGAATTTAAGCAGGGGTACAAAGAGCCTTAGTGCTGGTGGGAGAGAGGATTTGGGGTCTTCCTCACCCCTGAACAGCCAAGGTGCTGCTGGCCTGGGTCCCCTGATGAAGCTGATGGAGCAAGTGCAATAACCAGCTGACTGTATCTGGGACTTCAAGCTGCATTATTCACCCTGCACAAGCGCACCCACGTATTCTTAGTGGCTTTTTTTGCCTTCATGTAGTTCTTTTCAATAATCTTTGAATTACATATTTTTCTTGTTTCCAAAATTGATTGAGAGTTATTTCTCCCTCTGTTATATTGATCTTCCCACGTCTCAAGCCTTGGTTTTAGCCCAGTACCCCATGGGGAAGAAAGACATTCAAAACCACTCAGAAATCCTGTTCTACGCTCCTCCAGTGCATCTCCTGGACTGTCAGTCTGGTGCCTTCCAGCAGAAAAACAGATTGACATTGAAAACTGGGTTTAAACCCAGGCACACAGTCTCTCTCTCACACACACACACACCACACCCCCCCCCCCTTGCCCTCCCCCTGCTCTCAGAGGGATGGGGAAGAAAATCAGAAGAATGGAACTCCCACTGGTTGAGATAAGAATGTTTTAGTAACTAATGTATAACACAAAACACCACCAATAATAATAAAGCAAATAACAAGGGAAGAGAACACAAAACCTCATCACCCACTGACTGATAACTCCTCCACCCCCCCAGCCCAACCATGCACCAACCAATACCTCGTCCAACCCCGCAATCCCAGCCGTTCCAGGTAACTCTCAGTTACATCCTGGGCATGACGTGCTGTGGTATGGAATACCTCTTTGGTCAGTTTGGGTCAGGTGTCCTGTCTCTGCTTCCTCCCGGCTTCCCCTCCTCCCTGGCAGAGCATGAGGCTCACAAAGTCCTTGGTCAGTCTAAACATGTGAGCAGTAACTAAAAACGTCAGTGCTATCAGTGCTGTTCCCAGGCCGAAAGAACTCACAGGTAAGAGTGAGGAATTTTATTGGAGGTGAGGGACTGTCGTGGTTTAAACCCAGTTAGGTAACTCGTTCACTCACTCCCCCCCTTCTTTCCCTCCCCCTACTCCCAGAGGGACGGAGAGGAGAATCGAAAAGAATGCAACTCCCAGGGTTGAGATAAGAACAGTTTAGTAACTGAGGTATAACACAAATCACTACTGCTACCACCAATGATAATAATGATAAAGGAAATAACAAGGAAGAGAATACAACACCTCACCACCAGCCGACCAATAACTCGCCCCCCCTAGCCCGACCAAGCTCTGACCGATACCTCCTCCAACCCTGCAGTCTCCCAGCCCTTCCGGCTAACTCCCAGTTACATCCTGGGCATGACGTGCTGTGGTATGGAATACCTCTTTGGTCAGTTTGGGTCAGGTGTCCTGTCTCTGCTTCCTCCTGGCTTCCCCTCCTCCCTGGCAGAGCATGAGGCTCACAAAGTCCTTGGCCAAACCAAAACATCGCTATCAGCTCTGTTCCCGAGCTGAAAGTCAAAACACAACACTGCACCAGCTACCAAGAAGGAGAAACATGACTGCTACTGCTGAACCCAGGACATTATCCACCCCTTATTCCATACCATTCACGTCATGCTCAGATCCCCCATTTTCATTATACTCTTATCTTAGTGCATGGACCAGTCCCTATAAAGCTGCTGAGTCCATCTGGTCCATGATGTCAGGCTCCATCTCTTGTAACAGTCAGAGCAGGAGAGGCTGTGTGCAGTGTTCACACTCGTGAATAACCTGGGCAATAGTGTCCATTGCTAAGTCCACCCCTCGATCATGAGTCCATCTCTGTGTTGCATCTCTGCTCTGATGGCCTGAAGTGCCATGGGCCCACCAGGCTCAAAATAATTCACTGTCCCCTTCAGCAGTTTCTTCAGCTTGTTGCTGGGGATTCCATACAGCTGCCTTCCATCTCCGATGCTTCCAAAGCACTGGAGGGGCCCAGTGGACTAGATACTTGCCCATACTGTCCCACACACCCTGCCACTCATGACTGTCCTTCCTTGGAGAAAACTTCTTGGTCCCCCTATATTGTCATCTAACCCCAGATAGGACCCAAACCTGACTCTGCTTAACTTCTGAGATCAGACAAAATGGTTGTGGGTAGAACACAGTCTGTGTGCGTGCCAGCATGCTGATCCCCACCACAATCAGCAGGCAGGTCCCGAGGATACCCAAAGGCCATTCAAAACCTTCAGAACTCTCAAACGATGCTGCTGTACTTGTCACTGGGGCTGGTGTAGCTGCTGTGCTTGCCGGCTCTCCCACAACCAGCTTCTCTTTTCCTGAGTCCAGCTCTTCCTTTTTTGCCTGCTGGGAAATGCTGCGTGGTCTCCTGCATCCTCCTGGGGCTCGGCGGGCGGCTTCCGGGGGATGCTCTCGGCCGTCGTGGGGCTTGGCTCCCCGCGGCCTCACGAAGATGGAGAGTAGGGCGAGGGCCAGGGCGGTGAAGAGCAGCCGGACGGCCAGGTACAAGTCCACAGCCATGTCCGTCCCGCCCTGCTGCTGGAGCCCGCCCGTATTACAAGTCATTGCCATAAAGCACAGTGAGACGAGAACCTTAGCCCAGGCCCCACACTTGATAAACACTAACACAGCAAATACCGGCTCTAAGTAAGTTACAATGGTCTGAAGCTGTGAGATCAACAAGAACAACTCTGAGAGCCAATAAATCAGCATTGTGACGAGTGACTATTAATCCAGTCAAATCTGTCGTTATCTCAACCCCTCGTGCCCCATGTTGGGCGCCAAAAAGAACTGTCGTGGTTTAAACCCAGTCAGGTAATTCGTTCGCTCACTTCCCCCCCTTTCTTGCCCTCCCCCTGCTCTCGGAGGGACGGAGAGGAGAATCGAAAAGAATGCAACTCCCACGGGTTGAGATAAGAACAGTTTAGTAACTAAGGTATAACACATATCACTACTGCTACCACCAATAGTAATAATGATAAAGGAAATAACAAGGGAAGAGAATACAACACCTCAGCACCAGCTGACCGATAACTCGCCCCCCAAGCCCGACCAAGCTGCGACCGATACCTCCTCCAACCCTGCAGTCTCCCAGCCCTTCCGGCTAACTCCCAGTTACATCCTGGGCATGACGTGCTGTGGTATGGAATACCTCTTTGGTCAGTTTGGGTCAGGTGTCCTGTCTCTGCTTCCTCCCGGCTTCCCCTCCTCCCTGGCAGAGCATGAGGCTCTCAAAGTCCTTGGCCAAACCAAAACTTTGCTATCAGCTCTGTTCCCGAGCCGAAAGTCAAAACACTGCACTGCACCAGCTACCAAGGAGGGGAAACATGACTGCTACTGCTGAACCCAGGACAACCATCTGCATCAAGAAGCTCCCATCCACGCGCCGGAGGAACCTTCTAGAACGCAAATGAGTTCCTCTATAGGTCCTCCAGCAGATATGGGGTGGTTAAAAACCCCATAAGGACCAAGGCACGGGGGTTGTGGGGCTGCTTTCAGTCCCCTCTCCTTCCCCCTCAGCAGGTCTATGATGGACCCCATAACCGTGCCCCCCATACCAGCCAGTGGGACCCTTCTGCTCTTCATCCGTACTAGAACGCTGCCACAGCCCCACTGCCCTTGGAACCTGCCCCATAGATCTATGGGTCAGCCTCGGACCCTTTTCCCCCCTGCAGGATGGGGGTCAAACCAAAAACCCCCCAAGTGGAACGATGGCTTGAGTCCTTCCCCAAGCTCCCACCCCATTTCTCACCCCACCATCATTACCCCGCCCCTTATTTACATGCAATTAGCATAGGACCTGCTTTATCCACACGTAGGGCTGACCTTATTGACACGTTACTTCCTTATTTACGTGTTATTAACGGAGGGCCTGCTTAATTTACATGTCATTAACATAGAGCCGCCCCTATTTGCATGTTCTGATTGGAGGGCCTCCTCTATTTACATATTTATTAACGTAGGACCTAATTTACATACAGGTTGCTGCTCTATTGACAGGGTATTGGGGCAGGACCTACTTCATTTAGGGCCATTATTGTAGGTCCTACTTTATCAGGGGGGTATTATTGTAGGGCCCAATTAATTGGGGGAGTTATTAACGTAGGGCCTCCCTTATTTACATGTTCATTACAGTCTCATTACAGGTTATGGTATGTCCTGCTTCATTTACATGTTGTTAGTGTAGGACCTACTGTATTGGGGGTGGTGGTCGCGTCAGGAGCCGCTTTATGGAGTCATTTGCTTAATGTAGGACCTACTTTATGTACCTGTCATTAGCATAGAGCCTAATTTACATATTCCTGCTTTATTGTCAGGTTGTTATTGTAGGTCCTGCTTTATTAGGGGGTTTAATTATGTCAGGACCTGCTTTATTTACGTGTTATTGTAGGCCACGTGTTATCTGTGCATTGTTATTGGAGGCTCTGCTCTGTTGACATGCTGTTACTGCAGGTGGGAGGAGCTTATTAACATGTAAATGTTAACGCATCTCATTAACATGGGCGCAACCTCATTTACATGTAATTAACACAGGACCTGCTTTATTTATGTCTTATTGTAGGCCACGTGTTATCTGTGCATTGTTATTGGAGGCTCTGCTCTGTTGACATGCTGTTACTGCAGGTGGGAGGAGCTTATTAACACGTAGACCTGCTTTGCATCTCATTAACATGGGCGCAACCTCATTTACATGTAATTAACACCCTCCCATTGGATGCTGGATCCAGCGACCGGACTGGAAGGGATGGAGTGGGGGGGACACAAGGGAATGAGGGACCCCAAAGCCATGGGAGGGACCCAAATACCCCCCAAACACCCGAAATATCGCCCCATATTTCCCCCCCAAACCTCTCCCTTCACCCCAAACCCATCCAGCATCAACCTGGGGGGCAAGGGGGGCCCCAAAGCCAAACGTTGAGGGGAGTTTGGGGTCCAGATCCCATTTTGGGGACCCCAAAAGGGCTGCAGGGACCATGAAGGGGTTGGGGGCACCCCAAAAGGTCTCAGCATTGGGTTTAGGGAGAATCAGGGGGGGCTTTAAGGACCCCTATGAGCTCAGCACCCACTTCAGAAGGAAACCCAGGGGGGTTTAAAGTATAGAGGGGGTCCCTAAAGGGTTCTGGGGTTCAGGAGTGGGGAGGAAAAGGTCATGGGGGAGGGCCCAGGGGCAGTTTTGGGTTGCAGGGGGGGAAACCGGGCTGCAGGATGTATTTGGGGGGGTCTTTGGGTGCATGCGGGAATCCATACGGTGGTTTTGGGGTGCACAGTGGATGCTTTTGGGGTGCAGGGGGTTGTTTTGGGGCGCAGTGGGGGTAGATTTGGGGTGCAGAGGTGTGTTTTGGAGTGCAGGGGGGCGGTTTTGGGGTGCCGTGGGCTTCTGGGATGCATGGGGGTGATTTTAGGGTGCAGGGGTTGTGTTTTGGGGTGCAGGGGGCATGGTTTTGGGGTGCAGGGGGTTTTGGGGTGCAATGGGGGTAGATTTGGGGTGCACAGTGGGTGCTTTTGGGGTGCAGGGGGGCGGTTTTGGGGTGCCGTGGGGCTTCTGGGATGCATGGGGGTGGTTTTAGGGTGCAGGGGTTGTGTTTTGGGGTGCAGGGGGCTTGGTTTTGAGGTTCAGGGGGGTGGTTTTGGGGTGCCATGGGGGTAGATTTGGGGTGCAGAGGTGTGTTTTGGGGTGCAGGGGGGCGGTTTTGGGGTGCCGTGGGGCTTCTGGGATGCATGGGGGTGGTTTTAGGGTGCAGGGGTTGTGTTTTGGGGTGCAGGGGGCATGGTTTTGGGGTGCGGGGGGCGGTTTGGGATGCAGGGGGTTGTTTTGGGGTGCAGGAAGGATGGTTTTGGAGGGCAGAGGGGGTGTTTTCGGATGCAGGGGGGGTGGTTTTGGGGTGCAGGGGGGGGTGTTTTTGGATGGAGGGGGGGTGGTTTTGGGGTGCAGGGGGGTGTTTTGGTCCCTGTGGGACCCCCTAAAACCCCACAGAGCCCCCCAAAACCTGAATCTCCTTGAGGTGCTGGTACCTGAGCCCCGAGTTAAGGAGGAAACCTGGGGGAAGGGGGGGTTAAAGGAAGGGTTGGGGGGGGGGTCGGGGAGGATCCTGGGAGGGAACTGGGGGTTCCTGGGGATCCCAATGGGATTTGGGGGGGTCCTAAAGGAATTTGGGCTCCCCTGCATGGATCTGGGAGAAGAAAAGGGGTTGGGGGGTCACAAGGGGGAACTAAGGGGGTGCTGGGGGGTTGTTGGGATCCCAACGGAATTTTGGGGGGTCCTAACAGGCAAAGGTGTTTGGGGGGGTCCTGAGGGGTTTTGGAGGCTCCCCAGTGAGCTTGGGGGTCCCCCCCCCACTTTGGGGTGCAGCGGATACCACAGCAGGTTCCCTTTGATCTTCTTCACATTCCTATAGGAACTCCACCCCCCCCACCCCCCCCCCCCCCCGCCATGTATTTTAGGGACCGATCCGAGGTTTGGGGTCCCTCCAGATGTTGCAGTTCCTCCCCCCCACATGTTGGGGTGCCCCCCTCACCGCGGGTGCCGCACGTGGCCCATGATGTACTCCCGGATGGGGGCACAGGGCCCCGTGCACAGCCTGGAGGTTGGGGGGAGACAAAGAGAGGGGGTCAGGAGCACCCCAACCCCCCCAGGACCCCAAAAGCCCCCACTGGGGGGTCCCGCGGGCTCCAACCTGCGCAGGTCGGGATCGGAGGGGAGCTCCAGCTCCGCCATGATGGGCGAAATTGGCGCGCTGGGAGCGCCGCGCGGCACGACGGGAGTTGTAGTCCAAGCCGGGCGCCGCCTTAGTGGTGCTGTATGGGTGTCGCACTGCATCATGGGAGTTGTAGTCCAGGCTGGGCGACGCCATGACAGGGCTCTCTGCATGCCGCGCGGCATGATTGGAGTCGTAGTACCGCCTGGCGGCTGTATAATGGTGTTCTATGGGAACCGCGGGGTATGATGGGAGTTGTAGTCATAACTGGGCGACGCCATAACGGGGCTCAATGGGTGCCACGCTGCATGATGGGAGTTGTAGTCCCGGCTGGGCGCCACCGTAAAGGGGCTCTATGGGTGCCGCGTTGCATGATCAGGGTTGTAGTGCCTGTAGTTTATGGGTCTCTATAGGGTCTCTATGGGGTCTCTACGGGGGCTCTATGGGGGCTCTATGGAGTCTCTATGGGGTCTCTATGGGGTCTCTATGAAGTCTCTATGGGGTCTCTATGAAGTCTCTATGGGGTCTCTATAGGGTCTCTATGGGGTCTCTATGGGGTCTCTATGGGGTCTCTATGCGGTCTCTGTGGGGTCTCTGTAGGGTCTCTATGGTTCACTTTGGGTCACTTTCTGGCTCTCTGCGGTGTCTATGGATCTCTATGGGTCTCTATTAGTCTCTATGGGGTCTCTATGTGGTCTCTATGGGGTCTCTATGTGGTCTCTATGGGGTCTCTATGGTTCACTTTGGGTCACCTTCAGGCTCTCTGCGGTGTCTATGGATCTCTATGGGTCTCTATGAGTCTCTATGGGGTCTCTATGGGCCTCTATGAGTCTCTGTGGGCTGTAGGTCTATATGGTTTCTATGGGTCTCCATATGGGGTCTCTATGGGTCCCTTCAGGGTCTGACCATGGAGGGGGGGTCTCTTTACGAGTCCCTTGGAGGGGGAAGCAGCAGCAGCTCCAGTACCAGGATGCAGGGGGCTGAGCTCGAGACCCTGAGACCCCCCTTTTACCCCCATTGCCCCCGTTACCCCAAATTGCTCCCATTGCCCCATTACCCCATTGCCCCCATTTAAAGCCATGGGGGGAGCCAGCAGTGGGTGTGAACCTGTCCCTGCCCCATAGGGTTCTATAGGGGTCCATAGGGGTCCCATCGCCCCCCATCTCCCTCCTTTCCCCCCCAGCCAACACGCGCTCTGCTCCTGTCGCCCCGCCCACTTCCACGGCAGCCAATCAGCGCATGGCCCCGCGCACTGCGCCGCGGAGCCAACCAGAGCGCAGGGTGGGCGAGTAACCCCGCCGCTCCCCTCAGCTGACTCTGCCCCCTGTAACGACCGCAGGCCGCTGAACAAGACCGGTCCCAACCCCGATCCCTGAGGGACCCCACTCGTTACTGGTCTCCAGCCGGACACTGAGCCATTGACCACAACTCTCTGTGTGCGGCCATCCAGCCAGTTCTTTATCCACTGAGTGGTCCATCCATCAAATTGATGTCTCTCCAATTTAGAGACAAGGATGTTGTGTGGGACAGTGTCGAACGCTTTGCACAAGTCCAGGTAGATGCCATCAACTGCTCTACCCCTGTCCATCAGTTCTGTAGCCCCATCATAGAAGGCCACCACATTGGTCAGGCAGGATTTCCCCTTAGTGAAGCCCTGCTGGCTGTCACCAAGCACCTTGTTGACTTTCATGTGCCTTAGCATGCCTGCCAGGAGAATCTGCTATTTCCTTTATTGTTATTATCATTGCTGGCAGCAGTAGTGATCTGTGTTATACCTTGGTTACCAAACTGTTCTTATCTCAACCCAGGGGAGTTGCATTCTTTTCGATTCTCCTCTCCATCCCTCCGGGAGAAGGGGGAGGGCAAGAAGGGGGGGAAAGGAGTGAACAAGCTGTCTGGCTGGGTTTAAACCACGACAGCAAGGCAAGGCAAGGCAAGGCAAGGCCAGGCAAGACAGGCGAGAGCAGGCCAGGAGAGGCAAGGCAAGACAAGGGAAGGCAAGGCCCATGAAGGGAAGGCCAGGCCAGGTCAGGCAAGGAAAGGCAAGGCCAGTTAAGGCAAGGTAAGGCTAGGCAAGGCAAGGCTAGTCCAGGTCTAGACAAGCCATGCAAGGCCAGGTAAGGAAAGGCCAGGCACGGCCAAGTAGGGCAAGGCAAAGGCAAGGCAAGGCAAGGCAAGGCAAGTCAAGGCAAGGCAAGGCGTTTAGGCAAGTCCAGGATCGGCAAGGGTAGGCTTCATAAGGCCAGGAAAGTCCAGGCCAGGCAAGTCCAGGCCAGGCAAGTCAAGGCCAGGCCAGTCCAGGTCATACAAAACCAGGGCAGGCCAGGCAAATCCAGGCAAGGCAAAGTAATACAAGGCAAGGCAAGTCAAGACAAGGCCAGACGAGGCATGGCCAGGCAAGGAAAGGGCAGGCCAGGCAACTCCAGGCAAGGCAAAGTAATACAAGGCAAGGCAAGTCAAGACAAGGCCAGACGAGGCATGGCCAGGCAAGGAAAGGCCAGGCCAAGCAAGGCCAGGCAAGGCAAGGCAAGGCAAGGTAAGGCCAGGCAAGGCAAGGTAAGGCCAGGACAGGAAATGCAAGGCCTGGTAAGGCCAGGTAAGCCAAGGCCAGGCCAGGCCATGAAGGCAGGGCCAGGCCAGGCCAGGCCAGGCAAGGCCAGGCAAGGAAAGGTAAGGCCAGGCCAGGCAAGGCAAGGTAAGGCTAGGCTAGGCAAGGCCAGGCCAGGCCAGGCTAAGGCAGGCAAGGCAAGGCTAGGCAAGGAAAGGTAAACTTAGGCCAGACCAGGCCAGGCAATGCAATGCCAGGTAATATAAGGCCAGGAAAGGCAAGGGAACGCTTGGTAAGGCCAGGCCAGGCAAGGCCAGTCAAGGCCATTAAAGACAAGGCAAGGCAAGGCAAAGCAAGGCAAAGCAAGGCCAAGCATGGCCAGGCCAGGCTAGGCCAGGCTAGGCCAGAGAAGGCAAGGACAGGCAGGGCCAGTCAGTGCAAGGCAAGGCAATGCGTGGCTAGGCAAGGCAAGGCCAGGCCAGGCCATGCAAGGCAAATCCAGACCAGGACAAGCAAGGAAAGACAATGCAAGGCAAGGCCAGGCCAGGCCAGGAGATGCAAGGGCAGGCAAGGCAAGGCAAGGCAAGGCCAGGCAAAGCCAGAGACGGGCTGGCAAGGCAAGGCCAGGCCAGGCCAGGCCAATAGAGGCAAGGCAAGGAAAGGCAAGGCAAATGAAGGCCAGGCCTGGCAAGTCATGGACAGGCCAGGCAAGGACAATCAAGGCAAGGCAAGGAAAGGCAAGGCAAATGAAGGCCAGGCAAGGCAAATCAACGCCAGGCCAGGCAGGTACAATCAAGGCAAGGCAAGGCAAATCAAGGCAAGTCCAGGCCAGGCAAGGTCAGGCCAGGCAAGGCAAGCCAAGGCCAGGGAAGGCTAGGCAAGGCAAGGTAAGACGAGGCAAGGCAAGGCAAGGAAAGGATAGGTTAGGGAAGGCCAGGCAAGGCCAGGCCAATCAATGCTAGGCAAGGCCAGGCAATGCAAGGCCAGGCAAGGCAAGGCAAGACAAGGCAAAGCCAGGCCAGGCCAGGCAAGGTAAGTCAGTGCAAGTCAAGGGAAGGGAAGGCAAGGCAACACAAGGCAAGGAAAGTCATGGCAAGGCCAGGCAAGGCAAGACTAGGATACGCAATGAAAGGCAAGATCAAGACCAGGTAATTCAAGGATAGCTGAGGCCAGGCCAGGCAATCCAATTCAGAGCAATGTAAGGGAAGGGAAGGGAATGCAAGGCCAGGCCGTGCCAGGCAATGAAAGGCCAGGTAAGGAAAGGCCAGGCTATGACATGTCAGGAAAGGCCAGGACAGGCAAGGCCAGACAAGAGTAGGGCAGGCCAGGCCAGACCAGGCAAGAAAAGGCCAGGCCAGATGAGGCCAGAGAAGGTCAGGAAAAACAAGGCCAGGCCAGGTCAGGCCACGGCAGGACAGGCAATCTCAGGGCAGGCCAGGCCAGGTCAAGCCATGGCAGTACAGGCAATCTCAGGGCAGGCAGGGAGATGTAAGGACAGGCCAGGGATTGCCAGGCAAGGCAAGGTCAGGCCAGGCCAGGCCAGGCCAGACCAGGGAAGGCAATGCAAGGCAAGTCCACGACAGGCAATGGAAGGCCTGGTAATGCAAGGCAAGGCCAGGCCAGGCCAGGTCATACAAAACCAGCGCACGCCAGGCAAGGCCAGCCAAGTCAAGGCAAGGCCAAGCAAGGCAAGGCAAGGGAAGGTAATGCAAGGCAATGAAAAGCAAGACTAGGCCAGGCAAGGCCAGTCAAGGCAAGGCAAGCGAAGACAAGGTAAGGCCAGGCAAGGCCAGTAAAGGCCAGGCAAGGCCAGGCAAGGCAAGGCAAGGCAATGCTACATGAGGCGAGGAAAGGCAAGGTAAGGCATGTCCAGGACAGGCAACGGAAGACTGGTAAGGCAAGACAAGGCCAGCTCAGGAAAGGCCAGGCCAGGCCAGGCCAGATCATACAAAAGGAGGGCAGGCCAGGCAAGGCCAGGCCAGGCAAGGCCAGGAAAGGCAAGGCAAGGCAAAGCAAGGCCAGTCCAAGACAGGCAATGCAAGACCATGTAAGGCCAGCTGAGCCAAGTCCAGGCCAGGCCATAAAGGCAAGGCCAGGCCTGACCAGGCAAGGCAAGGCAAGGCCAGGCAAGCCAAG
The DNA here is from genome assembly GCF_033815535.1 of Pezoporus flaviventris. Lineage (NCBI taxonomy): Eukaryota > Metazoa > Chordata > Aves > Psittaciformes > Psittacidae > Pezoporus > Pezoporus flaviventris. The sequence continues at coordinate 855,755 of NW_026892636.1, read as the reverse complement.
GTAAGGCTAGGCAAGGGAAGGCCTGGCCAGGACTGGCCAGGCAAGGCAAGGACAGGCACAGCCAGGCAAGGCCAGGCAAGGCAAGGCCAGGCAAGGTCAAGCCAGGCCAGGCCAGTGAAGTAAAGTAAAGTCAAGGCCAGGCAATGCCAGGCAAGGCAAGGAAATGACAGGCAAGGCAAGGCAAGGCAAGTCCAGGACAAGCAGTGCAAATCCAGGACAGTCCAGGCAAGGCCAGGTTAGGCCAGTCAAGGCCAGGCAAGGCAAGGCCAGGAGAGGCCATGCCAGGCAAGGCAAGGCCAGTCCAGTCCAGGAGAGGCAAGGCCAGACAAGTCAAGGGAAGGGAAGGCAAGGACAGTCTAGGACAGGTAATGGAAGGCCAGTTAAGGCCTGGAAAGGCAATATAAGGCAAGGCAAGGCAAGGCATGGCAAGGCTAGGCAAGGCAAGGCAAGGCCAGGCCAGGCAATGCCAGGAAAGGCAAGGGTCAGGAAAGGCCAGGCAAGGCAAAACAAGGAAGGCTAGGCCAGGCAAGGGCAGGCAAGCTCAGGCCAATCAAGGCCAGCCAGGGCAAGGCCAGTCCAGGCTAGGCCATGCAAGGAAAGGCTAGGCACAGAAAGGCAAGGCAAGGCAAGGCAAAGCAACAGAAGGCCAGGCAAGGCCAGTCCAGGCAAGGCCAAGCAAGTCAAGGGCAGGCTAGGCCAGGCAAGGCAATTCAAAGCAAGGCAAGGCTAGGCAAGGCAAGGCAATGCAAGGCAAGGCAAGTCCAGGACAGGCAATGCTAGGCCAGGTAAGGCCAGGTAAGTTAATGCAAGGCAATACAAGTCCAGGACAGGCAATGCAAGGCCTGGTAAGGCAAGGCAAGGAAAGGCCAGGCAAGGAAAGGCAAGCTAAGGTAAGGAAAGGGAAGGCAAGGCCAGACTGGGCCAATCAACACAAGGCAAGGCCAGGAAAGGACACGGAAGGCAAGGCCAGGCCAGGACAAACCTGGCCAGGCTTGGCAAGGCCAGGCAAGGCAAGGCAAGGCAAGGCCAGGCCAGGCAAGGCCACGCCAGGCAAGGCTAGGCAAGGCAGGGCAAAGCAAGGCAAAAAAGGCAAGGCAATACAGGTTAAGGCAAGGCCAGGCAAGGCCAGGTAAGGCAAGGTAAGCCCAAGCCAGGCCTGCCCATGAAGGCAAGGCCAGGCCAGGCAAGGCAATACCATGCAAGGAAAGGTAAGGCTAGGCCAGGCAAGGCCAGTCCAGGACTGGCCAGTGCATGCAAGGTCAGGGAAGGCCAAGCAAGGCAGGTAAGGCCATGTAAGGCCAGGTCAGGCAAGCAAAGGAAAGGCCAGCAAGGCAAGGCAAGGCCAGTCCAGGACTGGACAGTATATGCAAGGCCAGGTAAGGCCAGGCCAGACCAGGTAAGGCCAGGTCAGGCAAGGCCAGAGAAGGCCAGCAGGGCAAGGCAAGGCTAGGCAAAGCAAGGCAAGTTATGTCAATGCAAGGCAAGGCTAGTCAAGGCAAGGCAAGGCAAGGTAATACAAGGCAAGTCCAGGACAGTCAATGCAATGCCAGGTAAGGCCAGGCAAGGCCAGACCAACCAGGCCTGCCCAGTTCATATAAAACCAGGACAGGACAGGCAAGGCAATGCAATACAAGGGAAGGCAAGGCAAGGCTTGGCCAGGCCAGGCCAGACAAGGCAAGGCATGGCCAGGAGAAGCAATGCCAGGCAAGGCAAGGCAAGGCCAGGCTAGGCCTGGCCAGGAAGGCAAGGCCAAGCAAGGCAGGGCAACGAAAGGCAAAACAAGGCAAGGCAATACAGGGGAAGGCAAGGCCCGGCAAGGCCACGCAAGGCAAGGCAAGCCCAGGCTAGGCCAGGCCAAGAAGGCAAGGCCAGGCCAGGCAAGGCAATGCAAGGTAAGGCTAGGGAAGGACAGGCCAGGCAACCAAGGCAAGGCAAGGCGAGGCAAGGCAAGGCAAGGCTAGACAAGGCAAGGCAACACAAGGTAAAGCAAGTCCAGGACAGGCAATGGAAGGCCTGGTAAGGCCAGGCCGAGCCAGGACATACAAAATCAGGGCAATGCAAGGCCAGGCAAGGCAAGGCAAGACAAGGCCAGGACAAACCAGCCCAGACCAGGCCAGGCAAGGCCAGGAAAAGCAAGGCAAAGCAAAGCAAAGCAATGCAAGGCCAGTCCAGGACAGGCAATGCAAGGTCAGGTAAAGCCAGGCAAGGCCAGTCCAGGACAGGCAATGCAAAGCCAAGCAAGGCAAAGCAAGGCAAGGGAAGATAAGGCAAGGCAAGGCCAGGCAAGGCAAAGCAGGCAAGGCAAGGCAAGGCAGGCAAGGAAAGGCAGGCAAGGCAAAGCAAGACAAAGCAAGGCAAGGACAGGAAAGGGAAGGACAGGCAAATCCAGGCCAGGCAACGCCAGAGAAGTGCATGATAGGTAATGCCAGGCCAGGCCAAGCCAGGCCAGGCTAGGCGAGGAAAGGCCAGGCCAGGCTAGGCCAGGAAAGGCCAGGCCAGGTACAGCCAGGCCAGGCCAGGCCAGGCTAGGCCAGGAAAGGCCAGGCCAGGTACAGACAGGCCAGGCCAGGCCAGGCAACGCAAAGGCAATCAAGGCAAGGCAAGTCCAGGACAGGAAAGGCAAGGCCAGGCCAGGCAACGCAAAGGCAACCAAGGCAAGGCAAGTCCAGGACAGGAAAGGCAAGGCCAGGCCAGGCTAGGCCAGCTCATACAAAACCAGGCCATGCCAGGCCAGGCAAGGTAATACAAGGCAACCAAGGCAAGGCAGTGAAAGCAAGGAGAGGCAAGTCAAGTCAAGGAAAGGCGAGGGAAAGCAAGGCGAGGGAAGTGCAGAACGTGCAATGCAAGTCCAGGTAAGGCCAGTCAAGGCCAGGCCAGGCCAGGCTAGGCCAGGTCATACAAAACCAGGCCAGGCCAGGCGAGGCCAGGCAAGGAAAGGCAATACAAGGCAAGGAAAGGCAATACAAGGCAAGGAAAGGCAAGGAAAGCAAGGACAGTCTAGAATAGGTAATGGAAAGCCAGTTAAGGCCTGGTAAGGCAAAATAAGGCAAGGCAATGCAAGGCAAGGCAAGGCAAGGCATGGCAAGGCAAGGCAAGGCCAGGTCAGGCAATGCCAAGAAAGGAGAGGCAAGGCAAGGCCAGGCCAGGCAATGCCAGGCAAGGCAAGGCAGGACCAGGCAAGGCAAGGCAAGGCCAGGCCAGGCAATGCCAGGCAAGGCAAGGCTAGACCAAGGCCAGGCCAGGAAGGGACAGGAAAGGCCAGGCAAGGCAAGGCAAGGCAAGGCAGGCTAGTCCAGGCAAGGCCAGACAAGGCAAGGCAAGTCCAGGACAGGCAAAGTCCAAGTCCAATGCAAGGCCAGGTAAGGCCTGGTAAGTAAGGCAAGGTTAGGCAAGGCAAGGCAAGGCAAGGCAAGGCAACACAAGTCCAGGACAGGCCAGGACAGGCAATGCAAGGCCAGGTAAGGCCAGGTAAGGCCAGGCAAGGCCAGGCAAGGCAAGGCCATACAAGGCAAGGTAAGGCAAGGCAAGGCAAGGGAAAGACAGGCCAGGCAGGCATGGCAAGGCAAGACGAGGCGAGGCGAGGCGAGGCAAGGTAAGGCAAGGCAAAGCAAGGCAAGGCAAGGCAAAGCAAGGCAAGGCAAGGACAGGACAGGACAGTCCATGCAAAGCAAGGCAAGGCAAGGCAAAGCAAGGCAAGGCAAGGACAGGACAGGACAGTCCATGCAAGGCAAGGCAAGGCAAGGCCAGGCCAGGCCAGACCAGGCCAGGCTAGGCCAGGTGAGGACAATCTAGGCAGGGCAAGGCAATTCAAGGATAGGTTATGGAAGGCTAGGAAAGGACAGTCAAGGACAGGCCAATCAAAGCCAGGCAAGGCAAGGCCAGGCAAGGCAAGGCAGGGCAAGTCAAGCAAGTCAAGGCAAGGCAGGGAAAGTGAAGGAAGGCAAGGCAAGGCAACGCCAGGCCATTCCAGGCAAGGCCAGGCACTGCAAGGCCAGGTAAGGAAAGGTAATACAAGGGCAGGCCAGGTAAGGCCAGGCAAGGCAATTCAGTGCAATGTAAGGCAAGGGATGGGAATGCAATGCCAGGCCAGGCCAGGAAATGGAAGGCCAAGTAAGGCCAGGCGAGGCAAGGCGAGGCAAGGCAAGGCAAGGCATGGCAAGGCAGGTCCAGGACAAGGAATGCAAGGCCTGGTAAGGTCAGACCACACCAAGCCATGCAAGACAAGTTCAGACCAGGCCAAGCAAGGCAAGGCAATGCAAGGCAAGGAAGGCAAGGCCACTCCAGGAAAGGCAATGCTATGCCAGGTAAGGCTTTGCAAGGCAAGGCAAGGCAACGGCAGGTAAGGGAAGCCAAGAAAAGGCAAGGCAAGGCAAGGCAGGGCAAGGGAAGGCAAGGCAACACCAGGCAAGCCAGGCGAGGCCAGGCCAGGGCAGGCAAGGCAAGGCAAGGAAGGCAAGGCAAGGCAAGGCAGGAGAAGGCAATGCTAGGCCAGGTAAGGCCAGGCAAGGTAATGCAAGGCAAGGCCAGTCCAGGACAGGCAACGCAAGGCGAGGTAAGGCCAGGTAAGTCAAGGCAAGAAAATACGAGACAAGCCAAAGAAAGGGAAGGCAAGGCCAGGCCAGGCCAGGCAAGGCAAGGAAAGGCAACATAAGGCTAGGCTAGGCAAGGCCAGGCCAGGCAAGGCCAAGCAGGTCAAGGCCAGGCCAGGCCAGGCAAGGCAAGGCCATTCAAGGCAAGGCAAGGCAAGGCAAGGCAAGGGACGGGAAGGCAAGGCAAGGCAAGGGAAGGACAGTCCAGACAATCAAGGCAAGGCAAGGCAAGCCTAGGCAAGGCAAGCCTAGTCAAGGCAAGGCTACACAACGCAAGGAAAGGCAAGTTTAGGCAGCTCCAGGACAGGCAATGGAAAGCTTGGTAAGGCCAGGCAAGGCCAAGCCAAGCCAGTCCAGGTCATACAAAACCAGGGCAGGCCAGGCAAGTCCAGGCAAGGCAAGGTAATACAAGGCAAGGCAAGTCAAGACAAGGCCAGGCGAGGCAAGACATGGCCAGGCGAGACATGGGCAGGCAAGGAAAGGCCAGGCCAGGCCATGCCAGGCCATGCAAGCCCAGGCAAGGCAAGGCAAGGCAAGGTAAGGCTAGGCAAGGCAAGGCCAGTCCAGGACAGGCAATGCAAGGCAAGGCCAGACTAGGCCAGGCAAGGCCAGACAAGGCAAGGCAAGCCCAGTCCAGTCCAGGAGAGGCCAGGACATGCAAGGCAAGACCAGGTAATGCCAGGTAAGACCAGGAAAGGCCAGGCCAGTCAAGGCCAGGCAAGGCAAGGCAAAGGAAGGCAAGGCAAGGTTAGGCAATGCCAGGCAAGGTAAGGTAATACAAGGCAAGGCAAGTCAAGACAAGGCCAGGTGAGGCAAGACAAGGCCAGGTGAGGCAAGACATGGCCAGGCGAGACATGGGCAGGCAAGGAAAGGCCAGGCCAGGCCATGCCAGGCCATGCAAGCCCAGGCAAGGCAAGGCAAGGTAAGGCTAGGCAAGGCAAGGCCAGTCCAGGACAGGCAATGTAAGGCAAGGCCAGACTAGGCAAGGCAAGGCCAGTCCAGGACAGGCAATGTAAGGCAAGGCCAGACTAGGCCAGGCAAGGCAAGGCAAGGCAAGGCAAGCCCAGTCCAGTCCAGGAGAGGCCAGGACATGCAAGGCAAGACCAGGTAATGCCAGGTAAGACCAGGAAAGGCCAAGCCAGTCAAGGCCAGGCAAGGCAAGGCAAAAGAAGGCAAGGCAAGGTTAGGCAATGCCAGGCAAGGTAAGGTAATACAAGGCAAGGCAAGACAAGGCCAGGTGAGGTAAGACATGGCCAGGCGAGACATGGGCAGGCAAGGAAAGGCCAGGCCAGGCCATGCAAGGCAAGGCAAGGCAAGGTAAGACTAGGCAAGGCAAGGCCAGTCCAGGACAGGCAATGCAAGGCCTGGTAAGGCCAGGTAAGCCAAGGCCAGGCCAGACCATGAAGGCAAGGCCAGGCCAGGCCAGGCAAGGCAAGGTAAGGCTAGCAAGGCAAGGCCTGTCCAGGACTGGCCAGGCAAGGCAAGGACAGGCAAGGCCAGGCCAGGCAAGCTAGGACAGTCCAGTCAAGGGCAGGCCAGGCCAGGCCAGGGAAGGACAGGTGAGTCTAGGCAAATCAAAGCAAGGCCAGGCAAGGCAAGGCAATGCAAGGCAGTGCAAGGCCACTCTGGGACATACCAGGGCAGGCACTGCAATGCCAGATAAGACCAGGTAAGGCCAGGTAAGGATAGGTAATATCAGGACAGACAAGGCCAGCCAATGCCAGGCCACGCCAGGCCAGTAAAGGAAATTCAAGGCAAGGCAAGGCCAGGCAAGGCAAGGCCAGGCAAGGCAAGGAAATGAGAGGCAAGGCAAGGCCAGGCAAGGCAAGGCAAGGAAATCCAGGCCAGGTCAGGAAATGCTAGGCAAGGCAAGGCCAGGCAAGGCAGCCTAGTCAGGGCAAGGCAAGGCAAGGCCAGGCAAGGCCAGGCCAGGTAAGGATAGGCCATTAAGGATAGGCCAGGCAAGACCAGGCCAGGCCAGGCAAGGCCAGTCCACACCAAGGGAGCCCAGGCAGACAAGGCAAGGCAAGGCAAAACCAGGTAAGGCCAGGCAAGACCAGGCCAGGCCAGGCCAGGCCAGGTAAGCAAGGCCAGACCAGGGCAGGCAATGCAAGGCAAGGCCAGACTAGGCCAGGCAAGACAAGGCAAGCCCAGTCCAGTCCAGGACAGTCCAGGACATACAATGCAAGACCAGGTAAGGCCAGGTAAGACCAGGAAAGGCCAAGCCAGTCAAGGCCAGGCAAGGCAAGGCAAAGGAAGGCAAGGCAAGGCTAGGCAATGCCAGGCAAGGTAAGGCCAAGCCAGGCAAGGACAGGCAAGACAAAGCCAGGCCAGGCCAGGCCAGGTAAAGATCAGGCAAGGCCATGCTAGCACACGCCATGATAGGCCAGGTCATGCAAGGGAAGGCCAGGCTAGGCAAGGCAAGGCAAGGCAAGGCAAGGCTAAGCAAGGCAAGGCAAGGCAAGGCTAGGCAAGTCCAGGACTGGCAATGCAAGGCCAGGTAAGGCCATGCAATGCCAGGCCAGGCCAGGCTAGGCCAGGTCATACAAAAACAGGCCAGGCCAGGCCAGGCAAGGCAAGGGAAGGCAAGCAAGGCCAGGGAAGGCAAGGCAAAGGCAGGCCAGGCAAGTCCAGGCAAGTCCAGGCAAGGCAAGGCAAGGACAGGCAAGGGAAGGCAAGGCCAAGCAAGGCAAGGAAAGGTAAATCAAGGGAAGGCAAGGAAAAGAAAGGCCAGGCAAGGTAAGGCCAAGCAAGGACTGGCAAGGCAAGGCAAGGCAAGGCAAGGCAAGGCAAGGTGAGGCAAGGCAAGGACAGGCCATGCCAGGCCAGGCCAAGCCATGCAAGGAAAGTCCAGACCATGCCAGGCAAGGCAAGGCAATGCAAGGCAAGGCAAGGCCAGGGAATGCAAGGCAGGCCAGGCCAGGCCAGGCCAGGAGAGGCAAGGCTAGGCAAGGCAAGGCAAAGCAAGGCAAGGCTCGTCCCAAACAGGCAATGCAGGCCAGGTAAGGCCAGGTAAGGCAAGGCCAGGCCAGCCCAAGCCAGGCAAGGGCAGGCAAGGCCAGGCCAGGCAAGGCCAGTCAAGACCAGGACTGCCAATGCAAGGCCAGATACGGCAAGTTCAGTTGAGGACAGGCCAGGACAGGCAGTGCAAGTCCAGGTAAGGTCAGGTAAGGCAAGGAAAGGCCAGGTCAGGCAAGGGAAGGCAAGGCCAGGACAGCCCATGAAAGGCCAGGACAGCCTATGCCAGGAAATGCAAGGAGAGGCCAGTATAGGCAAACCCTTGGAAGGCCAGGCAAGGCAAGGCAAGGCAAGGCAAGACAAGGCAAGGCTCATTCAGGACAGGCAATGCAGGCCAGGTAAGGCAAGACAAGGCCAGCCCAAGCCAGGCAAGGGCAGGTAAGGCCAGGTGAGGCTAGGCAAGCAAGGCCAGGTAAGGCCAGGTAAGGCAAGCCATGGAAAGGCCAGGCAAGGAAAGGCCAGGTAAGGCAAGCCATGGAAAGGCCAGGCAAGGAAAGGCAAGGAAAGGCCAGGAAAGGCAAGGCAAGGCAAGGCAGGCACGTCAAGGTAAGGTAAGGTAAGGGAAAACAAGGCTAGGCAAGGCAAGGTAAGGCCAGTCCAGGACAGGCAATGCAAGGCCAGGTTAAGCCAGGGAAGGCCAGGGGAGGCAAGGCCAAGACAGGCAAGGCCAGGCAACTCAAGGCCAGGGAACACAAGGCCAGGCCAGGTCATAACAGGATAGGCCAGGCAAGGTATTTCAAGTCAAGGCAAATCAAGGTAGGGCAAGGCAAGGCTAGGCAAGGCAAGGCAAAGCAAGGCAAGGCAAGCAAAGCAAGGCAAGGCAAGGCAAGGCAAGTCCAGGACAGGCAGTGCAAGTCCAGGACAGGCCAGACAAGGCCAGGCAAGGCAAGGCAATACAAGGCAAGACAAGGCAAGGCCAGGCCATTCAAGGCCAGGCAAGCCAAGGCCACAAGAAGCAATGCCATGTAAGGCAAGGCAAGGCCAGGCCAGGCCAGGCCAGGCAAGACAAGGAGAGGCAAGGCAAGGCCAGGCAAAGCAAAGCAAGGCAAGGCAAGGCAAGGCAAGGCCAGGCAAAGGAAGGCAAGGCAATTCAAGGGCAGTCCAGGACAGGCAATGCTAGGCCAGGTAAGGTGAGGTAAGGATATGCAAGGCAAGGCAAGGCCAGACATTGCAAGGCAAGGCAAGGACAGTCTAGGACAGGTAATGCTAGGCCAGGTAAGGTGAGGTAAGGATATGCAAGGCAAGGCAAGGCCAGACATTGCAAGGCAAGGCAAGGACAGTCTAGGACAGGTAATGCAAGGCCAGGTAGGGCCTGGTAAGTAAGGCAAGGCAAGACAATGCAAGGCAAGGCAATGCAATGCAAGGCCTCTCCAGGACAGGCAATGCTAGGCCAGGTAATGCACTGCAAGGCAAGGCGAGGCCAGTCCAGGACAGGCAACGGAAGGCCAGATAAGGCAAGGCAAGGAAAGGCCAGGCCAGGGCAGGCCAGTCAAGGCAAGTCAGTCCAAGGCAAGTCCCAGGACAGGCAATGCAAGGCCAGGTAAGGCCAGGGAATGAAAGGCCAGGCTAGGCCAGGGAAGGCAAGGCCAGGCCATGCCAGGCAAGGCCAGGCAAGGCAAGGTAAGGCTAGACAAGGCAAGGCCTGTCCAGGACAGGAAATGCAAGGCCTGGTAAGGCCAGGTAAGACAAGGCCAGGCCAGGCCACGAAGGCAGGGCCAGGCAAGGCAAGGCAAAGCAAGGTAAGTCTAGGCTAGGCAAGGCAAGGCAAGGCAAGGGAAGGGAAGGGAAGGGAAGGGAAGGGAAGGGAAGGGAAGGGAAGGGAAGGGAAGGGAAGGGAAGGGAAGGGAAGGGAAGGACAGACAATCAAGGCAAGACAAGGCGAAGCAAGGCAATGCAAGGCAAGGCAAGGGCAGGCCAGGCCAGGCAAGTCAAGGCAAGGCAAGGATTGACAAGGCAAGACTACACAAGGCAAGGCAAGGCAAGTTTAGGCAAGTCCAGGACCAGCAAGGGTAGGCTTGGAAAATCCAGGAAAAGTCCAGGCCAGGCCAGTCCAGGTCATACAAAACCAGGGCAGGCCAGGCAAATCCAGGCAAGGCAATGAAAGGCAAGACCAAGACAGGCAATGCAAGGCCAGGTAATTCCAGGTAATTCAAGGACAGGTGAGTCCAGGCCAGGCAATCCAATTCAGAGCAATGCAAGGGAAGGGAAGGGAATGCAAGGCCAGGGCATGCCAAGGCATGCCAGGCAATGCAAGGCCAGGTAAGGAACGGCCAGGCTATGACATGCCAGGAAAAGCCAGGACAGGCAAGGCCAGACAAGAGCAGGGAAGGCCAGGCCAGACCAGGCAAGAAAAGGCCAGGTAAGAAAAGGCCAGGCCAGACAAGACCAGAGAAGGTCAGGAAAGACAAGGCCAGGCCAGGTCAGGCACGGCAGGACAGGCAATCTCAGGGCAGGCCAGGCCAGGGCAGTCAGGGAGATGTAAGGGCAGGCCAGGGATTGCCAGTCAAGAAGAGGTCAGGCCAGGCCAGACCAGGCCAGGCCAGTCCAGGCAAGGCCTGGACAGGCAAGGCCAGGGCAGGCCAGGTCAGGCAAGGCCTGGCCAGCAAGGCACGGCAAGGCCAGGCCTAGGCAGGCCAGGCCAGGCAATTCAGTGAAATGCAAGTCAAGGGAAGGGAAGGCAAGGCCGGGCCAGATGAGGCCATGACAGGCAATGCAAGGCCAGGCAAGGCAAGACCAAACCAGGCCAGGCCTGGCAAGGCCAGGTAAGGAAATGCAAGGCAAGACAAGGTAAGGCAAGTCCACGACAGGCAATGGAAGGCCTGGTTACGCAAAGCAAGGCCAGGCTAGGAAAGGCAAGGCAACACAAGGTAAAGCAAGTCCAAGACAGGCAATGGATGGCCTGGTAAGGCCAGGCCGGGCCAGGTCATACAAAATCAGGGCAATGCAAGGCCAGGCAAGGCAAGGCAATACAAGGCAAGGCAAGGTAAGAGAAGGCCAGGCCAGGCATGGCCAGGCAAGGCAAGGCCAGGACAAACCAGGACAGACCAGGCCAGGCAAGGCCAGGAAAAGCAAGGCAAAGCAAAGCAAGGCAAGGCGAGGCCAGTCCAGGACAGGCAATGCAAGGCCAGGTAAAGCCAGGTAAGCCAAGGCCAGGACAGGCCAGTCCGTGAATACAAGGCCAGGCAAAGCAAAGCAATGCAAGGCACGGCAAGGCAAGTCCAGGCCAGTCCAGGCCAGGCAAGGCCATGCAAGTCAAGGCAAGTCAAGACAAGGCAAGGCAAGGCAAGGCAAGGCAAGGGAAGGACAGGCCAGACAATCAATGCAAAGCAAGGCAAGCCTAGACAAGGCAAGGCTACACAACGCAAGGAAAAGCAAGTTTAGGCAGCTCCAGGACAGGCAATGGAAAGCTTGGTAAGGCCAGGCAAGGCCAAGCCAAGCCAGTCCAGGTCATACAAAACCAGGGCAGGCCAGGCAAGTCCAGGCAAGGCAAGGTAATACAAGGCAAGGCAAGTCAAGACAAGGCCAGGCGAGGCAAGACATGGGCAGGCAAGGAAAGGCCATGCCAGGCCATGCCAGGCCATACAAGTCCAGGCAAGGCAAGGCAAGGTAAGGCTAGGCAAAGCAAGGCCAGTCCAGGACAGGCAATGCAAGGCCTGGTAAGGCCAGGTAAGCCAAGGCCAGGCCAGGTTATGAAGGCAAGTCTAGGCCAAGCCAGGCAAAGCAAGGCAAGGCCAGGCAAGGCAAGGTAAGGATAGCAAGGCAAGGTCTGTCCAGGACTGGCCAGGCAAGGCAAGGACAGGCAAGGCAAGGCCAGGCCAGGCAAGCTAGGACAGTCCAGTTAAGGGCAGGCCAGGCCAGGCCAGGGAAGGACAGGTGAGTCTAGGCAAATCAAAGCAAGGCAAGGCAAAGCACAGCAATGCAAGGCAGTGCAAGGCCACTCCGGGACATGCCAGGACAGGCATTGCAATGCCAGATAAGACGAGGTAAGGCCAGGTAAGGATAGGTAATATCAGGACAGACAAGGCCAGCCAACGCCAGGCCACGCCAGGCCAGTAAAGGAAATTCAAGGCAAGGCAAAGCCAGGCAAGGCAAGGCAAGGAAATGAAAGGCAAGGCAAGGCCAGGAAAGGCAAGGCAGGGAAAGGCAGGGCATGGCAGGGCAGGGCAAGGCAAAGCAAGGCAAGGCAGGGCAGGGCAGGGCAGCGCAGGGCAGGGGAAGGCAAGGCAAGGCAAGGCAAGGCAAGGCCAGGCCAGAAAAAGCAAGGCAAGAAAATGAAAGGCCAGGCAAGCCAGGTGCTGCCAGGCCACACCAGGCAAGGCAAGGCCAGGCCAGGCAAGGTAAGGGAAGGAAAGGCCAGGCCAGGCAAGGTAAGGGAAGGAAAGGGCAGGCTAAGCAATGTAAGACTAGACAAGAAATAGCCAGGCCAGGAAAGGTAAGGGAAGGAAAGGGCAGGCTAAGCAATGTAAGACTAGACAAGAAATAGCCAGACAAGGCAAGGTAAGGCTAGGCAAGGCAAGACCAGTCCAGGACTGGCCAGTCCATGCAAGGCCAGGTAAGGATAGGCAAGGCCAGGCAAGGCCAGGTAAGGCCAGGTCAGGTGTTGCAGAATGGCGCCAAGAGCAAGGCCATGGATCCTTAGAGGCCTTGTGCGAGCAAAGCAAAGTGTAGGCCTCACAGGTAACCGGAAACCAGACATGGGAAGAGAATGTAAAGGAAGCCATGTAGAACTAACCAATACCGCTGTGACTAGTAGGCGTGGCTAACACCACGTGGATATAAGGGATGTGCGCCACGAATAAAGTAGAAGCTTGCTTATCACCCATATTGGGTTGGCATGTCTTGCTTCTTCTCACCGCTAACAGCCTTGCCTTGTCTAGCCTTGCCTCGCCTTGCCTTGCCTTGCCTTCATTGCCTGGCCTGTCCTTCCCTAGCCTTACCTTCCCTTGCCTTGCCTTGCCTTTCCTGGCCTTACCTTGCCTTCGCTTGCCTTGTCTTGACTGGCCTCGACTGTCCTAGTCTTGCCTTGCATTGCCATGCATTACCTTCCCTTGCCTTGCCTTGCCTTGCCTGGACTTACCTTGTCTTCGCTTGCCTTGCCTCGCTTTGCCTTGCCTTGCCTCGCCTCGGCTGGCCTTGCCTGGCATGCCCTGGTTTTGTATGACCTGGCCTGGCCTGGCCTTTCCTGGCCTGGCCTTTCCTAGCCTGGCCTTGCTTTACGTTACCCGGCCTTCCATTGCCTGTCGTGGACTTGCCTTACCTTGTCTTGCCTTGCATTGCCTTACCTGGCCTTGCCAGGCCTGGCCTGGTTTGGTCTTGTCTTGCCTGGCCTTGCATTGCCTGTCATGGCCTCATCTGGCCCAGCCTTGCCTTCTCTTCCCTTGACTTGCATTGCACTGAATTGCCTGGCCTGGCCTGCCTAGGCCTGGCCTTGCCATGCCTTGCCTGGCCAGCCCTTGCCTGGACTGGCCTGCCCTGTCCAGGCCTTGCCGTGCCTTGCTGGCCAGGCCTTGCCTACATTGGCCGGGCCTGACCTTGTCTTGCCTGGCAATCCCTGGCCTGGCCTGGCCTGAGATTGCCTGTCCTGCCATGGCCTGACCTGAGATTGCCTGTCCTGCCATGGCCTGACCTGGCCTGGCCTTGTCTTTCCTGACCTTCTCTGGCCTCGTCTGGCCTGGCCTTTTCTTACCTGGCCTTTTATTGACTGGTCTGGCCTGGCCTTCCCTGCTCTTGTCTGGCCTTGTCTGGCCTGGTTTTTCCTGGCATGTCATAGCCTGGCCTTTCCTTGGCATGGCCTGGCCTTGCATTCCCTTCCCTTCCCTTGCATTGCTCTGAATTGGATTGCCTGGCCTGGACTCACCCGTCCTTGAATTACCTGGAATTACCTGGCCTTGCATTGCCTGTCTTGGTCTTGCCTTTCATTGCCTTGTCTTGCCTTGCCTGGCCTTGCCATGACTTGCCTTGCCTTGCCAGGCCTGGCCTGGCTTTCCTTGCCTTGCTTTGCCTTGCCTTCCCTTGCCTTGCCTTGCCTTGATTGTCCTTGCCTGGCCTGGCCTTGACTTGCCTGGCCTGGCCTGGCCTGGCCTTCGCCTTGCCTTTCCTCGCCTTGCCTTGATTGTCCTTACCTGGCCTGGCCTTGACTTGCCAGGCCTGGCCTTCATTTTCCTCACCTTTCCTTGCCTTGCCTTTATTGGCCTGGCCTGGCCTAGCCTGGCCTTGCCTTGCCTTACCTTTCCTTGCCTGGCCTTGCATCTCCTGGTCGGGCCTGGCCTGGCCTGGCCTTGCATTGTCTTGCCTTGCTTGTCCTGGTCTGGATTTGCCTTGCATGGCTTGGCCTGGCCTTCCCTTACCTTGCATTGCACTCACTTGCGCTGCCTGGCCTTGCATTGTCTTGCCTTGCTTGTCCTGGTCTGGATTTGCCTTGCATGGCTTGGCCTGGCCTTGCCTTACCTTGCATTGCACTCACTTGCGCTGCCTGTCCTTGCCTTCTCTGGCCTAGCCTGGCCTGGCATGGCCTGGCCTTGCTTGTCCTTGCTTTGCCTTGCTTTGCCTTGCCTTGCCTTGCCTTGTCTTTAATGGCCTTGACTGGCTTTGCCTGGCCTGCCCTTACCAAGCCTTCCCTTGCCTGTCCTGCCCTTATATTACTTGGCATTGCATTGCCTGGCCTGGCCTGGCCTTCCCTTTCCTTGCCTTGTCTTGCCTTTCCTTGCCTGGCCTTTCCTTGCCTTGCCTTACCTGGCCTTACCAGGCCTTGCATTGCCTGTCCTGGGCTTGTATTGCCTTGCATTAACTTACCTGGCCTTACCTGGCCTAGCATTGCCTGTCGTGGACTTGCCTTGCCTTGCATTGCCTTGCCTTGCCTAGCCTTGCCTTGCTTTGCCTAGCCTTGCCTAGCCTTGCCTTGCTTTGAATTGCCTTGCCTGGCCTGGCCTTGCCTGGACTGGCCTTGCCTGGCCTTCTGTTGCCTTGCCTTGCCTTGCTTTTCCCTGCCTAGCCTTTCCTTGCATGGCCTAGCCTGGACTGGCGTTGCCCTGGCTGGCCTTGATTGGCCTGAGCTTGCCTGCCCTTGCCTGGCCTTGGCTGGCCAGGCCTTGCCTTACTTGGCCTTACCTGTCCTGGGCTTGCCTTACCTGGCCTTACTTGGCCTGAACTGCAACTACTGTATGGGCCTTGCCTTGCCTTACCTTGCCTTACATGGCCTTTACCTGGCCTTGCATGGACTGGCCAGTCCTGGACTGGCCTTGCCTTGCCCTGCCCAGACTTTCCTTGCCATGCCTGGCCTTAACTTGCCTTGTCTGGCCTGGCCGGGCCTTGCCTTCGTGGCCTGGCCTGGCCTGGTCTGGCCTTGCCTTGCATTCACTTGTCTTGCCTTGCCTTGCCTTGCCTGGCTTTTTTCTTGCCTTGCCCTACCTGGCCTTATCTGGCCTTGTGTTGCCTGTCCTGGACTGGCCTTGCCTTGCATTGCCTTACCTGGCCCTACCTGGCCTAGCAGTCACTGTCCTGGAGTTGCTTTGCATTGCCTTGCCTTGCCTTGCATTGCCTTGCCTTACTTACCAGGCATTACCTGGCCTTGCATTACCTGTCCTAGACAGTCCTTGCCTTGCCTTGCCTTGCCTTGCCTTGCCTAGCCTTGCCATGCCTTGCCTTGCCTTACATTGCCTTACCAGGCCTTAACTGGCCTTCCATTACCTGTCCTACACTGGCCTTGCCTTGCCTTGCCTCTCCTTGCCTTGCCTTGCCTTGCCTGGCCTTGCCTCTCCTGGCCTGGCCTGGCCTTGCCTTGCCTGGCATGGCTTCTCCTGGCCTTGCCTTACCTGGCCTTGCCTGGCCTGTCCTGGATTTGCACTGCCTGTCCTGGCCTTGCCTTGCCTGGCCTTGCCTTACCTTGCCTTGCCTGGCCAGTCGTGGACAGGCTTTCCCTTGCCTAGCTTTGCCTTGCCTGGCCTGGCCTTGCCTTGCCTTGCGTGGCCAGGCCTTGCCTTGCCTTTATGGCCTGGCCTGGCCTTGACTTAGCTGTCCTTACATGATCTTGCATTGCCTGTCTTGGACTGGCCTTGTCTTGCCTTGCCTTTCCTTGCCTGGCCTTGCCTGGCCTGCCCTCCTTTTGTATGACCTGGCCTGGCCTGGCCTTTCCTGGGCTGGCCTTGTCTTGCCTTATCAGGCCTTCCATTGCCTGTCCTGGACATGCCTTACCTTGCCTTTCCTCGCCTTGTGTAGCCTTGCCTTGCCTTGCCTGGCCTGGCCTTACCTTGTCTTTGCTTGCCTTGTCTTGACTGGCCTTGCCTGGCCTAGTCTTGCTTTGCATTGCCTTGCATTACCTTCCCTTCCCTTGCCTTACTTCCCTTGCCTTGCCTGGCCTTGCCTGGCCTTGAATGGCGTGCCCTGGTTTTGTATGACCTGGCCCGGCCTTTCCTGGCCCGGCCTTTCCTGGCCTGGCCCTGCCTTGCATTACCAGGCCTTCCATTGCCTGTCGTGGACTTGCCTTACCTTGTCTTCCCTTGCATTGCCTTACCTGGCCTTGCCAGGCCTGGCGTGGCTTGGCCTTGCCTTGCCTGGCCTTGCATTGCCTGTCATGGCCTCACCTGGCCCGGCCTTGCCTTCCCTTCCCTTGACTTGCATTGCACTGAATTGCTTTGCCTGGCTTGCCCAGG
Source organism: Pezoporus flaviventris (assembly GCF_033815535.1). Classification (NCBI taxonomy): domain Eukaryota; kingdom Metazoa; phylum Chordata; class Aves; order Psittaciformes; family Psittacidae; genus Pezoporus; species Pezoporus flaviventris. The sequence goes on along the minus strand of NW_026892636.1, from coordinate 839,500 downwards.
CCTGGCCTTCCCGTGCCTTGCCTGGCCAGCCCTTGCCTGGACTGGCCTGCCCTGTCCTGGCCTTGCTGTGCCTTGCCTTGCTTTGCCTTACCTGGCCTTGCATCTCCTATCCTGGCCTGGCCTGGCCTTGCCTTGCATTGTCTTGCCTTGCTTGTCCTGGTCTGGATTTGCCTTGCATGGCTTGGCCTGGCCTTGCCTTGCCTAGCCACGCCTTGCCTTGCCTTGCACTGACTTGCCCTGCCTTTGCTTTCCTTCTCTGGCCTAGCCTGGCCTGGCATGGCCTGGCCATGCTTGGCCTTGCTTTGCCTTGCTCTGCCTTGCCTTGTCTTTAATGGCCTTGACTGGCCTTGCCTGGCCTGGCCTTCCCAAGCCTTCCCTTGCCTGTCCTGGCCTTATAGTACCTGGCATTGCATTTCCTGGCCTGGCCTTGCATTGCTTTGCATTGCCTTACGTTGCCTTGCCTGGCCTTATATTACCTGGCATTGCGTTGCCTGGCCTGGCCTGGCCTAAGTTTGCCTTCCCTAGCCTAGCCTTGCCTTGCCTGGCTTGGGCTTGCCTTGCCTTGCCTAGCCTTACCTTACCATGCCTTGCCTAGCCTTACCTTGCCTTGCCTTGTCTTGCCTGGCCTGCCCTGGCCTTGCCCTGGCTGGCCTTGATTGGCCTGACCTTGCCTGCCCTTGCCTGGACGGGGCTCTCCCGGCCTTTCTTACCTGGCCTTACCTGTCCTGCATTTCTACTACTGTATGGGCCATGCCTTGTCTTACCTTGCCTTACCTTGCCTTACCTGTCCTGCACTGCTACTACTGTATGGGCCTTGCCTTACCTTGCCTTACCTGGCCTTTCCCTGTCCTTGCATGGACTGGCCAGTCCTGGACTCGCCTTGCCTTGCATGGCCTTGCCTTGCCTGGCCTGGTCTGGTCTTCCCTTGCATGGCTTGGCCTGGCCTGGCCTGGCCTGGCCTTGCCTTGCCTTGTCTTGTCTTGCCTTGCCTGGCCTAGCCTTGCCATGACTTGCCTGGCCTGGCCTTGCCATGCCTGACATTGCCTTGCCTTGCCTTGCCTTCCCTTGTGTTTCCTTGCCTGGCCTTACCTGGCCTTGCATTGCCTATCCTGGACTTGCCTTGCTTTCCCGTTCCTTGCCTTGCCTTTCCTTGACTTGTCTTGACTTTCCTTGAGTTGAATTGCCTTGCTTGGCCTGGCCTGTCATGACCTGTCCTGGCCTTGCCTTCCCAGGCCTTGACTAACCTGGCCTGACCTTGCCTGGCCTGGCCTTCCCTGGCTTTACCAGGCCTTGCATTGCCTGTCCTGGACTGGCCGTGCCTTGCGTTGCCTTGCCTAGCCTTGCCTTCCCTTGACTTGCCTTATCTTGCCTGGCCTTGCCAGGCCTGGCCTGGCCTGGCCTGACCTTGCATGGACTCTCCTGGCCTTGCTTTGCCTTGTTTTAACTTGCCTTGCCTGGCCTTAGCTGGCCTTGCATTGCCCGTCCTGGACTGGCATTGCCTTGCTGGGCCTTGCCTTGTCTTGCCTTGCCTTCCCTGGCATTGCCTTGCCTTGCCTTGCCTTCCCTAGCATTGCCTTGCCTTGACCTGCCTTTCCTTGCCTTCCCTGGCATTGCCTTGCCTTGCCTTGCCTTTCCTTGCCTTGCCTGGCATTGCCTTGCATAGCCTTACCTGGCATGGCATTGCGTTTCCTGGAGTGGTCTTCCCTTGCCTTGCCTTGCCTTGTCTTGCATTGCCTTGTCTTGCCTGGCCTGGTCTGCACTTGCCTTGCATGCCTTGGCCTAGCCTGGACTTGCCTTGCCTTGCCTTGCCTTTGGTTGCCTTGCCTTGCCTGGCCTGGTCTTGACTTTCCTTGCATGGCTTGACATGGCCTGGCCGTGCCTTGCCTTGCTTTGAATTCCCTTGCCTGGCCTGGCCCGTCATGGCCTGGCCTGGCCTGGCCTTGCCTTCCTTGTCCTTTTCTGGCCTTGCATTGCCATGATTGGCCTATCCTGGCCTTGCCTGGCCTGGCCTGGCCTGGCCTGGCCTTGACCTGCTTGGCCTTGCCTGAACTGGCCTTGCCTGGCCGTGCTTGGTATAGCCTGACCAAGACTGGCATGGCCTGGCCTTGCCTTTCCTTGCCTAGCCTTGCCTTGCATGGCCTAACCTGGCCTGGCCTTGCCCTGTCTGGCCTTGATTGGGCTGACCTTACCTGCCCTTGCCTGGCCTTACCTGTCCTGGCCTTGCGTTACCTGCCCTTACCTGTCCTGCACTGCTACTACTGTATGGGCCTTGCCTTGCTTTACCTTGCCTTACCTGGCCTTTCCCTGGCCTTGCATAGACTGGCCAGTCCTGGACTAGCCTTGCCTTGCTTGGCCTTGCCTTGCCTGGCCTGGTCTGGTCTTCTCTTGCACGGCTTGGCCTGGCCTGGCCTTGCCTTGTCTTGTCTTCCCTTGCCTTGCCTTGCCTGCCCTGGCCTGGCCTTGCCTTCGCTTGCCTTGCCTTGTCTTGCCTTGCCTTGCCTGGCCTTTCCTTGCCTTGACTTACCTGGCCTAACCTGGCCTTGGGTTGCCTGCCCTCGACTGGCCGTGCCTTGCATTGCTTTACCCTGCCTTACCTGGCCTAGCATTGCCTGGCCTGGAGGGGCCTGGCCTGGCCTTGCCTTCCCTGGCCTTGCCTGGCCTGGCCTTGTGTGGCCTGGCCTTTTCTGGCCTGGCCTGGCTTTGCCTTCCCTGTGATTTCCTGGCCTTGCATTGCCTTTATTAGCCTGGCCTGGCCTGGCCTTTCCCTGGCCTGCTTGGCCTTGCCTGGCCTTTCCTTACCTGGCCTTGCCTGGCCTTACATGGCCTGTCTAGACCTGGACTAGCCTTGCCTTGCCTAGCCTTACCTTGCCTTAACTGGCCTTGCCTTTCCTTTCCTGACCTGGCCTGGCCTTCCCTTCAGGGGCCTTGCCTTCCCTTGTCTTGCATCTCCTGGCCTGGTCTCGCCTGGCGTTGCCTTGCCTTGCCTTGCCTTGCCGTCCTGGTTTAAACGCAGACAGACAGCTTGTTCACTCACTTCCCCCCAGGGGACTTGAGGATATCACGGAAGCACACAATGGTTTGGATTCGGAGGGTCCTTAAAGCTCCTTGTCCTGGGTTCAGCAGTAGCAGTCATTTTTCCCCTTCTTGGTAGCTGGTGTAGTGCAGTGTTTTGACTTTCAGCTCGGGAACAGAGCTGATAGCGATGTTTTGGTTTGGCCAAGGACTTTGTGAGCCTCATGCTCTACCAGGGGGGAGGGGAAGCCAGGAGGAAGCAGAGACAGGACACCTGACCCAAACTGACCAAAGAGGTATTCCATACCACAGCACGTCATGCCCAGGATGTAACTGGGAGTTAGCTGGAAGGGCTGGGAGACTGCAGGGTTGGAGGAGGTATCGGTCGGAGCTTGGTCGGGCTTGGGGGCTGAGTTATCGGTCAGCTGGTGCTGAGGTGTTGTATTCTCTTCCCTTGTTATTTCCTTTATCATTATTATCATTGGTGGTAGCAGTAGTGATTTGTGTTATACCTTAGTTACTAAACTGTTCTTATCTCAACCGGTGGGAGTTGCATTCTTTTCGATTCTCCTCTCCATCCCTCCGAGAGCAGGGGGAGGGCAAGAAAGGGGGGGGAAGTGAGCGAACGAATTACCTGACTGGGTTTAAACCACGACACTCCTCCAGCTCCAAACCCTGCCACTGGCAGAGACAACTTCCACTGGAGCAGCTTGCTCCAAGCTCCATTCAACCTGGCCTTGAACACTGCCAGCCATGGGGCAGCCACAACTTCTCTGGGCACCCTGTGCCACTGTCCCACCACCCTCACAGGGAACAACTTCTAAGATCTCATCTCAATCTCCCCTCTCTGTCACGTTAAAATCGTTCCCCCTTGTCCCATCCCCACAGGCCCTTGCTCTCCCCACAAGAAATGAGGGCAGATCCCAGGATCATCCCTCGGCAGCCACTCTGGGGAAGTCTCTTGAGGTGTTCTGGAAACTCCTACAGCACCCCAAGATCACCATCGCCACCCACCTCCTTCCACGCTCCTGTGTCCACAGGCGGCACCAGCTCTGAGACACCAAGACAGGAACCACCAGAGGAGCTGCTCTTGCCTCCTCCACCGGTAGCTTGTGTTCCGTGGGGCAGCTGTCGTCTCCCGGTGCCTCTGCTGGAGGGTTCCATGGGGTTCTGTGACCTCACACACCTGAACACAGGGAGTTCCAGAATCAGCCACCCCTGTGGTCTCCATGTCCCCAAGGTCATTGTGATGCAGGAGCTCTGACTGGGTCTATGGGGTGCTCTGGAGGTGCTGCAGGCATTCTCTGGGATTCTCTAGGGGTATCCCCAGGATGCCCTGGGAGTGCACAGAGACACAGGGCCGTGGAGCAAGCTGCTCTAGTGGAAGGTTTCCCTGCCCGTGCCTTTGGAGATTGGAGCTGGGTGAGCTTTAAGGTCCCTTCCAGCCCAGCTCAGCCCACTCTGGGATTCCATGATTCTCTGCTGTGCCAATGTCGGTCCCTCTCCACTCCTCGTAGGTGGCCGTGACGCCCTGTTCCATGGCCCACGTTGAGCTGTGACCCCTCGCATGCTCCACCTCCGGACCAAAGGCACTGAGGAAGAGCAGCCCGTGAGGGACCTCCCCGAGCCGGCTGGGCAGAGGCTGGTCCCCCTGCAGCGACTCCCGGAGCACCCCTGGGTGCCCTCAGCTTCCAAAATGGGGGGATGGGGGGGGGGTCGATCCGAAGCCTTGTTGACACCAATGTAAATAGCGGGGGGTGGGAGGGGGGGAAGGGGAGGGAGGGAGGGAGGCGTCACCTTAAGACTGTATAAAAAGGAAAATTAACCAATAAATAAAGATTTCACAGGAAATCGAGGCCTCTTTTCCCCCCTAGCTCCCAAATTTCGGCCTTTCCTCATCCCCGTTCGGTGATGCTCGCCGCACTTCCGGGTTGGTTGCTAGGCAACGGGGTCTCCGCGTACCGCTTCCCCTGCGTTGCCAGGTGACGGCCAGTGAGCTTCCACCGCGCTGCGCGTTGCCAGGCAACCTTGCCCCCGCCCCCCGCCTCGTTCTGGCGACCGTTGCCCAGTCAACAGCCAATCAGCTCTGAGCTCCCCAACTCGTGTCCCCATTTAACCCCGTCCCGGCTGCCCCCCCCATGGCCCTGAATATGGGGCTTTTCCTTGCCCCTGCCCCCCATTTGTCCCCTCTTCTCCTCCCCCCCTTATGCCCCCCATTCCCCCTCCCCTTTTTCCCACCCCCATTCCCCACATTCCTGCCATTTCTCCCCCTCTCCCTCCATCCCTCCCCATTTCTCATCCCACCATCGTTACCCCCCCCCTTATTTACATGCAATTAGCGTAGGACCTGCTTTACTCACACGCAGTTCATGTAGGGTTGAACTTATTTACATGTTACTAACACAGACCCTTCCTTATTTACATGTTATTAATGGAGGGCCTACTTAATTTGCGTCCTTTTAGTGGAGGACCTGCTTTATTTACATGTTATTAACATGGAGCCACTCGTATTTGCATGTTCTTACTGTAGGACCTCCTGTATTTACATGGTGCTGTGCCAGAACCTCCTGTATTTACTCACTTATTAATGTAGGACCTATTTTATGTACAGTTGCTGTCGGATCTGCTCTATTGACAGGGTATTGGGGCAGGACCTACTTCATTTATGGGCCCTTATTGTAGGTCCTACTTTATCGAGGAGGTATTATTGTAGGACCCATTTTTTTGAGGGAGTTATTAATGTAGGGCCTACTTTATTTACATGTTGTATTTACAGTTTCATTCCTGTAGGACCTACTGTATTGGGGGTGGTTGTTATGTCAGGACCCGCTTTACTGAGTAACTTATTTACAAGTTCTTAATGTAGGATCTACTTTTATGTACCTGTCATTAATATAGAGCCTGTCTAATTTACATATTCCTGTACGTCCTACTTTATTCCCAGGCTGTTATTGTAGGTCGTGCTTTATAAGGGAATTTAGTATGTCAGGACCTGCTTTGTTTACACTTTCGTTACTGTAGGACCTGCTTTATTTATGTGTTACTGTAGGCCACACGTTATCTGTGCATTGTTATTGGAGGCTCTGCTCTGTTGACATGCTGTTACTGCAGGCGGGACGAGTTTATTAATACAAGACCTGCTTTGCATCTCATTAACATGGGTGCAACCTCATTTACATGTAATTAACAGAGGACCTGTTTTATTTACTGCTCTATTTCTATAGGACCTACTCTATTCCGCTTCCAGGACCGCAGCCTTGTGGCCACACCCCCCTCCAAGCCCTGCCTCCTGCACCCCATCCAATAGGAGCATCTGATGAAACCGAGGCTCAGGGGTGGGGCTTGCTCTGGTCACGCCCTTCCTTGTCGCTGGTGGGCGGCGCTAAGGGGAGGGGGCGGTGCAAGTTTAGGGTACGGGTGGCCTGGGACCAGCGCTTCAGCCAATGGGAGAAGGGGATGTTGCTGGGGGGGGTGGCCTGTATCCACTGAGCCGGCTGCTCCCACCTATGGGAGACGAAGGAGGGGGGAAGGGGGAATGTGACATCACACATGGTGGGAGTGGCCTCTCACAGACCCACCCTCGCCGTCTCACCATTGGCTGATGACGTCCTGGAGGTGGGGCCAGCCCTCGAGGCACTGCTGGACCCGAATGGACAGCGCCTGCAGCTGGGGGAGGAGCTCGGCGATGGCCACGCCCCCCGCGGGTGCTGCAAAGGGACGGGATCAGCGCAGGCCACACCCTCACCCCCCAGCTCGTCCCCCTCACTCACCGCGGGGTGGGCGGGGCTTCCCGGGTCCCGCCCCTTGAGCTGACCACGCCCCTTGCGCTGACCTCACCTCCTGCAGCTGTTCCAGCTCCCCCTGCAGCTCTGCCGCCCGCAACAGCGCCCCCTGTGGGGGCTGAGGCACAAACACCCCTGAGCAACGGCCCCATTGCCCCTCCCCCCTCTATGTCCCCTCCTTCCATTGCCCCGCCTTCCTTTATGTCCCCTTCTCGCATTGCCCTTCCCCCTTTATGGCCTTCCCCCTCTTTATGACCCCTGCCCCCTCTATGGCCCCTCCTTCCAATTCCCCTCCCCGTCTATGGCCCCTCCACCACCTCACTCTCTGCCATTCCTAGGGCAGGTCTGATTGGCTGCAGTGGGTAGTGGGCGGGGCTAAAGGGAGAATGGAGGGGTCAGCACAGCCCTTCCCCCTCCTCCTCCACCACCCTCCCCCCCCCCCAATTCACTCACCTCGGGGGGAGGGGCACTCTCTCCTTTCCCAGCATGCTCAGCGCTGCCTGCAGCCACTGCCCTTCCCCCTGCAGCCCTGGGGGGAGCCGCACAGCTCCTCGGGCCTGAAAGGGGTGTGGCCAAAGCTCTGAGGCCTCGCCCACTCACCATTAAGCCCCGCCCCACTTCCCTCCCCCTCGTTCCTCACCTGGGCCTGCAGGGGGCACAGCTGCGCCCGGAGCTTCCCATTGGATGCGGCCAGAGCCCGGAGCTGGATCCAGCGGCGGGACTGGAAGGGGTGGGGAGGGGGGACACAAGGAAATGAGGGACCCCAAAGCCATGGGAGGGACCCAAATACCCCCTCAAGACCCCCAAACACCTTAAATATCGCCCCATATTTCTCCCCAAAACCTCTCCCTTCACCCCAAACCAATCCAGAACCCCAGATACCCCTCCCAGCAATGCTGAATCCCCCAAATCCCCTCTAAAGCCCCAAACTCCCCCAGATCATCCCCTATAGACCCAAAATCCCCCTCCAGGACCCCCAGATATCCCTCATCCCTCCCAAAAAGTGGTGCTGGGACCCTTTAGGGACCCCAACCCCTCCCCATAACCATCAGATTCCACCCCCCAGCCCCCCCCAAGCCCATCAGGACCCCCCCCAAATCTCCACATTCCCCCGTTGGCACCCACCAGCCGCTGCTTCCCCTCCTGCAGCTGCCTCCTCAGTGGCCCCAGGGCAGCTTCTGGGGAGTCCATGGGGCTGCCCCGTAGCTCCAGGACCTGCTTGATCAGGGCGTCCCGAGCCCCTGAGAGCCCTGCGGCCTCCAGCATCAACCTGGGGGGCAATGGGGCCCCAAAGCCAAACGTTGAGGGGAGTTTGGGAGGCCCAAAGGGGTTCAAGAACCCTTTTTGGGGGGGGGGGGGGACGGGACCATAAAAGGACTGCAGGGACCATGGAGGGATTGGGGGCACCCCAAAAGGTCCCAGCACTGGGTTTAGGGAGAATCTGGGGGGCTTTAAGGACCCCTATGAGCCCAGCACCCGCTTCAGAAGGAAACCCAGTGGGGTTTAAAGTACAGAGAGAGTCCCTAAAGGGTTCTGGGGTTCAGGAGTGGGGAGGAAAAAGTTATGGGCAAAATTGAAACGCTGGGAGCGCCGCGCGGCACGACGGGAGTTGTAGTCCAACCGGGGCGGTGCCTTAGTGGTGCTGTAGGGGTGTCGCACTGCATCATGGGAGTTGTAGTCCAGGCTGGGGGACGCCCTCGTGGTGCTCTATGCGTGCTGCGCGGCATGATGGGAGTCGTAGTACCGCCTGGCGGCTGTATAATGGTGTTCTATGGGAGCCGCGGGGTATGATGGGAGTTGTAGTCATAACTGGGCGCCGCCATAACAGGGCTCAATGGGTGCCGCGCTGCATGATGGGAGTAGTAGTCCCGGCTGGGCGCCACCGTAAAGGGGCTCTATGGGTGCCGCGTTGCATGATCAGGGTTGTAGTCCCTGTAGTCTATGGGTCTCTATGGGGTCTCTATGGAGTCTCTATGGGGTCTCTATGGGGCGTCTCTATGGTTCACTTTGGGTCGCTTTCAGGATCTCTGCGGTGTCTATGGATCTCTATGGGTCTCTATGCGTCTCTATGGGGTCTCTATGAGTCTCTGTGGGCTGTGGATCTATATGGTCTCTATGGGTCTCTGTGTTTGGCCTCTATGGGTCTCCCTATGGGGTCTCTATGGGTTCCTGCAGGGTCTGACTGATACAGAGGGTTGACCATTGTACAAGGGAGTTGTACAGGGGGGTTGTACAAGGGGGTTAGAGGAATTTGTTTAAACAAAAGGACTATCTATTGTAAATGCCTGCTAAGCAGAACAGAGACCTCCGGTCCTGTTAATAAGCAGACGCCTGAATCTACGGATAAAGGGGCGAAGCAGAGGATTTACGGCTGGGACACTGATCAAACTCTACTGATAAAGGGGAGAAGTAGAGTATTTACGGCTGGGACACTGACCAAACTCTACTGATAAAGGGGAGAAGTAGAGGATTTACTGCTGGGACACTGATCAAACTCTACTGATAAAGGGGAGAAGTAGAGGATTTACGGCTGGGACACTGACCAAACTCTAAGGCCACACATAAGTCTAAAAAGGTGAAAAGTGCAAGAAGAGGAAGACTCATTTACTTCATCTTGAAGACCCCTGCCCATGACCAGAGGGGGCACTGCGCAGGCGCAGAGGACCTTCTGGCTCATTATAATACGAAGCGGGGATAGGACATGAATATGTATAGGCGTATTGTGCAACCTTATGACTATATATAACTTTAGAGAATAAATGTAGAGGGAAACAACACTGAGGTACGCATGACTTTGAGGAATTATCCCCGTGCGTCTCAGCGCTGAATAAAAAGCATACCTACTTTACAACTTTTAATGAGTTGTGGAGTCAATCCACGCATCATGACCATGGAGGGGGTGTCTCTTTACGAGTCCCTTGGAGGGGGAAGCAGCAGCAGCTCCAGTACCAGGATGCAGGGGGCAGAGCTCGAGACCCCGAGACCCCCCTTTTACCCCCATTGCCCCCCGTTACCCCAAATTGCTCCTATTGCCCCATTACCGCCATTGCCCCCATATAAAGCCATGGGGGGAGCCAGCAGTGGGTGTGAACCTGTCCCTGCCCCATAGGGTTCTATAGGGGTCCATAGGGGTCCCATCGCCCCCCATCTCCCTCCTTTCCTCCCCCCCAGACAACGCGCGCTCTGTTCCTGTCGCCCCGCCCACTTCCACGGCAGCCAATCAGCGCCTGGCCCCGCGCACTGCACCACGGAGCCAATCAGAGCGCAGGGTGGGAGAGTAACCCCCTCCGCTCCCCTCAGCTGACTCCCCCCCCTGTAACGGCCGCAGGCCGTTGAACAAGACCGGTCCCAACCCCGATCCCTGAGGGACCCCACTCGTTACCGGTCTCCAGCCGGACACTGAGCCATTGACCACAACTCTCTGTGTGCGGCCATCCAGCCAGTTCTTTATCCACCGAGTGGTCCATCCATCAAATTGATGTCTCTCCAATTTAGAGACAAGGATGTCGTGTGGGACGGTGTCGAACGCTTTGCACAAGTCCAGGTAGATGCCATCAACTGCTCTGCCCCTGTCCATCAGTTCTGTAGCCCCATCATAGAAGGCCACCACATTGGTCAGGCAGGATTTCCCCTCAGTGAAGCCCTGCTGGCTGTCACCAAGCACCTTGTTGATTTTCATGTGCCTTAGCATGCCTTCCAGGAGAATCCGCTCCAAGCTTTTGCCAGGCACAGAGGTGAGACTGACTGCTCTGTCATTCCCCAGGTCATCCATTTTCCCCTTCTTGAAAATGGGGGTTATAGTTCCCTTTTTCCAGTCGTCAGGAACTTCACCTGACTTCCATGTTTTTTCAAATATGAAGACCAGTGGCTTAGCAACTTCATTCGCCCGCTCCTTCAGGACCTGTGCATGGATTTCATTAGGCCCCGTGGACTTGTGCATGTTCAGGTTTTTAAGATGGTCTCAAGCCATCTCCTCTCCTACAGTGGGCGCAAGGTCTTCATTCTCACAGTCCCTGCATCTGCCTTCCAAGACTTGGTTGGTGTGGTCAGAGCCTTTGCCAGTGAAGAGCAAGGCAAAGAAGTCATTCAGAACCTCAGCCTTCTCCAAATCCCGTGTAGCCAGTTCTCCCGAGAGCTTCCGGAAGGGGTCTATGTTCTCCCTAGTCTGTTTTTTATTTGCTACATACCTGAAGAATCCCTTCCTGTTATCCTTAACATCCTGAGCCTATCTGAATTCTAACTGGGCCTCAGCTTTCCTAACCTGGTCCCTAGCTTCCTGGACAAATTGTTCCTCAGCTCCATCTAAACCTGCGCTGGTGCAGCTTGAGGCCATTTCCTCTTGTCCCATCCCTTGTTCCTTGGGAGCAGAGCCCAGCCCCTCCTGGCTCCATCCTCCTCGCAGGCAGTTGTAGGCAGCAATCAGGTCCCCCCCAGGTCCCTCAGCCCTTCCCTATCACATTTGTGCTCCAGGCCCTGCACCAGCTCCATTGCCCTTCTCTGGCCCCTCTCCAGCACCTCAATGTCTCTCTTGTAGTGAGGGGCCCAGAGGTGAACCCAGGATTCGAGGTGCGGCCTCAGCAGTGCTCAGTGCAGGGGCACAACCACTGCCCTGGCCCTGCTGCCGCACTGGTGCTGATCCAGGCCAGGGTGCTGGTGGCTTCCTGGCTGCCTGAGCACAAGCTGCTCATGTTCAGCTCCATCAATCAGCACCCCCAGCTCCTTTCCCATGAGCAGTTTTCAGCCCCTCTTCCCCAAACCTGGAGCATTGCAGGGGGTTGTTGTGGCCCAAGCGCAGGACCCGGCACTTTGCCTTCTTGACCCTCAACACATTGGCCACAGCCCATGGATCCAGCCTGTCCAGATCCCTCTGCAGAGCTTCCTACCCTCCATCCCCCACCACACCTCCCTGGTCTTTTGGTGGGACATCCCAAATTAGGCAACCCCCACTCTGGGGCTGGCGCCCCCAACTCCCTGATACCAGGGACGGGGGAGCTGGGGTGCCCCATGGGGTGTGGTTTGGGGGCAACGAGGAGCAATTTGGGGCTGGGTGGCATTGGAAGGGGGGAGCAGCTTTTCTGGGGTACCCCAGTTGGGGGCGGGTGTTTGGTGGGGCTCCTCCAGGTTTTTGGGTCCCTGGGTTCATCTGGGGGGGGCCGGGGGGATGGAAGGGTGTGGGTGACTTTGTGCTGCCCCAGGCCCCCACTTGGGGGTCCTGCCTGCTTTTGTGCTGCTTCAGGGAAATTTGGGGTTACCCTAGGATTTAGGGGCAGCACGATTGCTTTGGGTGCCTCCAGGGCCCTTTGGGGTGCAGTGTGGTTTTGGTTTGCCCCTTTATTGGGGTGACCCTTTTGGGGATCCACCCCCTTAGGCCCACCTAATTCACTACTGAACCGAAAGCAATGTTGGGGTCCCCCCAGTGTGTTCGGGGTTCCAGAGCATCTTGATGAATCCCCAGGGCAGGTGTTGGGGGAACACCACTTTTCGGAACACCCCTTTTTTAGCAAGTCTGTGCCACTGTGCTGAGCCGGGGCGGCTTTGGAGCTGTGGGCTTTGGGTTTGGGAGGATCTGGGGGGATGCAGGGAGGATTTGGGGATTCAGGCTGGTCCACAAAACTCTTTGGGGTGGCTCATTTATTTGGGGGACTCCCTGTCTACCGAGACTGGGGTGTCCATCAATCCCAGGGCAGCCGAATCACATTGGATGCCCTAGGGAGCCCCGTTGACAGAAGCGGGAGGAATTTGGGTGTTCAGAGGGATTTGAGGGTTCAAGAAACATTTTGAGGTTCAGGGGGGGATCCCCAAAATGTTCTGTAGGGGGCACATTATATTGGGAGATCTCCCATGTACCTGGGTCCCAGGGCCCCCTCAGTCGCTTTTGAGTGAGCAACATTCCCCCAGCATGGAGATGTGTTGAGGGGAAGAGTTTGGGGGTTCAGATGGGATTTTGGCATTGGGGGAGATCCCCAAAGCTCCCCGGGGTGGTGCAGGGATTTGGGGAACAGCCAGTGTCCCAAAGCTAGGGGTTACATTTGACCCAGAGTACCCTGAGTCTTTAGTACCCCTGTTGGCCCATGGCAGTAAATGGAAGGGATTTGGGGTTCGGAAGGGAACTGGAGGTTTAGGGGGATTTGGAGGTTCATGGGAATGCACCAAAGCTCTGCAGGGGACAAATGGAGGCCTCAAACAGGGGCTACAGCCACCAGAGACCACCCCACAGATCACTGGGGCTTTTGGATGGCGGCAGCATCGTGCCCATGACCACTGGGCACCCAGGGGTGCTCCGGGAGTCGCTGCGGGGGGACCAGCCTCTGCCCAGCCGGCTCAGGGAGGTCCCTCACGGGCTGCTCTTTCTCAGTGCCTTTGGTCCGGAGGTGGAGCATGCGAGGGGTCACAGCTCAACCTGGGCCATGGAACAGGGCGTCGCGGCCACCTACGAGGAGTGGAGAGGGACCGACATTGGCACAGCAGAGAATCATGGAATCCCAGAGTGGGCTGGGCTGGGCTGGAAGGGACCTTAAAGCTCACCCAGCTCCAGCCCCCAAAGGCACAGGCAGGGACACCTTCCACTAGAGCAGCTTGCTCCACGGCCCTGTGTCTCTGTGCACTCCCAGGGCATCCTGGGGATACCCCTAGAGAATCCCAGAGAATGCCTGCAGCACCTCCAGAGCACCCCGTGGACCCAGTCAGAGCTCATGCATCACAATGACCTTGGGGACATGGAGACCACAGGGGTGGCTGATTCTGGAACTCCCCGTGTTCAGGTGTGTGAGGTCACAGAACCCCACAGAACCCTCCAGCAGAGGCACCGGGAGACGACAGCTGCCCCACGGAACACAAGCTACCGGTGGAGGAGGCAAGAGCAGCTCCTCTGGTGGTTCCTGTCTTGGTGTCTCAGAGCTGGTGACGCCTGTGGACACAGGAGCGTGGAAGGAGGTGGGTGGCGATGGCGATCTTGGGGTGCTGTAGGAGTTGCCAGAACACCTCAAGAGACTTCCCCAGAGTGGCTGCTTTGGACTTGGTGTGTGAGTTGGGCTGGCTGAGCCGGCAGCAGAGCGCTGCGGCTGCCGAGGGATGATCCTGGGATCTGCCCTCATTTCCTGTGGGGAAAACAAGGGCCTGTGGGGATGGGAGAAGGGGGAACGAATTTAACGTGACAGAGAGGGGAGATTGAGATGAGATCTTAGAAGTTGTTCCCTGTGAGGGTGGTGGGACAGTGGCACAGGGTGCCCAGAGAAGCTGTGGCTGCCCCATGGCTGGCAGTGTTCAAGACCAGGTTGAATGGAGCTTGGAGCAAACTGCTCTAGTGGAAGCTGTCTCTGGCAGTGGCAGGGGTTGGAGCTGGAGGAGCTTTAAGGTCCCTCCCAGTCCAAACCATTGTGTGCTTCCATGATATCCTCAAGTCCCCTGGGGGGAAGTAAGTGAACAAGCTGTCTGGCTCGGTTTAAACCAGGACAGCAAGGCAAGGCAAGGCAAGGCAAGGCAAGGCAAGGCAAGGCCAGGCAAGACAGTCGAAACCAGGCCAGGAGAGGCAAGGCAAGACAAGGCAAGGGAAGGCAAAGCCCATGAAGGGAAGGCCAGGCCAGGTCAGGCAAGGAAAGGAAAGGCCAGTTAAGGCAAGGTAAGGCTAGGCAAGGCAAGGCTAGTCCAGGTCTAGACAGGCCATGTAAGGCCAGGTAAGGCCAGGTAAGGAAAGGCCAGGCAAGGCCAAGCAGGTCAAGGAAAGGACAGGCCAGGCCAGGCTAATAAAGGCAATGCAAGGCCAGGAAATCACAGGGAAGGCAAGGCCAGGCCAGGCCATGCCATGCCAGCCGAGGCGAGGCAAGGCAAGGCAAGGCAAGGCCACTCCAGGACAGGCAATGCTAGGCCAGGTAAGGCAGGGTAAAGCGATGCAAGGCACAGCCAGTCAAGGGCAGGCAACCCAAGGCCAGGTTAGGCCAGGTAAGGCAAAGCAAGGCCAGGCCAGGCCAGGCCAGGCCAGGCAAGGCAAGGGAAGACAAGACAAGGCAATGCCAGGTCAGGCCAGGCCAAGCCATGCAAGGGAAGACCAGACCAGGCCAGGAAAGGCAAGGCCAAGCAAGGCAAGGCCAGTCCAGGACTGGCCAGTCCATGCAAGGCCAGGGAAAGGCCAGGTAAGGCAAGGTAAGGCAAGGCAAGGCAAGGCCCATACAGTAGTAGCAGTGCAGGACAGGTAAGGGCAGGTAAGGCAAGGCCAGGACAGGTAAGGCCAGGCAAGGGCAGGTAAGGTCAGCCCAATCAAGGCCAGCCAGGGCAAGGCTAGGCCAGGTTAGGCCATGCAAGGCAAGGCTAGGCAAGGAAAGGCAAGGCCAGGTGATGCCAGTCTTGGTCAGGCTATGCCAGGCATGGCCAGGCAAGGCCAGTCCAGGGAAGGCCAGGCTAGGCCTTGCCAATCAAGGCAATGCAAGGACAGGAAAGGACAGGGAAGGCAAGGCCAGGCCAGGCCAGGCAAGGCCAGGGAATTCAAGGCCAGGCCAGGCCATGACAGGCCAGGCCAGGCAAGGGAATTCAAAGCAAGGCAAGGCTAGGTAAGGCAAGACAATACAAGGCATAGCAAGTCCAAGACAGGCAATGGAAGGCCAGCTAAGGCCAGGCAAGGCCAGGCAAGCAAGGCAATACAAGGTAAGGTGAGTTAAAACAAGGCGAGGCAATGCCAGGCCCGGCAAGACAAGGCAAGGCGAAGAAAAGCAAGGCAAGGCAAGGCAAGGCCAGGCAAAGGAAGGCAAGGCCAGGCGAGGGCAGTCCAGGACAGGCAATGCAAGGCCAGGTAAGGCCTGGTAAGGCAAAGCAAGGCAAGGCAAGGCAAGTCCAGGACAGGGAATGAAAGGGCAGGTAATGCAATGCCAGGTAAGGCCAGGCTAGGCAATTCAAGGAAAGGGAAGGCCAGGCAAGGCCAGGCAAGGCAAGGAGAAGTAAGGCAACACAAGGCAAGGCAAGTCCAGGCCAGGGCTGGCCAGGCAGGCAAGGCCAGGCAAGGCAGGGCAAGGCAAGGCAAAACAAGGCAAGGCAATACAGGGGAAAACAAGGCCAGGCAAGGCAAGGCATGCCCAGGCTAGGCCAGGCCATGAAGGCAAGGCCAGGCCAGGCCAGGCCAGGCAAGGCTAGGCAAGGCAATGCCAGGCAAGGCAAGGTAAGGCTAGGGAAGGACAGGCCAGGCAACCAAGGCAAGGTAAGGCAAGGCGAGGCAAGGCAAGGCAAGGCTAGACAAGGCAAGGCAACACAAGGTAAAGCAAGTCCAGGACAGGCAATGGAAGGCCTGGTAAGGCCAGGCCAGGCCAGGTCATACAAAATCAGGGCAGGCCAGGCAAGGCCAGGCAAGGCAAGGCAAGGCAAGGTAAGTCTAGGCTAGGCAAGGCAAGGCAGGGCTAGGCAAGGCAAGGCAAGGTAAGGACAGGCCAGACAATCAAGGCAAGACAAGGAGAAGCAAGGCAACACAAGGCAAGGCAAGTCCAGGCCAGGCCTGGCCAGGCAGGCAAGGCCAGGCAAGGCAGGGCAAGGCAAGGCAAAACAAGGCAAGGCAATACAGGGGAAAACAAGGCCAGGCAAGGCAAGGCATGCCCAGGCTAGGCCAGGCCATGAAGGCAAGGCCAGGCCAGGCCGGGCCAGGCAAGGCTAGGCAAGGCAATGCCAGGCAAGGCAAGGTAAGGCTAGGGAAGGACAGGCCAGTCAACCAAGGCAAGGCAAGGTGAGGCAAGGCAAGGCAAGGCTAGACAAGGCAAGGCAACACAAGGTAAATCAAGTCCAAGACAAGCAATGGAAGGCCTGGTAAGGCCAGGCCGGGCCAGGTCATACAAAATCCGGGCAATGCAAGGCAAGGCCAGGCTAGGCAAGGCAAGGCAAGGCCATGCAAGGCAAGGTAAGGATAGCAAGGCAAGGCCTGTGCAGGACTGGCCAGGCAAGGCTAGGACAGGCAAGGCAAGGCCAGGCCAGGCAAGCTAGGACAGTCCAGTTAAGGGCAGGCCAGGCCAGGCCAGGGAAGGACAGGTGAGTCTAGGCAAATCAAAGCAAGGCCAGGCAAGGCATGGCTATGCAAGGCAGTGCAAGGCCACTCCAGGACATGCCAGGACAGGCATTGCAATGCCAGATAAGACGAGGTAAGGCCAGGTAAGGATAGGTAATATCAGGACAGACAAGGCCAGCCAACGCCAGGCGAGGCAAGGCCAGTAAAGGAAATTCAAGGCAAGGCAAGGCCAGGCAAGGCAAGGCAGGGCAAGGCAAGGCAGGGCAGGGCAAGGCAGGGCAAGGGAGGGCAAGTCAAGGCAAGGCAGGGCAGGGCAGGGCAGGGCAAGGCAAGGCAAGCTAAGGCAGGGCAGGGCAGGGCAAGGCAAGGCAAGGCAGGGCAAGGAAAGGCAATGCAGGGCAAGGCAGGCCAAGGCAAGGCAAGCCAAGGCAGAGTAGGGCAGGGCAGGGGAAGGCAAGGCAGGGCAGGGCAAGGCAAGGCAAGGCAGGGCAGGGCAGGGCAAGGCAAGGAAGGCAAGGCAAGGCAAGGCAAGGCAGGGCAGGGCAGGGCAAGGCAAGGCAAGGCAAGGCAAGGCCAGAAAAAGCAAGGCAAGAAAATGAAAGGCCAGGCAAGCCAGGCGCTGCCAGGCCACACCAGGCAATGCAAGGCCAGGCCAGGCCAGGCCAGGCAAAGTAAGGGAAGGAAAGGGCAGGCTAGGCAATGTAAGACTAGAGAAGAAAAAACCAGACAAGGCAAGGTAAGGCTAGGCAAGGCAAGACCAGTCCAGGACTTGCCAGTCCATGCAAGGCCGGGTAAGGCTAGGTAAGGCCAGGGAAGGCCAGGTAAGGCTAGGTAAGGCCAGGGAAGGCCAGGTCAGGTGTTGCAGAATGGCTCCAAGAGCAAGGCCATGCATCCTTAGAGGCCTTGTGCGAAAAAGCAAAGTGTAGGCCTCACAGGTAACCGGAAACCAGACGTGGGAGGAGAATGCAAAGGAAGCCATGTAGAACTAACCAATACTGTTGTGACTAGTAGGCGTGGCTAGCACCATGCGGATATAAGCGATGTGCGCCATGACTAAAGTAGAAGCTTGCTTATCACCCATATTGGGTTGGCGTGTCTTGCTTCTCCTCGCTGCTAACAGCCTTGCTTTCTCTAGCCTTGCCTCGCCTTGCCTTGGTTGCCTGTCCTGTCCTTCCCTAGTCTTCCCTTGCCTTGTCTGGCATTGCCTTGCCTTGCCTGGCCTGGCCTGGCCTGGCCTGGTTTTATATGAACTGGGCAGGCCTGGTTGGTCTGGCCTTTCCTGGCCTTACCTGGCATTGCATTGACTGTCCTGGACTTGCCTTGTATTACCTTGCCTTGCCTTGCCTTGACTAGCCTTGCATTGCCTTGCATTGACTTGACTTGCCTTGCCTTGCCTTGCCTAGCCTTACCTTGCCTTGCATGGCCTTCCCTTGCCTTCCCTTGCCTGGCCTGGCCTTGACTTCATGGCCTTGCCTTGCCTGGCCTTGCCTGGCCTTCCCTTTCCTTGAATTGCCTAGCCTGGCCTTGCCTGGCATTGCATTACCTGGCCTTTCATTCCCTGTCCTGTTCTTGCCTTGCCTTGCCTTGCCTTGCCTTGCTTTGCCTTACCAGGCCTTACCTGGCCTTACATTGCCTGTCCTGGACTGCCCTCGCCTTGCCTTGCCTTCCTTTGCCTGGCCTTGCCTTGCCTTGCCTTGCCTTGCCTTGCCTTGCTTTTCTTCGCCTTGCCTTGTCTTGCCTGGCCTGGCCTGGCCTTGCCTCGCCTTGTTTTAACTCACCTTGCCTTGTATTGCCTTGCTTGCTGGCCTTGCCTGGCCTTCCCTTTCCTTGAATTGCCTAGCCTGGCCTTGCCTGGCATTGCATTACCTGGCCTTTCATTCCCTGTCCTGTTCTTGCCTTGCCTTGCCTTGCCTTGCCTTGCTTTGCCTTACCAGGCCTTACCTGGCCTTGCATTGCCTGTCCTGGACTGCCCTCGCCTTGCCTTGCCTTCCTTTGCCTGGCCTTGCCTTGCCTTGCCTTGCTTTTCTTCGCCTTGCCTTGTCTTGCCTGGCCTGGCCTGGCCTTGCCTTGCCTTGTTTTAACTCACCTTGCCTTGTATTGCCTTGCTTGCCTAGTCTTGCCTAGCCTTAGCTGGCCTTCCATTGCCTGTCCTGGACTTGCTATGCCTTGTACTCCCTTGCCTTGCCTAGCCTTGCCATGCTTTGAATTGCTTTGACTGGCCTGGCCTGGCTTGGCGTTGCCTTGCCTAGCCTTGCCTGGCCTGGCCTGGCCTTGCCTTCCCTGTCCTTTCCTGTCCTTGCATTGCCTTGATTGGCAAGGCCTGGCCTCTCCTGGTCTGGACTTGCCTAGCCTGGCCTGGCCTGGCCTTGACCTGCTTGGCCTTGCCTGGCCATGCCTTGCCAGGCCATGCCTGGTATAGCCTGACCAAGACTGGCATGGCCTGGCCTTGCCTTTCCTTTCCTAGCCTTGCCTTGCATGGCCTAGCCGGGCCTAGCCTTGCCCTGGCTGGCCTTGATTGGGCTGACCTTACCTGCCCTTGCCTGGCCTTACCTGTCCTGGCCTTGCCTTACCTGCCCTTACCTGTCCTGCACTGCTACTACTGTATGGGCCTTGCCTTGCCTTGCCTTGCCTTACCTTGCCTTACATGGTCTTTACCTGGCCTTGCATGGACTGGCCAGTCCTGGACTGGCCTTGCCTTGCCTAGCCTTCCCTTGCCTTGCCTGTCCTTGCCTTGCCTCCCCTACCTTGCCTTGCTTGCCTTCCCTGGCCTTGCCTGACCTGGCATTACCCACCAAGTATATCCAGGTCCTTGAGCAAAAGCAATCCCACGAGTGGGTT
Organism: Pezoporus flaviventris; assembly: GCF_033815535.1. NCBI lineage: Eukaryota > Metazoa > Chordata > Aves > Psittaciformes > Psittacidae > Pezoporus > Pezoporus flaviventris. The sequence goes on along the minus strand of NW_026892636.1, from coordinate 819,892 downwards.
TGCCTTTACCTGAAGCAGGAATAACCCAGACTGTCTTCCCCAGCAAATTCTTCATATGCACCACGGGAACTTTGTCCCCCTCTACAATATGTAAAAGTTCTGACTGGGCTGGGCCAGCCCTGTTGGCAGATCCTCTGGTGTTGACCAACCAGGTGGCCTTTGGTAAATGTGTATCCCAATGCTTGAAAGTTCCCCCACCCATCGCTCTCAGTGTAGTTTTTAACAGCCCATTGTACCGTTCGATTTTCCCAGAGGCTGGTGCATGGTAGGGGATGTGATATACCCACTCAATGCCATGCACTTTGGCCCAAATATCTATAAGGTTATTCCGGAAATGAGTCCCATTGTCTGACTCAATTCTCTCTGGGGTGCCGTGTCGCCACAAAATCTGTTTCTCAAGGCCCAGGATAGTGTTCCGGGCAGTGGCATGGGGCACAGCGTATGTTTCCAGCCACCCGGTGGTTGCTTCCACCATGGTAAGCACATGGCGCTTGCCTTGGCGGGTTGGTGGCAGTGTGATATAGTCAATCTGCCAGGCCTCCCCATATTTATACTTCAACCATCGTCCTCCATACCAAAGAGGCTTTAACCGCTTGGCTTGTTTAATTGCAGCACATGTTTCACACTCATGAATAACCTGGGCAATAGTGTCCATTGTTAAGTCCACCCCTCGGTCACGGGCCCATCTATATGTTGCATCTCTGCCCTGATGGCCTGAAGTGTCATGGGCCCACCGGGCCAGAAATAATTCACCTTTATGTTGCCAATCTAAGTCCATCTGAGCCACTTCAATCTTAGCCGCTTTATCCACTTGTTGGTTGTTCTGGTGTTCCTCAGTGGCCCGACTCTTGGGTACATGGGCATCTACATGACGTACCTTCACCACCAGGTTCTGCACCCGGGCAGCAATATCTTTCCACAGTGCAGCAGCCCAGATGGGTTTACCTCTGCGTTGCCAGTTGTTCTGCTTCCATTGCTTCAACCACCCCCACAGGGCATTTGCCACCATCCATGAGTCAGTATAGAGATAAAGTACTGGCCACTTTTCTCGTTCAGCAATGTCCAGGGCCAGCTGGATGGCTTTCACCTCAGCAAATTGACTCGATTCACCCTCTCCTTCAGCAGTTTCTGCAACTTGTCGTCCAGGACTCCATACAGCTGCCTTCCATCTCCGATGCTTTCCCACAATACGGCAAGAGCCATCAGTAAACAAGGCATACTGCTTTTCACTTTCTGACAGTTTATTATATGGTGGGGCCTCTTCAGCACGCACCACCTCCTCCTCTGGTGACATTCCGAAATCTTTGCCCTCTGGCCAGTCCATGATGACTTCTAGAATGCCTGGACGACTGGGATTTCCTATTCGAGTTCGTTGTGTAATTAGTGCAGCCCATTTACTCCATGTAGCATCAGTTGCATGATGTGTAGAGGAGACCCTGCCTTTGAACATCCAGCCCAGCACGGGCAGCCGGGGTGCCAGGAGGAGCTGTGCCCCATGCCACTGCCCGAAACACTATCCTGGGCCTTGAGAAACAGATTTTGTGGCGACACGGCACCCCAGAGAGAATTGAGTCAGACAATGGGACTCATTTCCGGAATAACCTTATAGATATTTGGGCCAAAGAGCATGGCATTGAGTGGGTATATCACATCCCCTACCATGCACCAGCCTCTGGGAAAATCGAACGGTACAATGGGCTGTTAAAAACTACACTGAGAGCGATGGGTGGGGGAACTTTCAAGCATTGGGATACACATTTACCAAAGGCCACCTGGTTGGTCAACACCAGAGGATCTGCCAACAGGGCTGGCCCAGCCCAGTCAGAACTTTTACATATTGTAGAGGGGGACAAAGTTCCCGTGGTGCATATGAAGAATTTGCTGGGGAAGACAGTCTGGGTTATTCCTGCTTCAGGTAAAGGCAAACCCACTCGTGGGATTGCTTTTGCTCAGGGACCTGGATATACTTGGTGGGTAATGCGGGAAGATGGGGAAGTCCGATGTATACCTCAAGGGGATTTGATTTTAGGGGAAAACAGCCAGTGAACTCAATTGTATACTGTTGCCTGCTGTGTAATGCTTTTATAGCCCATCAACTAGATGTCTCCAGGTCACCAGCGACTGGCCCTGACTTCCCTCCAGCCATCATCCCAACAGAGAATGAACTTGGAACATCATGGACCGAATGGACTCGGCAGCATTATAGGGATTGGTCCATGCACTAAGAAAATGATTTTTTCCTCTTGGTCTGTATGTATATGGATGTATATATGTGGGAGAGCGATGGTGTATTGAAAATGTGGGATCTGAGCACGACGTGAATGGTATGGAATAAGGGGTGGATAATGTCCTGGGTTCAGCAGTAGCAGTCATGTTTTTTCCTTTGTGTTAACTGGTGCAGTGCTGTGTTTTGACTTCTAGTTTGAGAACAGCGTTGGTGAAGCCGATGTTGTCGGTTGTTGCTAAGTGATGTTTACCCTGACCAAGGACTCTGTGAGGCTCATGCTCTGCCAGGGAGGAGGGGAAGCTGTGAGGAAGCAGAGACGGGGCGCCTGACCCGGGCTAGCCAGGGAGGTATTCCATACCACAGCACGTCATGCCCGGGGTGGGGGGTAACTGGGAGTTACCCGGAAGGACAGGAGCTTCCGGGTGGAACTCGTTTTCTTGGCCGGTGGTATTGTATTCTCTTCCCTTGTTATTTTCCCTTATCATTGTTTTAGCTGATAGTAGCGGTGGTGATTTGTTGCTGGACTGTTCTTGTCTCAACCCGTAGGAGTTGCACTCTCTCGATCCTCCTCCCCGTTCCTCCGGGAGCGGGGAAGGGGAGAGCCCCGGTGCAGGGGGGGGGGGAGACGGACACGGACCTTGATTGTTGTCAGCTCGGCACCACTCACTGGGAGTGAGTGAACAAGTTACCTGACTGGGTTTAAACCAGGACACCTTACCTGGCCTTACCTTGCCCTGCAGGGACTGGGCAGTCTTGTACTGGCCTTGCCTTGCCTGGCCTGATCTGGACTTCCCTTGCATAGCTTGGCCTGACCTTACCTTCACTTGCCTTTCCTTGCATTCCCTTGCTTTGCCTTGCACTGACTTGCCTTGCCTGCCCTTGCCTTGCCTGGCCGGGCCTTGCCTTCCCTTGCCTGGCCTTGCCTTGCCTTGTCTTGCCTTGCCTTGCCTGGCCTTTCCTTGCCTTGACTTACCTGCCCTAATCTGGCCTTGCCTTGCCTGGCCTGGACTGGCCGTGCCTTGCATTCCGTTACCTGGCCTTACCTGGCCTAGCATCGCCTGTCCTGTGGTCTCCTTGCCTTGCCTTGCCTTCCCTTGCTAGACGTGCCTTGCCTTGCCTTTCCTTGCCAGCCGTGCCTTGCCTTGCCTTTCCTTGCCAGCTGGGCCTTGCCTTGCCTTGCCTTGCCTTGCCTTGGCTGGCCTTGCCTTGCCTTGCCTTGCCTGTCCTTGCTTTGCGGTACCAGGCCTTACCTGGCCTTGCATTGCCTGTCCTGGACTGCCCTTGCCTTCCTTTGCCTGGCCTTGCCTTGCCTTGACTTGTCTTGCTTGCCTTGTCAGGCCTGGCCTGGTCTGCCCTTGCCTTGCCTAACCTGGCATTGCCTCTGTTGGCCTTCCCTTGCCTTGTTTTAAATTGCCTTGTATTGCCTGGCCTTGCCTTGCCTTGCCTAGCCTTGCCTGGCTTTCAATTGCCTTGCCTGGCCTAGCCTGGCCTGGCCTTGCCCTGGCTGGCCTTGATTAGCCTGAGCTTGTTTGCCCTTGCCTGGCCTTGGCTGGCCAGGCCTTGCCTTACTTGGCTTTACCTGTCCTGGGCTTGCCTTACATGGCCTTACCTGTCCTGAATTGCAACTACTGTATGGGCCTTGCCTTGCCTTACCTTGCCTTACATGGCCTTTACCTGGCCTTGCATGGACTGGCCAGTCCTGGACTGGCCTTGCCTTGCCTAGACTTACCTTGCCGTGCCTGGCTTTCCCTTGCCTTGCCTGGCCTGGCCGGGCCATGCCTTCATAGCCTGGCCTGGCCTGGCCTTGCCTTGCCTTGCATTGACTTGTCTTGCCTTGCCTTTCCTGGTTTTTTTTTTTGCCTTGCCTTACCTGCCCTTGCCTTGCCTTGCCTTGTCTTGCCTTGTCTGCCTTTACCTGGCCTTGCCTTGCCTTGCCTTGCCTTGCGTGGCCTGGCCTTACCTTGTCTTCGCTTGCCTTGCCTTGACTGGCCTTGCCTGGCCTAGTCTTGCTTTGCGTTGCCTTGCATTACCTTCCCTTGCCTTGCCTTACTTTGCCTTGCCTTGCCTTGGCTGGCCTTGCCTGGCGTGCCCTGGTTTTGTATAACCTGGCCTGGCCTTTCCTGGCCTGGCCTTGCCTTGCATTACCAGGCCTTCCATTGCCTGTTGTGGACTTGCCTTACCTTGTCTTGCCTTGCATTGTCTTCCCTGGCCTTGCCAGGCCTGGCCTGTTTTGGCCTTGCCTTGCCTGGCCTTGCATTGCCTGTCATGGCCTGGCCTGGCCTGGTCTTGCCTTCCCTTCCCTTGACTTGCATTGCACTGAATTGCCTGGCCTGGCCTGCCCTGGCCTGCCCTTGCCATGCCTTGCCTGGCCAGGCCTTGCCTGGATTGGCCTGGCCTGGTCTGGCCTGGCCTGACCTGACCTGACCTTCCCTTGCCTATCAGTCCCTGGCCTGCCCTTACATCTCCCTGCCTGCCCTGGCCTGGCCTGCCCTGAGATTGCCTGTCCTGCCGTGGCCTGACCTGGCCTGGCCTTGTCTTTCCTGACCTTCTCTGGCCTTTTCTTACCTGGCCTTTTATTGCCTGGTCTGGCCTGGCCTTCCCTGCTCTTGTCTGGCCTTGCCTGTCCTGGCCTTTCCTGACATGTCATAGCCTGGCCTTTCCTTACCTGGCCTTTCATTGCCTGGCACGCCCTGGCCTTGCACTCCCTTCCCTTCCCTTGCATTGCTCTGAATTGGATTGCCTGGCCTGGCCTCACCTGTCCTTGAATTACCTGGTCTTGGTCTTGCCTTTCATTGCGTATCCTTGTTTTGCCTTGCCTGGCCTTACCATGACTTGCCTTGCCAGGCCTGGCCTGGCTTTCCTTGCCTTGCGTTGCCTTGCCTTCCCTTGCCTTGACTTGCACTGACTTGCCTTGCCTGGCCTGGCCTGGCCTGGCTTTGCCTTGTCTTGCCTTGCCTTGCCTGGCCTTGCATTGCCTGCTCTTGACTAGCATTGATTGGCCTGGCCTTGCCTGGCATTCCCTACCCTATCCTTTCCTTGCCTTGCCTTGCCTTGTCTTACTTTGCCTTGCCTAGCCTTCCCTTGCATTGCCTTGCCTTGCCTTACCTGGCCTTGGCTTGCCTTGCCTGGCCTGACCTTGCCTGGCCTGGACTTGCCTTGCCTTGCCTTGCCTTGATTGGCCTGGCCTGGCCTGGCCTTGACTTGCCTGGCCTGGCCTGGCCTTCATTTGCCTTACCTTTCCTTGCCTTGCCTTTATTGGCCTGAGCTGGCCTGGCCTGGCCTGGCCTTGCCAGGCTGTCACTGGCTTTGCCTGGCCTGGCCTGGCCTTGCCTTGCATTGTCTTGCTTTGCTTGTCCTGGTCTGGATTTGCCTTGCATGGCTTGGCCTGGCCTTGCCTTGCCTAGCCACGCCTTGCCTTGACTTGCACTGACTTGCCCTGCCTTTGCTTTCCTTCTCTGGCCTGGCATGGCCTGGCCTTGCTTGGCCTTGCTTTGCCTTGCTTTGCCTTGTGTTTAATGGCCTTGCCTGGCCTTGCCTGGCCTGGCCTTACCAAGCCTTCCCTTGCCTGTCCTGGCCTTATATTACTTGGCATTGCATTGCCTGGCCTGGCCTGGCCTAAGTTTGCCTTGCCTTGCCTTGCCTGGCCTGGCCTGGCCTAAGTTTGCCTTGCCTTGCCTTGCCTTGCCTTGCCTGGCTTGGCCTTGCCTTGCCTTGCCTTGCCTAGCCTTGTCTTGCCTGGCCTTGCGTGGCCTGGCCTGGCCTGGCCTGGCCTGCCCTGGCCCTGCCTACATGGCCTGGCCTGGCCTTGGCTTACCTTTCCTTGCCTTGCCTGGCCTGGCCTGGCCTAAGTTTGCCTTGCCTTGCCTTGCCTTGCCTTGCCTGGCTTGGCCTTGCCTTGCCTTGCCTTGCCTAGCCTTGTCTTGCCTGGCCTTGCGTGGCCTGGCCTGGCCTGGCCTGGCCTGCCCTGGCCCTGCCTACATGGCCTGGCCTGGCCTTGGCTTACCTTTCCTTGCCTTGCCTGGCCTTCCATGGCTTGCCTTTCCTTGCCTGGCCATGCCTCACCTGGCCTGGTCTTGCCTTGCCTTGCCTTGTATTACTTTGCCTTGCCGGGATTTGCCTGGCCTGCCCTGGTTTTGTATGACCTGAACTGTCCTGGCCTGGACTTTCCTGGACTTTCCAAGCCTACCCTTGCTGGTCCTGGACTTGCCTAAACTTGCCTTGCCTTGCCTTGTGTAGTCTTGCCTTGTCAATCCTTGCCTTGCCTTGACTTGCCTGGCCTGGCCTGCCCTTGCCTTGCCTTGCATTGCCTTGCTTCGCCTTGTCTTGCCTTGATTGTTTGGCCTTCCCTTCCCTTCCCTTCCCTTGGGGCTGTTTTGGCCTGGTTTTCAGGGTGCTTTGGGCTGCTTTGGGTAGTTTGGGCTCTTTTAGGGGTGTTTTGGGGTGATTCGTGGTGTTTTGAGGGCGTTTAGGATTGTTTCAGGTTGTTTTGGGGGTGTTAAACTGTTGTGGAGGGGGTTTGGGCTGGTTTTTTTTTTTTAGCTGTTTCAGGGATGTTTTGGGGCTGGGTTTGGGGTGTTTCAGACTGCTTTGTGGGTGTTTTGGAGTGTTCTGCGGTGTTTAGGGCTAGTTTGGGGGTATTTTGGGCTGGTTTGGGGGTATTTTATGGGCTGTTTTGGGCTTCTTTTGGGGTACTTTAGGCTGGTTTGGGATGGTTTTGGGGTATTTGGGGCTGGTTTGGGCTTGTTTAGGGGTATTTTGAGCTGGTTTGGGGGTATTTTACCTGTTTTGGGCTGGTTTTTGGGTATTTTGGGCTGGTTTGGGGGTATTTTAGGCTGGTTTGGGCTGGTTTTGGGGTGCTGAAGTGCCACCCCCCCAGTGCAAAGGGCCATGTCCCTATACTCCCTCACGGAGCTGGTGCTGAACCCTGACTCCCCCGTACCCCTGGAGAGGCTGCGGAGGGGCATCCCCCATCAGGTACAGGGACCCCCCCCTATATGGAGACCTGCCCCCCATGTCCCCCTTGTATGTGTGGCTGGGACCCCCACATGTGGGTCTGGGGAGGAGAGGAGAGGAGAGGAGAGGAGAGGAGAGGAGAGGAGAGGAGAGGAGAGGAGAGGAGAGGAGAGGAGAGGAGAGGAGAGGAGAGGAGAGGAGAGGAGAGGAGAGGAGAGGAGAGGAGAGGAGAGGAGAGGAGAGGAGAGGAGAGGAGAGGAGAGGAAAGAGAAGAGAAGAGAAAAGAGAAGAGAAGAGAAGAGAAGAGAAGAGAAGAGAAGAGAAGAGAAGAGAAGAGAAGAGAAGAGAAGAGAAGAGAAGAGAAGAGAAGAGAAGAGAAGAGAAGAGAAGAGAGAAGAAGAGAAGAGAAAGGAAGGGATGAGGAGGATGAAATGAAATTCAATGAGATTACATCAGATGAACATGAAATGAAATAAAATTAAAAGAAAAGAAAGAAAAATGAAATTATATGATATGATACAAAATGGTATATTTTTGAAGAGGATACGAGATGAGACAAGATGAGGTGATGTGAGATTCAATGAGGTGAGAGAAGTTGAGATGTGATGCAATTCGATGCGATGTGATGAGATCAGATGAGAGGAGAGGAGAAGGATGAAATGAAATGAAATGGAAATGAAACTATATCATACAATATAATATGATATGAAATGATATATTTTCAGAGAGGAGAGGAGATGAATGAGATGAAATGGGAGGATGCAGGATGAGACGAGTTTAGAGGAGTTGAGATGAGATGAAATGAGAAGGAAGAAATGACGCGAACTGATATGATGCTATAACATAACATGATTTGATACAGCGTGAGAAGACATGATGTGAATGGAAAGGAAATGGAAATGGAAATTAAATCAAAGTAAATTAAAGTAAATTATGATATAACGTAAAATGATACAACATGAAAGGTAAATGAAATGAAATGAAATAAAATGATAGGATGGTTATTATATGATAGATTATGACAAGATATATATGATATATAATTTGATATGGCATTACATGATACAATATTTTCGGAGAGGACAGGGGGAAAGAAAATGAGAAGGAGGAGAAATGAAAACAAATGCAATGAAATGGAAATGAAATGCAATGAAATTATATGATCTGATATGACACCGTAACATGATGTAACATGGTATAACACGACAAAACATAATATGTAACATGATATGATACGAGATATGCAATGAGATGAGGAGGATGAAATAAAATTAAACAAAATGAAATCAAATGGACATGAAATGAAGTGAAATGAAATGAAATGAAATGACATATAATTAAATTATATGGCAAGGAACGGTACGACATGGTACGACACGGTACGAAACAGTAGGGCATGGTACGGTATGGCGCGGCACAGTACGGCACAGTACGGTACAGAATGGCACTGTATGGCACAAAATGACATCAACTGGACATCAACTGGACATGAAATGACATGACATGACATGACATGAAATGAAATGAAATGAAATGAAATGAAATGAAATGAAATGAAATGAAATGAAATGGTACGGCACGGTACGAAACGGTAGGGCATGGTACGGTACGCAACGGTACGGCACGGTACGGCACAAAATGAAATGAAATGAAAGGAAAGGAAAGGAAAGGAAATTACATATAATTAAATTATATGGTACAGTACGGTACGGAACGGTACGACACGGTACGAAACGGTAGGGCATGGTAAAGTATAGCACAGCACGGTACGACACAGTACGCAATGGTACGGCACCGTACGGCACAAAATGACATCAAATGGACATGAAATGAAAGGAAAGGAAATTACATATAATTAAATTATATGGTACGGTACAGTACAGAACGGTACGGCACGGAACGGTACGGCACGGTACGAAATGGTAGGGCATGGTACGGTATAGTGCAGCACGGTGCGGCACAGTACGGTACAGAATGGCACTGTATGGCACAAAATGACATCAAATGGACATGAAATGAAATGAAATGAAATGAAATGAAATGAAATGAAATGTCATGGTACAGTACGGCACGGAACGGTACGGCACGGTATGAAACGGTAGGGCAGGGTACGGAATGGTGCGGCACAGTAGGGCACGGTGTGGTACGTAACGGTACGGCACCGTACAACACAAAATGGCATCAAATGAAATGAAATGAAATGAAATTACATATAATTAAATTATATGGTACGGTACCGTACGGAACGGTATGGCATGGTACGAAATGGCAGGGCATGGTACGGTATCACGCGGCACGGTACGGCACAGTACACTATGGAACGGTACGGCACAAAATGACATCACATGGACATGAAATGAAATGAAATGAAATGAAATTACATATAATTAAATTATATGGTACGGTACGTCACGGTACGAAACGGTAGGGCATGGTGCGGTATGGCACGGCACGGTACGGCACAGTACAGTACGGTACGTTACGGCACCGTACGGCACAAAATGACAACAAATGGAAATGAAATGATGAAATGAAATGTCATGGTACAGTACGGCATGGAACGGTATGGCACGGTATGAAAGGGTAGGGCAGAGTATGGAATGGTGTGGCACAGTAGGGCACGGTATGGTACGTAACGGTACGGCACCGTACAACACAAAATGGCATCAAATGGAAATGAAATGAAATGAAATGAAATGAAATGAAATGAAATGAAATGAAATTACATGGTACAGTACGGCACGGAACGGTTTGGCGCTGTATAGCACAAAATGACATCAAATGGACATGAAATGAAATGAAATGAAATGAAATTACATATAATTAAATTATATGGTATGGTACGGTACGGAACGGTACAGCATGGTACAAAACGGGAGGGCATGGTACAGTATCGCACGGCACGGTACGGCACAGTACAGTACGCAACGGTACGGCATGAAATGAAATGAAATAAAATGACATGTTACGGTACGGCACGGAACGGTACGGCACAGTACGAAACAGTATGGCATGGTACGGTATCGCGTGGCATGGAACGGCACAGTACACTACGCAACGGTACTGCACCGTATGGCACAAAATGACATCAAATGGACATGAAATGAAATGAAAGGAAAGGAAATTACATATAATTAAATTATATAGTACGGTACAGTACGGAACGGTACGACACGGTACGAAACGGTAGGGCATGGTGCGGTATGGCGCGGCACGGTACGGCACAGTACAGTACGCAACGGTACGGCACCGTACGGCACAAAATGACATCAGATGGATATGAAATGAAATGAAATGAAATGAAATGAAATGAAATGAAACGAAATGAAATGAAATGACATGGTACGGTACGGCATGGAACGGTACAGCACGGTACAAAACGGTAGGGCAGGGTACGGTATCGTGCGGCACAGAACAGCACAGTACGGTATGCAACGGTACGGCACCGTACGGCACAAAATGACATCAAATGGAAATGAAAGGAAAGGAAAGGAAATGAAATTACAAATAATTAAATTATATGGTGCGGTACAGTACGGAACAGCACGACACGATACAAAACGGTAGGGCATGGTACGGCATGGCGTGGCACGGTACAGCACAGTACGGTACAGAACGGCACTGTATGGCACAAAATGACATGACATGAAATGAAATGAAATGAAATGAAATGTCATAGTACAGTACGGCACGGAACAGTACGGCACTGTATGAAATGGTAGGGCAGGGTACGGAATGGTGCGGCACAGTAGAGCACGGTACGGTACGTAACGGTACGGCACCGTACAACACAAAGTGGCATCAAATGGAAATGAAATGAAATGAAAGGAAAGGAAAGGAAAGGAAATTACATATAATTAAATTACATGGTACGGTACCATACGGAACGGTATGGCATGGAACGAAATGGTAGGGCATGGTACGGTATCGCGCGGCACGGTACAGCACAGTACACTACGGAACGGTACGGCACAAAATGACATCAAATGGAAATGGAATGAAATGAAATGAAATGAAATGACATGGTACGGTACGGCACGGCACGGTATGAAACGGTAGGGCATGGTACGGTATCGCGCGGCACGATAGAGCATGGTCTGGTACGCAATGGTACGACATGGTATGGCACAAAAAGAAATCAAATGGACATGAAATGAAATGAAATAAAATGAAATGAAATGAAATTACATGGTACGGCACGGCACTGAACGGTACAGCACCATACGGCACAAAATGACATCAAATGGACATGAAATGAAATGAAATGAAATGACATGAAATTACATATAATTAAATTATATGGTATGGTACGGTACGGAACGGTACAGCATGGTACAAAACGGTAGGGCATGGTACAGTATCGCACAGCATGGTACGGCACAGTACAGTACGCCACGGTACGGCATGAAATGAAATGAAATGAAATGAAATGAAATGAAATGAAATGAAATGAAATGAAATGAAATGAAATGACATGGTACGGTACGGCACGGAACGGTACGGCACAGTACGAAACAGTAGGGCATGGTACGGTATCGCGCGGCACGGAACGGCACAGTACACTATGCAACGGTACCGCACCGTACGGCACAAAATGACATCAAATGGACATGAAATGAAATGAAATGAAATGGAAGGAAAGGAAAGGAAATTACATATAATTAAATTATATGGTACGGTACAGTACGCAACGGTACGGCACCGTACGGCACAAAATGACATCAAATGGACATGAAATGAAATGAAATGAAATGAAATGAAATGAAATGAAATGTCATGGTACAGTACGGCACGGAACGGTACAGCACGGTATGAAAGGGTAGGGCATGGTACGGAATGGTGCGGCACAGTAGGGCACTGTACGGTACGTAACGGTACGGCACCGTACAACACAAAATGGCATCAAATGGAAATGAAATGAAAGGAAAGGAAAGGAAATTACATATAATTAAATTACATGGTACGGTACCGTACGGAACGGTATGGCATGGTAAGAAACGGTAGGGCATGGTACAGTATCGCACGGCACGGTACGGCACAGTACAGTACGCAACGGTACGGCATGAAATGAAATGAAATGAAATGAAATGAAATGAAATGAAATGGTACGGTACGGCACGGAACGGTACGGCACAGTACGAAACAGTATGGCATGGTACGGTATCGCGCGGCACGGTACGGCACAGTACACTACGGAACGGTACGGCACAAAATGACATCAAATGGACATGAAATGAAATGAAATGAAATGAAAGGAAAGGAAAGGAAATGACATGGTACGGTACGGCATGGAACGGTACGGCATGGTACAAAACGTTGGGGCAGGGTACGGTGTCGCGCGACACTGAACAGCACAGCACGGCACGCAACGGTATGGCACCGTACGGCACAAAATGACGTCAAATGGAAAAGAAAGGAAAGGAAATGAAATTACATACAATTAAATTATATGGTACGGTACAGTACCGAACAGCACGACACGATACAAAACGGTAGGGCATGGTACGGTATGGCGCGGCACAGTACGGCACAGGACGGTACAGAACGGCACTGTATGGCACAAAATGACATCAAATCGACATGAAATGAAATGAAATGAAATGAAATGTCATGGTACAGTACGGCACGGAACGGTATGGCAAGGTATGAAACGGTACGGCAGGTTACGGAATGGTGCGGCACAGTAGGGCACGGTACGGTACGTAACGGTACGGCACCGTACAACACAAAATGGCATCAAATGGAAATGAAATGAAATGAACGGAGAGGAAAAGAAATGAAATTACATATAAGTAAATTATATGGTACGGTACCGTACGGAACGGTATGGCATGGTACGAAATGGTAGGGCATGTTACGGTATCGCGCGGCACGGTGCGGCACAGTACACTACGGAACGGTACGGCACAAAATGACATCAAATGGACATGAAATGAAATGAAATGAAATGTCATGGTACGGTACAGCACGGAACGGTACGGCACAGTACAAAACGGTAGGGCAGGGTACGGTATCGCGCGGCACGGAACAGCACAGTACACTACGCAACGGTACGGCACCGTATGGCACAAAATGACATCAAATGGAAATGAAATGAAAGGAAAGGAAAGGAAATTACAAATAATTAAATTATATGGTATGGTACAGTACGGAACGGCACGACACGATACAAAACGGTAGGGCATGGTACAGTATGGCGCGGCACGGTACGGCACAGTGCAGTACAGAACGGCCCTGTATGGCACAAAATGACATGAAATGAAATGAAATGAAATGAAATGAAATGAAATGAAATGAAATGAAATGTCATGGTACAGTACGGCACGGAACGGTACGGCAAGGTATGAAACGGTAGGGCAGGGTACGGAATGGTGCGACACAGTAGGACACGGTACGGTACGTAACGGTACGGCACCGTACAACACAAAATGGCATCAAATGGAAATGAAATGAAATGAAATGAAATGAAATTACATATAATTATATTATATGGTACGGTACCTTACGGAACGGTATGGCATGGTATGAAATGGTAGGGCATGGTACTGTATCGCGCGGCACGGTACGGCACAGTACACTACAGAACGGTACGGCACAAAATGACATGAAATGAAATGAAAGGAAAGGAAATGAAAGGAAAGGAAATGACATGGTACGGTACGGCACGGCACGGTACGAAACGGTAGGGCATGGTACGGTATCGCGTGGCACGGTAGAGCATGGTCTGGTACACAACGGTACGGCACGGTATGGCACAAAAAGAAATCAAATCTACATTAAATGAAATGAAATGAAATGAAATGAAATGAAATTACATGGTACGGTACGGCACGGAATGGTACGGCACCATACGGCACAAAATGACATCAAATGGACATGAAATGAAATGAAATGAAATGAAATTAAATGAAATGAAATTACATATAATTAAATTATATGGTATGGTACGGTACGGTACGGAACGGTACAGCATGGTACGAAACGGTAGGGCATGGTACAGTATCGCGCGGCACGGTACAGCACAGTACAGTATGCAACGGTACGGCATGAAATGAAATGAAATGAAATGAAATGAAATGAAATGAAATGACATGGTACGGTACAGTACGGCACGGAACGTTACAGCACAGTACGAAACAGTAGGGCATGGTACGGTATCGCGCGGCACGGAACGGCACAGTACACTACGCAACAGTACTGCACCGTACGGCACAAAATGACATCAAATGGAAAGGAAAGGAAAGGAAATTACATATAATTAAATTATATGGTACGGTACAGTACGGAACGGTACGACATGGTACGAAACGGTAGGGCATGGTACGGTATGGCACGGTACGGTACGGCACAGTACAGTACGCAACGGTACGGCACCGTACGGCACGAAATGAAATGAAATGAAATGAAATGAAATGAAATGAAATGAAATGACATGGTATGGTACGGCACGGAACGGTACGGCACGGTACAAAACAGTAGGGCAGGGTACGGTATCGCGCGGCACTGAACAGCACAGTATGGTACGCAACAGTACTGCACCATGCGGCACAAAATGCCATCAAATGGAAAGGAAAGGAAATTACATATAATTAAATTATATGGTACGGTACAGTACGGAAAGGCACGACACGATACAAAACGGTAGGGCATGGTACGGTATGGCGCGGCATGGTACGGTATGGCGCAGCACAGTACGGCACAGTACGGTACAGAACGGCACTGTATGGCACAAAATGACATCAAATGGACATGAAATGAAATGAAATGAAATGAAATGAAATGAAATGAAATGAAATGAAATGAAATGAAATGAAATTACATGGTACGGTACGGCATGGAATGGTACAGCACGGCACGAAACGGTAGGGCAGGGTACGGAATGGCGCAGCACGGTAGGGCACGGTACGGTACGCAACAGTACGGCACCGTACGGCACAAAATGACATCAAATGGCCATGACACCCAACCGCTCGCAGAGCTCTTCCCTCCTGACCCAGACACAGGTATAAAATCCTGCTTTTATACCCGGCTGCGTTACATAAGCGCCGGTGATTTGTGACGTCATACGTGATGGGTGATGTCACAGCAAGGCAGCTGTGGGAGCTGCGTTGCCCTAAAGCGGGAATGTGAGCAGGAGAGGTTGAGCATCTTCCTGCATTTCCTGTGCTTTGATGGATCCATCCCTGCAAGCAGCCCCAGAGCTTGCTCTTGTGCATTTCCAGGTGGACCTTGGCAGCGGAGGAGCCTCCAGCCCCTTTGCCATGGGAAGCCCCATTCTTTGATGGACACTGTTAATGGGGGAGCAGCTGCAGCATGCAGGGATGGGGATGCAGCAGAGTTAGGCTCAGCTCCTTGGGGGCTGACCGACGGGGCTGCCCCTTTGCCTCAGCACGTACCTGCAGCGCTCGCTCGCAGGCTTCATCTGATGGGAGGGCAGCCATGGGCTTGCATGCAGGAAGCCACCTGCATCCATGGTGCTAGGGGAGCAGAGCAGCCCCATAAGCACGGGGCACTTGGTGGCCCGCTGTCAGCCACTATCAGAAGCTGCAGAGAAGATGGGGCCCTCACTCAGTTCCAACCCCCTGCCATGGGCAGGGACACCTCACACTAAACCGTGTCACCCAAGGCTCCATCCAACCTGGCCTTCAACACGGACAGGGATGGAGCATTCACAACCTTGATGGGCAACACATTCCAGTGCCTTGTTCCCATACCCCTGCACGTCCAATGGGAATGAATCTTACCTGCATGCAAGGTCCCTTTCCCACCATAGTCTCACATTAAAGGATTCTTTCCTCTGTGCGATGGGATGGCTCATGGGGGAAATCACCCGGGGGAGTCTTCTGTGGGGGGAACAGGGGGAGCCATGGACCAGGGGTGGACCAGGGATGGATGGATGGATGGATGGATGGATGGATGGATGGATGGATGGATGGAGGGATGGAAGATGCATGGATGGATGATGGATGGATGGATAGATGATGGATGATGGATGGATGGATGGATGATGGATGGAAGATGGATGATGGATGATGCTGAATTGTTGATGGATCGATGATTGAAGATGAATGGATATGGATGGAAGATGGATGATGGATGATGCTGAATTGTTGATGGATCGATGATTGAAGATGAATGGATGGATGGATGGATGGATGGATGGATGGATGGATGGATGGACGGATGAATGGATGAATGTATGATGGATGGATGGATGAATGTATGGATGGAAGACAAATGATGGATGAATGGATGAATGGATGGATGGATGGATGGATGGATGGATGGATGGATGGATGGATGGATGATAGACTGGTGATGGATGGATGATTGATGATGGAAGGATGGATGATGAATGGAAGATGGGTGATGGATGGATGGATGATGGATGAATGAAACGATGATGGATGATGGAAGATGAATGATGGATGGATGGATGGATGGGTGATGGATGATGGATGAATGGATGAATGGATACATGTTGATCCCATAAGTCTCATCTCCTATTAGTTTCCCATCTAGGTTGGAGATGCCTTGTGTTGTTTGGGTTTGGGGTACAAAGTGGATTTTGGAATGGTTTAGGGGTACCATTTAGGGGATTGGAAGGGATGGAGATGCCTGGGGTTGGTTGGGGTTTGGGATACCATGTAGTTTTGGGGTGGCTTAGCGCCACTGGGATGGATGGAGACGGCTGGGGCGGGTTGGGTTTCTGATTACCAGATGGGTTATGGGATGCTTCGAGGGTCTCAGGGCTCTTGGGGGCAGTGGGAATGTTGGGAGTGATGGAGATGCCTGGGATTGAGGTGAAGCAGTACCCTCATGCGAGGACGTGGAAGCTGTGGGGCCGGGGGAGTGGCAGAGCTGTGGGGTGGGCATCAGGCCCCATGGGTCTGTTGTGGCCATGGAGGGTGCTACATCAGGAGAGCTGCTGCAGGTGATGGAAGCCCCTTGAAGGAAGCTGCTGAGAGCCAGGCTGAGAACACTGGGTCTGGAGAAGAGACCTCCGAGCAGCTTCCAGTGCCTGAAGGGGGTTACAAGGATTCTGGAGAGGGACTGCACTGCATTGCCTTGAAGAACCAGCTCCATCTTGCTCTCAACAGAGAGCTCCCAATCTACAGCTTGCAATTAACCGTGGTTTTGATTTACAGTTTACAATTCCCCCCCCCCCCGGAGCCTCACAGCATGCATGTAGATCCCATAAGCCCCATCTCCTATCAGTTTCCCATCTGTAATGCTGAAACCCCATTGTCAAGAGCAGCACAGAGGCATTGAAACCCTCATAGGGTCCAAACCCAAATCTATTACAAACAGGTTCTTTCATCAGTTTAGGGGCTGTTTTGGCCTGGTTTTCAGGGTGCTTTGGGCTGCTTTGGGTGGTTTGGGTTCTTTTAGGGGTGTTTTTGGGTGATTCATGGTGTTTTGAAGGAGTTTGGGGTTGTTTCAGGGTGTTTTGGGGGTGTTAACCTGTTGTGGAGCGGGGTTGGGGTGGTTTTGGGGTGTTTTGAGCGGTTTCGGGGGTGTTTTGGGGTGGTTTTGGGTTGGGTTTGGGGTGTTTGCTTTGTGGGTGCTTTGAGATGTTTTGGGGTGTTTTGCAGGTATTTTGGGCTGGTTTGGAGGTGTTTCGGGGTGTTGTAGGGGTGCTTCGGAGTGTTTTGGGCTGGTTTGGGCTGGTTTTGGGGTACTTGGGGGTGTTTTGGGCTGGTTTTGGGGTATTTTGGCTGTCTTGGTCTATTTTGGGGGTATTTTGGGGTGTTTTGAGCTGGTTTTGGGGTATTTTGGGCTGTTTTGGGGGTATTTTGGCTGTTTTGGGGTGGTTTGGGGGATTTGGGGCTGGCTTTGGGGGTATTTTGGGCTGGTTTGGGCTGGTTTTCGGGTACTTTGGTTGTTTTGGACTGGTTTTGGGGTATTACGGTTGTTTTGGTCTGGTTTTGGGGTATTTTAGGCTGGTTTGGGCTGGTTTTGGGGTGCTGACGTGCCACCCCCCCAGTGCAAAGGGCTGTGTCCCTGCTCTCCCTCAAGGAGCCGGTGCTGAGCCCCCACCCCTGGAGAGGCCGCTGCCCCCCCCCCCCATCAGGTACAGGGACCCCCCCATATGGAGATCCCCCCTGTCCCCCTTGTATGTGGAGCTGGGACCCCCACATGTGGGTCTGGGATCCCCCCCCCAGTATGCGGACACCCCATTCCCCCCCTCCCATTGCCCTCCACCCCCACCCCCCCCCCCCAGCTCCCTCCCAGCCTTGGACCTACACCAGAAGTTGTCACAGCTCGAGGCCAGGCTAAAGCAGCTCCACAGCGACCTCCAGGAGGTACCATTTTGTGGGGGGTTGGGGTGATTTGGGGCTGTTTTGGGTGCTCACTGGGTGCCACCCATAGGAGAAGCAGGACAAGGTGGTTTGGGGGTAGTTTTTGGGGTTTTGGGGTGGTTTTCGGCTGTTTTAAGGCTCTTTTGGGGACCTGACCCCGTGTCCCTTAGGAGAAGCAGGACAAGATGGTTTGGGGCTGTTTTGGGGGTGTTTTAGGTTGTTTTTGGCCAGTTTTGGGTCTGTTTGGGGGCTCTGACTCTGTATCCCACAGGAGAAGCAGGACAAGGTGGTTTTGGGGTGGGTTTTCTCCTGTTTTGAAGGTGCTTTGGGGCTCTGACCCTGTATCTCATAGGAGAAGCAGGACAAGGTTATTTTTGGGGTGGGTTTTGGGGTGTTCTGGGATGTTTTTGGCCTCTTTTGGGTCTGTTTTGGGGCTCTGACCCTGTATCCCACAGGAGAAGCAGGACAAGGTGATTTTGGGGTGGTTTTGGCCTGTTTTGGGCTTTGCTTTGCGTGTTTTGGGCTGGTTTTCACCTGTTTTTGGCCTGTTTTGGGGCTGTTTTTGGTCTGTTTTGGGTCTCTGACCCTGTATCCTATAGGAGAAGCAGAACAAGGTTTTTTTTGGGGTGGGTTTTGGGTTGTTCTGTGTTGCTTTTGGCCTGTTTTGCGTCTTTTTTTAGGCTCTGACCCTGTATCCCAAAGGAGAAGCTGGACAAGGTGGTTTTGGGCTGGGTTTGTGTTGCTTTGGGACTGTTTTGTGCGTGTTTTATTTGGTTTTGGCCTGGTTTTGGCCTGTTTTGGTGCTGTTCTCAGAGTCTGACCCTGTATCCCATAGGAGAAGCAGGGCAAGGTGGTTTTGGGGTGGTTTGGGTGTGTTTTGGGGTGTTTTTGTACTGTGTTGGGTCTGTTTTGGGGCTCTGACCCTGTATCCCACAGGAGAAGCAGGACAAGGTGGTTTTGGGCTGCTTTTGGGGTGTTTTGGGGCTGGTTTTGGGGTGTTTGGGGGCTCTGACCCTGTATCCCATAGGAGAAGCAGGACAAGGTGGTTTAGGGGTGGTTTTGTTCTGTTTTTGGTCTGTTTTGGGGCTCTGACCTGTGTCCCATAGGAGAAGCATGACAAGGTTACTTTGGGGTGGTTTTGGTCAGTTTCCGGTTTGCTTTGGGCATTTTGGCCTGTTTTTCACCTTGTTTTGGTCTGTTTTGGGGCTGTTTTGGATCTGTTTTGCGGCTCTGACCTTGTATCCCATAGGAGAAGCAGGGCAAGGTGGTTTTGGGCTGGGTTTTGGGTTGTTTCTGGCCTGTTTTTGGTCTGTTTTGGGGCTCTGAAATGTGTCCCATAGGAAAAGCAGTACAAGGTTTTTTGGGGTGGTTTTGGTCAGTTTCCGGTTTGCTTTGGGTGTTTTGGCCTGTTTTTCACCTGTTTTTGGTCTGTTTTGGAGCTGTTTTGGATCTGTTTTGCGGCTCTGACCCTGTATGCCATAGCAGAAGCAGGACAACGTGGCTTGGGGTGTTTTGGGGCTGTTTTGGGGGTTTTTGACTGTTTTTGGCATGTTTTGGGGCTGTTTTGGGGCTCTGACCCTGTATCATATAGCAGAAGCAGGAGAAGGTGGTTTTGGGGTAGGTTTGGGCCGTTTTAGGGGTGTTTTTGTGTGATTTGGGGTGTGTTTTTGGCCTGTTTTGGGGCTCTGACCCTGTATCCCACAGGAGAAGCAGGACAAGGTGATTCTGGGCTGGTTTTGTCCTGTTTTTTGGGTGTTTTGGGGCTGTTCTGGGGCTCTGACCTTCTATCCAATAGCAGAAGCAGGAGAAGGCGGTTTTGGGCTGTTTTTTCAGGTGTTTTGGGGGTTGTGTTTGGCCGGTTTTGGGTCTGTTTTGGGGCTCTGACCCTGTATCCCATAGGAGAAGCAGGACATTGTGGTTTTGAGGTGTTTTGGGCCTGTTTTGGGGGTTTTGGAATGTTTTTGGCCTGGTTTTGGCCTGTTCTGGCGCTCTGACCCTATATCCCACTGAAGAAGCAGGACGAGATTTTGGGGTGGTTTTGGCCGGTTTTGGGGTTTACTTTAGGCCTGGTTTTCTCCTGGTTTTGGCCAGTTTTGGGGCTATTTTGAGGCTCTGACCCTGTATCCCACAGGAGAAGCAGGACAAGGTGGTTATGGGTCTGTTTTGGGGCTCTGACCCTGTATCTCATAGCAGAAGCAGGACAAGGTGGTTTTTGGCGTTTTTTGGGGTGTTTTGGGTTGGGTTGGGGTTTATTTTGGGCCTCTGACCCTGTATCCCATATCAGAAGCAAGACAAGGTGGGTTTGAGCTGGTTTTGGGGTGTTTTGGGTTGTTTTTGGCCTCTTTTGAATCTGTTTTGGCTCTCTGACCCTGTATCCCATAGTAGAAGAGGGACAAGTTGGTTTTGAGGCGTTTTGGGGCTGTTTTGAGGGGTTTGTTTTTTTTTTTTGTCCTGTTTTAGGTCTGTTTTGGGGCTCTGACCCTGTATCTCATAGCAGAAGCAGAAGTTGGTTTTGGGCTATTTTTTGGGTGTTTTGGTTTGGTTTTGGCCATTTTGGGGGCTCTGACCCTGTATCCCATAGGAGAAGCAAAACAAGGTGGCTTTGGGTTGGTTTGGGGGTGTTTTGGGGCTGGTTATGGGTGATTTTCTTCTGTTTTTTCTCCTGTTATGGGGCTGTTTCGGGGCTCTGACCCTGTATCCCATAGCAGAAGCAGAACAAGGTGGGTTTGGGGTGTTTTGGGAGGTTTTTTTGGCCTGTTTTGTGTTTCTTTTTGGGCTCTGACCCTGTATCCCACAGCAGAAGCAGGACAAGGTGATTTTGGGGTGGTTTTGGCATGTTTTGGGCTTTACTTTGTGTGTTTTGACCTGGTTTTTGCGTGTTTTTGGCGTGGTTAGAGGCTGTTTTGAGGCTCTGACCCTGTATCCCATAGCAGAAGCATTACAAGGTCGTTTTGGGCTGGTTTTGTCTTGTAGGAGAGGGACTGGTTCGAGACCATCTTAAAAATCTGAATGTGCACAAGTCCATGTGAGATCCACCCGCGGGTCCTGAAGGAGCTGGCGAATGAAGTTGCGAAGTCGCTGGCCGTCATATTTGAGAAATCCTGGCAGTCAGGGGAAGTTCCCAATGACTGGTGTCGTGGTTTAAACCTAGTCAGGTAACTCGTTCACTCACTTCCCCCCCCTTCTTTCCCTCCCCCTACTCCCGGAGGGACGGAGAGGAGAATCGAAAAGAATGCAACTCCCACGGGTTGAGATAAGAACAGTTTAGTAACTAAGGTATAACACAAATCACTGCTGCTACCACCAATAATAATAATGATAAAGGAAATAACAAGGGAAGAGAATACATCACCTCACCACCAGCCAACTGATAACTCGCCCCCCCAGCCCGACCAAGCACCGACCGATACCTCCTCCAACCCTGCAGTCCCCCAGCCCTTCCAGCTAACTCCCAGTTACATCCTGGGCATGACATGCTGTGGTATGGAATACCTCTTTGGTCAGTTTGGGTCAGGTGTCCTGTCTCTGCCTCCTCCTGGCTTCCCCTCCTCCCTGGCAGAGCATGAGGCTCACAAAGTCCTTGGCCAAACCAAAACATCCTTGTTATCAGCTCTGTTCCCAAGCCGAAAGTCAAAACACTGCACTGCACCAGCTACCAAGAAGGAGAAAAATGACTGCTACTGCTGAACCCAAGGACAAGGAGTCATGCAGGAGTCATGGAGGAGTCCTGAAGGATTCATGGAGGACTCATGGAGGAGTCATAGCGGAGTCATAGAGGAGTGGTATGGCTGTCATGGTGGATTCCTGGAGGAGTCATGGAGGAGTCATATAGAAGTCATCAAGTTACTCTGGTGTCATATAGTCATAGAGGAGTCATAGAGGAGTCATAGAGGAGTCATAGAAAAGTCATAGAGGAATCATAGAGGAGTCTAAGGTGTCATAGAGGAGTCAGAGGAATCATAGTGGAGACCTAGAGGAGTCATAGAGAAGTCATAGAGGAGTCATATAGAGTTCATAGACCAGTCATAGAGGGGTCATAGAGCGGTCATAGAGGAGTCATGGAGGAGTCATGGAGGATTCATAAAAGAGTCATAGCTGAGTCATAGAGGAGTAATAGAGGAGTCATAGAGGAGTCCTAGGCAAGTCATAGGGGAGTCATAGAGGAACAATTGTGTCATAAAGTCTAGAGGAGTCATAGAGAATTCATAGAAGAGTCATGGAGGCGTCATAGAGGAGTCATGTAGGAGTCATAGGGGTATCATAGAGGAGTCATAGAAAAGTCTTAGAGGAGTCATAGAGGGTTCATAGTGAGGTCATAGAGGAGTCATAGATGAATCATAGTGGGGACGTACAGCACTCATACCGGAGTCATAGACAGGGCACAGAGTCATCATAGAAGCGTCATAGAGGTGTCATATTGGAGGAGTCATAGAGGGCTCCTAGAGGGCTCCTAGAGGAGTCATAGGAGTCATAGGGGTCATAGAGGCGTCATAGAGGAGTCTTAGAGGCATCATAGAGGTGTCATAGAGGCATCATAGAGGTGTCATAGAAGAGTCAAAGAGGAGTCATAGAGGAGTCAGAGGAGTCATAGTGGAGACAAAGAAGAGTCATACAGAACTCATAGAGGTGTCATAGAAGAGTCACAGAGGAGTCATAGGGGAGTCTTAGAGGGCTCATATAGGAGTCATAGAATATTCATAGAGGACTCATAGTGTCCTAGAGTCATAGAGGAGTTGGAGAGGAGTCATAGTGTCATAGAGTCATAGAGGTGACCTAGAGGAGTCATAGAGCAGTCAAGTATCAGTCATAGAAGAGTCATAGAAGGGGCCATAGAGGGGTCATAGAAGGGTCATAGGAATCATAGCAGAGTCACAGAGGTAGCATAGAGCTGTCATAAAGGCATCATAGAAACATCAGAGAGGTGTCATGGAGGAGTCATAGAGAGTAATAGAGGAGTCATAGAGTTATAGAGGAGTCATAGGAGAGTCATATTGGAGTCATAGAAGAGTCATAGAGGAGTCATGGTGAAGTCACAGAGCAGTCAGAGCAGTCATAGAGGAGTCAGAGGAGTCACAGCGGAGTCATAGAGGAGTCAGAGCAGTAACAGCAGTCACAGAGAACTCATAGAGGAGTCATAGAGGAGTCATGCAGCAGTCAGAGCAGTCATAGAAGAGTCATAGAGTAGTCATAGAGGAGTCAAAGAAGAGTCATAGAGGAGTCATAGAGGAGTCATACAGCAGTCAGAGCAGTCATAGAAGAGTCATAGAGTAGTCATAGAGGAGTCAAAGAAGAGTCATAGAGGAGTCATAGAGGTGTTATAGTGTCATAGAGAAGTCATACAGGATTAAAGAGCAGTCAATTAGGTGTCATAGAGGAGTCACAGAGGAGTCTGAGATGTGTCAGAGAGGAGTCCGAAAAGAGTCTTAGGGGAGTCATAGAGAACTCATAGAGAAGTCATAGACGGGTCATAGAGGATTCAAAGAGGGGTCACTGAGGGGTCATAGAGGATACATAGAGGAGTCAGAGAGGAGTCATACTGTCATAGAGGAGTCATAGAGTCTTAGAGGAGTCATAGAGAAGTCTAAGAGAATTCATACAGGAGTCATATAGGAGTTGGAGAGGAGTCATAAAGTCATAGAGTCATAGAAGTGTCATAGCAAAGTCATACAGGAGTCATAGAGTAGTCAGAGGAGTCATAGAGTAGTCATAGAGGAGTCAATAAGGAGTGATAGTGGAGTCATGGAAAAATCATAGAATCATAGAATGGTTCAGGTTGGAAAGGACCTTAAGATCATCCAGTTCCAACCCCCCTGCCATGAGCAGGGACACCTCACTCTAAACCATATCACCCAAGGCCTCATCCAACCTGGTCTTGAACACTGCCAGAGATGGAGCATTCACAACCTCCCTGGGCAACCCATTCCAGTGCCTCACCACCCTAACAGGAAACAATTTCCTCCTTAGATCCAATCTAATCTTCCCCGGTTTCAGTTTTAACCTGTTACCTCTTGTACTGCCACTACAGTCCCTAATGAAGAGTCCCTCCACAGCATCCCCATAGCCCCCTTTCAGATACTGCAAGGCTGCTATGAGGTCTCTGCGCAGCCTTCTCTTCTCCAGACTGAACAGCCCCAGCTTCCTCAGCCTGTCTTCATACGGGAGGTGCTTCACACCCTGATCACCCTCTTTCCCTCCTCTGGAATTGTTCCAACAATTCCATGTCCTTTTTATATTGAGGACAGCAGAACTGCACACAATGCTCCGGGTGAGGTCTCACGACAGAAGAGTAGAGGGGCAGGATGACCTCCTTTGACCTGCTGGTAACGCTCCTTTTGATGCAGTCCAGGATAAGGTTGGCTTTCTTGCCTGCACGCGCACACTGATGCCTCATGTTCATTTTCTCATCAAATACTAATACTGGGGCTCTATGGGGCTATGATGGGGCACTATGAAGCAATAATCGGGCTCTATGAGGCAATAATGGGGCTCTATGAGACAATAATGGGGCTCTGTGAGGCTATAATGCGGCTCTATGACGAAATAATGGGCTCTATGAGGCAATAATGGGGCTCTATGAAGGAATAATGGGGATCTATGAGGCAACAAAGGGTACCTATGATGAAATAATGGGGCTCTATGGGGCAATAATGGGGCTCTATGTGGTTATAAAGAGGATCTATGATGCAATAATGGGGCTCTACGAGGTAATAATGGGGCTCTATGAGGCTATACTGGGGCTCTATGAGGCAATAATGGGAGACTATGACGCAATAATGGGGATCTACGTGGTTATAAAGGGGCTCTCTGAGGAGATAATAGGGCTCTATGACGCAATAATGGGGATCCGTGATGCAATCATGAGATCTATGAGGTTATAATGGGGCTATAAGAAGCAATAATGGGGCTCTAAGAAGCAATAATGGGGGTTCTATGACGCAATAACGGAGCTCTATGACGCAATAATGGGGATCTATGAGGCAATAATGGGGCTCTGTGATGCAATAATGGGGCTCTATGAGGTTATAATAGGGCTCTATGAGGCAATAAGGAGCTCTATGGGGCAATAATGGGGCCCTGTGAGGCAATAATGGGGCTCTATGAGGCTATAATGGGGTCTATGAGGCTATAATAGGGTTTACGAGGCAATAATGGGGCTCTTTGATGCAATAATGGAACTCTATAAAGCAATAATGGGGCTCTATAACCCAATAATGAGGCTGTACAAGGTAATAATAAGGCTCTATGATGCAAAACTGGAGCTCTATGATGGCTATAATGCGGTCTATGAGGCTATAATGGGGCTCTATGGGGTTAGAATGAGGCTCTATGAGGCAGCAATGGGGCTCTATGAGGGAATAATGGGGCTCTACATCCAAACAATGGGGCTCCATGAGGCAATAATGGGGCTCAATGAGGCCATAATGGGGCTATATCAGGCAATAATGGGGCTTTATGAGGCTATAATGGGGCTCTATGAGGCATTAATGGGGTCTATGAGGCTATTAAGGGGCTCTATGGAGCAATAACGGGGCTCTGTGAGGCAATAATGGGGCTCTATGAAACAATAGTAGGGCTCTATGAGACAATAATGGGGCTCTACGAGGTTATAATGGTGCTCTATAGTGCAATAATGGGGCTCTATGAGGCAATTATTGGGGGTTCTATGACGCAATAATGGAGCTCTGTGACGCAATAATAGGGCTCTATCATGCAATAATGGCGCTCTATTACACAGTAATGGGGCTCTACGAGGTAATAATGCGGCTCTATAAAGCCATATTGGGGATCTATGAGGCAATAATAGGGCTCTATGAGGCAATAATGTGGCTCGATGAGGAAATAACGGGCTCTATGAGGTAATAATGGGGCTCTACGAGGCAATAATGGGGCTCTATGTTGCAATAATGGGGCTCTATGATGCAATAATGGGGCTCTATTAGGCAATAATGGGGCTCTATGAGACAATAATGGGGCTCTACGAGGTTATAAGGGTGCTCTATAATGCAATAATGGGGCTCTATGAGGTAAGAATGCGGCTCTATGAAGCCATATTAGGGCTCTATGAGGCAATATTAGGGCGCTATGAGGCAATAATGGGACTCGATGAGGTTATAATGGTGCTCTATAAAGCAATAATGAGGCTCTATGAGGCAAATCTGGGGGTTCTATGACGCAATAATGGAGCTCTATCATGGATAATAGGGTTCTATCATGCAATAATGGTGCTCTATAACGCAATAATGGGGCTCTACGCAATAATGCGGCTCTATGAAGCCGTATTGGGGCTCTATGAGGCAATAATGAGGCTCTACGAGGCAATAATGGGGCTCCACGAGGCAATAATGGGGCTCTATGAGACAATAATGGGGCTCTATGAGGCAATAATGGGGCTCTATGATGCAATAGTAGGGGTCTATGAGGCAATAATGGTGTTCTATAACGCAATAATGGGGCTCTACGAGGTAATAATGGGGCTCTATGAAGCCATACAGGGGCTCTATGAGGCAATAATGGGCTCTATGAGGTAATAATGGGGCTCTAAGAGGATATACTGGGGCTCTATGAGGCAATAATGGGGGTTCTATGACGCAATAATGGAGCTCTATGACGCAATAATAGGGCTCTATGAGGCAATAACGGGGCTCTATTATGCAATTATGGGGCTCTATGAGGCAATAATGGGGCTCTATGAGGCAATAATGGGGCTCTATGTCGCAACAATGGGTCTCTATCAGGCTTTAATGAAGTCTATGAGGCAATAATGGGGCTCTATGTGGTTATAAAGGGTCTCTATGATGCAATAATGTAGCTCTATGAGCCAATAATGGGGCTCTAAAACGCAATAATGGGGCTCTACGAGGTAATAATGGGGCTCTATGAGGCAATAATGGGGCTCTATGAGGTAATAATGGGGCTCTATGAGGCAATACTGGGGCACTGTGAGTCAGTACTGGGGCTCTATGATGCAGTAATGGGGCTCTATGAGGTAATAATGGGGCGCTATGATGCAGTAATGTGGCTCTATGAGGCAATAATGGGGCTCTATGAGGCTATAATGGGACTCTCTGAAACAATAATGGGGCTCTATGAGGCAATAATGGGGCACTAAAACGCAATACCGGGGCACTAAGAGGTAATAATGGGGCTCTATGAGGCTATAAATGGGTCTATGAGGCTATAATTGGATTTATGAGGCAATAATGGGGCTCTGTGATGCAATAAAGGAATACTAGGAAGCAATAATGGGCTTTATAACGCAATAATGGGGCTCTACGAGGTAATAACGGGCTCTATGAGGCAATAACGGGGCTCTATGATGCAATACTGGGGCTCAATGATGGCTATAATGAGGTCTATGAGGCTATAATGGGGCTCTATGGGGTTATAATTGGCCTCTATGAGGCAGTAATAGGGCTCTATGAGGGAATAATGGGGCTCTATATAGCAACAATGGGACTCTATGAGGCTATAATGGGGTCTATGAGGCTATTCTGGGACTCTATGGAGCAATAATGGGACTCTACGAGTAAATAATGGGGCTCTATGTTGCAATCATGGTGCTCTATGAGGTAAGAATTGGCCTCAATGATGCAATAATGGGGCTCTATGAGGCAATAACGGGGCACTTATGCAATAATGAGGCTCTATGAGGTTATAATGGGCCTTAATGATGCAATACTGGGGCTCTATGAGGCAATAATGCGGCTCTATGAGGCTATAATGAGGTCTTTGTGGCTATAATGGGCCTCTATGAGGTTATAATGGGGATGTGTTAGGCTATAATAGGGTTTATGAGGCAATAATGGGGCTCTATGATGCACTAATGGGGGTTCTATGACGCAATAATGTAGCTCTATCAGCCAATAATGGGGCTCTAAAACGCAATAATGGGGCTCTACGAGGTAATAATGCGGCTCTATGAGGCAATAATGGGGCTCTATGAGGTAATATTGGGGCTCTATGAGGCAATACTGGGGCACTGTGAGTCTGTATTGGGGCTCTATGATGCAATAGTGGGGCTCTATGATGCAATAACGGGGCTCTATGAAGCAATAATGTGGCTCCAGAGGCTATAATGGGGTCTATGACGCAATAATGGAGCTCTCTGTTGCAATAATGGGGCTCTATGAGGCAATAATGGGGTTCTACATAGTTAGAAAGCGGCTCTATGACGCAATAGTGGGGCTCTATGAGGCAATACTGGGGCTCTATGAGGCAATAATGGGGCTCTATGTCGCAACAATGGGGCTCTATGAGGCAATAATGGGGCTCTATGAGGCAATAATGGGGCTCTATGAGGCAATAATAGGGGTCTATATCGCAACAATGGGGCTCTATGAGTCAATAATGCGGCTCTATGAGGCAATAATGGGCACTGTGGGGAAATAATTTGGCTCTATGAGGTTATAATGGGGCTCTAAGAAGCAATCATGGGGCTCTATGATGCACTAATGGGGGTTCTACGACGCAATAATGGGGCTCTATCCGGCAATAATGGGGCACTATGTCGCAACAATGGGGCTCTATGAGGCTATAATGGGGCTCTATGATGTTATAATGGGGCTCTATGAAGCTATAATGGGGTCTATGACGAAATAATGGTGCTCTACGATGCAATAATGGAGCTCTATGGGGAAATAATGGGGCTCTATGAGGCAATAATGGGGCTCTATGTCGCAACAATGGGGCTCTATGAGGCAATAATGGGGCTCTATGTCGCAACAATGGGGCTCGATGAGGCAATAATGGGGCTCCATGAGGCAATAATGGGGCTCTATGAGGTAATAATGGAGCTCCATGAGGCAATAATGGAGGTCTATGTCGCAACAATGGGGCTCTATGAGTCAATAATGCGGCTCTATGTGGCTATAATGAGGTCTTTGAGGCTATAATGGGCCTCTATGGGGTTATAATGGGGTTCTGTTTGGCTATAATAGGGTTTATGAGGCAATAATGGGGCTCTATGACGAAATAATGGGGCTCTATGAATCAATAATGGGCACTGTGGGGAAATAATTTGGCTCTATGAGGTTATAATGGGGTACTATGAAGCAATCATGGGGCTCTATAATACACTAATGGGGGTTCTATGATGCAATAATGGGGCTCTATCAGGCAATAATGCGGCTCTATGTCGCAACAATGGAGCTCTATGAGGCTATAATGGGGCTCTCTGATGTTATAATGGGGCTCTATGAAGCTATAATGGGGTCTATGACGCAATAATGGTGCTCTATGATGCAATAATAAAGCTCTATGAGGCAATAATGGGGCTTTATGAGGCAATAATGGGGCCCTATGTCGCAACAATGGGGCTCTATGAGGCAATAATAGGGCTCTATGTCGCAACAATGGGGCTCTATGGGTCGATAATGCGGCTCTATGAGGCTATAATGAGGTCTTTGAGGCTATAATGGGCCTCTATGGGTTATAATGGGGTTCTGTTAGGCTAAAATAGGGTTTATGAGGCAATAATGGGGCTCTATGACGCAATAATGGGGCTCTATGAGGCAATAATGGGCTCTGTGGGGAAATAATTTGGCTCTATGATGTTATAATGGGGCTCTATGAAGCAATCATGGGGCTCTATGATGCACTAATGGGGGTTCTATGACGCAATAATGGGGCTCTATGAGGCAATATTGGGGCTCTATGTCGCAACAATGGGGGTCTATGAGGCAATATTGGGGCTCTATGTCGTTATAAAGGGGCTCTATGAGGCAATAACGGGGCTCTATTAGGCAATAATGGGGCTCTATGAGGCAATATTGGGGCTCTATGTCGTTATAAAGGCGCTCTATGAAGCAATAATGGGGCTCTATGAGGCAACAATGGGGGTCTATAAGGCAATAATGGGGCTCTCTTAGGCAAGAATGGGGCTCTATGGGATAATTATCGGGCTCTTTGAGGCAATACTGGGGCTCTATGATGCAATCATGGGGTTCTATAAGGTTTTAATGGGGCTCTATGATGCAATAATGAGGGTCTATGAGGCAATAACGGGGCTCTATGAGGCAATAACGGGGCTCTATTAGGCAATAATGGGGCTCTATGAGGCTATAATGAGGTCTACGAGTCTATAAAGGCGCCTATGGGGTTATAATGAGGCTCTATGAGGCTACAACGGGGCTCTACGAGGTAATAATAGGGCTCTATGAGGTAATAATGGGGCTCTAGATGCAATAATGGGGCTCTATAAGGCAATAATGGGGCTCTATGAGGTTATAATGGGGCTCTATGAGGTTATAATGCGGCTCTGTTAGGCTATAATAGGGTTTATGAGACAATAATGGGGCTCTATGACAAAATAATGGGGCTCTATGAGGCAATAACAGGCTCTATGGGAAAATAATTTGGCTCTATGAGGTTATAATGGGTCTCTATGAAGCAATCATGGGGCTCTATGATGCACTAATGGGGGTTCTATGACGCAATACTGGGGCTCTACGAGGTAATAATGGGGCTCTATTAGGCAATAATGGGGCTCTATGAGGTAATAATGGGGCTCTATGAGGCAATACTGGGGCAATGTGAGTCAGTACTGGGGCTCTATGATGCAATAATGGGGCTCTATGAGGTAATAATGGGGCGCTATGACGCAATCATGGGGCTCTATGAGGCAATAATGGGGCTCTATGAGATTATAATGGGGCTCTATGTGGCTATAATGAAGTCTATGAGGCAATAATGGGGCTCTATGTGGTTATAAAGGGTCTCTATGATGCAATAATGGGACTCTATGAGCCAATAATGGGGCTCTAAAACGCAATACGGGGGCTCTACGAGGTAATAATGGGGCTCTATTAGGCAATAATGGGGCTCTATGAGGAAATAATCGGGCTCAATGAGGCAGTACTGCGGCTCTGTGATTCAGTACTGGGGGTCTATAATGCAATAATGGGGCTCTAGGAGGTAATAATGGGGCTCTATGATGCAATAATGGAGCTCTATGAGGCAATAATGGGGCTCTATGAGGCTATAATAAGGCTCCATGAGGCTATAATAGGATTTATGAGGCAATAATGGGGCTCTGTGATGCAATACAGGAACACTATGAAGCAATAATGGGGCTCTATGTGATTATAAGGGGTCTCTATGACGCAATAATGGGGCTCTATGAGCCAATATTGGGACTCTAAAACGCAATACTGGGGCTCTACGAGGTAATAATGGGGCTCTATGAGGCAATAACGGGACTCTCTGACGCATTACTGGGGCTCAATGATGGCTATAATGAGCCTCTATGGGTTATAATTGGCCTCTATGAGGCAGTAATAGGGCTCTTTGTGGGAATAATGGGTCTCTGTATAGCAACAATGGGACTCTATGAGGCTATAATGGGGTCTATGAGGCTATTCTGGGGCTCTATGGAGCAATAATGGGAATCTACGAGTAAATAATGGGGCTCTATGTTGCAATCATGGTGCTCTATGAGGTAAGAATTGGCCTCTATGATGCAATAATGGGGCTCTATAAGGCAATAATGGGGTCTATGAGGCTATTATGCGGCTCTATGAGGCTATAATGAAGTATATGAGGCAATAACGGGGCTCTGCTGCAATAATGAGGCTCTATGAGGTTATAATGGGCCTCTAGGATGCAATAATGGGGCTCTATAAGGCAATAATGGGGTCTATGAGGCTATTATGCGGCTCTATGAGGCTATAATGAAGTATATGAGGCAATAACGGGGCTCTGCTGCAATAATGAGGCTCTATGAGGTTATAATGGGCCTCTAGGATGCAATAATGGGGCTCTATAAGGCAATAATGGGGTCTATGAGGCTATTATGCGGCTCTATGTCGCAACAATGGGGCTCTATGAGGCTATAATCGGGCTCTACGAGGCAATAATGGGGCTCTAAGAAGTAATAATGGGGCTCTATGAGGCAATAATGGTGCTCTATGAGGTAATAATGGGGCTCTATGAGGTAATAATGAGGCGCTATGATGCAATAATGGGGCTCTAATGAGGCAATAATGTGGCTCTATGAGCCAATAATGGGGCTCTAAAACACAATAATGGGACTCTACGAGGTAATAATGGGGCTCTATGTCGCAACAATGGGGGTCTATGAGGCAATATTGGGGCTCTATGTCGTTATAAAGCGGCTATATGAGCCAATAATGGGGCTCTATGAGGCAATAATGGGGCTCTATGTGGTTAAAAAGGGGCTCTATGACACAATAATGGGGCTCTATGAGGCAAAAATGGGCCTCTATTAGGCAATATTGAAGCTCTATGGGGTAATAATCGGGCTCTATGAGGCAATACTGGGGCTCTATGATGCAATCATGGGGCTCTATGAGGTTTTAATGGGGCTCTATGAGGCAATAATGGGGCTCTATGAGGCAATAATGGGGCTCTATGAGGCTATAATGAAGTATATGAGGCAATAATGGGGCTCTATGTGGTTATAAAGGGTCTCTATGATGCAATAATGTGGCGCTATGAGCCAATAATGGGGCTCTAAAACGCAATACTGGGGCTCGACGAGGTAATAATGAGGCTCTATTAGGCAATAATGGGGCTCTATGAGGAAATAAACGGGCTCAATGAGGCAGTACTGCGGCTCTGTGAGTCAGTACTGGGGCTCTGTAATGCAATAATGGGGCTCTATGAGGTAATAATGGGGTGCTATGATGCAATAATGGGGCTCTATGAGGCAATAATGGGGCTCTATGAGGCTATAATGGGGCTCTATGAGGCCATAATAGGATTTATGAGGCAGTAATTGGGCCCTGGATGCAATAATGGAACATTATGTAACATTATCTAGGTGTTCCTGCTCCGGCAGGGGGATTGGACTAGATGATCTTTCGAGGTCCCTTCCAATCTCTAACATACTGTGATACTGTGATACTGTGATTATGAAGCAATAATGGGGCTCTATAACGCAATAATGTGGCTCTACGAGGTGATAATGGGACTCTATGACGCAATAATGGAGCTCTATGAGGCAATAACGGGGCTCTATTAGGCCATAATGGAACTCTATGAGGCTATAATGAGGTCTACGCGGCTATAATGGCGACTATGGGTTTATAATGGGGCTTTAAGAGGCTATAATGGGGCTCTACGAGGTAATAATGGGGCTCTGTGAGCAATACTGGGGCTCTATGATGCAATAATGGGGCTCTATGAGGCAATAATGGGGCTCTATGAGGTTTTAATGGGGCTCTATGAGGCTATAATCGGGCTCTATGAGGCTATAATGGGGTATATGAGGCAATAATGGGGCTCTATGAGGCTGTAATGAGGTCTACGAGGCTATAATGGCGTCTATGGGGTTATAATGGGGCTCTATGAGGCTATAACGGGGCTCTACGAGGTAATAATGGGGCTCTGTGAGCAATACTGGGGCTCTATTAGGCAATAGTGGGCTCTCTGAAGCAATAATGAGGCTCTATGGGGCTATAATGGGGCTCTATGAGCTTATAATGGGGCTCTGTTAGGCTATAATAGGGTTTATGAGGCAATAATCGGGCTCTATGAGGCAATAATCGGGCTCTATGAGGCAATAATAGGCTCTATGGGGAAATAATTTGGCTCTATGAGGTTATAATGGGGCTCCAGGAAGCAATCATGGGGCTCTATGATGCACTAATATGGGTCCTATGACGCAATAATGGGGCTCTATGAGGCAATAATGGGGCTCTATTAGGCAACAATGGGGCTCTATGAGGCTATAATGAAGTCTATGAGGCAATAATGGGGCTCTATGTGGTTATAAAGGGTCTCTATGATGCAATAATGTGGCTCTATGCGCCAATAATAAGGCTCTAAAATGCAATACTGGGTCTCTACGAGGTAATAATGGGGCTCTATTAGGCAATAATGGGGCTCTATGAAGAAATAATCGGGCTCAATGAGGCAATAATGGGGCTGGGGCTCTATGAGGCCATAATGGGGCTCTATGAGGCTATAATGGGGTCTATGAGGCTATAATAGGATTTATGAGGCAATAATGCGGCTCTATGAGGCTATAATAATGTCCTTGAGTCTATAATGGGCCTCTATGATGTTATAATGGGGATGTGTTAGGCTATAATAGGGTTTATGATGCAATAATGGGGCTCTATGATGCAATAATGGGGCTCTATGAAGCAATAATGCCGCTCCATGAGGCTATAATGGGGTCTATGAAGCAATAATGACGCTCCATGAGGCTATAATGGGGTCTATGACGCAATAATTGAGCTCTATGTCGCAATAATGGAGCTCTATGAGGCAATAATGGGGCTCTATGAGGCAATAATGGGGTTCTATGTCGTTATAAAGAGGCTCTATGACTCAATAATGGGGCTCTATAATGCAATAATGAGGCTCTATGAGCCAATAATGGGGCTCTAAAACCCAATACTGGAGCTCTACGAGGCAATAATGGGGCTCTATGAGGCAATAATGGGGCTCTATGAGGCAATAATGGGGCTCTATGAGGCTATAATGGGGCTCTATGATGTTATAATGGGGCTCTATGAAGCTATAATGGGGTCTATGACACAATAATGGAGCTCTGTGATGCAATAATGGAGCTCTATGAGGCAATAATGGGGCTCTATGTGGTTATAAAGGGTCTCTATGATGCAATAATGGGGCTCTATGAGGCAATAATGGGGCTCTATGTCGTTATAAAGGGGCTCCATGACGCAATAATGAGGCTCTATGAGGCAATAATGGGGCTCTATGAGGCAATAATAGGGCTCTATGTCGCAACAATAAGGGTTTATGAGGCAATATTGGGGCTCTATGTCGTTATGAAGGGGCTCTATGAGGCAATAATGGGGCTCTATGAGGCAACAATGGGGGTCTATGAGGCAATAATGGGGTTCTATTAGGCAATAATGGGGCTCTATGAGGTAATAATGGGGCTCAATGAGGCAATACTGGGGCTCTATGATGCAATAATGGGGCTCTATGAGGTTTTAATGGGGCTCTATGAGGCTATAATGGGGCTCTATGAGGCTATAATGGGGTACATGAGGCAATAATGGGGCTCTATGAGGTTTTAATGGGGCTCTATTAGGCAATAATGGGGCTCTATGAGGCTGTAATGAGGTCTACGAGGCTATAATGGCGTCTATGGGGTTATAATGGGGCTCAATGAGGCTATAACGGGGCTCTACGAGGTAATAATGGGACTCTGTGAGCAATACTGGGGCTCTATGAGGCAATAGTGGGCTCTATGAGGCAATAATGGGGCTCTATGAGGTTTTAATGGGGCTCTATGAGGCTATAATCGGGCTCTATGAGGCTATAATGGGGTATATGAGGCAATAATGGGGCTCTATGAGGCAATAACGGGGCTCTATTAGGCAATAATGGGGCTCTATGAGGCAATAATGAGGCTTTATGTCGAAACAATGGGGCTCTAGGAGGCTATAATGAAGTCAATGAGGCAATAATGGGGCTCTATGTGGTTTTAATAGGGCTCTATGAGGTTTTAATGGGGCTCTATTAGGCAATAATGGGGCTCTATGACGCTGTAATGAGGTCTACGAGGTTATAATGGAGTCTATGGGGTTATAATGGGGCTCTACGAGGTAATGGCGCTCTGTGAGCAGTACTGGGGCTCTATGATGCAAAAGTGGGCTCTATAAGGCAATAATGGGGCTCTATGAGGGTATAATGGGGCTCTAGGAAGCAATCATGGGGCTCTATGATGCACTAATGGGGGTTCTATGACGCAATAATGGGGCTCTATGAGGGAATAATGGGGCTCTATAAAGCAATCATGGAGCTCTAGGAGGCTATAATGAAGTCTATGAGGCAATAATGGGGCTCTATGTGGTTATAAAGGGTCTCTATGATGCAATAATGGGGCTCTATGAGGCAATAATGGGGCTCTGTGATGCAATAATGGAACACTAGGAAGCAATAATGGGGCTCTACAACGCAATAATGGGGCTCCATGAGGTAATAGTGGTGGTCTATGAGGCAATAACGGGGCTCTATGATGCAATACTGGGCCTCAATGACGGCTTTAGTGAGGTCTATGAGGCTATAATGGGGCTCTATGGGGTTATAATTGGCCTCTATGAGGCAGTAATAGGGCTCTATGAGGGAATAATGGGGCTCCATATAGCAACAATGGGACTGTATGAGCTATAATGGGGTCTATGAGGCTATTCTGAGGCTCTATGGAGCAATAATGGGACTCTACGAGTAAATAATGCGGCTCTATGTTGCAATCATGGTGCTATATGAGGTAAGAATTGGGCTCTAGGATGCAATAATGGGGCTCTATGTGGCAATAATGGAGCTCTGATGCAATAATGAGGCTCTATGAGGTTATAATGGGCCTCTATGATGCAATAATGGGCCTCTATGAGGCAATAAGGCGGCTCTATGAGGCAATAATGATGTCTTTGACGCTATAATGGGCCTCTATGAGGTTATGATGGTGATATGTTAAGCTATAATAGGGTTTATGAGGCAATAATGGGGCTCTATGATGCAATAACGGGGCTCTCTGAGGCAACAATGGGGCTCTATGATGCAATAATGGGGCTCTTTGTCGCAACAATGGGGATCTATGAGGCAATATTGGGGCTCTGTCGTTATAAAGGGGCTCTATGATGTAATAATGGGGCTCTATGCGGCAGCAATGGGGGTGTATCAGGAAATAATGGTGCTCTATGAGGCAATAATGGGGCTCTATGAGGATATATTGGGGTATATGAGGCAGTAATGGGGCTCTATGGGGTTATAATGCAGCTCT
This sequence comes from Pezoporus flaviventris, assembly GCF_033815535.1. Lineage (NCBI taxonomy): Eukaryota > Metazoa > Chordata > Aves > Psittaciformes > Psittacidae > Pezoporus > Pezoporus flaviventris. Next base: position 782,688 of record NW_026892636.1, on the reverse strand, counting down.
GTGGGGCAATAATGGGGCTCTATGGGGTTATAATAGGGCTCTATGACACTATAATGAGGTCTACGAGGCCACAATGTGGCTTTATGGGGTTAAAATGGGGCTCTATGAGGCTATAATGGGGGTCTATGAGGCTATAATGGGGTGTATGAGGCTATTCTGGGGCTATATGTGCAATAACGGGGCTCAATAATACAACAATGGGGCCCTATGACGCAATAATGGGGCTCTATAAGGGAATTACGGCAGTTCTATGACAAAATAATTGAGCTCCTTGACGCAATAATGAGGTTTATGATGCAATAATGGAGCTCTATGAGGCAATAATGGGGTTCTATGAGGCATTAATGGGGCTCTATGTTGCAACAATGGGGGTCTATGAGACAATATTGGAGCTCTATGTCGTTACAAAGGGGCTCTATTAGGCAATAATGGGGCTCTATGAGGCTATAATGAGGTCTACGAGGCTATAATGGCGTCTATGGGGTTATAGTGGGGCTCTATGATGCTATAACGGGGCTCTACGAGGTAATAATGGGGCTCTCTGAGCAATACTGGGGCTCTATGAGGCAAGAATGGTGCTCTATGAGCCAATAATGGGGCTCTATGAGGCTATAATGGGGCTCTATGAGGTTATAATGGGGCTCTGTTAGGCTATACTAGGGTTTTTGAGGCAATAATGGGGCTCTATGACGCAATAATGGGGCTTTATGAGGCAATAATAGGCTCTATGGGGAAATAATTTGGCTCTATGAGGTTATAATGGGGCTCTATGAAGCAATCATGGGGCTCTATGATGCACTAATGGGGGTTCTATGACGCAATAATGGGGCTCTATGAGCCAATAATGGGGCTCTATGAGGCAATAATGGGGCTCTATGTCACAACAATGGGGCTCTAGGAGGCTATAATGAAGTCTATGAGGCAATAATGGGTCTGTATGTGGTTATAAAGGGTCTCTATGATGCAATAATGTGGCTCTATGAGCCAATAATGGGGCTCTAAAACGCAATTCTGGGGCTCTACGAGGTAATAATGGAGCTGTATGATGCAATAATGGGGCTCTATGAGGTAATAATGGGGCTCTATGAGGCAATATTGGGGCTCTGTGAGTCAGTACTGGGGCTCTATGATGCAATAATGAAGCTCTATGAGGTAATACTGGGGCGCTATGATGCAATAATGCGGTTCCATGAGGCACTAATGGGGCTATATGAGGCTATAATGGGGCTCTACGAGGTTATAATGGGGCTCTAGGAGGCTATAATGAAGTCTATGAGGCTATAACGGGGCTCTACAAGGTAATAGGCTCTGTGAGCAATACTGGGGCTCTATGCTGCAATAATGAAGCTCTATGAGCCAAGAATGCGGGTCTATGAGGCTATAATGATGCCTTTGAGGCTATAATGGGCCTCTATGAGGTTATAATGGGGATGTGTTAGGCTATAATAGGGTTTATGAGACAATAATGGGGCTCTATGATGCAATAATGGGGCACTATGATGCAATAATGGGGCTTTATGAAGCAATAATGCGGCTCCATGAGGCTATAATGGGGACTATGATGCAATAATGGAGCTCTATGTCACAATAATGGAGCTCTATGAGGCAATAATGGGGCTCTATGAGGCTATAATGGGGCTCTATGAGGTTATAATGGGGCTCTGTTAGGCTATAATACGGTTTATGAGGCAATAATGGGGCTCTATGATGCAATAATGGGGCTCTATGAGGCAATAATAGGTTCTATGGGGAAATAATTTGGCTCTATGAGGTTATAATGGGGCTCTATAAAGCAATCATGGGGATCTATTATGCACTAAAGGGGGTTCTATGATGCAATAATGGGGCTCTATGAGCCAATAATGGGGCTCTATTAGGCAATAATGGGGCTCTATGAGGAAATAATTGGGCTCTATGAGGCAATAATGGAGCTCAATGAGCCAATAATGGGGCTCTAAAACGCAATAATGGGGCCCTACAACGCAATAATGGGGCTCTACGAGGCAATAATGGGGCTCTATGGGGCACTAACGGGGCTCTATGACGCAATACTGGGGCTCAATGATGGCTATAATGAAGTCTATGAGGCTATAATGGGGCTCTATGGGGTTATAATTGGCCTCTGTGAGGCAGTAATAGAGCTCTATGAGGGAATAATGGGGATCTATATAGCAAGAATGGGACTCTACAAGTAAATAATGGGGCTCTATGTTCCAATCATGGTGCTCTATGAGGTAATAATGGGGCACTATGATGCAATAATGGGGCTCTATGATGCAATAATGGGGCTCTATGAGGCAATAATGGGGCTCTGATGCAATAATGAGGCTCTATGAGTTTATAATGGGCCTCCATGATGCAATACTGGGTCTCTATGATGCAATAATTGGGCTCTATGAATTTTTAATGGGGCTCTATGATGCAATAATGGGGCTCTATGAGGCTGTAATGGGGTATATGAGGCAATAATGGGGGTCTATGAGGCAATAACGGGGCTCTGTTAGGCAATAATGGGGTTCTATGAGGCTATAATGAGGTCTACGAGGCTATAATGGCGTCTATGGGGTTATAATGGGGCTCTATGAGGCTATAACGGAACTCTACGTCGTAACAATGGGGCTCTATGCGGCAATAATGGGGATCTATAAGGCTATAATGGGGATCTATGAGGAAATAATGGGGTCTATGAGGCTTTAATGGGGCTCTAGGAGGCAATAATGGGGCTCTATATGGCAATAATTTGGCTCTATGAGGTTATAATGGGGCTCTATGAAGCAATCATGGGGCTCTATGACGCACTAATGGGGGTTCAATGAGGCAATAATGGGGCTCTATGAGGCAATAATGGGGCTCTATGAGGCAATAATGGGGCTCTATGTCACAACAATGGGGCTCTAGGAGGCTATAATGAGGTCTATGAGGCAATAATGGGGCTCTGTGGTTATAAAGGGTCTCTATGATGCAATAATGGGGCTCTATGAGGTAACAATCGGGCTCTATGAGGCAATACTGGGGCTCTATGATGCAATAATGGGGCTCTATGAGGTAATAATGGGGCTCTATGATGCAATAATGGGGCTCATTGAGGCAATAATGGGGCTCTATGAGGCTATAATGGGGCTCTATGAGGTTACAATGGGGCTCTATGAGGCGATAATGGGGTCTATAAGGCAATAATGGGGGTTCTATGACGCAATAATGGAGCTCTATAAGGCAAAAATGGGGCTCTATGAGGCAATAATGGGGTCTATGGGGCAATAATGGGGCTCTGTGAGGCAAGAATGAGGCTCTATGAGGCTATAATGGAGTCTGTGAGGCTATAATAGGATTTATGAGGCAATAATGGGGCTCTGTGATGCAATAATGGAACACTATGAAGCAATAATGGGGCTCTATAACGCAATAATGGGGCTCTAGGAGGCAATAATGGGGCTCTATGAGGCAATAACGGGGGTCTATGACACAATACTGGGGCTCAATGATGGCTATAATGAGGTCTATGAGGCTATAATGGGCCTCAATGAGGTTATAATGGGGATCTGTTAGGTCATAGTAGGGTTTATGAGGCAATAACGGGGCTCTATGATGCAATAATGGGGCTCTATGAGGCAATAATGGGGTCTATGAGGCTATTATGGGGCTCTATGTGGCAATAATGGGGCTCTATTAGGTTATAATGGGGTCTATGATTCCACAATGGGTCTCTACGTGGTTATAATGGGGCTCTATGATGCAATAATGAGGCTCTATTGGGCAATAATCGGGTTCTATGAGGCAATAATGGGGCTCTATGAGGCAATACTGGCGCTCTATAAGGCTATAATGGGGCTCTATGAGGCAATAATGGGGGACTATGACACAATAATGGGGCTCTACAAGGTAATAATGGGGCTCTATGACTCAATAATGGGGCTCTATGAGGCAATAATGGGGATGTATGATGCAATAATGGGGCTCTATGAGGCTATAATGGGGTCTATAAGGTTATAATGGGGCAATATGTGGTTATAAACGGGCTCTATGACGCAATAATTGTGCTCTAGAAGGCAATAATAGGGGTCTATGAGACAATAATGGGGCTCTATGAGGCAATAATGGGACTCTGTGGTAATAATGGGGCTCTATGAGGCAATAATGGGGCTCTATGAGGCTATAATGGGGCTCTATGTCGCAATAATGGGGGTCTATGAGGCAATATTGGGGCTCTATGTTGTTATAAAGGTGCTCTATGAGGCAATAATGGGGCTCTATGAGGCAACAATGGGGGTCTATGAGGCAATAATGGAGCTCTATTAGGCAATAATGGGGCTCTTTGAGGTAATAATGGGGCTCTATGAGGCAATACTGGGGCTCTATGTGGTTATAAAGGGGCTCTATGACACAATAATGGGGCTCTATGAGGCATTAATGGGGCTCTATGAGGCTATAATGGGGTCTATGAGGCTATAATGGGGCTCTATGAGGCAATAATGGGGCTCTATAAGGTAAAAATGGGCCTCTATGAGGCAATAATGGGCCTCTATGGGGCTATAATGGGGTGTATGAGGCAGTAATCACAGTCACAGTCACAGTATGTTAGAGATTGGAAGGGACCTCGAAAGATCATCTAGTCCAATCCCCCTGCCGGAGCAGGGTAATGGGGTGTATGAGGCAGTAATGGGGCTCTATGTGGTTATAATTGGGGTCTGGGGGGCAATAATGGGGCTCTGTGAGGCATTAATGGGGCTCTATGAGGCTACAATGGGGTTTATGAGGCAGTAATGGGGCTCTATGTGGTTATAATTGGGCTCTGGGGGGCAATAATGGGGCTCCATGAGGTAATAGTCATAGAATCATAGAATCATTATCGTTGGAAAGGCCCTTAAGATCATCCAGTTCCAACCCCCTGCCACGGGCAGGGACACCTCACACTAAACCATCTCACCCAAGGCCTCGTCCAACCTGGTCTTGAACACTGCCAGGGATGGAGCATTCACAACCTCCCTGGGCAACCCATTCCAGTGCCTCACCACCCTCACAGGAAAGAATTTCCTCCTTAGATCCAATCTAAACTTCCCCTGTTTAACTTTCAACCCATCACCCCTTGTCCTGTCACTACAGTCCCTAATGAAGAGTCCCTCCCCAGCATCCCTATAGGCCCCCTTCAGATACTGGAAGGCTGCTATCAGATCTCCACGCAGCCTTCTCTTCTCTGCTTCTGCAGAAAACCCAGAGAACTAGATGGTCCTGGTATGGGTAATCAAAGCTAGGAAGTAAGATCCCGAAACATCAGCATTACAGTGCAGATGCCCTGCTAACAGTTTCCCAAATGAACTTACCCAAGTGCCCAGTGCCAGCAGAGAGCATGCCGGGTCCTGCGGCTCACGGTAGCCGGCCCGTTCGGTGCGCATGGCCACGCACAGCACAGTCAGGATGCTCCTCTTCACACACAGCTCTGCAAACACGCCGCAGTCCTGACCTCCAGGGCTGCTTATTGTGGTTTGGAATGTTTCTGAACAGCTACTGCCAGAATTGTCAAAATGAAAGAAATAAAAAATTGACCTCCAGTGAAAAACACACTTGAATTTTTATGACTCAAAATAAGAATATACCTTCCTACTTTTAAAGTCTGTCAAATAAGGAAAATTTAAAATTATGTAGATAATTCACAATCAGTGATAAAGTTTAAAGTCAGCCACGTGTCTCCAGTTCGTGTCAATGCGTCTGAGGAAATTCTCTCGTTCGTCTTTGGTACTCAAAGAGTTGGAAGCACGTTGGGTGGTATTGCCACCATCAGTGGGTGGTATTGCCACAAGGCATGAAAAATTCACCAACAACATGTCAAGGTTATGTTGATGTAGCATTGCGTCCATTTCAGGGAAGACACCCCCAGTTATTAGTGTATCGTTATATGGATGATATACTGGTGGCTGGGAAAGTAACCTAGGAGCTGTTAAACAAGAATTGTGTTCAGTGTTGCAACAACATAAATTGCAAATAGCCCCTGAAAAGGTTCAGGATACCACACCATGGAAATATTTGGGTTGGAAAATCTTAGATCATACCATTGAACCTCAGGAAATTAGCCATCAAGGTCAATATCCATACACTTAATGATGTGCAAGTCGTGTTAGGAAATATCAATTGGATTCAAACATTATTGGGAATTGACAGCAAAACTTTAGAACCATTGTTTGAATTGTTGAAGGGTGACACAGACTTCAATGCACCCAGACAATTAACACCAGCAGCAAAATGAGCAATAGCAATGGTAGAAGCTGCATTAAGTGAGAGGCAGGCACACCATGTGATGAATGGAGTTCCTATTGAGTTTTTGGTTGCCAGTAATGATTTCCAGCCAGTAGGATTAATCATGCAATGGGTTGACTCTGATAAGGAGAAACTGAAAATTCTCGAGTGCCAATTTTTGTCACATCAACCGTCAAAAAACATTGTAACGAGACCTGAAACGTTTGCTAAGTTGCCTCTTTGCAAAACAGGGCTGCCACAGACTTCTTATTATTAGCACAAAGCCATGACTGTAAAGATTTTGAGGGTATGTGCTGCATGAATTTGTCAGACTTTTCGGAATCTATTCCTAAAACTATTCAGGAACTGAAAAAAGGAGTAACAAAGTTACAGATAAATGATGGATTTTTTGGATTAGGAAATTGTCTTAACTCTCTAGGACTTGGGACATGGGTTGTTTCATTGATCAAAGGAGGTCTTATAATGCTATTCATTGTTATTTGTATCTTACTGATTGTTCCATGTTTATTGAGTTGCCTACAGAGAACGTCAGAAAACATGGTAAACCAAGTGATGTTTTTAGAAAAACAAAAAAGGGGAGATGTAGGAGAAGAGGCATTTGGACTTGGTCAGAGGATGCTGAGTGACCTTGATTCTTTGGGGAATTAACTTTGAGCCAGACTCTGCAATTTAGCTCTGTGGGGAACTAACATCAAGCAAGAAACGTGGAGCAAAAGAAATGGAATAAAAGGGGATGAGAAGTAGAAGAAGGAACTGAGAAGTGAGGAGAAGGTCGAAAGGATAGTGTCGAAAAAGCAGACTAATCAATTATAATTTTAGATTATGCTCATGGACAGCAGCAACTAACCAAGTGTATTGTAGCTTTAAGTGCGTGGATATGATCAAAAACATATATAAACCATGTAATCTAAAGTAAAGAGGTCTTCGACCAGCAATCGGACTCCGTGCCTTCAATCCCCTCACTAAAGGAGAAAAGTGATTTTAGAAACTGGACTACTACACCCGAATATAATTGACTTCTGAAGATGCTGGTACATTTCTTTTGTACAGAGTATAAATAAGGCAAGTGCTTTTTACTTAATGAGCTGTGATGTAGAAAGCGTTGATCTAGAACAGCTGGAAAAAATTAGTTATTCACATATACTTTAGAAAAGGCTTAATACAGAAGGACAGGGAAAGGGTTGCATGTTTAATATTAGCAAAGCGGAGTGACGCTTACTGCAAATTTAATTACCTAATACGCATATTTGAGTGTTGTCTGAAAATAGTCACTGACGACTTACTGTAGTGACTGAAAAATTACCAGCTCCAACTGCTGAGGATGCTAGCGGCTGACAGACGCAGTGGTTGCTGCTGTCAGAACAAAGGGAGAAGCTGGTGGGAATGCAAACACATTTTGTAAGGTAGTACTTATTATCACTAAGGTGTCTAGAGCAAATGGTGGGCAAATAGTCGTAGAACAGTTAGGGCAAGAAAGGACTTCAAGATCATCTAGTTACAACCTCCCTGCTGATACGGAGAAAACTCCAGGAACAAACTCACCACCAAAGTTTTCAAGCTGACAAGCAGGTATTCTTTATTGCAGTGCCGGGAGACACGGGGGATAGCTCCAGCTAGCATGTATCACCCCAGTTGCCACACAAGCCGTCCTTTTATAGCCACTGGGCATACATACATATTCATGAGGCTACGAATGGATTACATCATTTTCCAGAGAGTTCCCTGCATGCGTACAGAATTGTGGGGGTGGTCTCTGAGGGTCGTTTACTTCCTCCAACCATCTTCATCACTTCTGGCAGCCTTTGAAGCACGCGCAGTAGATGCTCATACCAGTTTAATTGGTTCGTTAGCACCAGAGACATAACAATCCTCCTATCCTCCTACTTATCAGTTAGTTTAACTGTAGCCCATCCTGGACACCTGCGGTTCCCAGATACTCCTTATCCTGTGTCCTGTTCTTCTAGACTGTTTTTTCCTTAAAACTATGTCAACTGTAGCAATTTCTCTTGTGAGAATTCTCAGTATGTTCTCTATGTTCTCTAGCTGCTCTATGTAATCTTTTTCTCTACGTATCATGCACCTCAGTAATTTTCCATTGCTACTGTTACAAAGCCATCAAACTTAACATTACTTAAAGCTAATTATAAAGATTTCTATATTCCATTTTGTGATTTTGTGCCCCCCCCCCCTTGTTTCACTATGGAATGCCATTGTCCCGGGGGAGGGTTACAGCTCCTCCTTGTCCATGGTGCTGAAGAAGATGTGAAATCCTCAGTGTCCCTTATGGAACTGCATCTCCCTATGGAATCCCAGCATTCCTTATGGAATGGCAGCATTCTCTATGGAATGACGGTGTTCCCTATGGAATGCCATTGTCCGGGGGGAGGGGGGGGGGGGGGGGGGGTGGGGTGTCACAGCTCTTCCTTGTCCACAGTACCGGAGAAGAAGCGGGTGAAGCAGCAGAGATGCCGTAAGGCCGACTGCAATTCCTGCTGCAGGCACCGGTTGTTGTGGCACAGGTTGGCCACTTCCACCTGGAGAACCACCTTGTCCTGCTTCTCCTGCAGGATACAGGCTCAGAGCCCCAAAACAGCCCCAAAATTGCCCCCAAACCAGCCCATAAACACCTTAACCTGCTTCTCCTATGGGATACAGAGTTAGAGCCCCAAAACATAAGAAAAAACAGGACAAAACCACCCCAAAACAGCCACAAAACACCCCAAAACCATCAGAAAACCACCTTGTCCTGCTTCTCCTATGTGCTACCAGGTCAGAGCCCCAAAACAGGACAAAACCACACCAAAATACCCTCACAACACCACAAAAAACATCCAAAAACCACCTTGTTCTGCTTGTCCTATGAGATACAGGGTCAGAGCCCCAAAACAGGACAAAAACAGCCCAAACCACACAAAACCACACACAAAACACCCCAAACCACAGAAAAAACACACGAAAACCACCTTGTCCTGGTTCTCCTGTGGGATACAGGGTCAGAGCCCCAAAACAGACCCAAAAAAGTCCCGAAACACCCCCAAAAAAGCCAAAAACGACCCCAAAACCACCTTGACCTGCTTCTGCTGTGGGATACAGGGACAGAGCCCAAAACCAGCTCCAAACCAGGCCAAAATCACTCAACCCCCCCAAAACACACCCAAAATAGACCCAAAAAACACCTTGTCCTGCTTCTCCTATGGGATACAGGGTCAGAGCCCAAAAACAGACCCCAAAACAGGCCAAAACCACCCAAAACAGCCCCAAAACCACCTTGTCCTGCTTCTCCTATGAAATACAGGGTCAGAGCTCCAAAACAGACCCAAAACAGCCTCAAAACACCCCAAAAAAACAGCCCAAAACCACCTTGTCCTGCTTCTGCTATGGGACACAGGGTCAGAACCCAAAAACAGCCCTAAAAAAGGACAAAAACAACCTAAAACACCCCCAAAAGCAGCCCAAAACCACCATGACCTGCTTCTCCTGTGAAATACAGGGTCAAAGCCCAAAAAACAGACCCAAAACAGGACAAAAAAAAACCAAAACACCCCAAACCCACCCCAAACCCAACTTGTCCTCCTTCTCCTATGGGATACAGGGTCAGAGCCCCAAAACAGACCCAAAAGAGGCCAAAACCAACCCAAAACACCCATTAACCCAGCCCAAAACCACCTTGTCCTGCTACTGCTATGGGATACAGGGTCAGAGCCCCAAAACAGACCCAAAACAGGACAAAAACAACCCAAAACACCCAAAACCACCCCAAAACCACCTTGTCCTGCTTATCCTAAAGAATACACGGTCAGAGCCCCCAGAAAGACCCAAAACAGGCCAAAACCAACCCAAATCACTCCAAAACTCAGCTCAAAACCACGTTGTCCTGCTTCTGCTATGGGACACATGGTCAGAACCCCAAAACAGCCCTAAAACAGGACAAAAACAACCTAAAACACGCCAAAAAAACACCCCAAAACCACCTTGTCCTGCTTCTCCTATGGGATACAGGGTCAGAGCCTCCAAACAGCCCCCAAACATGCCAAAAAAAGTCAAAAACCACCAAAACAGCCCCAAAACACCCCAAAACTAACTTGTCCTGCTTCTGCTACGGGATACAGAGGCAGAGCCCCCCAAAAGACCCAAAACAGGCAAAAAACAACCCAAAACACCCCAAACCCAGCCCAAAACCACCTTGTTCTGCTTCTCCTCTGGGATACAGGGTCAGAGCCCCAAAACAGACACAAAACGGGACAAAAAAACACCAAAACACCCCAAACCCAGCCCAAAACCACCTTGCCCTGCTTCTGCTATGGGATACAGGGTCAGAGCTCCAAAACAGACCCAAAACATGCCAAAAAAAAACCCAAAACACCCAAAAACCCAGCCCAAAACCACCTTGTCCTGCTTCTGCTACAGGATACAGGGTCAGAGCCCCCCTAAAGACCCAAAAAAGGCCAAAACCACCCCAAAACCACTTTGTCCAGCTTCTGCTAAGGGATACAGGGTCAGAGCCCCAAAAAAGACCCAAAACAGGATGAAAACAACCCAAAACACCCAAAACAGGCCCCAAACCCAGCCCAAAACCACCCTGTCCTGTTTCTCCTATAGGATACAGGGTCAGACCCCAAAACACAACAAATACCACCCCAAAACTACCTTGTCCTGCTCCTTCTATGGAATACAGGGTCAGAGCCCAAAAACAGATCGAAAAACAGGCCAAAACCACCCCATAACCACCTTGTCCTGCTTCTCCTATTGGATACAGGGTCAGAGTCCCAAAACAGACCCAAAGGAGGACAAAAACACCCCAAAACACCCAAAACCAGACACAAAACATGCCCAAAACACTCCAAAACCCCCTTGTTCTGCTTCTCCTATAGGTTACAGGGTCTTTGCCCCAAAACAGGCCCCCAAACACCCCAAAAACAGGTGAAAATTACCCCAAAACCACCTTGTCCTACTTCTTCTCTTTGATACAGGGTCAGAGCCCCAAAACAGCCCCAAAACACCCCAAAACAGCCTTGTCCTGCTTCCCCTATGGGTTGCAGTGTCAGAGCCCCAAAACAGCTGCAAAACAGAACAAAAACCCAAAACCACCCCCAAATCCACCTTGTCCTGCTTCCCCTATGGGTTGCAGTGTCAGAGCCCCAAAACAGCTGCAAAACAGAATAAAAACCCAAAACCACCCCCAAATCCACCTTGTCCTGCTTCTCCTATGGGATACAGGGTCAAAAGCCCTAAACACCCCAAAAACAGGACAAAAATACCTCAAAACCAACTTGTCCTGCTTCTGCTACGGGAGTCAGAGCCCTGAAACAGACCCAAAACAGGCCACGTACAACCCAAATCAGCCCAAAACCACCTCCAAAACCCCCAAACCAACCCAAAACCACCTTGTCCTGCTTCTCCTAAGGAACACAGAGTCAGAACCCCAAAACAGTCCAAAACCAGGCCAAACCACTCCAAAACCAACTTGTCCTGCTTCTCGTATGAGACACAGGGTCAGAGCCTCAAAACAGACCAAAAAGAGGCCAGAAACACTCCAAAACACCCCCAAAACCAGGACAAAACCACCTTGTCCTCCTTCTGCTATGGGATACAGCGTCAGAGCCCCAAAACAGACCCAAAACAGGCCACAAACGACCCAAAACACCCCAAAACCACCTTGTCCTGCTTCTCCTATATGATACAGGGTCAGAGCCCCCCAAAAAGACACGAAACATGACCAAAATATGGCAAAACAACCCCAAAACTACCTTGTCCTGCTTCTACTCTGGGGTACACATTCACAGCCCCCAAACAGCCCCAAACCAGCCCCAAAACAGGACAAAACCAGGCCAAAACACCCAAAACAACCCCCAAAACCACCCCAAAATCACCTTGTCCTGCTTCTCCTATGGGACACAGGTCAGAACCCCAAAACAGGACAAAACCAACCTAAAACCAGCCCAAAACCACCTTGTCCTGCTTCTGCTGGGGGATACAGGGTCAGAGCCCCAAAACAGACCCAAAACAACCCAAAAACCACCCCAACCCCCCTTGTCCTGCTTCTCCTGTGGGATACAGGGTCAGAACTCCAAAACAGACCCAAAACAGGCCAAAAACAACCCCAAAACCACCCCAAGCCTACCTTGTCCTGCTTCTCCTGTGGCATACATGGTCAGAACCTCAAAACAGCTGCAAAACAGGATAAAAGCAACCCCAAACCATTCAAAACAGACCCAAAACACCCTAAACCAGGTGTCTGCTTCTCCTTATCAATGGTTAGTGCCTTTGTTCTGCTTAGTAGGCATGATAGGTACAGACCATACTTTTGTTTTAGCAAGTGAATTCCTCTAACCCCCTTGTACAACCCCATTGTACAACCCCCCTGTACATTGGTTAACCCTGTATCAGATGGACGGATAGATGGATGGATGGATGGGTGATGGATGAATGGATGGATGACGGCTTCGTGATGGATGGATGGATGATGGATGAATGGATGGATGATGGATGGATGATGGATGGATGGATGGATGGATGATGGATGATGGATGAATGGATGGATGATGGATGGATGGATGAATGGATGGATGATGGATGAATGGATGGATGATGGATGATGCATGTATGGAAGATGGGTGATGGATGAATGGATGAGTGGAAGGATGATGGATAATGAAAGATGGATGATGGGTGGATGATGGATAACGGATGAATGGATGAATGAATACACATAGATTCCATAAGCCTCATCTCCTATTACTTTCCCATCTGTAATGCTGAAAGCCCATTGTGAAGAGCAGCACTGAACCATTGAAACCCTTGTAGGGTCCAAACACAAATCAGTCTATTACAAACAAATTCTTTAATCATGTCCAAGTTAATAGTTCAGAGTCCCAGGGCAGCTCCTCACAGCAATCAGTCAAACCACGGACAGTTCAGGCTCAGTCCAGTTCAGTCACTCACAAGGGGATGGGGTGGGATTGACATGGGATGGGAAGGGGTGGGATCGAATGGGATTAGGATGGGTTGAGGTGGGATGGAATGGAGTGGGCCTGGGTGGGGTGGGATGCAAAGATGAGACGAGATGAGATGCAATGCAATGGGATGCTTTGAGATGCAATGAGATGCCATGGGATGGCAAGAGATAGGGGATAGGAGATAAATAAGAGAGGGAGGAGAGGAGAGAGGAGAGAGGAGAGGAGAGAGAGGAGAGGAGAGGAGAGGGATGAGGATGATGAAATGAAACTCAATGAAATTATATCAAATGGACATGAAATCAAATGAAATAAAATAAAGTGAAAAAACAAAATGAAATGAAATTATATGATAGGAAATGGTATATTTTTGGAGAGAAGAAGAGGAGAGAAAATGACGAGGAGGAGAAAAGAAACCAAATGCAATGAAATGGAAATGAAATTATATGATATGATATGACACTATAACATGACATAACATGATAAAACATAATATGGTATATACTATGATACAATATATGCTATGAGGGTGAAACGAATTTAAATGAAATGACATCAAATGGACGTGAAATGGAAATGGAAGGAAATTAAATATAATCAAATTCTATGGTATGGTATGATACGGTATGGTACAGCATGGTATGTATGATACGCTATGATAGCAAAGATAAGCTATGATATGCTTTGATAAGCTATGATATGCTATGATATGTGATATGATGGTATGGCATACAACTGCATGACATGATCAGATATGATATGATAGATTATGATATGATAAAATACAGTATGATAAAATGATATGATACGATATGATCTGATACGATATAACATGACATAATATTTTTGGAGAGGAGAGAAAATGGTGAGGATGAAATGAAATTAATTGCAATGTAATGGAAACAAAATGAAATGATATGATGTAACATGATAAAACATATGATATGATACAAGATATGCTATGCTATGCTTTGACATGGTATGATATGCTATAATATGCTATATGATTCAATATATTCTACAGCATATGATGAGGGGAGGAGAGGAGAGGAGATGGCATGGGATTGGACGGGATGGAATGGGATGCGATGAGATTAGATGCAATGAGATGCGATGCCATGAGATACAATGAGATGCGATGAGATGCGATGCAATGAGATCAGAAGAGATCTGGGAAGACGCTGGCTCAGGCAGTGGGCTGTGTCCCATCTGCCTTGACAAACTGCCACCACAATCCACAAGTGGCCCGTGCCCACTGCGCCCAGAGCCTGGGATGCAAAGCACAGAATTACAAGGGTGTCCCAGTCACATGGGGAACCCCAAATGTGGTTTTACACAGGGTTCTCACAGCCTTCAAACAGTCATGTACCACACATTTGGACCAAGCACTAGCACCCTCACTACCAATGACCAGTCCTAGTCCAACTCTGCCAGGCGCTCACGCTACTTCTGCTGCAGTCCTGCTCTTGTCTATTGATGCAGATGTCCCTGGAGCCAGTCCTGCAAGAGATACTGATGAATGGTGTGCGGGACAGTGGGAGGGTTTCAAAGACATGCTGGAGGGGCTGGGATTCTGACATTGTTTCTGCTGTGCTGCAATACCCCTTCTCCTTCACAGACAGCTCTAAGATACCCTTAAGAAAAGTCCTAGTTCCAGGCCTGGGCTGAGGCTTCCAGGGAAAATCCACTACCTCATCACATTACAGTGCACATAGAAATATATGGAGACATATATAAATAAAAGAGCTATTTATTAATACTTTAAAGACTGGTTGATCTAGTAGATAGGGGGAAGAGAATTTTCATAACATGCCTTGTGGGTCCCACCAACCAGGGTCGCAAACGCCAGTGACAGGGTGGCGAGAGGCAGCAAAGATGCCATCCCAGGGGGATCAGTCTCCTGAGAGCGGGCAGGAAAAAACAACCCAGAAGTGCCACAAGCCCCCTTCCCACTTCCACCACTGGGGAAGATTGGGAAACACGCACATCAGCATCCCAGGGCCAGCGGTGCCGGCCCCATCCCTTCCCCTCGCACATGAAATTCACCTCCCCCAAACCACAGCCGGCACGGGAAAGCCTCGTTTAGGCCAGGAGATCACCAGCAGGGCAGGAAAGCATTGCGAGGGGCAGCTGCTGGGGCTGACAAAGCAAAGCCCCGCGAGGCTGCTGAAGCAGCCAGGACTCGTGGAACTGGGGCGGAACCCGAGGGAGGGGGCAGTTGGCCCCCGCCCAACCGGCACTGACCAACTGCCGGGGCAGGTACAGCAGCAGCTCCCGCTCCTCCTGGTGCTCCTGCCCTACAGGTAAACCCCAGCCGGCTCTGCCTGCCAAACTCTCACCCCAGCACCTCTCTGCTTCTCCCAACAGAGAGGCTCCCTCTCCAGCTGCCCACGGCATCGGAGGTACCCGGCGTGAGCTTCACCGCTCCGGCCATGCCGCCTCCTGTGCGTGCCTGTGTGCTGCCCTCTGTCCCGGGGCTGCCAGTCTCTGCTGAGCCTGCCCAAGTCCAGCAGCTCCCCAAGGAGCCAGCAGCAGCGGCGGCGGCGCTGGAGAACAGCGAGGACAATGTCCCTGATGTCTACGATTTGACTGACTTACTCAGTGCACTCCCTGACCCGACTGAGAATGCGGCGGAGGGCGGCTGCCGCAAGGAGCCAGCAGCGGTGGCAGGGCTGGCAGACAATGGGGACATCGTCCCTGCGGTCTACGATTTGTCTGCCTTGTTCTATGCTCTCCCTGACCTGACTGAGAACGCGGTGGAGAGCAGCTGCCCCAAGGAGCCAGCGGCCATGGCAGGGCTGGGGAATAGTCAGAACAGCATCCTCAGCACCCATGAGAGGAGTGCCTTGCTCAGTGCTCTCCCTGATGTGCCTGAGAGAGTGGTGAAGGGTGGCAGCTCCAAAGAGCCAGCAGCCGTGGCAGGGCTGGGGAACAATGCAGACACCATCCCCAACACCCACGATAGGAGTGCCTTGCCCAGTGCTCTCCCTGATGTTCCTGAAAATGTAGTGGAGAGTGGCTGCCACAAGGAACCAGTAGCAATGTCAGGGCTGCGGAACAATGAGGACACCGTCCCTAGGGTCTATGACTTGTCTGCCTTGCTCAGTGCTCGCCCTGACCTGACTGAGAACGCAGTGGAGGTCAGCTGCCACAAGGAGCCAGCAGCTGGGTCAGGGCTGGGGAACCATGAGGACACCATCCCCAACACCCATGGTATGAGTGCCTTGCTCAGTGCTCCCCCTGATGTGTCTGAGAACGTGGTGGAAGGCGGCTGCCGCAAGGAGCCAGCAGCGGTGGCAGGGCTGGCAGACAATAGGGACACCATCCCTGCTGTCTATGATTTGTCTGCCTTGCTCAGTGCTCTCCCTGACCTGACTGAGAACGCGGTGGAGAGCAGCTGCCCCAAGGACCCAGCAGCCATGGCAGGGCTGGGGAATAGTCAGAACAGCATCCTCAGAACCCATGAGAGGAGTGCCTTGTTCAGTGCTCTCCCGGATGGGTTTGAGAAGGTGGTGAAGGGCAACAGCTCCAAGGAGCCAGCAGCCGTGGCAGAGCTGGGGAACAAGGACACCATCCCCAACACCCATGGTATGAGTGCCTTGCTCAGTGCTCCCCCTGATGTGTCAGAGAACATGGTGGAAGGCGGCTGCCCCAAGGAGCCAGCAGCGGTGGCAGGGCTGGCAGACAATAGGGACACCATCCCTGGGGTCTATGATTTGTCTGCTTTGCTCAGTGCTCTCCCTGACCTGTCCAAGTCTGTGGTGGAGGGTGGCTGCCGCAGGCAGCCAGCACTGGTAGCGGGGAACAATGAGGACACTGTCCCCAGCATCTATGATATGAGTGCTTTGCTCAATGCGCTTCCTGACTTGTCTGAGAACATCGTGGACGGTGGCTGCCCCCAAGCAGACAGCAGCGGTGGCAGGCCTGGCAGACAATGAGGACACCATCCCCAACACCTATGACATGAGGGCACTCACAGACACTGAAAAGGAACTAATACTTAAAGCCGCCAGAACTCATGTTCAGGCATTAATCGCTGCACAAGCATTGCAAGGAAAGGCAGACGATTCTGACCCTGCAGTTAAACCACAATGGGATTAGAATAACCCCAACCATTATCAACTTCTCACAAGATATCGAACACGGATTGCATTTAGATTGGAGCAAGCAATTCCTAAGTCTGTCTGTGAATTGGGGATCTTTATATGCTGTCAAACAGAACACAGGTGAAACTCCTATGGAATTTCTGGATAGATAATGGGAGGCAATGTGAAAATGAGCTACCCTGGACCCCTCAGGAGCCCTGGGAAGGCAGCAGCTGATACCCGTCTTTCGAGGACAACCCTCAGATGATATTAGAAAGAAACTAGAAAACCTTAGAGCAGAGGACCAGAAAGACATTGAAAGGCTTACTGAGGAAGCATGGAGGGTGTACCGCAACGGAGACGGTAATGAAAGGAAAAAGCTAAGTCAAGCAATTACTCATGCCACCACTGCGGCCTTAAGGTAAAGAAACTATCAGGGAAATGGGAAAACTCAAGGCACATGGGAAGATTGCTTTTGGGGTCGTAGAATGAGGGCCCCTAATAATAGGGTACGGCCTAATCAGTCTGCTTTTTGTAAACAGGCAGGGCACTGGAAAAGCCAGTGTCCCAGACTGAGAAGGGAGGAGGGACACCTCCCATGCCCTGCTGAATCAGAAATAGAATAGGGGGGACCAGAGGGTCCAACCCCGGCCAACCCCCTGCTATAATGAAGCTGGGGAAAGAAGACACAAACGTAGCAGCATTTCTAGTAGACACCGGAGCTACGTTTGCTGTGTTAAATCAACAATTAGCTTTGACTGATAATGAATCTTTAAATGGGATTGGGGCGACAGGCCAGCCACAGAAGGTACCATACATGCAACCGCGCCGGTATAAAATGGGTAAAATGATAGGAACACATGCATTTTTATATATGCCAAATGCCCCAAAATCATTCTTAGGAAGGGATCTATTAGAAAAATTGGAAGCAGAGATCAAGTTTAAAAATGGTGAAATACAAAGTAGACATGATCACTTCATCGAAATGTTTAGTTCTAATCCAGCCACAGGTAACAAAACAGGTCCCCTTGGACGTCCTGGATCACGTCTACCCAGGAGTGCGGGCCGACGGAATACCGGGTAAGGCAAAGCACGCCAAACCGATCCAAGTCAGGCTGAAGCCCCAGGCACAACTGGTAAGAATCAAACAATACCCCCTCAGACTAGGAGACCAGAAAGGAATTAAACCTGTAATAGATTCCTTTCTCAAATTTGGCCTTTTAGTAGAATGGGAACCTGAATATAACACCCCCGTTTTGCCAATCCACAAACCGGACGGGAAAAGTTAGGGATTAGTACAAGACCTAAGAGCTACCAATAAAATAACAGAAGACCTTTATCCTGCAGTGGCCAACCCTTATACTTTGTTAACAAAACTAAGAGAGAATCTTGTTTGGTTTACTGTTTTAGACTGAAAAGATACCTTCTTCTGCCTGCCCTTGGAGCCAGAGAGCCAAAAATTGTTTGCTTTTGAATGGGAAAATCCAGAGTCAGGTCGGAAACCCCAACTCACCTGCACTGTGTAACCCCAAGGCTTCAAAAATAGCCCAACCTTATTTGGAAACGAATGGGCAAAAGACCTTGAGGACTGGACGGCACCCACTGCAGAAGGACTTTTGCTCCAATATGTGGACAACCTGTGATAGCCACCGAAACCTCAAACAGCTGTGAGGAATGGACAGTATGCCTGTTAAATTTTCTGGGACTTAAAGGATATGAGGTATCTCAGCAGAAGGCACGAATGATGAAGCAAGAAGTCACCTACCTGGGCTATGAGGTCTCAGGGGGCAGCAGAGATTAGGACAAGAACGCAAAGAAACGATCTGCCAAACCCCTCAGCCCAAGACACCTAAGGAACTTGGGACATTTCTCGGCATGACACGTTTGTGTCGACTCTGGATCTAGAATTACGGTATAGTAGGAAAACCTCTATACCAATTGCGGCAAGCACAAACAAGGGAATTACAGTGGACTGGGGAAGCAAAACAGGCATTTAATGAATTAAAGAAGGAATTACTAGGGGGCCCCAGCCCTCAGACTGCCACATGTCACCAAACCCTTTTTTGGTTATTTTCACATGAGAGACAAGGCGTAGCCCTCGCAGTCCTAGCTCAAAATGCAGGACCCCAGAAAAGGGCTCTAGCTTACTTCTCAAAGCAACTAGATGAAGTAAGCAAAGGATGGCCTGGATGCTTACGGGCCATAGCAGCCATAGTCCTAAAAATCCAGGAAGCTCAAAGATGTACCATGGGACAAAAGATGACCGTCCTGGTATCACATCCCATATCTGTGCTACTGGAACAAAGGGGGGCACTGGCTGTCTCCCTCTCGGTTCCTTAAGTACCAAGCGATATTGCTAGAACCAGATGACATAGATACAGGCACTACTAATATTGTCAACCCAGCCTCTTTTTTCAGACAATTTCTCATCTGACAGAAGGATACTTTTTCAGCTTTACAGAGCTGTCCATATCTTGATTTGTCTGCTGTTGTGTTTGGGAAAAGTTCTGCAAAAGAGGGCTTTGAATGTTAATAACATGAACGCGTGGTTTTTATTAAGCAGAGGATAGTGAGAATAGTATGAGGAAGAGATTACTCAACAGTAATAAAAAAGTCCCCTGAAATTGACACTTGTAACTAGCTGGTTTTTAACTATTCTTTTTCACAAATCTGATTACAGATTTAGGTGAAAGTCCAGCAGATCCCTGAAGTATGTGTTTAACTTCAGCCACACACTGTACTTCAAACACATCCTTACCTATTTTAACTCCAGATTTAAAAAAAAAAAAGCTAATGAATTTCCAGTGCACATAACCTTTAAAAAGTAAACCTTTGTGATCTTGCTTTTATATTTAAATTTTGATCAAATTCTTCACAAACCCCATGCAATTTCAAACAAGTAACAACCTGCAGGTAACGTTTGAAGTTTTCTTAAATGTTTTGCCAAGGTGATACTTCAGCTTTTAACTCTGCATGCTATTTAATCTTTCAGTAATTATTACAATATATTTGCCATAACAATGAAAGACTTTAGAATACATTCATGTGTTAAATAGGCAATCACTAGTCAGGATCTACTTAAAGTGAGTATTTTTACAAGGTAATAATCTCACTGGTTCCATTTGAAGAAAAGGAAACATTTCTGTAATGTGAGGGTGACTGAGGACTGCTGCAGGTTGCCCAGAGGCGTTGTGGAAACCATCCTCGGATCCTCTAAAGCTGGCTGGGTATGGTTCAGTGAAATCAGATAAAATTAATAAAAACAAAGTCTATGATTGGACAAGACTTCCTTCAGAGCTCCCGTCTGACCTCAGCCACTGTGTGATTCTGGGATTCCACCAGACTCCATGGCAGTGCAATTGTTCTTTTTTGACCACTTTCTTATTTAGATACCTAAAAAAAAAAAAAAACAAACCAAGCAGACTGACTTTATACAGATATCAAAATAAAATCTATGAATCAGAGCCAAAAAGACATGTATTGCCTTCTTTGAGTATAAAGTGACCTGAGGTGACAACTTCACCTACAGATTTCCAGATTTAAAGCAGGGGGGATTTCACCTTACTAATCTGCTAAAAAAAAGTCATCATTTTATATAAAAAAAAAAAAACAACCAAAATTGTAGACTCAAAGAACGATTTGTGTTTGAAGGGGCTTTTAAAGATCATCTAGTCCAACCTTCTTACCATGAGCTTACCATTTCACTAGGTCAGGTTGTGCAAAGCTCATCCAAGCTGACCTTGAACACTTCCAAAGATGGGGCATCAACAGCTTTTTGGGAAAGCTTTCCCAGTTTCTTACCACCCTTGTAAAAAGGTAGGGGTGTGTGTGTGTGTGTGTGTGTGTGTGGGTGTGTGTGTGTGTGTGTGTGTAAAACCTTGTAAAAAAAAAAAACCACCAACCTTGTGAAAAAACCTTGTAACACCTTGTGAAAAGTTGTGTGTAGGTCCTTGTAAAAACCATCTTCATTATATGCAATCTAAACCTACCCTCTTTCAGATAAAAACAAATTGCCCCTTGTCCTGTCACTTCAGGCTCATCAAAAAGTCTCTGTCTTTTGTATAAGCCCCCTTTAAGTACTGAAAAAGGGCAATAAACTGTTCCCAGAGCCTTCTCTTCCCCAGGCTGAGCAAGCCCAACTCTCGCAGCCTTTTCTCGTAACAGAGGTGCTCCATCCCTGTGATTACTTTTGTGGCCCTCTGCTCTGGACCTGTACCGAGGACTCCAGAGCTGAACACAGTACTCTGGATGGGATCTTGCATGAGCAGAGTAGAGGAAGAATCACCCCTACCTGCTGGCCACACTTCTTTTTATGAAGCTCAGATAAGAGATGGCATTAAAAAAGGAAATGGAATTAACTTTAAACACAACTGACAATAAAACATAAATGTTATCAAAATTAAGAAAATATTTGTCCATTATTATTTAAATCAAAAAGAGCTCAATTGTTTGTACAAGTCTCAGAACAGAAGGATCTCTTACACTTTAGAAAGGAAAATACAGGAGTAGTAACCAAATTCAACAATAAAAATTGTGATTCATCTGTGACATACGGAAATTCAGCTACGTGAAACTAAATTCAAAACCTTGGATTGTAAGGTAATTAGATCCTTACTCAAACAAATGCAGGATACAAACAAAAAGGCATCTTCTATTTGGGCGTTTTGAAAAATAACCCTTTAAGTGAAAACAGTCTACTGATAAAAAAATAACACCCTTCAAAAATAACACTCATAAGCTTTTTTTTCTCTTTCCTTTTCTATTCCTGAAAGTACTTTTGTGTAAAACATTACCTATGTCCTGAAGGTTACATGAAGCATTCAAGCATCAAACCTGCTTAACAGCAGGTCTTGAACTTTAGTGTTGTCCTGGGTTCAGCAGTAGCAGTCATGTTTTTTCCTTTGTGTTAGCTGGTGCAGTGCTGTGTTTTGACTTCTAGTTTTGAGAACAGCGTTGGTGAAGCCGATGTTGTCGGTTGTTGCTAAGTGATGTTTACCCTGACCAAGGACTCTGTGAAGCTCATGCTCTGCCAGGGAGGAGGGGAAGCTGTGAGGAAGCAGAGACGGGGCGCCTGACCCGGGCTAGCCGGGGAGGTATTCCATACCACAGCACGTCATGCCCGGGGTGGGGGGTAACTGGGAGTTACCCGGAAGGACAGGAGCTTCCGGGTGGAACTCGTTTTCTTGGCCGGTGGTATCGTATTCTCTTCCCTTGTTATTTTCCCTTATCATTGTTTTAGCTGATAGTAGCGGTGGTGATTTGTTGCTGGACTGTTCTTGTCTCAACCCGTAGGAGTTGCACTCTCTCGATCCTCCTCCCCGTTCCTCCGGGAGCGGGGAAGGGGAGAGCCCCGGTGCAGGCTGGGGGGGGGGGGAGACGGACACGGACCTTGATTGTTGTCAGCTCGGCACCACTCACTGGGAGTGAGTGAACAAGTTACCTGACTGGGTTTAAACCACGACAGTTCTTTTTGGCGCCCAACGTGGGGCACGAGGGGTTGAGATAAGAACAGATCTGACAGGATTGATAGTCACTCGTCACAATGCTGATTTATTGGCTCTCAAGGTTTTTCCTCTTGATCTCACAGTTTCAGTATACCATATCTTACATCCATCCAGTATTGGCTGTATTAGTGTTTTTCAAGTGTGGGGCTTGGGCTAAGGTTTTTATCCCATTGTACTTTATGGTAATGACTTGTAATACAATAGAATCATTGATCATGAAACTGATCTGGCTTATGTTCCCAGTGTGGTCACCACCTTTATACTTTGGGAGGTATATGATGGAGGTGCTTAGCAATTACACATCTTTTTTCTCCTTCTCAGGTGCTCAACCTGTGAAGGAGACATCCTTTTACCCTCCTAGTCGTCCCCCCAGACCATTTACATTTGAGAGTTTCGAATTTTTTAAATGGCCTTTTAATGCTCTTGAGACTTGTTTGCTGATGGTGATGGGAATCACCATGCTAACACACATACAGAGTGTGTTTTGCCCACTACTGATTTCAAGAGTTAAGCAGATTCAGGTTTGGGTTTTGTCTGGGGTCAAACGACGATGTAGGAGGACCGAGAGATTTTCCCAGAGGCTGGACAGCCATGAGTGGCAGGGTGTGTGGGATAGTATGGGCAAGTATCTAGGTCAGTGGGCCCCCCCAGTATTTTGGAATTTCACTACCGAACAACTGCAAAATCCAGAAGAATTAGTAAAACACTTAAATGAGGTGTGTGGTCATTCTGGCCATACCAGAGATGGACAAATCACGGCAACGTGCTGGGGCTTGGCCTATGCTTACAGGGCCTTGTTCAACACTATCCAGCACCTTCAAAAGGAAAAGAATGTCGGCGGATTTGAGGGCAAAGTGACAGTCGCTACTCAAACTTTGGCTGCAATGAACTGCGCAGCTACCCCAGTGGCAAGTACAGCAGCTGCTCAAACTTCAACTGCAACAGACAGCGCGGTTACCCCAGCTCCAAGCACGGTAGCTACACCACCCCCAGCAACAAGTACAGTCGCTACTCAAACCACAGTGATAATCACTGCAGCCAAACCAGAGGACCAATTCGTACCAATATCAGTTGCCCCTGTACGCAAGAGAACAAGCAAAAAGGAGGCAAAAAGGGTGAAGCGAGATGAAGAACCAATGAATTCACCACCCGGTCCAGAATCTGATCAGGAGTCATCCTCACATGACGAAGAAGAAGAAGAAGAGGTAACTTCTCGACCTCGGACCTCAACCGAGCTGCGGAATATGCGAAAAGATTTTACCCGTCAACCAGGGGAGCACATCATCACCTGGTTACTCCGATGCTGGGACAATGGGGCCGATGGTCACGAACTAGAAGGTACAGAAGCCAAGCAGCTGGGATCACTTGCTAGAGAAGGGGGAATTGACAAAGCAATTGCAAGAGAGAAAAAGTCCCTCAGCCTTTGGAGGAGGCTCTTGGCAGGTGTGAAAGAAAGGTTTCCGTACAAGGACGATGTTACGAGTCGTTCGGCCAAGTGGACTACTATAGACAAAGGCATCCAGTCTCTGAGGGAATCGGCCATCGTAGAGATGATCTATCACATCAAGCCGAATAACGGGGATACACCTATAGATCCAGATGAAGTTGAATGTACACGACCCATGTGGCGAAAACTTACACGGAATGCACCGTCATCATATGCCCATTCATTGGCAACAGTGACCTGGAATGACATAGTACCACTAACAGTGGATGAAATGGTTCATAAACTCCGAGAGTTCGAAGACAATCTCACTCCTTCCATCATCTCAGCTGTGAAAAAACTGTCCCAGGACCTCGACAAATTGAGGGACGATGTATCTGATTTATCCAGCTCCTCACGTGTACCAACACGCGTCTCAGCTATTAACAAAAGACGTCCTATTGTTCAAGAGAGGAGATACAGAAGGTATACGCCACGGGGTACCCTATGGTTTTACCTGCTGGATCACGGAGAAGACATGACAAAGTGGGATGGAAAACCTACTTCAGCTTTGGAGGAACGGGTGAGTGAACTGAAGAGGGGAGCAAGGGCCAAGACTGATCGTCCCATGAGAGCTACGGCTTCAGTTTCTGGTGAGCAGTTTCCCAGATGGAGTGGAAGAGCTGATTTTACTCCAGCTCCTGTGATAACGAAGAATAATCCCTTTCAACACGACTTAAGTGTCCAATGCTGTGACGACCATTAGAGGGGCCCTGCCTCCAGCCAGGTGGAGGTAGGGGACAATCGGATTTACTGGACTGTGTGGATCAGATGGCCTGGCACATCAGTCCCACACAAGTATAAGGCTCTAGTAGATACCGGTGCACAGTGTACCCTGATGCCATCAAGCTGTCAAGGGGTGGAACCCATCTATATTTCTGGAGTAACAGGAGGATCCCAAGAGTTGACTGTGCTGGAGGCTGAAATCAGCCTGACTGGGAGGGAGTGGCAAAAGCACCCTATTGTGACTGGTCCAGAGGCTCCATGCATCCTCGGCATAGACTACCTCAAGAGAGGGTACTTCAAAGACCCAAAAGGGTACCGGTGGGCTTTTGGTATTGCTGCTTTGGAGACTGAGGAAATTGAGCAGCTGTCCACCTTGCCTGGTCTCTCAGAAGATCCCTCTGCTGTGGGGTTGCTGAAAGTTGAAGAACAACAAGTGCCAATTGCGACCACAACAGTGCACCGGCGGCAATATCGCACCAACCGAGACTCCCTGATTCCCATCCATCAGCTGATCCGTAGACTGGAGAGTCAGGGGGTGATCAGCAGGACCCGCTCACCCTTCAATAGCCCCATATGGCCAGTGCGAAAGTCTAATGGAGAATGGAGACTAACAGTAGACTATCGTGGCCTGAATGAAGTCACACCACCATTGAGTGCTGCCGTACCGGACATGCTAGAACTTCAGTATGAACTAGAGTCAAAAGCAGCCAAGTGGTATGCCACGATTGATATTGCCAATGCATTTTTCTCCATTCCTTTGGCAGCAGAGTGCAGGCCACAGTTTGCTTTTACTTGGAGGGGTGTCCAGTTCACTTGGAACCGACTGCCCCAGGGGTGGAAACACAGCCCTACCATTTGCCATGGACTGATCCAGACTGCACTGGAACAGGGGCAAGCTCCAGAACACCTGCAATACATTGATGACATTATTGTGTGGGGCGATACAGCGGAAGAAGTCTTTGAGAAAGGGAGGAAAATAATCCAAATCCTGCTGAAAGCCGGTTTTGCCATCAAACGGAGTAAGGTCAAGGGACCTGCACAGGAGATTCAATTTTTGGGAATAAAATGGCAAGATGGACGTAGACAGATCCCCACAGATGTGATCAACAAGATAACAGCAATGTCTCCACCAACTAATAAGAAAGAAACGCAAGCTTTCTTGGGTGCAGTGGGGTTCTGGAGAATGCACATCCCAAATTACAGTTCGATTGTAAGCCCTCTCTATCATGTGACCCGGAAGAAGAATGATTTTAAATGGGGCCCTGAGCAGCAACAAGCCTTTGAGCAAATTAAACGCGAGATAGTTCATGCAGTAGCCCTTGGACCAGTCCGGACCGGACCAGATGTAAAAAATGTGCTGTACACTGCAGCTGGGGAGAACGGTCCTACCTGGAGCCTCTGGCAGAAAGCTCCAGGGGAGACTCGAGGTCGACCCCTCGGCTTTTGGAGTCGGGGATACAAAGGATCTGAGGCCAGCTATACCCCAACTGAGAAAGAGATACTGGCAGCCTATGAAGGGGTTCGAGCTGCTTCGGAAGTGATTGGCACTGAAGCACAGCTCCTCCTGGCACCCCGGCTGCCCGTGCTGGGCTGGATGTTCAAAGGCAGGGTCTCCTCTACACATCATGCAACTGATGCTACATGGAGTAAATGGGCTGCACTAATTACACAACGAACTCGAATAGGAAATCCCAGTCGTCCAGGCATTCTAGAAGTCATCATGGACTGGCCAGAGGGCAAAGATTTCGGAATGTCACCAGAGGAGGAGGTGGTGCGTGCTGAAGAGGCCCCACCATATAATAAACTGTCAGAAAGTGAAAAGCAGTATGCCTTGTTTACTGATGGCTCTTGCCGTATTGTGGGAAAGCATCGGAGATGGAAGGCAGCTGTATGGAGTCCTGGACGACAAGTTGCAGAAACTGCTGAAGGAGAGGGTGAATCGAGTCAATTTGCCGAGGTGAAAGCCATCCAGCTGGCCCTGGACATTGCTGAACGAGAAAAGTGGCCAGTACTTTATCTCTATACTGACTCATGGATGGTGGCAAATGCCCTGTGGGGGTGGTTGAAGCAATGGAAGCAGAGCAACTGGCAACGCAGAGGTAAACCCATCTGGGCTGCTGCACTGTGGAAAGATACTGCTGCCCGGGTGCAGAACCTGGTGGTGAAGGTACGTCATGTAGATGCCCATGTACCCAAGAGTCGGGCCACTGAGGAACACCAGAACAACCAACAAGTGGATAAAGCGGCTAAGATTGAAGTGGCTCAGATGGACTTAGATTGGCAACATAAAGGTGAATTATTTTTGGCCCGGTGGGCCCATGACACTTCAGGCCATCAGGGCAGAGATGCAACATATAGATGGGCCCGTGACCGAGGGGTGGACTTAACAATGGACACTATTGCCCAGGTTATTCATGAGTGTGAAACATGTGCTGCAATTAAACAAGCCAAGCGGTTAAAGCCTCTTTGGTATGGAGGACGATGGTTGAAGTATAAATATGGGGGGGCCTGGCAGATTGACTATATCACACTGCCACCAACCCGCCAAGGCAAGCGCCATGTGCTTACCATGGTGGAAGCAACCACCGGGTGGCTGGAAACATACGCTGTGCCCCATGCCACTGCCCGGAACACCATCCTGGGCCTTGAGAAACAGATTTTGTGGCGACACGGCACCCCAGAGAGAATTGAGTCAGACAATGGGACTCATTTCCGGAATAACCTTATAGATATTTGGGCCAAAGAGCATGGCATTGAGTGGGTATATCACATCCCCTACCATGCACCAGCCTCTGGGAAAATCGAACGGTACAATGGGCTGTTAAAAACCACACTGAGAGCGATGGGTGGGGGAACTTTCAAGCATTGGGATACACATTTACCAAAGGCCACCTGGTTGGTCAACACCAGAGGATCTGCCAACAGGGCTGGCCCAGCCCAGTCAGAACTTTTACATATTGTAGAGGGGGACAAAGTTCCCGTGGTGCATATGAAGAATTTGCTGGGGAAGACAGTCTGGGTTATTCCTGCTTCAGGTAAAGGCAAACCCACTCGTGGGATTGCTTTTGCTCAAGGACCTGGATATACTTGGTGGGTAATGCGGGAAGATGGGGAAGTCCGATGTATACCTCAAGGGGATTTGATTTTAGGGGAAAACAGCCAGTGAACTCAATTGTATGCTGTTGCCTGCTGTGTAATGCTTTTATAGCCCATCAACTAGATGTCTCCAGGTCACCAGCGACTGGCCCTGACTTCCCTCCAGCCATCATCCCAACAGAGAATGAACTTGGAACATCATGGACCGAATGGACTCAGCAGCATTATAGGGATTGGTCCATGCACTAAGAAAATGATTTTTTTCCTCTTGGTCTGTATGTATATGGATGTATATATGTGGGAGAGCGATGGTGTATTGAAAATGTGGGATCTGAGCACGACGTGAATGGTATGGAATAAGGGGTGGATAATGTCCTGGGTTCAGCAGTAGCAGTCATGTTTTTTCCTTTGTGTTAGCTGGTGCAGTGCTGTGTTTTGACTTCTAGTTTTGAGAACAGCGTTGGTGAAGCCGATGTTGTCGGTTGTTGCTAAGTGATGTTTACCCTGACCAAGGACTCTGTGAAGCTCATGCTCTGCCAGGGAGGAGGGGAAGCTGTGAGGAAGCAGAGACGGGGCGCCTGACCCGGGCTAGCCGGGGTGGTATTCCATACCACAGCACGTCATGCCCGGGGTGGGGGGTAACTGGGAGTTACCCGGAAGGACAGGAGCTTCCGGGTGGAACTCGTTTTCTTGGCCGGTGGTATCGTATTCTCTTCCCTTGTTATTTTCTCTTATCATTGTTTTAGCTGATAGTAGCGGTGGTGATTTGTTGCTGGACTGTTCTTGTCTCAACCCGTAGGAGTTGCACTCTCTCGATCCTCCTCCCCGTTCCTCCGGGAGCGGGGAAGGGGAGAGCCCCGGTGCAGGGAAGGGGGGGGAGACGAACACGGACCTTGATTGTTGTCAGCTTGGCACCACTCACTGGGAGTGAGTGAACAAGTTACCTGACTGGGTTTAAACCACGACAAGTGTGTACTATCTGCTATTTCTACACTAACAGAGAATTTAAACCCAGGTCAGAATAAACGTTTGACTCAGACTTTGTAGAGATATGTATTAAACCCAAGAAAGATGATAAAACATCAGGCTTGCTTATTTTCCCGAAAGCCCACAGTGCTCTATTTCATCTTCATACTTGGTTCTAGGAAAGACAGGCATGAATGCATCCTTTCTTAAAAATACCCCTGTGACTGCAGAAGAGCTCTTTTAGCTTTTCTCAATTACTGTCTAGTCCAGGATCAAAGTTCTGCATACTTTTCTACTGCCATAATTCAGTGAATGTGCTGACGGCTCACAGTTAAAAAGGTAGTTAAGACAAGTGAAAGAAAAGCATCATTACTGTTTTCCCAAATCTGTGAAGATATGAACTACCTCACCTAAAGGTCATAAAAATGTCATTGCTGCAGCTAACAGCATATATGTGTAAATGCAACATTAGAAGGCTTTAGAGTATCACGCGATAATCATTCACATATGGGTTTTGGCAAAGTAGAAAAACAGAGCGCTGAAGCAACTCTAGCTCTTGAATGAAGCAGATTATCCCTCAGTTTTCTGAAAAGATTATATTGCAAGGTTTCTTGCAGAAGAGAAGAGCCCCAAACAACCGTTTACAGAGCATTTTGGATAAAGATGAGGTTGATGTAAAACAAGACTCATCATTTTGAAAATAACGCACACGATTCTTTCCAATTGCGATCACATCAGAACCGATTTATCTATATGATAAGAGAGAGCTGAGGCGGACATGAACCGTGCTCTTCAGAACTGCTCGTCCTCAATAAGGATTATTTAGCCCTCTAAGCACTGCCGGCTGCTCATCACACAGTGAAAGTTGTGCTCATGCAAAAGTAGCTCTGATGATGCCTCACGTACACATTCATGCGGATTCCTTTTCATTTTGCTGCTGATTGACTTCAGACACTTTGCACCATTTCTCTTAAGGAGATCAAAGCCCAGAAATGCTTTTTTTATCAAATTTCCAGCTACTGATTCTGTTCAATGACCAAGGTGATGAATATTTTCCTTGAGAAATCAATAGATTAGGAAAACTAGAAACAGGCTTCAATTTAGCTTCTTTGGTGAGGTGTTTTTTTCCCCCAGAATTTTCAGAGGGACATTCTAGAAGTTTTTTTAATATCTATTTTAACCTGCCAGAGAGGAGACTGAGATGAGCTCTTAGCCACAAGTTCTTCCCTGTGAGGCTGCTGAGGCACTGGCACAGGGTGCCCAGAGAAGCTGTGGCTGCCCCATCCCTGGCAGTGCTCAAGGCCACGTTGGATGGGGCTTGGAGTAAGCTCCTCTAGTGGAAGGTTTCCCTGCCCGTGGCAGGGGGCTGGAACTGGATGAGCTTTACGGTCCCTTGCAAGCAGGCTGGGATTCTATGACTTTAGGATAATGAATTCTGTCCCTGGAACATCACAACTTCTCTGGGGAGCTGCCCTTTGTGTCAAAAAAAAATAGGGTAGGAAGGTGACCTTCCCTCCAGCATTGCTTTCCTTCTCCAAGTGGCCACTTCTACAGACCATAAGAAAAGCACAGTTTCATTCACTGCCCAAAACCAAACCAATACAGATGTGGTCAGAAAGTGAACCGGTGCGAAACACCCCTGTGACTGCCACAGCACAACGCAGAGCCAGCCCAGACCATGCACCACAGAACAGCCAGGGCAGTCTCACCAGCCCATCTCAGGCCCCTCTGTGGCAAAGCAACACCTGAGCTGCCTGGGGGGACTTGGTGCACCCTTCCATAGGGGCAGCAGCCCCTCCAACCTAACAAGCAGGGGACTCGCTGCAGACAAGAACGCTTCCCTCCCCATTGCCCACTTCTAGACAGCCCTGTCTCCAGCAGCCCACTCCACGCCTGCCAGAACCACCAGTCCCCTCAACCGCCTGCAGGCAGGCAGAACAATGAGACTTCTGGAGCAAACACAGACACTAGCAACTAAATAAATGAATAAACAAGAAATCTAAGGTTGTAACAGTGCTGCGGCTGCTCTGCAGCACACTGCAGGCTCCCTGCCACACTGCAGCCTTCAGAGTTGAAACTGAAAAGATGTTTTGAACCAGCCCCCTATAACCTCTCCACTGGTCCCAGCAGCACCATGATGCACACAAAGAGGAGACGAAAGTCACTCCCACTCCTTGCCAAGCCTTTGCTTTGTTCCTACGAATGAAATGAATGGCTATTTTATAGCTGTACTAATGCCAGTGCAAAAAAACCCAGTGACCGTGGGCAAACACATCACCGGTCATTGACAAAAGCTCAGACCAATCTTGGAGAGCAAAGGTGTTGGGATCCCACAGCTGCTGGACTCACACAGGACATAGTTAGACAATCAGAGCCCAGCTCTGAAGCAAGCTGCCTCCAGTGCAATAGCAGAACTGTGGTCTCAGCAGCATCAGGAGAGATTCTATTGATTTAGCAAGCAAGAAAAATTCAACACATTCTCATCCTAAGAAATAAAAGAAATTAAACTAAACTGCCTTCAGTCTCTCACTGAACAGAAGCTCCCATCACCCTTCTCCTGGCTCTGCCACTCAGAACTGAGGCTTCTGAACTGCAGGGCCCTCAGTCCAGCTCTTCTCAAGCTTGTCCTCCTTTGTTTGGAAAGGCCATTAAGTTCTCTACAGCTTCTTGGAAGGCCACTCATCTGATCAGCAGTGGATTGGTAAAGTTCATTTGAACTACCTTCTTCTCTGCAAATAAAGTTTCAGTAACAAAATCAGAGACTGAAACAGAAGCAAAAGCAGGGGCAAAGCTGATCTTTAAGTAGTCTTAGAGGAATGCACACCCTAAAGGAGCTAAAGGCATGTGGGACTATCATCTTCTCTCCCAAGCTGCTTAGCAGCTCCTTTGAACTCTGATACACTCACCACACTCAGAGTGCATCACAAGCTGTTTGAATCTCATGTGAGGTTGAGTGGGACCCCAAAGCTTGAAGCCCAAGAGTTTCATGGCTGCACAATAACCTCATCTCCCCACAGAGCACAAACCAGAGGGAATTATACATTCCCTGGAGTGACAAGCATCTATAGTTCCAGTTATCTGGGACAGGTCAGGGGAGAAAACCACATCGCTACCACGATTCAGCCCAGGATAAGTGTCACTTCTGAGACTTTATGGGTATTTATTCTTTCACATCTGCACAAAGAAGCATGAAAGTCTAAATAATTACTTTGATATTTCATAAAGCTTGTAATCTGTCAGCACCTTATGGCTGGCTTTGCAATATTAAAGGAGATATGAATAAACAACCACCCAAAATCAAATGAGCACATTTTCTATTCACAAATGGCAAAAAAGGGTTAGAACTAGTCTAAACCAGTTTAGAAATAGCTACGGAAAGATTAAACCAAACTAGAAATGGCAAGAAAGTCTGCAGACTTAGTCAAAAATGGCATAAAACTGGTAAGAAATTGGCAAAAATAAGATAAGAATGACCAGCAATTGTTTAGAAATAGCCAAAAGACTTAAAATGGGTTAGAAAGGGCCAAAAATGGTTTAAACCAAGTGAGGAAAGGGCAAAACCAGGTTAGAAATAGAAAGAAATCGGTAAGACCTGGACAGAAAGGGCTTGGGAATGGCCAAAATAGCTTAAAAAGAGCCAGTATTGCGCAAAAAAAAAGGTTAGATATAGCTCAAGCCAATTTAGAAATAGGTAAGAAACGCTTAAACAAGGCTAGAAACTTCCATAAATAGTTCAGATTTAGCCAAAAATGGAATAAAACCTGCAAGAAATGGGCAAAAATAAGGTAGGAATGCCCAGCAAATGCTTAGAAATAGCCAAAAAAAGATTTAAAATGTGTTATAAAGAACCAAAAATGGCTTAAACCAAGTCAGGAAAGGACCAAAACGGGTTAGAAATAGAAAGAAATTCGTAAGAAATGGAGAAAAATGGTTTGGAAATGGCCAAAATGGCTTAAAAAGAGTCAGTACTGCACAAAAAAGATTTAGAAATAGCTCAAGCCAGTTTAGAAATAGGTAAGAAAAGCTTAAACCAGGCTAGAAACTTCCATAAATAGTTCAGATTTAGCCAAAAATGGAATAAAACCTGCAAGAAAATATGGGCAAAAATAAGGTAAGAATGACCAGCAATTGCTTATAAATAGCCAAATAAAAAAAAGACTTAAAATGGGTTAGAAAAAGCCAAAAATGGTTTAAACTAAGTCAGGAAAGAGCAAAAACTGAGTTAGGAACAGAAAAGAAATTGGTAAGAACTGGACAGAAAGGGTTTGGAAATGGCCAAAATGGCTTAAAAAGAGTCAGTATTGCGCAAAAAAGGGTTAGATGTAGCTCAAGCCAGTTTAGAAATAGGTAAGAAAAGCTTAAACCAGGCTAGAAACTTCCATAAGTAGTTCACATTTAGCCAAAAAAGGAATAAAACCTACAAAAAATGGACAAAAATAAGGTAAGAATGATAAGGAATTGTTTAGAAATAGCCAAAAAAGACTTAAATCAGGCTAGAAACTTCCATAAATAGTTCAGATTTAGCCAAAAATGGAATAAAACCTGCAAAAAATGGGCAAAAATAAGACAAGAATGACCAGCAATTGCTTAGAAATAGCCAAAAAAACCCGATTTAAAATGGGTTAGAAAAAGCCAAAAATGGTTTAAACCAAGTGAGGAAAGGGCAAAAATGGGTTACAAATGACAGGAAATCAGTAAGAAATGGACAAAAATGGTTTGGAAATGGCCAAAATGACTTAAAAAGAGATAGACCTGGGAAAAAAGGGTTAGAACTAGTCTAAACCAGTTTAGAAACAGTTACGAAAAGATTAAACCAAAGAGGAAATGGCAAGAAACTGTTCAGACTTAGTCAGAAATGGCATAAAACTGGTAGGAAATTGGCAAAAATAAGATAAGAATGACCAGCAATTGTTTAGAAATAGCCAAAAAAGACTTAAAATGGGTTAGAAAGGGCCAAAAATGGTTTAAACCAAGTGAGGAAAGGGCAAAACCAGGTTACAAATAGAAAGAAATTGGTAAGACCCGGACAGAAAGGGTTTGGGAATGGCAAAAATGGCTTAAAAAGAGTCAGTATTGTGCAAAAAAGGGTTAGAAATAGCTCAAGCCAGTTTAGAAATAGCTAAGAAAAGCTTAAACCAGACTAGAAACTTCCATAAATAGTTCAGAAATTGCCATAAAATGGCTTCAAATGGGAGAGAAATGGGCAAAAATAAGGTAAGAGTGACCAGCAATTGTTTAGAAATAGCCAAAAAACCTTAAAAGGGTCAGAAAGAGCCAAAAATGGTTTAAACCAAGTGAGAAAAGGGCAAAAATTGTTTAGAAACAGAAAGAAATTGGTAAGAACAGGACAAAAATGGTTTGGAAATGGCCAAAATGGCTTAAGAAGAGTTAGAATTGGGCAAAAAAGGGTTAGAAATAGCTCAAGCCAGTTTAGAAAGAGCTAGGAAAAGGTTAAACCAGGCTGGAAATGGCAAGAAACAGTTCAGACTTAGTCAACAATGTATAAAATTACTAAGAAATAGGCAAAAATAAGATGAGAATGACCAGCAATTGTTTAGAAATAGCCAAAAAAGATTTAGAATGGGTTAGATATAGCTCAAGGCAGTTTAGAAATAGCTAAGAAAAGGTTAAACCAGGCTAGAAACTTCCATAAATAGTCCACATTTAGACAAAAATGGAATAAAACCTGCAAGAAATGGGCAAAAATAAGGTAAGAACGATTAGCAATTGTTTAGAAATAGCCAAAAAAGATTTAAAATGGGTTAGAAAAAGCCAAAAATGGTTTAAACCAAGTCCGGAAAGGGCAAAACCAGGTTAGAAATAAAAAGAAAATCGTAAGAACTAGATGAAAGGGTTTGGGAATGGCCAAAATGGCTTATAAGGTGTCAGTATTGCGCAAAAAAAAATGGTTAGAAATAGCTCAAGCCAGTTTAGAAAAAGGTAAGAAAAGCGTAAACCAGGCTAGAAACTTCCATAAATAGTTCAGAAATTGCCATAAAATGGAATAAAACCTGCAAGAAATGAGCAAATATAAGAGAAGAATGACCAGCAATTGCTTAGAAATAGCCAAAAAAAAGATTTAAAATGGGTTACAAAGAACTAAAAATGGTTTAAACCAAGTCAGGAAAGGGCAGAAACAGGTTAGAAATAGAAATTAATTGGTAAGAAATGTTGACAAATGGTTTGGAAATGGCCAAAATGGCTTAAAAAGAGTCAGTATTGTGCAAAAAAGGGTTAGATATAGCTCACGCCTGTTTAGAAATACCTAAGAAAACCTTAAACCAGGCTAGAAACTTCCATAAATAGTTCAGAAATGGCCATAAAATGGCTTAAAACTGGCAAGAAATGGGCAAAAATAAGATAAGAATGACCAACAATTGTTTAGAAATAGCCAAAAAAGACCTAAAATGCGTTAGAAAAAGGCCAAAAATGGTTTAAACCGAGTCAGGAAAGGGGAAAAGCTGTGTTAGGAATAGAAAAAAAAATTGGTAAGAACTGGACAGAAATGGTTTGGGAATGGCCAAAATGACTTAAAAAGAGTCAGTATTGCGCAAAAAAGGGTTAGATATAGCTCACGCCTGTTTAGAAATAGGTAAGAAAAGCTTAAACCAGGCTAGAAACTTCCATAAATAGTTCAGACTTAGCCAAAAATGGAATAAAACCTGCAAGAAAAAATGGGCAAAAATAAGGTAAGAATGACCAGCAATTGCTTGAAATAGCCAAAAAAAACCCTTAAAAGGTTCAGAAAGAGCCAAGAATGGTTTAAACCAAGTTAGGAAAGGGCAAAAATAGTTTAGAAACAGAAATCAATTGGTAAGAACCGGACAAAAATGGTTTGGAAATGGCCAAAATGACTAAAATAGAGATAGAACTGGGCAAAAAAGGGTTAGAAATAGTCTAAACCAGTTTAGAAATAGCTAAGAAAAGCGTAAACCAGGCTAGAAATGGCAAGACACTGTTCAGACTTAGTCAAAAGTGGCATAAAACTGGTAAGAAATTGACAAAAATAAGACAAGAATGACCAGCAATTGCTTAGAAATAGCCAAAAAAGACTTAAAATGAGTTAGAAAGGGCTAAAAATGGTTTAAACCAAGTCAGGAAAGGGCAAAATGAGGTTAGAAAGAGAAAGAAATTGGTAAGAACTGGACGGGAGGGTTTTAAGCCAAAATGGCTTAAAAAGAGTCAGTATTGCGCAAAAAAGGGTTAGAAATAGCACAAGCCAGTTTAGAAATAGCTAAGAAAAGCTTAAATCAAGCTAGAAACTTCCATAAATAGTTCATATTTAGTCAAAAATGGAATAAAACCTGCAAGAAATGAGCAAAAATAAGGCAAGAATGACCAGCAATTGTTTAGAAATAGCCAAACAAAGATTTAAAATGGGTTATAAAGAAACAAAAATGGGTTAAACCAAGTCAGGAAAGGGCCAAAACGGGTTAGAAATAGAAATCAATTGGTAAGAGGTGGAGAAAAATGGTTTGGGAATGGCCAAAACGGCTAAAAAAGAGTCAGTATTGCGCAAAAAAAAAAGGGTTAGAAATAGCTCAAGCCAGTTTAGAAATAGGAAAGAAAAGCTTAAACCAGACTAGAATCTTCCATAAATAGTTCAAAAATTGCCAAACATGGCATCAAATGGGCAAGAAATGGGCAAAAATTAGACAAGAATGAACAGCAATTGTTTAGAAATAGAAAAAAAACCTTAAAAGTGTCAGAAAGAGCCAAAAATAGTTTAAACCAAGTGAGGAAAGGGCAAAAATGGATAGAAATAGATATAAATTGGTAAGAACAGGACAAAAATAGTTTGAAAATGGCCAAAATGGCTTAAAAAGAGTCAGTATTGCACAAAAAAAGGGTTAGAAATAGCTCAAGCCACTTTAGAAATAGCTAGGAAAAAGTTAAACCAGGCTTCGAAATGGCAAGAAACTGTTCAGACTTAGTCAACAATGCATAAAATTACTAAGAAATAGGCAAAAATAAGAATGACCAGCAATTGTTTAGAAATAGACAAAAGAGACTTAAACCAGGCTAGAAACTTCCATAAATAGTTCAGATTTAGCCAAAAATGGAATAAAACCTGCAAGAAAAAATGGGCAAAAATAAGGTAAGAATGACCAGCAATTGCTTAGAAGTAGCCAAAAAAAAAGACTTAAAATGGGTTAGAAAAAGCCAAAAATGGTTTAAACCAAGTGAGGAAAGGGCAAAAATGGGTTACAAATGACAGGAAATTAGTAAGAAATGGACAAAAATGGTTTGGAAATGGCCAAAACGACTTAAAAAGAGACAGAAGTGGGCAAAAAAGGGTTAGAAATAGTCTAAACCAGTTTAGAAATAGCTACGAAAAGCTTAAACCAAACTAGAAATGGCAAGAAACTCTTCAGACTTAGTTAAAAATGGCATAAAACTGGTAAGAAATTGGCAAAAAAAAAGATAAGAATTACCAGCAATTGCTTAGAAATAGCCAAAAAAGACTTAAAATGGGTTAGAAAGGGCCAAAAATGGTTTAAACCAAGTGAGGAAAGGGCAAAACCAGGTTACAAATAGAAAGAAATTGGTAAGACCCGGACAGAAAGGGTTTGGGAATGGCCAAAATGACATAAAAAGAGTCAGTATTGCGCAAAAAAAAACGGGTTAGATATAGCTCAAGCCAGTTTAGAAAAAGGTAAGAAAAGCTTAAACCAGGCTAGAAACTTCCATAAATAGTTCAGATTTAGCCAAAAAAAGAATAAAACCTGCCAAAAATTGGGCAAAAATAAGGTAAGAACGATCAGCAGTTGCTTAGAAAAAGCCAAAAAAGACTTAAAATGAGTTAGAAAGGGCTAAAAATTGCTTAAACCAAGTCAGGAAAGGGCAAAACCAGGTTAGAAATAGAAAGAAACTGGTAAGAACCAGACAGAAAGGGTTTGGGAATGGCCAAAACGGCTTAAAAAGAGTCAGTATTGCACAAAAAAACGGTTAGATATAGCTCAAGCCAGTTTAGAAATAGGTAAGAAAAGCTTAAACCAGGCTAGAAACTTCCATAAATAGTTCAGATTTAGCCAAAAATGGAATAAAACCTGCAAGAAATGAGCAAAAATAAGATAAGAATGACCAGCAATTGTTTAGAAATAGCCAAAAAAAGACTTAAAATGGATTAGAAAGGGCCCAAAAATGGTTTAAACCAAGTTAGGAAAGGGCAAAAATGATTTAGAAACAGAAATCCATTGGTAAGAACAGTAGAAAAATGGTTGGGAAATGGCCAAAATGGCTTAAAAAGTCAGTATTGCACAAAAAAAGGGTTAGAAATAGCTCAAGCCAATTTAGAAATAGATAGGAAAAGGTTAAACCGGGCTGGAAATGGCAAGAAACAGTTCAGACTTAGTCAACAATGCATAAAATTACTAAGAAATTGGCAAAAATAAGATAAGAATATCCAGCAATTTTTTAGAAATAGCCAAAAAAAATTTAGAATGGGTTAGAAGGGGGCAAAAATGGTTTATACCAAGTGAGGAAAGGGCAAAAACAGGTTAGAAATAGAAAGAAATTGGTAAGAACTGGACAGAAATGGTTTGGGAATGGCCAAAAGGACGTAAAAAGAGTCAGTATTGCGCAAAAAAGGGTTAGATATAGCTGAAGCCAGTTTAGAAATAGGTAAGAAAAGGTTAAACCAGGCTAGAAACTTCCATAAATAGTTCAGAAATTGCCAAAAATGGAATAAAACCTGCAAGAAATGAGCAAAAATAAGAATGACCAGCAATTGCTCTAGAAATAGCCAAAAAAAAAGATTTAAAATGGGTTATAAAGAAGCAAAAATGGGTTAAACCAAGTCAGGAAAGGGCCAAAACGGGTTAGAAATAGAAGGAAATTTGTAAGAAATGGAGAAAAATGGTTTGGGAATGGCAAAAATGGCTTAAAAAGAGTCAGTATTGCGCAAAAAAGGGTTAGAAATAGCTCAAGCCAGTTTAGAAATAGCTAAGAAAAGCTTAAACCAGACTAGAAACTTATATAAATAGTTCACATTTAGCCAAAAATGGAATAAAACCTGCAAGAAAAAATGGGCAAAAATAAGGTAAGAATGACCAGCAATTGTTTCGAAATAGCCAAAAAAACCGTAACAGGGTCAGAAAGCGCCAAAAATGGTTTAAACCAGGTTAGAAAAGGGCAAAAATGGTTTAGAAACAGAAAGAAATTGGTAAGAACAGGACAAAAATGGTTTGGAAATGGCCAAAATGACTTAAGAAGAGTTAGATTTGGGCAGAAAAGGGTTAGAAATAGCACAAGCCAGTTTAGACATAGGTAAGAAAAGCTTAAACCAGGCTAGAAACTCCCATAAAAAAGTGAAGCATTAGCCAGAAATGGCATAAACCAGGTAAGAAATGGGCAAAAATAAGGTGAGAATGACCAGCCATTGTTTAGAAATAGCAAAAAAAAAGTTAAAGTGGGTCAGAAAGGGCCAAAAATGGGTTAAACCAAGTTAGGGAAGGCCAAAAAAAGGGTTAGAAAGAAATTGGTAAGTACAGGACAAGAACGGTTTGGAAATGGCCATAATGGCTTAAAAAGAGTTAGAATTGGGAAAAAAAAAAAGGTTAGAAATAGCTCAAGCCAGTTAAGAAATAGCTAAGAAAAGCTGAAACCAGGCTAGAAATGGCCATGAATTCTTTAGGAATTGCCAAAAATGGCTTAAAACTGGTAAGACATGGGCAAAAATAAGATAGAAATGGTCATCAATTGTTTAGAAGTGGTAAAAAATGCTTCAAACAGGGGACAAGCAGGCAAGAATGGACTAGGAATAGCCAAAAAAAAAAGCTTAAAACTGGTAAGAAATGGCCAAAATTAGGATACAAATGGCAGTAATTTTTTTAGAAATAGCCAGACTTAAAATGGGTTAGAAATTGGCAACACTGGATTAGGAATGGCCAGAAATGGCTCAAACCGAGTCAGGAAAGAGCAAAAATGGGTTAGAAATGGCAAGAAATTAGTAAGAAACGGATAAAAAACGTTTGGAAAAGGTCAAAATGGTTCAAAAAGTGTTAGAATTGGGGAAAAATGGGTTCGAAACAGCCTACACCAGTTAAGAAATAGCTAGGAAAAGCTTAAAATAGGCTAGAAACTTCCATAAATAGTTCAGATTTAGCCAAAAATGGAACAAAACCTGCAACTCAATCATGTACCAAGGAAAGAGTCAGGGCATTTTCAGCTCTGTCTTGAACACTGCCAGCCATGGGGCAGCCACAGCTTCTCTGGGCACCCTGTGCCACTGTCCCACCACCCTCACAGGGAACAACTTCTAAGATCTCATCTCAATCTCCCCTCTCTGTCACGTTAAATTCGTTCCCCCTTCTCCCATCCCCACAGGCCCTTGCTCTCCCCACAAGAAATGAGGGCAGATCCCAGGATCATCCCTCGGCAGCCGCAGCGCTCCGCTGCCGGCTCAGCCAGCCCAACTCACACACCGAGTCCAAAGCAGCCACTCTGGGGAAGTCCCTTGAGGTGTTCTGGCAACTCCTACAGCACCCCAAGATCACCATCGCCACCCACCTCCTTCCACGCTCCTGTGTCCACAGGCGGCACCGGCTCCGAGACACCAAGACGGGAACCACCAGAGGAGCTGCTCTTGCCTCCTCCACCGGTAGCTTGTGTTCCGTGGGGCAGCTGTCGTCTCCCGGTGCCTCTGCTGGAGGGTTCTGTGGGGTTCTGTGACCTCACACACCTGAACACGGGGAGTTCCAGAATCAGCCACCCCTGTGGTCTCCATGTCCCCAAGGTCATTGTGATGCAGGAGCTCTGACTGGGTCCATGGGGTGCCCTGGAGCTGCTGCAGGCATTCTCTGGGATTCTCTAGGGGTATCCCCAGGATTCCCTGGGAGAGCACAGAGACACAGGGCCGTGGAGCAAGCTGCTCTAGTAGAAGGTGTCCTTGCTCGTGGCTTTGGGGGTTGGAACTGGGTGAGCTTTAAGGTCCCTTCCAGCCCACTCTGGGATTCCATGATTCTCTGCTGTGCCAGTGTCGGTCCCTCTCCACTCCTCGTAGGTGGCCGTGACGCCCTGTTCCATGGCCCACGTTGAGCTGTGACCCCTCGCATGCTCCACCTCCGGACCAAAGGCACTGAGGAAGAGCAGCCCGTGAGGGACCTCCCCGAGCCGGCTGGGCAGAGGCTGCTCCCCCCGCAGCCACTCCCGGAGCACCCCTGGGTGCCCAGTGGCCATGGGCACGATGCTGCCGCCATCCCAAAGCCGTGGCGGTCGCTGTGGATTTGCCCATTGTGACGGGGCCCCCACGGTGAGCGTGGGCTCTTTAAGGAGGGAGAGCCCTGCAGTAACCGGTGCAGAGGAGAGCCCTCCCCTCCCTCGGGAGGCTGCATCTCCCGAGGCTGCCCTGCGCATCCAGGTCCGTGTTCTTTGACTTTGCAATCCTGTTTTAGTGTTGGCCTCAAACACATTGTGGGTGCGTGCGTGGGTTTTGGGGGGTTCCCTGTAGAAACGGCTTCATGTAACCAAAAACGGGGGCGGGGAAGGTGGAGGGGGGGTCATTAAGTGCCTGTTGATGAACTGTCTGTGGGGAAGGGGGGGGATGGGCCTCACCTCCCCCCCAGCACCCCAAAACGGGGGGTGGTGGGTGTTGGGGGAGGGTCCCCAAGGGACACAACCTCCCATCCCCCACCCGGGGGTGTTGGGGGGTGGCACCTCCCCCCCTCTTTATACCCCGGATGGGAGAGGGGAGGATAAAGGGGGGGCTGGGGGGGGGTGTCTATCCGAAGCCTTATTGACACCAATGTAAATAGCGCAGGGGGGGGGGGGAGGGGAGGCGGGAGGGGTCACCTTAAGAATGTATAAAAAGGAAACTTAACCAATAAATAAAGATTTCACAGGAAATCGAGGCCCCCTCTCCCCCACATGTTTCGGCCTTTCCCCATCCCCGTTCCGCGATGCTCTCCGCACTTCCGGGTTTGTTGCCTCTGTTGCCTAGCAACGGGGTCTCCGCGTACCGCTTCCTGCGCGTTGCCAGGCTACGGCCCATGGGGCTGAATATGGGGCCTTTCCTCGCCCCTCCCCCTCATTTGTCCCCTCTTCCCCTCCCCCACCACATACCCATTTTCTCCCCTCCCCCCCTTATGCCCCCCATTCCCCCTCCCCCTTTTTCCCACCCCCATTCCCCACATTCCTGCCATTTCTCCCCCTCTCTCTCCATCCCTCCCCATTTCTCATCCCACCATCGTTACCCCCCCCTTATTTACATGCAATTAGCGTAGGACCTGCTTTATCCACATGCACTTCATGTAGGGCTGACCTTATTTACACGTTACTTCCTTATTTACATGTTATTAATGTGGGGCCTACTTAATTTGTGTCCTTTTAGTCCAGCACGCTCAGCGCTTCCAGCAGCCCCCGCCCTTCTCCCTACGGCCTGAAAGGGGCGTGGCCAAAGGGGTGAGGCCACGCCCCCCCCGCCCCTCCCTCTATCTCCCCCTCTTTCCTCACCTGGGCCTGCAGGGGGCGCAGCTGCGCCTGGAGCTTCCCATTGGATGCGGCCAGAGCCCGGAGCTGGATCCAGCGACGGGACTGGAAGGGATGGAGGGGGGGGACACAAGGAAATGAGGGACCCCAAAGCCATGGGAGGGACCCAAATACCCCCCAAGACCCCCAAACACCTTAAATATCGCCCCATATTTCCCCACAAGCCTCTCCCTTAACCCCAAACCCATCCATAACCCCCAGATCCCCCTCCCAGCACCCCCAAAATTCCCCCTAAAGCCCCAAACTCCCCCATGTCATCCCCTATAGACCCAAAATCCCCCTCCAGGACCCCCACATATCCCTCATCCCTCCCAAAAAGCGGCACTGGGACCCTTTAGGGACCCCAACCCCTCCCCATAACCATCAAATTCCACTTCCCAGACCCCCCCAAGCCCATCAGGACCCCCCCAAATCCCCATATTCCCCCAT
The DNA here is from genome assembly GCF_033815535.1 of Pezoporus flaviventris. Taxonomy (NCBI): domain Eukaryota; kingdom Metazoa; phylum Chordata; class Aves; order Psittaciformes; family Psittacidae; genus Pezoporus; species Pezoporus flaviventris. Next base: position 739,709 of record NW_026892636.1, on the reverse strand, counting down.
TGGCACCCACCAGCCGCTGCTTCCCCTCCTGCAGCTGCCTCCTCAGTGGCCCCAGGGCAGCTTCTGGGGAGTCCATGGGGCTGCCCCGTAGCTCTGGGCCCTGCTGGATCTGGGCCCCCCGAGCCCCTGAGAGCCCCGTGGCCTCCAGCATCAACCTGGTGGCAAGGGGGGCCCCAAAGCCAAACGTTGAGGGGAGTCTGGGGGGCCCAAAGGGGTCCAGATCCCATTTTGGGGACCCCAAAAGGGCTGCAGGGACCATGGAGGTTGGGGGGGGGGCACCCCGAAAGGTGTCAGTACTGGGTTTAGGGAGAATCTGGGGGGGCTTTAAGGACCCCTATGAGCCCAGCACCCACTTCAGAAGAAAACCCAGGGGGGTTTAAAGTATAGAGGGGGTCCCTAAAGGGTTCTGGGGTTCAGGAGTGGGGAGGAAAAGATCATGGGGGAGGGCCCAGGGCAGTTTTGGGGTGCAAGGGGGGAAACCAGGCTGCAGGATGCATTCGGGGGGGGTCCTTGAGAGGGTTTTGGGTGCATGGGGGAATCCATAGGGTGGTTTTGGGGTGCAGAGGGGTTGTTTTGGGGTGCACAGTGGGTGCTTTTGGGGTGCAGGGGGTTGTTTTGGGGTGCAGTGGGGGTAGATTTGGGGTGCACAGTGGATGCTTTTGGGGTGCAGGGGGGCGGTTTTGGGGTGCCGTGGGGCTTCTGGGATGCATGGGGGTGGTTTTAGGGTGCAGGGGTTGTGTTTTGGTGTGCAGGGGGATGGTTTTGGGGTGCGGGGGTGGCGTTTTGGGATGCAGGGGGTTGTTTTGAGGTGCAGGGGGGATGGTTTTGGGGTGCAGGGGGGTGTTTTGGTCCCTGTGGGATCCCCCAAAACCCCACAGAGCCCCCCCAAAACCCTCTAACGCTCCCCACCCCGCCCCCCAAACCTGAATCTCCTTGAGGTGCTGGTACCTGAGCCCCGAGTTAAGGAGGAAACCTGGGGGGGGTTAAAGGAAGGGTTGGGGGGGGTCGGGGAGGATCATGGGAGGGAACTGGGGGTTCCTGGGGATCCCAATGGGATTTGGAGGGGACCTAAAGGAATTTGGGCTCCTGTGCATGGATCTGGGAGAAGAAAAGGGGGTGCTGGGGGGTTGCTGGGATCCCAATGGAATTTTGGGGGGGTCCTAACAAGCAAAGGGGTTTGGGGGGGTCCTGAGGGGTTTTGGAGGCTCCCCAATGAGCTTGGGGGTCCCCTCCCCCCACTTCGGGGTGCAGCGGATACCTCAGCAGGTTCCCTTTGATCTTCACATTCCTATAGGAACTCCACCCCCCCCACCCCCCCCCCCCCCCGCCATGTATTTTAGGGACCGATCCGAGGTTTGGGGTCCCTCCAGATGTTGCAGTTCCTCCCCCCCAGATGTTGGGGTGCCCCCCTCACCGCGGGTGCCGCACGTGGCCCATGATGTACTCCCGGATGGGGGCACAGGGCCCCGTGCACAGCCTGGAGGTGGGGGGGAGACAAAGAGAGGGGGTCAGGAGCACCCCAACCCCCCCAGGACCCCAAAAGCCCCCACTGGGGGGTCCCGCGGGCTCCAACCTGCGCAGGTCGGGATCGGAGGGGAGCTCCAGCTCCGCCATGATGGGCGAAATTGGCGGGAACCGGACGGGACCAAACTGGGGCGGGCGCGGGGGGGGGGGGAGGGGGCGGGGCCCGGGCCGATCCTGGCCCCTGCGCGCCCCCTGCAGCCCCCTCCCCCCCCCGCGTCACGTGGTCATCACCCAGCCCCGCCTCCTGCCCCACCCCCGCGGGCTCTTCGCCCTGCAGGTCACCTCGGGTCACATGGGGCGGGGCCTCGGCACCCCCCGCACTATAGGGGTGCCCCATAACTTTGAGGGGGGCACAGAGGGGGTGCCCCATAACTTGGGGGGCTCCATAGGGGACTTCCAGAGCCTGCCCCATACCTTGGGGGCCACAAAGGGGGTGCCCCATAACTTGGGGGAGGGCACAATAGGGGACTCCCAGACCCCGCCCCATGACTTGGGGGCCACAAAGGGGCCCCCCCCTAACTTGGGGGTCCCAGTGCCCGCCCCCCAACACCCCATAGCGCGGGTCCTGGCCGCCCGCTTGGGGGCGCTGTTGCACCGGGCCCCGGTGCTGCTACGGGAGCGGGGGCGCTGCTCCGTGGGGGGGGGCACCCGGGCTTTCCCCCCCCCCCCCGGCTCTCGCCGCTGCTCCGGGGGCACCGGGGCTCGAACCCGGGAGCTCGGGCAATGGGGTAACATGGGCAATGGGGGGCAATGGGGGTAATGGGGGCATTGGGGGTAATGGGCAATGGGGGTAATGGGGAGGGCAGAGGGGGTAATGGGGGCCAATAGGGTCAATGGAGACAATGGTGGGCAATGGTGTCTCTCCCCCCCACCACAGAGCCCCACGTCCGGGAGCCCAGTTCTGCTCTTCCAGCCCCATGGAATTCCGTGTCCGCGCTCCCCCCTACAGTCGGATCCGGACCTGGATCCGTGTCCATGTGTGGAGCATCCGGATCTGGATGCAGATCCCATAGGATCTGCTCCCAAGCACCAGGAGCTGTGATGCCAATGGGATCCCGTGCTCCCAGATGATCCAAGGCTCTGGAATGAGGCAGAGCTGCAGCACGAGCCGGTGCTTCGGGGTTGGCTTGGGCTGTTTTAGGGGTGGTTTTGTGTGTTTTGATGTGTTTTTTTCCTCTTTTTGGCATGTTTTGGGGCTCTGAGCCTGTGTCCCACAGGAGCAGCAGGACAAGGTGGTTTTTTGGTGGGTTTAGGGTGGTTTGGGGTTGTTTTGGGGGTGGTTTTGAATAGTTTTGGGTTGTTTTTGTGCTTTTTTGAGCCTGTTTTGGAGTTCTGAACTTGTGTCCCACAGGAGAAACAGGACAAGGTGATTTTGGGGTGGTTTTGTCCCATTTTGGGGGTTGTTTGGGGTGTTTTGGCCTGCTTTTCTCCTGTTTTTTCCTGTTTTGCGGCTCTGACCCTGTATGCCATTGGAGAAGCAGGACAAGGTGGTTTTGGGGTGGTTTTGGGGTGGTTTGGGGTTTGCTTTTCGTGTTTTGGCCTGTTTTTGGCCTGTTTTGGGTCTGTTTTGGGCCTCTTACCCTGTATCCCCTAGAAGAAGCAGGACAAGGTGGTTTTGGGGGGTTTTGGGTTGTTTTTGGCCTGTTTTGGTTTTTTTGGGGGCTCTGACCCTGTATCCCATAGGTGAAGGAGGAGAAGGTGTTTTTGAGGTGGTTTGGGGTTGTTTTGGGGTTTGCTTTGGGTGTTTTGGCCTTGTTTTGGCCTGTTTTGGGGCTATTTTGGGTCTGTTTTGGGGCTCTGACCCTGTGTCCCTTAGGAGAAGGAGGACACGGTGGTTTTGGGGTGGTTTGGCATGTTTTGGGGTTTGCTTTGGGTGTTTTGGTCTGGTTTTCACCAGTTTTTGGTCTGTTTTGTGGCTATTTTGGGCCTCTTACCCTGTATCACATAGGAGAAGGAGAACAAGGTGGTTTTGGGGTGTTTTGGGTTGTTTTTGTCCTGTTTTAGGGCTGTTTTGGGGCTCTGACTCTGTGTCCCATAGGAGAAGCATGACCAGGTGGTTTTGGGGTTGGCTTGGGCTGTTTTAGGGCTGGTTTGGGGTGGTTTGGGGTGTTTTTTTCCTCTTTTTGGCCTGTTTTGGGGCTCTGACCCTGTGTCCCACAGGAGAAGCAGGACAAGGTTTTTTTTGGTGGGTTTAGGGTGGTTTGGGGTTGTTTTGGGGGTGGGTTTGAATATTTTTTGTTGTTTTTGTACTTTTTTGAGCCTGTTTTGGGGTTCAGAAATTGTGTCCCACAGGAGAAACAGGACAAGGTGGTTTTGGGGTGGTTTTGGGGCGGTTTTGGGGCTCTGACCTGTGTCCCATAGAAGAAGCAGGACAAGGTGATTTTGGGGTTGTTTGGGGTGTTTTGGCCTGCTTTTCTCCTGTTTTTGTCCTGTTTTGGGGCTCTGACCCTGTATGCCATTGGAGAAGCAGGACAAGGTGGTTTTGGGGTGGTTTGGGGGTTTTGGAGTGATTTGTCCTGTTTTGGGGCTGTTTGGGAAGTCTGACCCTGTATCCCATAGCAGAAGCAGGACAAGGTGTTTTTTGGCTGGTTTTGCGGGTGGTTTTGGTTTGGTTTTGGCCTATTTTGGGTGCTTTTTGGGACTCTGACCCTGTATCCTACAGAATAAGCAGGACAAGGTGGTTTTGGGGTGGTTTTGGGAGTTTTGGATGTTTTGGCATTCTTTTGTCCTGTTTTTGGGCTCTGACGCTGTATCCCAAAGGAGAAGCAGGACAAGGTGGTTTTGGGGTGGTTTTGGGTTGTTTTGGGGCTGTTTTGTGTGTTTCGAGTTGGTTTTTCATTGGTTTTGGCCTGGTTTGGGGCTTTTTGGGGGTCTGACCCTGTGTCCCTTAGGAGAAGGAGGGCAAGGTGGTTTTTGGGTGGTTTGGGGGTGTTTTGGAAGTGGTTTTGGGTGTTTTGGGGTGTTTTTGTTCTGTTCTGGGTCTCTTTTGGGTCTCCTACCCTGTATCCCATAGGAGAAGCAGGACAAGGTGGTTTGGGGGGTGGTTTTGGGGATGTTTTGCATTGTTTTTGCCCTGGTTTTGTCCTGTTTTGTGTCTCTGACCCCGTATCCCATAGGAGAATCAGGGCAAGGTGGTTTTGGGGTGGTTTTAGGGTGGTTTTGGTTTATGTCCTGTTTTGGGATTCTGACCTTGTGTCGCGTAGGAGAAGGAGGACAAGGTGGTTTTGGGTGTTTTTGTTCTGTTTTGGGGCTGTTTTGGGGCTCTGACTCTGTATTGCATAGGAGAAGCAGGACAAGGTGGTTTTGGGGGTGGATTTGGTGTATTTGTGGCCTCTTTTGGGGCTAGTTTGGGGCTCTGACCCTGTGTCCCCTACGAGAAGCAGGACAGGGTGGTTTTGGGGCCGTTCTGGGGTGGTTTTGGGGTGTTTTTGTCCTGCTTTTGGGCTGTTTCGGCTCCGCTGTTGGCAGTGGGGACACATGCCATGCCAGACCTTGATGTGAAGGATGGCCTCCCCTGTTACCAGAGAGCCATACAGCAGAAAAAAGGGGCAGGCCCAGCAGCCTGTAGTTGGCATATATTGGAGATATGATCTAGGCCAAATCCCCTGCTCAAGTAGGGTCACCCAAAACATATATAAAACAAAAAGGGGGAGATGTGGAGGCAGTGTTCTCACAGGAGAATGGATAATTGGTACATAAATTCTGAATAATCCTGAAAGATGCAGCAAGGCCGTGAGAGGCCCGAGGAAGCCTGAACAAGCAAGATAAGAAGAAGCTGGAATTCACTGAGGTAATGAGAACTGTGCAATGTTGGCAAGCTTTGGAGGTCAAGTTCTCACACCTGTGCTTAACCAATTATATGTTAGTTACAAAGGGTCTTTGAGACATGTATCCAATCATAATATGCCAAATCAAGACATGTATCCAATCATAATATGCCAAATCACTGTAAGTGCATGTAAGAAATAGTATATAAGGAGTTACGGCTTTGTAATAAATGGCTTTTGTCTGATCATATTGATCTCTGACTGAGTCCTTGTGTTTTCTGCGGCACGGAGTTATGGGGGGGGGGGGGGGGGGCAGGAGGCAGCAGGCGGGCACTAGGACCCTGATTCCGGCGCTAGAGGGGGCGGGCACTGGGACCGTGTCCTGACAGGGAGGAGGCAGCGGGCGGGCACTAGGACCCCGATACCGGAGCTATATAGTGCTGAGGGTGCTGGGGGTTCTGTGGGTGCTGGGGTTTCTATAGGTGCTGGGCTGACTGGGTGCACTGGAGCTGTTGTGGTTGCTGGCAGTGGTGGGGGTGGTATGGGTGCAATGCATGCTATGGGTGCTGGGGGCTCTATGGGTGCTGGGGGTGCACTGGGTGCTGTGAGCCCTGGCCCCAGTCCCTGCTCCAGGCACTGGGGACCCCAGTGCTGGCATCTGGGAGAGGTCCAAAGAGTGCTGGGATGGGTGTTGGGAGCTGGGATGGATACAACCTTGAAGCTTGTGAGGTCCTAAGGGAAGATCCCAAGCCTGGAAGCAGGATGCTCCAGCTGGATGCAGGGATGAAGTGGGATGCTCCAGCTGGATGCAGGGATGAAGCAGAACCATGGAAGTTTGGGTTCTTCTTCATCATTAGGGTGTGGAGAGGAGCCTTCAGCACGGATTGGAGCCATAGGACAAGGGGTGATGGGTTCCAACTGGAACAGCGAAGTTCAGGTTGGAGATAAGGAAGTGAGGGTGCTGGGACACTGGGATGGGTGGGATGGAGAAGAAGGGATGGGCTTGGAGCAACCTGGTCTAATGGAAGCTGTCCCACCTGCCTCTTCATGCCATGCTTTAATGGTGGGGCAATGATTGGACTTGATGCTCCTGAAAGTCTTTCACAAACTGGTTGATTCCCTGATTCCCAGCTCCCACTTCCCACTGTTCCCTGCCCTCCATCCCTCATCCCCATCCCTGCGCACGGACCAGAAGAAGAGGTGGGCACGCAAAGCATCCTCTCTATGGGAAAATAAGGCAACTGTATTGAAGCTGAAGCCAACTTCAAGCGACGCCGCTCCTCAAGGCTTCTTCCCCCTTAGAGCCTGCAGCAACTCCTGCACCCGACTGACAAATTCCAGGAGCACCCGGTATGGGAAGGAGCAGATGTCACCGGTGCTCGAGGCCGTCGGAGCCGGCATCGTCTGCTGGATGGGCGCATGCGAGCCGTGATGGTGGCTCCATGTCGGGGGCGTCGCGGAGGCTCCCGCGGAGTGGAACGTCCCCAGCTGGTGGAGGATCCACTCATGGAAGTGCCTTGTTGAGGTGTAGACCCCCGGTTGCTTGGCCCTGGCGCAGCCGCGGCCCCAGCTCGTCAGCCCCACAACCCAGAAAAAGTTGGCATGGTTGTCCCGGCACATGAGGGGACCGCCACTGTCACCCTATGGAGGAGAAACAGAGAGGGGATGAGGATGGGGATGGGTGGCCATGGCAACGCCTGAGGGGACCACTGCTGCTACCCTTTGGAGGAGAACGGGAGAGGATGTGGAGGGGTGGCCATGGCAACGCAGAGGGGACAACTGCTGCCACCCTATGGAGGAGAACGGGAGAGGATGAGGATGGGGATAGGTCGCTATGGCAATGCCGGAGGAGACCACTGCTGTTACCCTATGTGGATGGAAGGGTTCTCCTTCATCATTTGGGTGTGGAGAGGGACCTTCAGCATGGATTGGAGCCATAGGACGAGGGGTGATGGGTTCCCACTGGAACGAGGGACTATGGGTTGGAGATAAGGAGAAATTGTTCCCTATGAGGGCGGTGGGACACTGGGATGGGTTGGACGGAGAAGGATGGATGGGGCTTGGAGCAACCTGGTCTAATGGAAGGCATCCTTGCCCCTTGCTTAGAACTGGATGCTTTAAGCTCCTTCCCAACCTAACCCATTCCATGAATCCATGCTCACGACATGGTTTAGTGGTGGAATCTCAATGCTCTTAAAGCTTCAACCTCTATGGTCCCTGCGCAGGGATGATGGAGCAGGAGCTGGATGCGCTTCCAAAGCTGGGATAAAGGGGGATGCAGAGCAAGGCCCTGCAGATGGGAGAGGAGAAGGGAGCCCCAGTGGCACATCCTTACCTGGCAGGTGTTGATGCCACCCTGCGGGTACCCAGCACACAGGTTGTGGCTCTTGATGGCCCCTCGGTACCATAGGCTGCTGTTGCAGACCTTGGCATCGATGAGGCGGACCTTGGCCTCCTGCAGGGCAGATGGGGACGATGCCCCCGCTGTGGGGACACAAAGGGGGTCAGGACTGCAGGGAGAAGGGACGGATATGGGGGTATTTGGGGCTGAAAAGATCAATGGGAGCCATCAACACCGCCCCATGGCATGGGCTGCATCCCCTTTGTTCTGCATCCTCAACATAAGGAGGACATGGAGGGACCTTCAGCGATGGGACAAGGGGTGATGGGTTCCAACTGAACCAGGGATGCTCAAGTTGGAGAGAAGGAAGTGGTGGGAGACTGGGATGGGTTGCATGGAGAAGGTCGGGATGCTCCATCCCCAGTCGGAGCAACATCCAATAGACCTGGATGAGCTTTACCCTCCCTTCCATCCCATTCCATGAATCCATGACCCGGCATCCCAAGGCCAACGGGCCTGTTGGGCACTCACTTCTGGCCTCCCTCGCGCCCCATCCGCTGATGAAGCACTCGGAGAGCTGGGACACGCTGAGCGTCGCATCGGGCAGGCAGGCGAGCTGCACGTGGTACCCGCACTGCACCGGCTGGTCCAGCTCCACCAAGGCAATGTCGAAGCCGCCGGAGACGTTAGTGTAATATTCATGGACCACGACCCTCTGGATCCAACGTTTCTGGGTCTCGGAATTGGCCCAAGCCAGGTCTGTGATTCCGACCATCACGTACCAATCCGTGGTGAAGCTGGGAGGGAGTGGAAGAGCAGGGATTGGAGCCATAGGACAAGGGGTGATGGGTTCTGACTGGGAATTGCAGGTTGGAGATAAGGAAGGGATTCCCTATGAGGGCACTGGGATGGGATGGATGGAGAAGGTTTGGATGCTCCATCCCTGGTAGTGCTCAAGGCCAGCTTGGAGCAAGCTGCTCTATGGAAGGCATCCCTGCCCATGGCAAGGGCTTGGAACTGGATGATCCCAAGCTCCTTTCCCACCCAACCCATTCCATGATCCATTCCATTCCATCCCATCCCATCCCATTCTATGGAGGGGTGGGAAGGAGCCACATTCCTGCTGCTGCCCAAAGGAAAGCACTGCCCCAGCTCGCCTTAGGCTCAAGGGCTGTCAAGCTGGAAGCAGCCTTCTCCTGAGCGCTCCTCCAAGTGCATCCAGGATGGGGAAGGGGACAGGATGGGAGCTGCTCCTTGGCTATTCCCTATGGCTGGAATCCCTTCTCCCCCTTACTTTTGCCCGACGAAGCAGTGAGCGGCCGTGAGGACCCATTGTGGGGTGATGAGGGACCCCCCACAGATGTGCGAGAAGCCGGTGGCCGTGGGGAACTGGATGCTGACCATCCATGGCCAGGCGCCCTGGTGCGCATCCACGCCTCCGACGATGCGCGACACCCCATAGGAATCAGCCATGGGACGGGTACCGCAGGTCCCTCTGGAAGCAGAAGCCCAACACTGGATGGTTAGGGATGAAGGGCGGGCATCATCCCGCCCCACTGGGTGACGCAGGGACAAGGGACCCTATGGGGTGCCCCATAGCTGTGCTGTGCCACCGCATGGGGTGATGGCGAGGAAGCGGGGCTCTCCCAGTCCCACCACCCCACTGGTGTGACCATGGTTGGGAGCAGCAGCATCTCCCTATGGAATACCAGGAGCCCCGGAGCCTGGTGCCACTCACCCACAGATGTCCCAGGAGCCATGCACCAGCCAGGCCAATGCCAGCAGGATGAAGACATGGAGCAAAGCCATCGCTGTCATCACCGCTGAGGGTGACCCCAAGGTGCCACCAAGGTGCTGCCACCACCACTGAGGGTGACACCAAGGAGCTGCCACCAAGGAGCTGCCACCAAGGAGTTGCAACCAAGGAGCTGCAACCAAGGAGCTGCTACCAAGGAGCTGCCACCAAGGAGCTGCTACCAGTGGGCTGCAACCAAGGAGCTGCCACCAAGGAGCTGCCACCAAGGAGCTGCCACCAAGGAGCTGCCACCAAGGAGCTGCTACCACCACTGCGCCCAAATCGCAACTGCCCCAGGGATATGGGTGCTGCATACAAGTCCCTTGGTGCTGCGGCTGATGTCATAGAGAGGCAGGTTTCATGGGGGAAGGGGGGGGGGGGGGGCATGGGGGATTCCATGGGGGGTTCCATGGGGAGATGGAGGGGGTCTGATGGGCTTGGGATGATCTGAATCCCTATGGGATGCTCTGGAGCTCTGTGGGATGCCAAAAATGGAAGCAAATGGGGGGCACCCAAAAATGGATGGGGGCACGCCAAAGGGCAATGGAAGCAGATGGGGGCACCCAAAGGCTCAAACAAGCACATGGGAGCCCGCCAAAAGGACCAGGAAGGTGCCCAAGGAACCGCAAGGATGAGGGATGCAGGGGGCAGAAGCAGCATCCCCATGGAGCAAGGTCCCTGGTGAGGATTTATCCCACATTGATCCCAAAACCACCACTGTTTGCCCCTCAAAAGCACCCAAAATCCTGGGATTTGGTGGGCAAGGAGTGGTGAAGGGGTTGTCCTTATATCCCAGAGCCTGGAAGCGGGATCTGGCAGCAGGAGCCTCCGTGCAGGCCCGGATCCAAGGACATGGCTGCTGCCCCAGAAGCAGCTTCCCAGCTTCTTCTTTGGGCCAAAAAGAGGTGGAATGGGGCCCAGGTTCTTGTTAAAAGCCACTTTGGGGGGGGTGGGGGGGAGTTCAAATGGTGCCAAATCCAGGGAATTTGCCCAGGAGGGGGAGGGGGAGGATGGGGAAAAGAAGGGATTGGAAAGGGATTTGTGCAGAAGGAATGGGGTTTGTGTGGTATTCCTGGAAGTGGGCATGGTTGGATGGGGCTTGGAGCATCCCGCTCCATGGAAGGTGTCCTTGCCCATGGCAGGGGTTGGAGCTGGATGAGCTTTAAGGTGCCTTCAACCCAACCCATTCCGTGATTCCATGACTCCATGATCCCACACCTCTGTGCTGCAGCGTGGATGTTCCCTGGTGTAGGGACCTTAGGGAGGAGCTGGTGGCACAAGGGAGCTCCAGAGCATGCCACAAGCAGAGCATCCCATAGGGATTCACAGCATCCCACAAGCAGAGCATCCCACAGGTGTTCAGAGCATCCCACAAGCAGGGCATCTATCTTGGGTTCAGCAGCAGCAGTCATTTTTTCTCCCTCTTGGTACCTGGTGCAGGCTGAGTTTTTGACTTTCAGCCTGGGAACAGCGCTGATAACACTGATGCTTTTCGTTGCTGCTCAAACGTTCAGTCTGACCAAGGACTTTGTGAGCCTCATGCTCTGCCATGGAGGGAGGAGGAAGGGAAGCCAGGAGGAAGCAGAGACAGGACACCTGACCCAAACCAGCCAAAGAGGTATTCCATAGCACAGCACGTCATGCCCGGGAGGTAACAGGGAGTTACCCAGAAGGGCACTCACTGCTCGGTCGGCGGGTGGTATTGTATTCTCTTCCCTTGTTATTTCCCTTATTGTTATTGGTGTAGCAGCAGTGGTTTGTGTTACACCTTAGTTACTGGGCTGTTCTTATCCAACCCGGGGGAGGTACATTCTTTCGATTCTCCTCCCCATCCCTCCAGGAGCGGGGGCAAGGGAAGAAGGGGGGGGGGGGGAGGTGAGCGAGCGAGACTGCGTGGCTGACTGGGTTTTAAACCACGACTAAAGTTGAGATTGCGATTGCATGGGAACCTAGATACTCCTCTACCACACAACAGCAACATTTCACAGAGTAAACTTAGGCAAGAAGCTAACTCCACACAGAAAAATTACCTTCAGCAACCAAATTGCTGTCATCCATCAGGTCCTGCTTTGTTCCTCATCTGCACAGAGCTGTTTCAGGTCTCGGTTCCCTCCTGATTTGTTAGGCTCGTCGGCCACAGCACATTTTTTTAGCACTAATGCATACCTTGAACACAATATCTGTTGAAATAAAAGCCACTAATTGTCCTATTTTATAAGAGACAGCTGAATATTGTTTTCAGAAACCTTAAAGAATCTTCAGCTTACTTAAAAATTGTGGTTTACTTTAATCTGTATCCGAATAATAAGCTTGTACCTTAAAGCAGAATCCATGGTTTGTTGGTGCTCCAGAAATCTTTTTGCCTGTCAAAGACATGTACGTATCACTAAGGCTGAATTCACAGAAAAACTGCAGATGCCTTGGCTCCTAAAAAGAAGAGCAATGTACTATAGTTAGACTATTTTTAGCCAGCCCCTCCAGAGAAGAAAATCAGGAGATGTAGTGGTTATCCTGGTCCAAAATAGTCTTATCATACTGTACGTTTAACTCCGACATTGTGAAATCTAGAAAGAGACAACTCAGCAGCAATTTCATAATGCAGAGAAAAACCACATCAAACTAGTCAAAGAGCTCATTCTGTCAGAGAGGGAGAAAAACCGAAGTACAAGTGATGACACTTCTGGGAAAGCATCCGCTAAATTCAAGCCACAATAATATTACAGTAGGAGTCACGTTTTGAGAGCTGTATGCATTTCAAACATCAAAATAAAAGGTACTTTCATAACCTGAAAACTGTCCACTCCTCTTTCTAACCATTCTCTCCATCCTCTAAGATGAACCAAGCTAAGGAAGAAAACAAAAGAGGTTTGCTGAAGGATACAAAAGCAGCTCAAGGATTACTCTGGCAGTTAGCACAGAAAATTCAGAACAAGAAAAATCTTTAAGTGCTTTACGTAAAAGGTGTCTCAACTCCAGTGTATCCTGTTTAACATTATCAGGTTTCAAGAACCGCCACCAAAAAGTTGAAGTAGTAAAATGGAAAACTGTACAGTGACAGAACGTGAGAACTCGCAAAATCTTCCTGTAAAATCCCTTTATACACAGGGGTTTTTTATTTTACATCATGAAGTAAGACAACCCCTTTTCAAAGCACCTACTTCCACTTCAGCATTTTAACTACCAGCTGAAAATTGATTTTAAAAGAGTACGCTGTTAACTGACTGGAAAAATATTGATCAGAATGAAGCAAAGTTAGGCAAAAGGAAATTACTCTAAGACAATACTTTTCCAATTTTATATCGCTCTACATTTTATCCAGAATAAATATTTTTCTTCCTTTTTATCGGTGGAAGTTGAAATTCAATTTTTTCTTATTAGAACAGATTTTAAATACATACACCTTTGCTCTAACTTCGTTATGTTATTATGTTCTCCCTTTTTTATTTTCCCTTACCTCAGATGTACCTTTAGTGGAAAAATAAAGGCCAGATCTTCTCAAAAGAAAGTACAGTTCTGTCCGGGATTTTTCCCCCTGCTCCTTTGCATGCAAATAACTGTGAATCTCAGGGGATGTGCTGGAGCTTAGGAACATCTGAAAGAAAACATCAGATATGCATTTCTCCTTCCACTTGAAACCAGCTTTCTATTTCACTAACATACTCAGACAGAACTAAGGGGAATAAACCCCTAAATCCAGTATCACACCACAGGAATTCAATTATGATTGCATCTAATCCCATTAAGAGTACTTCTGACTTAAGATGTGCAGAATGTTACACAACTCCAAGGTATGCTAAGCAAGTTACATATTTATATAGAACGTATGGTTTGAAATGAGAGCATTAGCTATGCAATATGTTGACGTCAGCAACAAAACCAGTGTTAAGAAGTTCTGATCCCATGCCTCAGACCCTACGTATAGAAAACTGCAAATGAACGCTACCAACAGATGAAGAAGAAACAAAACAAAGCTACCTCTCCTTCCTCCTGTGTTACAAACCAGGTAAAGGAACCGATCTGAGCTAAAATTAATTCAGCAAAGAACTCACAAAAACTGAATCACAAACCCATGCAGGTCAGGTAGATGTTACCATTTTCAAAAGGAGGAGACAAAGGAGCCACCTGAAGGGGTGCCTGAGCAGGAGCTTTAGGAGCCAAAAGCAGAAGCTGGGCCAATCGTCGAGACAGCTGCTCGAGATATTCAATGGCTTTGCTTTAGCCATTTCAACCAGACATTGTCAGAGCGCAACACAACTGTTACCTAGCAAGACACTGTTATCTTAGCAAAGAGCAAGCACACAGTTCTACTCAGTCTGCAGGACAAAACTGCAGAAGTACCCATTAAAAGCTGGCAACCACATTAACTTTATGCTCATTCCATGAAATGCATTATTCATTTTTATTCCTCTTCTTCCAATAAAACTGCTCAGAACAATGACTCACATCTAAGCATACTAACCTAGAATCCTTCAATTTCCATATACGCAAAGGAACCAACGTCATTACTAAGCTCTTAAAGGAAAATTGCCCCAGGCTGGTCTGTACTATTATCAATTCTATCCAGACTTCTACAGAGATAGGCAACAAAGGCTTTTCGGGTTGATAGCTGCAGTTTCCACTGCTGCATTTTCCTCCTGTCCACTGCCACTTCCAGAAAATCGGATTTGAGGACACAAAGCAAAAGTTGAGCAGGCAAGAGACAGAATGGACGCTACAGGACTGCAGGAAAATAATGAAATGAATGTGATTTTGGAAGCACACCAGGTTCTTCAGACACTAAATAATGCAGTTCAACCGAGAAACACAAGGTTGCTTTCGCTTCTATTGTTCTCCTGTCCTGCAGTCTAAATTGAGCTGGTGTGAATGCAGTAACATGGGCAGGCTTCACTTGACAGGGGAGCGTCCTAGCTCACACCAAAGAATGCATTATGCATAGCTTCACCGCTGTTCACCTGAACAGTTACGTTACAGTAAGACTAGGTACATCTGTCTACAGCGCTGCTGGCACACAGCTGGGTGCAAATGCAGTTTAAGCTATTTCAGCCACACTGAAGCAGAAGGGGAGGTTCTGGTAGGTGTTCCAGCCTGTTCATCTCCCCATTTGCCACCAATGAGCAGGTTCACTGGTAGCAAACATAAAGGCTGAGTTGAAGAAGTATTTTAACTCCATAAACAACGTCAAATGGAAGCTTTAGGAAAATCTAAACGAGTCAATCAATGTAAAAAAAGAACAGCATCTTTTTGGGTTTTAGTATCTCTGCTTAACACGAAAGGAGTGCTTGGCTCGCAGCCTGCACAAGTGTCTTTCCCAGGATTTCTGCCATAAGAGCTTCAAACCAGAAGTGCTGGAGCTTCAAACCAGAAGTGCTGTCATGAAAAACGCTTTTCTTACTCAGCAGACCAAAGTGGAATACAAAATACAAAGCTCAGCTTCAACAGTCATCGTTGTGCCCATGCTATCAATTAAAATAAAGGAGCAATAATGCTAGGAAAAACGCAATCCCAGATCCATCTTTTTCTTTCTAAGACAGCTGAGGACTGTGTGAGAAAGTACAACCTGAGCAAGCTGAAGTTAAACTAGTAAACGTCAGAAGGAATGAGCAGTAAAAATATTTCAGAGTCAGAACCGAATGCAATAAACACCTAGAACTAAGGATAGGAGAAAAGATCCCTTCTTCGGGATTTTTGTTCTGGCTTGGTTTTGGAAGGGTTTTCTGTTGTTGTTTTGGTTGTTCCTTGGTTGGTTGTTTTTATTTAACGGAGGTACGTGCAAATTTACCACTGGGGGAATGGATCCCTCTTCAAACAGATAACCAATATATGCCTAATATCAGAAAAATAAGTCCTTAATACAGGAAGATGAATTGCAGAGTTAAATGATGGTATGCTGCAGGCAGGGATTACCAGTCACACGGTACACAGAAACAAACTTGCACCCTCTCTCCCATGCAGTGAAATATATAACATGATTTGTAGGCTGGTGTCAAACGTCATCATGTCTTTCCGAGAGCAGCGTATGACAGCACCAAGGACTCAATTATGATTTGCTTAACTGCAAAGCCAACCCATTGAAAACCAATCTGAACAAAAAACCAAAGCAAAATAAATGCCTTTTGTTGGTAAAAAACCAAATCAATCAACAGGTGAGAAAACAGAACAGGAAAAAAACATTGCACTGTCTCAGATGAATATAACAAAAATCAGAAACTCTAGATGTCACTAAATGCAATGAAGTTTGAGAGCCATACTCGTAACTAGAAACCTTATCTGTCTGCACCTGCAACATTTTGAATCAAAGACTGGCTGCAGTAGCATGGAAAATATTTGCTAAGGTGGATGCTTCTCAAGCATTACACACTATTTCTGACAGTCAAAGAAGCCAACATTTTCCCAAGGCTCTGTGAATCCAGTTTGAATTTGATGACTGATTTCTTCAAAGATGTGACCACAGTTGGCAGTGATCCAGCCCAATGCTGCTGGGAATGAGCAGGATTTTGCCCTGAACCTGCTGACAAATTCTAGGGCCCCAAGCAGTGCCAGTGAAGAGCTGTTACTGACTCTCAGTATTGTCTCCTGTTGACTTCAGTCAGTCTGAGAGCTTTAGACTGGCAGAAAGGCCAGAAAAACCTAGAAGGGAAAATGAGGAAAGGCAGACTGGAACATGCCGAGGAGATTGACAAGAGACTGAAGTTCCGTGCACGGCTATTTCAGCCTGAAATCTGGAACAGAATCAGATGGGAAACTGCTCAGGGACAGAGAGACTTTCTGTGGCAGAATGGTTAGAGAAAGAAAGCTTAACTCTGAAATCTGTGAAGGCAGAGAATGAGAACAACTCAGAACATGGGGGAGTGGGGCAAGAGATGGCAATGGGGAAGGCCAAAAGGAAAAGTCACTACCAGGAATTCTACCTTTCACAAAAGGATGAGGGCCTGTCTTGGTAAGCCCGCTGTGTCTTTAACTTAATTTTTGCATATATAAAATTTATTTTGTTATGCTTATTTAGGAAAGGCATGTGCTCTCTTCTTTAACATATCCTACATCAGGTGCAAGGTTCTTTTTATTCCTCTGGAAGACAGGCTGGACGTGTGCTGTCTACAATAGGTTTTTCTAATGTATTCACATTACATGTAAAAAGCTATTAGAAAGAAGCTGCGAAATTGGCCAACAGAACTCTGAACTTCAAGTCTACCGACCAAACCTGAGTATCAGTTGCATCTATTAAACAGTGGGCAGTGGGAGGGGAATAGGTTTATTCTTAAAAACAAAACCAGAAAGAACTGTAATTACCCAAGTAATTTCAATCTTCTGTTTTTGAAGGTGTCACTGTTAAATTTAAAACAATGACATACTGCATAGTGAAAAAAGATCAGTGACAAATACAATTAAATATAAAACCTCCAACATTAAAAATTGGAGAAATTTTATTCACAGACAAAAAACAAGCCAAACCAAAACAAAAAAAAAAGAAAAAAAAAGGGGGGGGGGGGGGGGGGAGAAAAAAGAAAGAAATCTAGGATAAAATTTTGACCCTTCAAAGGAATTTAAAAAAAAAACCCACCAACACCTTATTGACTTCAGTGAGGGTAGGATATCACCTACTAACGACTCAGTTCTGTCAACACTCTAGGCTGTGCAGTCTATTCATTGGAAATGCTGTCATGAGTAAAGAGAGGCCTCAGATAAAGAGCTTCATGCTACCTTCCTTCTTGAAATGCTTTTAAGCATCCGATTTGCTTAAATAGCCTACAGCAAGACTTCCAGATTATTCACACTGCCTACCACTAGACATGTACATACAGTGTTGTCTCAGAGAAACCATATTCTAATAAATACGGCTTCTAATTCTAATAGTGACACACTTTATTTTTAGGCTATAGGTCAAACCTCTCTTCGGTACACACAGACATCTGGTGTAGGTCAGACCTAGTAATTTCACTTAGCACATGCTAAATGGATAGCAGGCAGTTAACTGGTTTTTGTTCTGAGGCTATTCAGATGTTCTGACTTAATGCCATCAGCCAAAATACTCACTTTCAATGAAAGTCAAGAAAAACATACTTGAAAAATATTTTACTCGCTCACCGCTCAATCCACAAAAAACTATAAAAGTATCAGAAGTGATTTTTTAATCACTTGTAAGCACTGAGTTGGTAAAACTAATGTCTCTCTTGCTACTTGACCAAGCACATCACAAATAATAACCAAGACTGTTAACTTGTCTTAATGAAAGTTTCCAAGGATATAGGGACTGGCTGTGAACAACTGACCCAACAGCTTCTGCTGAAACGTGCGTGCGTGAGGACTGCACAGTTCACAAAGGTATTCTCTGCCTCATGCCTCCTAAGTTTTATTGAACAAAATACAATTAAACAGACAATACACCATAAAACAGCAACAGAGGAGCGTTCACAACAGATTTTTCCATCTATCAAAATGGGGTGTAACCATTACCTCTTTAGAATGATTCTTAATCTTACCCACAAGCTCTGCACATTCGCTGTATATCGTATATGGGCAAGAGCATCCAAATCAAATGTTTATGTTACGCTGCAAAATCTACTTGATATTTGGGTAGCAAAAGTGAACCAATTTTCATTGGATATGCAGCATCTGTAGAAATTAATTCTTTTTATTTAGGTTTGTAAAAATTATTTACAGAATCTAGTTCTGTATGTGTCAATTATATTTAATTGGAAACATTTTTAATCCATTGGGGGTTAGCTTAACCTCCTGACTAAACATCCATTTTTATAAGGATATAACTTTTTAATACAGAAGAATGTTTTGAGAATTATTTATTTAATGTTTTTCCTTTACTGGTGGATGCTAGAGTAGAATTTATTAGATAATTAAAAAAAAAAACCTCAACAACCTAGCTTTAATATTTCTTTTAGTTTTACCTTTAAAATCCTGTGTTCTTATGTTGCCTTTCCAACCAGTCTTTATCCCCAAAACTCACACATAAGCTTGTTGTCTTAAGACCACTGAAAGTTCTTCTATTAATTAATTTTTCTAGTGACAAGCAAGCAAGAGTGATGAGTATGTTTCCACCTTTAGTACTCATTTTTCCCCTCTTTGGGAAGTAAGACCATGATCCCTGATATGGTCATTCTGTGAATCTATTCCCACTGTAAGTTAAAATCTTGTGTCCACTTAAAGATGACTAACACTGAGTGACCTACCTTGTTTTTCCCCAAAGGCTACAGTAGCCTTCCAGCTAACAAATCATACTAGTCACTCTGAATTTTCTACTCATTAAGTTTAACCTTTTAAGCCTTTTTTTTTAGCGGTTGTATCACATTCCCATTTCCTCATTATCCTACCAATGCCTGCTGTTAAGTATGTGCCAAGTACTGCAGCACTCCACCTTTTTAAGGAAACAGGGTCTTTCACCTGAAATACCCAAGAAAGGCATTAACCATTTTTACTTCATCTTCTGTTTTGACACTCCGAAAGAATGCCTAAGTTTCCAAGTGCGGTCATACAGTAACTGTCTGGCAGGGACACACCACTTCATACCTCATAAGGAAAAAAGTAGTAACCATATTTTGAGGTATTCATAACCTAGGAACAGATCCAACAGTGGCAAAGAATTATGCTCACAAAAAAACAGGCAATGGGAAATTCTAAGCTATGCTGGCTCATCTTCATTCAAAGATTACACACCTGTAATATCCCAGAGTGGCTTACAGCTGCATGGGGCTCACTTGGAAAAGGTATCATATGATCCGGAAAAAAGCTCTGGAACAATAACAATTTGTATCAAAGTTCAAGAAAAATAAATATAAAACTTCCTATCCCTTTTGGATGCAAAATTAAAGTTCTCCATGCCCTGCAAGAAACTGCAGGTTCTCTGATCCAGGAATTCACATTTACCTTACTATCATTCCTCAATTTGTGGTATCTGATATATTATTTGCTGAAAACCTTAAAAACTTTGAGAAAACATCACCAGTTTCTGGAATCAAGAGGGTTTCATACACCACTACTTGGCTCTTAGTGCTGTTTTTCTAGTAGTAATTTATATTGCTATTGACGTTTAAGAGTTGCCTGGGGGTTCAACGTGCTACAAAGTAGGGGCAACATATGCCAACAGTGTTTTCTACTGCTTTCCTTACACTAGAAACCCAGCAAACCTTTTTTGGAAAAACTGCCAGTAATAGAGAATAAGTCCTCTCAGTTTTTATCTAACTATCCACTTTGTGTACGAATATCAGTTAGATCTGACAACATCAATATGGTATGGTTAAAAAGTCCACATTTAAAGCGTTGATTTCATTATCAAGGAAAGCTCAAGGGGTAATTTATGGATAGACCTGCAGCTGGGGAGTTCAGTACACTCATGCAAATATGAACCGGCCAAGAATTTGATCACTACTTATGAAGTAAAGGCACAGCTACAGGTTGGGCAGAGAAGAGATTCAGAGCAGCCCTGTGGAGAAGGACCTGGGGGTGCTGGTCGATGAGAAAATGAACATGAGCCGACTTCAGTGTGCACTCCCAGCCCAGAAAGCCAACCGTTTCCTGGGCTGCATCAAAAGGAGCGTGACCAGCAGGGCAAAGGAGCTGATCCTGCCACTTTACTCTGCTTTTGTGAGACCTCACCTGGAGCATTGTGTGCAGTTCTGGTGTCCTCAACATAAAAAGGACATGGAACTGTTGGAACAAGTCCAGAGGAGGGACAAGAGGGTGATCAGGGGACTGGAGCACCTCCCGTATGAAGATTGGCTGAGAAAGTTGGGGCTGTTCAGCCTGGAGAAGAGAAGGCTGCATGGAGACCTCATAGCAGCCTTCCAGTATCTGAAGGAGGCCTATAGGGATGCTGGGGAGGGACTCTTCAGTAGGAATTGTAATGACAGGACAAGGGGTAACGGGTTCAAACTTAAACAGAGGAAGTTTAGACTGGATATAGGGAAGAAATTCCAGGTGAGGCACTGGAATGGGTTGCCCAGGGAGGCTGTGAATGCTCCATCCCTGGCGGTGTTCAAGGCCAGGTTGGACGAAGCCTTGGGTGGAATGGTTTAGTGGGAGGTGTCCCTGCCCATGGTAGGGGGGTTGGAACTAGATGATGTTAATGTCCTTTCCAACCCTAACTATTCTATGATTCTAAGTTTTCCCAAGGTCTGGACAAGTTTGAAGCTAATATTCCCTTGACCATCAAATGTCCAGTGACCTTCATTTTTAATAAAACTGAACTACTGGTAGGGTTGATTCATATCAACAGAGCATCCCTGCTACACCTGGGTTCACAGTACCCAGAAGAATGACTCAAGCAGAAACAGTAAACTCTCTGATCAACCACAGTTGCTTATGCTAGTCATACCTGCATGTCTGCCACACTCCACAGCTGGTTCCAAGCACTGGCTAACCAACACACTTCTTTGAAAGCTTCTCAACTAACCATTGACTGTCTCAAGCTTAGGATTTTTCACTGGCGCAATCACACCTCTATGTTGGGGAGTACATGATTTGCCCAGAGAAACACAGGTGGAGAAAGAAAAAGCCTCAGATCTCTTGGATCTTTTGTTACCTTAATATTTACCTTTTCATCTTTTTCACAGGTAGATAATTTGAGTTCCCTTCCACTGTTCACCTTTCAAGTCCTCATACATTTCTATTTCTCCCTTTGACATCTGAAACAAGCTGGCTTTACAAAAGACGGCATTACCAGTGACCCAAATACACCATGCATTTGAGCAACCAGAGGGTGAACTCCTCCAGCTGAGCCAGGACTGCTTCCACGGCCTTTGTCATCAGCCACAGCCTGAATTAGCAACATTAACCTTTGGCAATACCCTTGAATTAGGAGCTGTCTCTGCTCTCCTTCCATTCCTTACATACACTAACTCTGGCTTCACTTCCACTTGCTCCTAACAGGCTACAGCTGCTCACAGCCCTTTGTGTCAGCTGTCATGTAGCTGCAGCTGTGAGAAGCTGCCACAGGGCACCACTGGCCCAGAACATCCAATTTTCACTTAAACAATAAAATCCATCTTTGCTACAGATGCCCCTCCTCACACTGCTTCATTTTATGTTTTGTTGTCACTCGATGGAAACTTCACTCAATCTCAATCACTTTATTTTGTTGCAGGTCTATGTGCAAACTTCAATAAAGTTAAGCCCATGCCTGCATGATGTTTATAGCTGAGACTAATTAACAGCTGAGCTAGTGGAGAGGCAAAGATATGTTGCTTGGCCTCCCTCTGCTCAGCTTTGGGCCAAGGCAGGGGAGCAGGCCTGCTGTCCTGTGACTGGTCACTCCACTAAGGTGGTCGTGTGTTCTCAGAAGCCCCAACAGAAGGTGGGGATGCTCAAAGGCTGGTAGTTGCGAAGCAGAGGAGGAGAGGTGGGCAGGCTGCCTTACCTTGCCTGGGCGGCAGTCTGCTGGCCCTCCCTTTGCTGTTTTGTCTCCTCCAAGGCTGCTTTTGGTTCCATCCTGTACATGGTAGGTCCTTTTCCGTAGACGTCCAGTTCCACCTTGGGGAAAGCAGCAGGACCTGGTGTCTGTAAGAGAGGCAGGGAGGTTGCTGGGTACACAAGTGTCCTGCTGACAGGCAGGGTACTCAACAAAATGATCACACACTCGCTGTACAACATGCACAGTGGATTAAACCAGCACACTAAAGCAAACAAGCACAGTAAAGCGAACTGGGTAGATATTTCTATACAGTAAGTAAGTACAGTAAAACAAATTGTGTACATGTATATAAGTAAAGTACAGATGACAATTAGCAGTGCATCGAATCAATACTGCATAGAGAGACCAGAGACTTAGAAGAAAGACATCACCAGCCATCATCAAACCATCCTCCAGGCCCACACTTCAGCTGGGAAGCCCCATTGCAGCCATTGCCGGGAGACTCAGGTAATCAGGAAAGTTCCTACGAGGTCCATCCACACATAGGTGAGGCCTCGGAGTCAGCTACAAGAGGCTCCTGCTTTTGTACCCTTAGAAACACAAGGGGCTTTATGCCAGCTCTGCCACTGTTTACTCGTGGGCCCGTGCAGTTCCTCATCATCTCAGTGTTGGTCACACTGACAGCATTGGCCAGGTGGCCCAGCGTGCCCAAGCAGGAAACTCACGGAACAGCTGCACCCTCATGGTTTCCTGCCTCTTTCCGACAAACAGTCACCATGAACAGACACACATGGACTCTGCCAAATACACTGTGAAAAACCCACACTGGGTTGTCTCTCAGTCAGGAGAGGGAATCAACTCTCAGCGAGGTTCCCATCCGTTACACAGTCACAGCCAAATCCAAGCACAGGAGCGGTATGCACATAGAGATGGAGACGAAAATGGAGATAAGAAAAATAATGTAAAACAATATTTTATTTTCACAAAATAATGGAAAACAACAAAAATTGTCTTCCTGATACAGACACTCAAGTTTTCTACTGCAATTGAAAATAATCAGAACAAAACAAAACTCTTGGAGCCAAGACTACCCATTTTCTAAGAGCCTTCTCAGCTTTCACAGTGGCACACACAGTCCTGACTTCCACAGGAGGAACTCAAAGGTACGCTTCTGTTGAGCTGGACATTTGTGATGGAGGTTCTGTGGGAGTATGGGCCCTGAATACCCCATGAGGGAGGCCATCTCTGCTTTTATAACAGGGACACAGGGCTATGACTTCAGTTTTCCAGAGAAAAAGAATGTTGTGCTTTGATTTGATTAACCCAGCTGTGATTGATGCAAGAAGCCTCAGCGTCTGTATTTCAGGCAGCCTGCTTGCACAAGTCACACAGTGTTTATGGTGAAGATTTCACGTGCCACATGCCTGACAAATTACTTTGCCCTTTTAAGTAGAGAAAGAATGCGTTTCACATGGTATCTGCAAACTGTGAACAGCCACTGCAGTCACACAAAGCAGCAAGACCACTGTCTGCAAGGAAAATGATTCATATCCCCATGAGGGTGCCCGAGCACAGTCACTGTATCTCACAAGCCAGATTCCACCAGAGCTGAGAATCATGAGCCTGCTATTTTGATGGTTGCCACCAAATAGTTCAGGACTGCCTTTGCACCTGCATCAGGACTGCCAGAAAACACCCAGTCTGCGGCAGTGCCTATAATCTACCAGTTGTGGACATGCTGTATCAGTTCACTCCTTCTCACACCCTTTCCCCTGACTGCAAGGCTGAAGGACAGCCTCTACCTGGGTCCCAATACCCTTGGGTAAGGAGCATTCTGGAGGGTAGATTTTGTCTAGTTAAGCCCACCAGCACTTTTGGATCACTGACTACTGCGGCGCTTGAGCCTCTTGGGCATCTCCCCACTGCCCCAGTCCTGCCAGCCCATCTGTGCCAAGCACTTACAATCAACTGAGGGAAGCAGAGTAATGAGGACTTATTTAATGAAATGCTCAGTACTACTAAGGCCATAAATGATAGAATCACAGAATACCTCCCTACTGAACACAAGTGCACGTGTCCTGTCTTTCACACAACTGCCTCCTGTGCTCTTCAAGATGCCTTCCTCAGCTTACGTGGTTTACCTTTAATGCTTATTTCTATTCAAGGTGGTTTGAATCCTATTAACCCTTAAAGCTCTCACAATGCAATCACAGAAACCCAAGCTGGATCAAACTATTTTTACAGAAGTCACCTGTTAGAAACATGCATGCCAGGAGGTAAATTGCTCTTTTGTTAGATTTCTTCTCAATTACCTTTATGCAGATGTTGCTTTGGGGCTGCACCTGTGGAGCTATTGGTGACTCCCATCCAATGCAAGTGGGTGTAGTCACTGGCAGCAGATGTCTGCATTCAAGACATGGTGCCACCTGAAGAACAAGCCACATCACATCATGTCATGAAGGCTATCAAGAGGTTTTCAGTATTTTCCTGGTTAGAGTCTGCAGCAGGAAAGTCACTAGAAACATTGAAGCTGACAGCCACAGCTGCTGGGACGGATCCTTACAGATCAAAGGCTACTGAGAAAATAGGAAGACAACTGGAAAGAGTGACTTTACTGACAACTAAAACTAGGCCAGAAAGGTACTAAGTTAGTTCTCAGTAAAATTAAAAAGCCAGAGTAGTTACTAACTGCACTACTTAGCACTGGAACAAGATGCATGCACAGGTCCTGAAGATGCGGTGGTTGTTGATGCAGCATGAAGAGGAACCTGAATTTGGTCATGTTTCCTGACACTGGTGAAGAAAACACAATTTACTTTTCCAGTCTTACCCCTACTAACATAACTGGCACTGGAAGGAATCTGTGGTTCATTTTGCCCATTATTTAAGAATTACATCCAGTGCTAAAGGTATGGAACAAAATCACAGAATCTCAGAATCCCAGTCTGGTTTGGGTTGGCTCCTTAATGAAATGTGCCCTCATAAAAATCATGAAATGCAAACAAAAGTCTCAAGGCTCAAAGTTTCACATGAACACGTAAGGAAGGTTATATAATTATAGAATATATATAATTATATAAAAATATACATAATTAAAATTATCCATAATAATAATAGAAATGCTTACATATCTCTCTTACCATTATAAATCATACAGTCTAAGAGAAATGCTTTTCAGCCCTCTGGGCTCATGACACCTCAGACCATAGGTGCGCACGTGTGTGTGCGCGTGCTGCGGGGGCGGCAGTCGGGTCGGGGGGCTGCAGCATCTGCAGAATGGCTTCCCTACATGTAAAACCTGCACTTGCTGGATATGTGACAGGGCTCACGTCCAGCCCCACAGTCTCACCGCATTGCTTGTTCCAATGAAGAGTGGCCATAGTGGAACATCAGCTGGTTTGCCAGAGGCCCAGGAACAAGAGGCAAAGGCACCAGCAAGGGTCCGTGGACCCAGTGCAACTGCAAAGTTCACCAGCCAGAGAAAGACAAAGGCATCGCCTACCTGGAAGATGAAGAGGTACTCAGGTACGGGCTTTCTCCTCCATAAAAAGCAAAAGTACGCTGAGCACCTGCACACAGTTCAGTCACCTTGGTTGTGCTAAAAGCCTGTCCGGGAAGAGAAATCAACACCACAATGATAAGCACTGAATCCTGTGTTCACAGGCTCTGAAATTTAGCAGCTTCATACAAATCACATCATTCTGCTTGATGTCTCATTAGATCATTCAACACTGCACTCCACTCCAGTACTATGTAACCTGTTTGCATATATAAGGACTCATGTCCTATGCAGGTGTTTAACTTTATACGGTTGGCAAACAGGGCTGCTTACCACATGACTGAAACCTAGAGATATGGAATTTGAATGTCAGAAATATACTTTTAAGATACACAAACGCTTCTGTTTCATTAAAGAAAAGCTGCTCACATAAAAAGTAATAGTGAGGAAATAAGAACAATTGAAAACCAGAGGGTAAGTCAAAGCCAGAGGCTTGTGCAAATCACCACAATCGAGCTGAAATCAACTGAGCTGAGCCATTCTGTACAAGCTGCCACAGCTTCCCTTACCCATCTCACGGTATTAAAACAGGAGCAGTCTTTACATGAAATTACTCTTCCTTACTTCTGTTGTTCAATTCATGCGTTTGCTCAGTTTGGGCGTTAAATAAAACCAGTCAGTTCCTAACCCCTTTCTTTTTAGTGTTCGGGTATCAGGATGCTGGGGAATTGTCTGGGATGTACCTAACCACAGCAGTACATTGACATTTAAACACCTGAAAATAACCTTGATATAAAATTTGATAAATAGTTCTAGTTTTCAAGAAACACTTCAATTCAACCCCACACTCAAGTCAAAAGACAAGTATTTCTGGAGCTTCATAAAGGTCATCACTGTGCAAAAGCAGCCAAGCCTCTGCTTTGAAACCTGGCTGCTCTTTGGGCAAGTCTGAGGCACAGCTTTCAAATTCTTCCACTGCCTTTTGAGAACCACAAAACCAGAAATCCTCATGAATTCAGGAACCCTTTTCCAAATAAACCTCTATTTCTGCGTCTTCTTTTCTCACCCAGAAAATGAGGCTGGTTGATACTCACCTGCTCACAGGACACTGCACAAAGAAAATGCTTCATAGCTCTAAATTGCTTTGAACAAAGGAGTCTTAGCTGAACACGAAGCACTATTTTCAGATTTAACAGGAGGAATCATTACTTAAGGTACGCACATTTTCTCACATTGCATTTAACAGCGATTAAGAAATACAATTAGGATAGCTCTCACAGCAGGGAAGTATTTGTAACACCTCCCTCTGGGTCACAAGTCAGCTTTGCATACTTGCATGGTGTTGGATTAGCCATTACTTTATACACAGGTTCTCCTGATGTAGCCAGAAAACTGAATGAGGTTTTTCAAGGAGGAATCCCAGAGCTGTGGGCTTTGAGCAACTCAGGAGTCTGCAGGGGGTAACCACAAGCTCTAAAACACTTGTGCCGCTCACAGAAAAACGCTCTTGCTATGCAGAGATGGGTATGAAGGGCCACAGACAAGACTGAATACTTTCATTACTTACAGAACTCAGGCAGACTTCATCCCAGAGCTGTATGCCATGGCCCTCTTTGCATGACAAAGAACAATTTGTTTGCAAAACGTGACTGTCCCCTTTCTGACACTTTACCAAAGCCTTGCCTTTCCAGGGACAGACAATGGCTGCTGTCAGGCAATTCAGAGGACTCGAGGCGCTCTGTGTTCTCTCACCCCTTCCCTACATTATTCTGTACAAAACACACGTGGAGCCCACCCAAGCTAACTAAGCGACCATTAACAGCAGGTTCACAGAGCATACAGCCAAGAAAGGGCATAGTCACTCTTTGCTGAGGTTCCTTTTTCACCCCTTGAAGCCAACCTTATGTAGTATAAAAGACCTTGTATGATCCTCTACCTTGGCATGGGTTTTAGCCCAGTTCTTTCTAATGACATTGAATTCACTATCCAGTTGGTACATCACACGCAAATGCCCAGTGAGGAAGAGTGCACCGGTGCAGCAAGTGCCAAGTGACCAAATAGCCCTTTTAACACTGGTTTGGCTAAGGTGAAAGCAGAGACTGATCCGGTCTTGTAGACCAGAAGACTGTTCCTCCAGAGAGGTACACAGATAATTAATTAATTGCAATGCTTTAACTGCACAGGAGCATAAGACAGGAAACAGGTACCTGGCTGAATGCAGAACCTCAGCATTTCCCAATCCCATTACAAAAATCCTAAACCCTGACTCCTGAGAACCATAACACCAACAGAGAGGGCAGAAAACTACAAGCAAGTGCACACAGAGAAACTCAGAGCTAACTCCATGTGCTCTAACAGAGCTCTACTTCTGAGGCCCTCAAGGCCTTAGCTTATTTGCAATTAAATCCAAGGGCGTGTTAAGTCCATTTCTCCTTTCTTATGTTCCCATGAAAACAAACCCAAACCAAACTCAAACCACAACTAAGAGTTGGCACTGGATAAACCAGGAACCAATGTGAATAAAGCCTATCCAGATTTCAGAAAACACAAAATGAAGAGGCCTCCCAACTCTCACATCCTGCTCTGCTTTCCTTTGTAAGCAGAGCTGAAAAGAAGAGCCTTGGACCACACCACATCACAAGGTCTGGTAGTGGAATTCTCCTTTTCCCTCTGCAGACTTATGCATTTCCAGAAAAAAAGGTCTTTCCTAAATTAAAAGCCCCAGCCAAAACAACACCATTCCTCTACCACTAGTATATGTCTCTCTGGAGACAATCCAATGACAGAGCAAAGCTGGCAGCTGTAGCTCTTAGGCTCCTATTAACAGTGCCCCACACTGGGCACACACCTCCTTGCACCCAGGATACATGGGGCCGCTAACAGCGTCTGTACTCTTAAGGCAGGGAGCTGGGAGATAAGAAATGTCTTCCTGCAAACGAGAAAGCTCTTATAAGCACAATGCAATGGCGATCAGGATCCGATTCCTTAGGAAGATCAGCATCAGTATGATTATGACAAACTTGCTCTAAGGTTAGAGAGCTGAGAGCACCATGTCCCGAAACATTTCCTCTCTTAGTTGTGAGCAGCGTTTGATTCATAACCCAGATCTTGTTTAAAGAGTTGGCTTCTCTCTGATTTCTATTTGTGTCACTTCAAATCCTACTGCTGCAATAGGAAGCAAAAGAATTCTCTGGACTCCACCTCGAGAAGGCAGAGTCTTAAATGCCTGAAGCACACCTCCTCTCACCCTGAGACACATCCCTTAATTCTGGGTGCCTCAGAGGGTTAGACAACAATTAAACCAGCCCAGCAATGGTGGATGGTTACACACAGCAGGCCCTGACTCCTCCAGCTGAAACCAAGAGTTCTGTGGAGGGAGAGGAGGACAAAGGGAAGGTATCCCTCAGCCGTGGCGTCTGGAGGTTTGCACAGGGACAGGGGAATTGGCCCCACAGCTTTGACACAGCCTCAGAATCCAGACCCAGATAGTCAGAGATGATGTTCAGTTGCGATCCCCAGTACTGAGAGCAGTACCCCTAGCCATCAGAACTGCACGTGGCAAGTGACCCCTGGGGTGCTCAGAGCCACAGACTTTCTTCAGAACAAAGGTTTTGTTACACACATTTCAGCACCTATTTTTGATAGGGTTCTCCATGAAGGAATACATAGGCAGGTTGCTTTGCAGTTGGTCTCAGCCCAGTTCAGATCTCTTAAGTTAACGTAGCTTGTCCCCATTAGTAGTACCTCAATTCACTCATCTGAAAGTGACACTAACCTCTGGATAAACTGTACATTGGCTGCTAAGAATCAGGCAGGGGAGTTACACGGAAAGATGTAAGAAAATCCTAATATTCTCTAGGGCCAGCATGCTAAAAAGCCCTGCCTCAACAATATGCAAAGATGCTCCTGAGCTCAATGATCCAACACAGTTACTTGAAGACACAAAGCAGAGGAAGCAGATTAAAGGAGTAAACTAATGCTCAATTCATTTAGCTACCAATAGGGAGAAGCACTGCTTTAGGCTATGTGCCATTCATCATCAGTTAGTGCCTTCTAATAGAGTAGTAACAGCAGCACAAATAGTGTTTGACAGGTATTTGTTCTCTCTTGTGCCCCTCCTTGTCTTTTGTTCCAGTAGGATTGTTTTAAATACCCTGCCCTTGTAAGAGAAAGCAGTGAAGCACTTCTGAAAACCAGAAGTTATGACATTTGTGATGGTTCATTACACAGCCTCAGGACAGCCTCCAAGAAAATGCAGTGACCTGAATGTAAACAGGTCTACAAAAGATGCACAGAGTTATTCGTCTCATTTCTGGGGCCCTCCAGGAGGGGGCATAAACAGACTGAGAGACAAAAATGCCCCTCCTTATCTTCATCGGGACTTAGTTCTTGCCTTCTGCTTCCCCATTGGGAAGACTGAACACCCGGGAAGTAGAATGCTAGGAACACAAGCCTTTTTCACTCTCATCACTAGCGCGACTGCATTCTGGCCCCTTACACAGTCACTTTGCAGAAAAAGTAGATTTTTGTACTATATAAAGAAAGTGAATTCTGATTACTTCTACGAGCAACATATGTAGAGGAGGAGATTTAACAAGGCAGAAACTGTAGCAAGACAGCAACTGAATCTTCTGAACATCCCTTAACGGATACCAAGTTTAAAGGGCACTTACTAAATGCTAACCATGTTTGCCTCAGCTGCAGGTGCACTCTCAAGTCTGTCTGGAATTCAGTACCAGAAACAGTGAGCTCAGATCCAGGTATTCCTTTAAGATGGTCGTACTCCCAGATACAATGCCAGATGCCTGTTAAAAATCAATCAATATCAAATGAGCGTTTTTGAAGAGTGCAAAGACAAGGTTGGGGTTATTTAAATCTTTGACAAGTGAAGCGTTTTGTCCTCAGCATGTCAGGGAAGCAAAACTAAACACGCGTTACTGCGAGACTAGCCAGCTATAACATCACATCTACAGATAAGAAAGATCAGTACAAGTGAAAGCGGACTAAGTACACTGGGGACAAACAGTTCAGGTTAGTATATCTGGGGCTAAGTATCAGCACACCTGGATTCTTACTAAATTTCGCTGCCATTTAGGCCCTTCTCATTTAGTGGAGTCTAAACCTAGGCACTAGTTCTCCCAACTACAGCATTTAACTGATGTAGTCACTTGCTTTCCTTGCCCAAAATCATGCAATAAGGAAAAACAGCCTCAGAGGCTGGAGGATTACACCTACCATAACCTGTAATTCCAGTCACGCCAAAGATGAAAATCCAGAAGAGAATCCCAGCTGTGAACCTCCATAACACAAGGAAGAGCAGACTCACAATCATTGCAACGAACAGCCCACTAGAAAGACAAGAAACAGAAACCCAGGCAGAACAAGTGTGAGCATCTTTCTTGCACGCCTCTTACTCCAAATGAGGGTCCCTTCGTCTCGTGTAGGAGATCGGTTTGCAAAAATGTATTTCAAAATCTTCCTTATGAAATATTTCCTCATGGCTCTCTGCTGTTAGAAACAGACAGATTATATATGATGATCTGGACACAGCCAGAATTGTCTGCGTACACCGAGTTCTCAGGGCGTCTGAATGGGACCAGCACACGTCTGGTTTGGTCATTTACACTGGCTGACCAACTCACTGCCTTTTCCAGGCCATGGCCTAGTCTACAGCACACAAACTTAAATGGGAGAAATACCTGTGTGTGGGGAGGTTACTGGTTTATGTCCTCTATTTAAAATCCCTGCTTGCACAGAAACAATATTAGGAAAGTAACATTTGAGGAGCTTTCCTAGAAAAAAAAGAATTCATTTTAGGAGGAAAACCAGTGATCCTTTCTACCCATCGGAGAAGAAAATGATCAGGGCATAGTGAGCCATAAAAAGAACCTGTTCAGAGCCATCAGTGGGACCCCTAGGATGGACATCTCCAGTGTCTTTATCAAGTCTGTGCTAAGGAAACATTTGCTTTCATTTCACTCCCAGAAACCAAGTCAGAAAGGAAAGAATGACTGCAAAAGGCCTTTACTCAGCAGGTTTCTTCTAAAGCAATGCAAATAAAGCAGTGGGAACAATGGTTCCATCCAACAAAGATCCAGCTCAGACGCTTCACAGAACATTTCATTTCTCGAGAACTTTGAGGTGTTACATCAGAATTTTGTGTTAGAACAGACTCAAAAGAAATGAAACCCTTTTCTTCCCTGTGGTCGGGAACTTCTCTTCTGAACGTTCCCAGTTTATTTAGCCAGTGACTAAAGATAACAAACGGGTCAGCCTGACCACAAACAATCAAAACCGGATGTCTTGGGCAAACTAAGCCAGACGGGCAGAGGGACAAGAAAAAGAACATCAGTTTATTTAGTTAAACCTTTGTAAACTGGTCTTAAGTCCTAGCCCCTTAGAGGCTTCCCAGCATGATGCGTGTTCCCTTTCTGAATGGCTTGTTTCAAATTCAGAATGTATTCCTCAAAAAAGCACTGTCATTTTGGAGTTCCTGACTGTTCTTCAAGGCAGTAAGATACCTTTATCTACGGTTAGCTTCAGATTTGCTCTAGTAACACCAAAACTGAATGAATACATGGTAACAACTGTCATTAATAGAGTGCTTCCCTTAAACTGAGCCTTGAAAGCAGCAGTTCTTTGGGAGTAGGATAAAAAGAACAGAGCAATTCCATATTAGATTTTTAATCCCACCTCCTTTCACCATCAGGCCTTCACTCTCATCACCCAAACTCTGGCACTTTCATATGTTTGCCCAGAAATCACTGGATGCATGCTGTCATTTGGTGAAAAGTGTGAGGAAAATTCTACCCAACTACTTTAAAAGTAACAACAATCCCTTATAAAAGTATCCTATTTGAAATGGGGAAACTGGCTTCAGTATGGAGAAAGTCTCTTCAGAAAATGGTCAAGTCTCTCTCCAGCCCATCTGTTGAGCAGCATCTCCTTTGAGAGAATCTTCACCATACGTCTGATTTTAATAACAGATCTAGAGAGAATGGCCATTTAGATAAAGCTAACTCTGTTCAGTAGTTTTTGTTCTTTGAGTTGCTTTTCCTGCTGCACTGGATTTGTGTATTACAATGAATTTAACTACATATTGCTAGTATCAATTTGGAAATTGGGATGTGTTTTATAGAGATACTCACGACATTTAACAACTGCAATTGGTTTGAAAGTCTTGTAATCAAGAATTTCTAGGTTTGGAATTACCATGCAGATGGGTCCTGCAACAGAAGACAGCAGCACCTCTTGGGTTTCTGCCTGGCAGGATATTCAAAAGCTACTCCAGACCATACTGTATGCATGTATGCTGTGCTATCCTTACCTCACATACAGAACCATAACAACATTATGGCAAAGCTTAAAAGTAGGTTTGGTAACAAACACGTACATGATCAATTCTTCAATTCCCTACACATTCCATAGTAAGTTTGGAAAAACATAAAATTACCCATTAGAATCTTACATTAAAATCCCATACCAAGAAATAGCATAGTCTTCAAAATTTTTAGTCCAATTGATCTTGCATCCAGGATATTACTCATGCTGCTGAGAAAAGACAAGACTGCTAATAGCAGAGAAGCAGAAAACAGCTCAGTGAAGCAAAAGGAGGACTTCTTGGAGTTGTTTTCCTAGCCTGCAAAGTGCTTGCCCATATTAACGTTTCCTAAGAAGAAACGAAGAATCATCTTGTCAAAGAACAAACAATGTAGCTGTAGATGCCAGAAGAAGGAAACTTCCTAAGGTGCGGGTGCTAGCACTGCTGGGATGGTGCTAGAATGCGGCAGCCTCAGATCCAGAGGTAAGAAAAGGTACCCCTGTGCTCCAGACTGCCTGAGGATGGAGAGTAGCTGGTTGCTACCCAGCATTGGAGATGCTTGCTGTCCATCTGCAAGGGAGGTGCTGTCTGGCATCAGAGCCCAGGACGTTGCCTTTTGACCTTCAGACGTGTGCTAAAAACAGGAGCGTGCTGATGAGGTGAGATGCAAAAGTACTAGGACAATCCACAGCACTAGGAAGGCTGCTGTAGGAAGGAAGAGCTGAGGCCATCACTGGCTGGCCCGAGTCCTGCTGCATGAAGACTTCAATTTGAACCTCCTTTAACTTTCCTTGCTATTAATTTTGGCTAGGAAAACCAAGTGGAATGTCTTAAAAACTGACAGTCATTCTGAGGAACACTAAAGCTTTTGGCTCTTTGCTCATTTCTGCATACCACAGTGCTGGGTTACCCTACTGGAACTTTGCAAGTGCTCAGGCACAGAAACCATCTACCAGGAAGTCTCATCCGGGTACCCTCAGCCATTTGATACAACAGATTCTGATCTTTGTTTTTCAATTCCTAAATTATTTCACAGTCTCAGAATCCAACACACAAGCACTTAAGAAGGGTAAAACCTACTTTGCAGCTCCCCTGAGGTCGGTTACGTTTCTTGTTTTCCCTCTTCCATCTTTGAAGGTAGTCTGATTTGCCACAGCTAGCACGCCACTGTTCATGGAGAAGTCCAGGAAGCATCTCTTCAGAACTATTCAAAATACCAAAAGAAAGCAGAAATGGAAAGCAATGGAAAAAGGAAGCAATGGAAAAAAAGACAGAAACTATGGGTAAGACAGAGAGAGGAGGAGTTTATAAAAGAGAGAGACAAGGACAGACGTTCACATACTCATTTATGTTGCCCTGCTCTTTGCTGCACCAAATCCTAGGTTTCATTCCAAAGGGAAGAGTAGGTCAGTCCTCCTACACAGCTGTACGTCACCTTTATCTACTGGTTCTGCACTTTCCTTATCAGGTTCCAATAAGCACTGATGCCTGGGCTCAATATTCAGTCTGCAATATCTACTCCCCCACTTATTCTCAGGAAACACTTAACTAACATGTCTCTTTTCTTCCCTCTCTGATCTTCACCTCTGGCTGTAGGCAAAAAGAAGGTAAGAACTTCTTTGCAAATGATTTTCTGTCTTTTGGGTCAGTACATCATTTTTCATACAGATTTTTAATTCTTTATCGCTTCATCCATTATTTTCTCTTTTTGACAGCCTGGGCCTGCTTTACACAATCTCTATTTTAAAGCATGGAAAAAAATAACAGCACTTCCTTATTTGCATGAGCTTCTAGGTCAGTGACAGATACTCTTGAGCTCTGAGACCTCTGCCTGTCTACTCAAAAGCACCTGCTGACCACAGTGATGAAACCAGCTTTTTGTCCCCTTAATTCCTCTGCTGCTCTCCATAGGCAGCACTATGTGCAGCACTGAAAAGCAAGCTGCCCGGTTAACTGGGCTCAAGCACCACCTGAACTTCAACAGCTGCCCAGATGTGCTTTCCTACAGTCGTGGCATTTCCTTCCTGCCAACAGGTTGGCTTGGGTTCGGTTGGGTGCTCACATGTTTTGGAAGGAACAGTTTGCACCGTAAGCCACTTCTTATCAGGAATGATTCAAGAGCAAGAAAGAGCTCAGCTTGACCCAATCACACTCCAAGTGTCCATGGATGGCTCCCTAGAAAAAATGATGATAAAGCTTCATACTTTCAAACTGTTTAAAACTGAATGGAGGCCACTGCCAGGTAAGAGCCAGCTCCTCGTGACCTTGCCACAGAACACTTTTCAGGCTGGAGTTGTGATTTCATGTGAACGCTTACAGTCTGCTAAGATGTGTGTAAGAAATAGAACCACTCACAAGGCCTGCTTGGAATGATCATCAAAGGACAACCTTCATCACGTAGAGCTTGAGCAACACACTGAAAAGGGGAAAACTGGGAATGCTGAATACATAGCAGAATTAACTACGTGGGTTTTGTTTCCCACCCACTCTGAGAAAATGCCCCAAACTGGACTCTGTAGCCTCCTCCCCAAACTTGACTGCTGGAGCTGCAAGACACATTCATGATGTGAGAATCCAGCCTCTCAATGGGATTTGGGAAAAGACTATTCTTTACTTTTCTAGTGACAAAAAAGAAAAGACCTCTTCACTTTGGATCGGCAGGTAAAGCAGCAATGACTGGGCAATCGCTCCTTGCCTCCCCCTTACTTTTCTCCTAAAGAAGAGTAAGAATTTAACACAACTAACACAGCTTTAGTGCAAGGCGGTTTAGAGATGGGAGAAATCACACAGTACATTTGAGTGCAAAATCAGTTCCAGGAAAGACAGACTTCTTTGCCTAGCTAAATTACTGAGGAGCTCTACACAACAGGAGCCTTAAGAACTGCTTTGAGACACTCTGCTCGACTGCTGCGGGGTACTTAAGTACTAAAGGATACTTCTTACAGTACCGCAACCACACGGGTAGCTGCAGATACTCAGTAATCACTGAAAAAGTTAGGGATGGGATGTGCATACAAGACCTTCATCCCTGACCAAATCACTGTCAAAGCGTATGTATGGGACAACTCCTTATGTGGTGAGATCAGAATAATTCAAAGCTTTGCTGTAGCCCAGTAAAATCATGCTTATTACACATTGCTTGAAGAAACAAAATGGATTCCATCTCCTCCTGATACACACAGACCTTGTGAGGACTCTTAAAACCAGGTCTGCAGAACTGCTTCAAGTAATTCCACTGATCGGGTTTGTATCTGTAGGAAGCCTGAATATCAATGTAGGTCACAAACCTGCCTGGGCACTGTGAGACCCAAGCTGCAAGAAAAGAAGACACACTGGGGGTAGAGAAGGGTAAGGAAAGTCAGTGCAATCAGAAAGCAAGAAAAAAGGCCACCTGCCAAACTGCCCTGTTCTATGGAATTGCCTTCAGTAATGCTTACTGCAGCATTTGGAAAGGGACACAATGCATTTGCGAGTGCATTTGGAAGGGTATGAATTTTAAAATCAAACAAATGTACGTCTAGTTCTTAAGCACCATGACTAAGAGGCATCTTTCCCTCCTGAGCAGCTATTTCCATGCAGAAGTGCTCTGTTGAGATCAATGGATTCATTTAACTCTCACAATTCAGGATTTAAAACCACTGGGAAAGAGAGATAAGCAAAGCAAGCCGCTCGGCAGGTATCCCAGGAAGGTGTGCTTACAGCTGCCTGCTCCCAGACCTCTCAGTCTCCTCTTGAATGGCACTGCCTAAACACCAGAAATAAAACCCCAAGAGCTTCTCCTTCGGGTCTTTTCTGTTACTTGGTGCATGTTGAGAACAACTAAGAACCAGGCAGCAATGCTTTAGGACTACTCTTGCTCCAAGGTGGAGAAAAGAATTAATGATCCAAACTTGGGTACTTAGAAGCTGTGCCATTAGTGATGCCATCTGTAAGCTGCGCTGATCCTTTACCAAAAAGATTCTCTGAATGATGAAAACAACTGCATTTACTGTGAGGGTGGGGAGGCCCTGGAACAGGTTGCCCAGAGAGGCTGTGGATGCTCCATCCCTGGCAGTGTTTAAGGCCAGGCTGGACGGAGTCTTGGACGACACGATCTAGCGTGTGGTGTCCCAGCCTGTGGCAGGGGAATTGGAAGTGGATGATCTTAAGGTCTTTTCCAACCCAAACCATTCTATGATTCTGTGAAAAGAAAATGGCAGGCTCCCTACAGGGAAAAATCACGCATGAGAGAGAAACACTGTTGGGTTTGCACATTTGGGATGAGGCTTTGCAATATTAAGGTTTTGTAATACTAAGACTTTGCAATATTGGGGCTGGGGCTAAGTTACTCAGGGAACGAAACATAGGGTTTGAAATACCGTGACTTAAACAGGCACACTCTGTGCTTAAAGACAACGGCACCTTTGGGCAACAGACACGCTCTGCGGTGCAAAAGAACACTATCTTTGTACAGCCTATGAAGCTAACCCGGTGCAAACTGCTGCTGTAGTTAAGCAGTAAGTTGGGGTACCATGTGCCTGCCAGAGAGTTATGAAATCAAACCCTAAAAGGAGAGAAAGAAAGAAGTAAGAGGAAGGGGTGTACGAAACTGAGTAAGGGGAGGTGTAACCAGAGGCGGGACAGTTAGCACGTAGATTATACACGTCGGAGAGGCTGTAAACCTTGGAGTCCCCAACCAATGGGGTAACAAGGGAGGTAACTTGAGGATGGGAAAGGAAATACAAATTAAAGTTCTGCCTTTGCTGTGTGTGCCTGCTTGCCAGGACACCCGTTTGTGCATAAACGTTAAATAAATAGCTGCTTCACTGCTGTGTCTGACCGAGGCCTGCCTGAACCTAGAGACTGCTTCTCACCCTTCAACTTCTCAGCCACCGAAACCCACGACCCATTCCCTCAGCAGGAGGCTCACCTGAGACTCCAACTTCTCGCCGCCTTCCTTTTTCTGGGACGCTGCTCTGGGAGGGGCACTTTCTCGCCTGACCTGCTGGAGGCTGCTGCTTCTCTTCTCCCTGCTCTTCACTGGCACCTTCCGCACTGCTGCTCTGGGCTCGTTTCTTCCCCTTTCTCTTCTTTACCCATTTCTGCCAGGCATTCTCCTTCTCCTTCCTACTCACCACAGGCAAGCAGAGGGGGAAAACAAAGCAGTTGTGTATTTTTTTAACTACAGAAATCCCATGCAAACGTTTCACAGAAGAGACAATCCCCTGCAAAAAAAACGTGTTTACAAAAACCAGCACTCACAGCGACTGCAGCCGTTGGCGAGGGCCTGTGCTTGAGCTACGGCAGTAACTAAGAGTCACCTCAGTGCAGGACGCGACTCCGTGACGAAGCACGGAGCCTCCCGGACACCTGCACAGACAACACATGGCCAGGAGCCTGTCCACAGAGCACCAGGACAACCTGGGAACCAGAGACTTCCCCAGAAACAAGGCCTGGAACATTTTCAGTTCATCCTCAAATAACCTCCTGTGACACCACACTCATTTTCAGCCGCACACAGGGACCAGGAAGGTCATACATATTTTGTACTGTAGGGTGCTGTACGCGTAGCCTGTGTACCGGGCCATCCACAGCTATCTCATACATTAAAAGCGCTAGGATTTAAAGGGCATTTGTAGAGCTTTAATGAGAGAAACTCCGTTTAATTTTTAGATGGCATAAAATTACATGAACAAGCCCTAGATCAACTGCTCCCACATCTAAAGCCTTCAGCTCGATGACCAGGGGAAATCAGCAGCAGGGCAAATAAAAGTTCTGGCCCTTCTCAACAAACTGAGACTTGAAATGGAAATGGTGCAATGGGCTGCTGAAAACCACACTGAGAGCAATGGGTGGTGGGACTTTCAAACACTGG